>NC_067477.1:36651345-37251345 GCF_947179515.1 Apodemus sylvaticus
AGAGGAGTAGGTTCCACTGGCCTCTTGCCAAGTTATCTCTTGACTCTCTGAGGATATATGCGGGAGTTGACTCTCAAACTCTCCTGCCTAAAAGGTCTCAAGTGACTGTCATCCACTCTCACGCTCCGCCTTGAGTTATCTAGCATCCTTTACTACACTCGGCTCTCACTGGTGCTCTTTGAACCAGGTGGCAGGGCTTTTTCATATTCCCAGGGCACTGGCTTCCCATTCCCTAGAAGCCTCTTCTCTAGTTACTAAAGATGACACTAGGGAATTATAAGCGAGTCTCTTAAGATTGCATGCAAATGACACGGGCTCCCCAGAGGCTAGGCGGCTGCCTCCTGGCTAGGGGAGAAGTTTAAGGCCTCTTCCATGCTCCCACGCACTGATGCCCAACCTTGTCTGGCTGTTTCCTGAGGTAGACCAGATCTCCCAGGTTACCAACTTTTCCTGTCTAAGCCATCAATCGATTCATGACATTTAAACTCCCCACTCCACAGATTTCTTTCTTTCTTTCTTTCTTTTTTCTGAGCTCCCTGTTGAGGGATACTCTTGAGATGTGTTAACTTTGAAGTCTTCAAATGGGCTCCTATTTAGTAGGACAAAAAATAATAAAAATCCCCTGGCTGCTCTAGTTTTTCTTTTTTTAAAAAAAAACAAAACTTTTTAGTGGAAAAAGCACATTAAGGCACATCTTCACAGCTTATGAGATGGCTAGCAGGGAGTTTTTACAAAGTTCCCCAAACAAGTAGAGAAAACATTTACCTGAGGGCAGAGCTCTCCAGTGAAGGGGCCAGAGGGGATGGCCAGGTGATGACAAGGAAAGTCCCTTGCACTGGCCGGTAGCCTGGTCCCCTGAGTTTTCAGCCAGACTGCAGGAAACCCTGAGGAGTAGCCTTATGAGGCTAGCAAAAAGGTAAAGGACAATTTTTGTGATATTGTGGCCACAGAAGTCTTTGTTATGGGGGCATCTCTGGCCCAGCGGGTCAGGCTGCCTGCTCTGGTCCTCTACTCAACAAACTTCAGTGGAACCCCAACTGAGGAGATATGACACATCTCCCTGGTCATCACCAAATGCTCTGAGGTAGGAAGCTCCTACATCCTAATTTCTGCTCCATCTGCCAGTCTCGGCCTGTGGCCCCCTCTGTCACCTCCTACTCAAGCTCAAGCTAGGCACATGTCCTTGCTCTGAACAGCTGTTGAGTCTTCAACCTGAAGGTGTGGCCATGCTGTCAGCAGAGCTCCTGAGGTACTCAGTTGCTTCTGGAAACTTCCAATCTGCTTTTACCCCCCTACTAGACCAGAAGACGTGGAGGAAGGCCTCTCAAAAGGTGTGAGAAGGGTCCTAAATTTTAGTTTCCCCATCAGATTAAAAGAAATGAAGGACTTGTAGGCAGTGGTGGCAAATGCCTGTAATGCCAGCATACAGGATGCAGAGGAAGATGGATCTCTGTGAGTTCTAGGCCAGCCTGATCTATACAGTTCCAGGACAGCCAGCACCATACAAAGAAACCCTGTCTCAAAAAAAAAAAAAAAGTAAACCTAGGTTACTTTCTAGGTTTGAAGTAAACCTAGAAAGACAGCTCAGTGGTTAAGAGCACTCACTGCTCTTTCAAAGATCCTCAGTTCAATTTCCAGGACCTACATAAATAAATCTAAAAACAAAACAAACAAGAAGAGGAGGCAGTGGGAGGGGAAGAAGAAAGAGGAGAACGAGGAGGGGGAGGGGGAGGAGGAGGCAGAGAAGAAGGAGGAGGAGGAGGAGGAGGAGGAGGAAGAGGAGCAAGGAAGAAGATGGCTATACAAGAAGTCACCAATAGTCTTACCCAGCTGTGTATTCTGGTAGCTACAGTAATGACGAACATGGGTGTACTAGTGGCACCACCATTATGGAGGTAACCAACCACTTTTGGAATAGATTTTAGACTTCCAAAGAAGAAAACTCTTGCCTGGTACTGTAAATCTGGACAAAACCCATGGTTGAGGTGCTCATAAGCTCCAGAAGTGAGCCTACTACTATTTTTTTGATAAATGAATAATTCTCACCCATAGATTAGTGAGGCTCTCAGCCTTCATCAGAGAAGTTTCCTTGTACAGTGAATGGTGGTTAATGCAAATACTTGCAACTGGCCAATATACAGAGAATAAGTATCTGTGGCATGTTCAGTATAAACGGCACCTATATCACATATATTCCTCCAAGACGCGGGACTATTGTGGGAAAGGGGACAAAAAGTGTCAGAGGTTGGGGAGAAGCAGCATGAAACAGTATCTTTTGGACATGATAGGACCACTGCACTCATAATTCACAGCAGCTATGGCTGCTGCACAAGGCTAGCACTAGATCGAGCCAGTCAACTCCAGCATGAGTAGGGAGGGACTCACAAGACCCCATCTCCAGCTGAGGCACTATTGACAGCTGATGGTTTTGGGGGAAAGGGTACTCAGCTTTCTTGGAGAGTGGCATCTGGTAAGTTGCCCTTGTCCTAGTGGTTGTGTGTGTTTAGGCAGCACAAACTGAACTTTATGAGTTATTACAAGGAGGAGGAGGAGACACAAAGTTGTAAGGATGCGGGAAGGTGAGGGGTGAGTCAGAAGGAATTAGGAGGAAGAGTGAGAAGTGAATATGATCAAAACTCATTGTATGTATGCATGAAATTCTCAAAGAACAACAATTACATATTTTAAAAATAAAATTGAGAGGAAAGAAGAAGACAGCTGTGCTGAATTCTAGCCCCCATGCATAGGTGAGTGAGCTCACATCCATGTGCAGACCACAGAGAAAAGAGAAAGAGGCTATAATAATAAAAAGAGATTGAATTAACAATGAAACAGCATGTCTAAAGCTGTGTGTGTGTGGGGTGTGTGTGTGTGTGTGTGTGTGTGTGTGTGTGTGTGTGTGTGTGTGTGGTGTGTGTGTGTGCTAGAACCAGGCAGTCACAGGACTCACCCAGCCCTTCATTCTTGGCAGGGAGGGTGAATCCTCTCTACACAGGCCTTGCAGAAGGTCTCTGGCCTCCCTGGAGTGAGGTGCTTTGGGAGTGTAATGTGAAGCAAATTGGTTTGCAGCCTCTGGCCTTCACAGGATCCTAAGATGATGATGGAGAGACAAGGCCTAAGAAACAAGAGAACAGGCAAGTGGCCTCTTAGCTGTTGGTTTGACCATGCAAGCTGGTGTCTGGCTTTGCCACTCTGTAACCATGTGATGCCAGCCAATCACTTAAAACCATGCCTTGGTTTTCCTATCTGATAGCAATATATATCATAGAAATGGACGGATTTAAATTGCTTAGCACCATTGCCTTAGTACCTAGAGAGCATCTGATACCCATTACCTGCAATTACCATCATATTAATTTCCTATATCCTAAATAGAGCTAGGTTAGGGAAATGACTGAGTGGATCTAACAAGCACATTGGCTCCGAAGTGTCAGCTTCCCCTGTATTAGTGAGGTCTGTTCTACATGCTCGCTCTTCTTAATGTATTTTAAAACTAAAACATAATTCACAAAACACAAGGGGTTTTACTATGTACATGTGTATGCACACTGCACACATACATGTGTATACATGTGGAAGCAGATATTGGATTGTGGCAATTTGTGGCAAAATATCTTTTTATACAAGTGTAGTTTTTAAGATTTAATTTTTCATGTATATGAGAGTTTTGCCTCCATGTTCCTATGGGCACCACCTACACGATCTCAGAGATCAGAAGAGGGCTTCAGATTCCTTGGAATGAGAGACTGGAGTTACAGATGGTTGCAAGCTCCGTGTGGGTGCTTTAAGAAGCCGCGTAAGCTAGGCGTGGTATCACAAACCGTTAGTTCCGGTACTCTAGAGTTCAAGGCCAGCCTGGTCTACATAGTGAGCTCTGGGAGAGTTAGAATCACACAGAGCAGTGGTTCTCAACCTTCCTAATGCTGCGACCCTTTAATAGAGTTCCTCATGTTCGGTGACCCCCAACTGTAAAAACAGTTTTGTTGCTATTTCATAACTATAATTTTACTACTGTTATAAACCTTAACATAAATACCTGTATTTTCTGATGGTCAAAGGCGACCCTGTGAAAAGGTTATTCAACCCTCGAAGGGGCCATGATCCACCGGTTGAGAACGGCTGACATGAAGAGGCCCCGTGGAGTGGGATGAGGAACGTAACCTACACGTTTACTTGCCTTGGGTTTCTCATGGAATCACCTTTTACAGCCTAAGCTAATGAATAGCTGTAATCTTCTTCTATACATTCACATGCTCCTGACCCAGAACAATGCATGCGCATTGTTTGCTGAAAGCAGGAAATGCAGAGATTGAAAGTAGTCTTCTAAAATGACTATCCACCATAAATGTTGAGCCCAACACTTATGAATATGGTTGATAAACAATAATGTTTGTAGCACTGTTTGTTGTCTGGGTCAGTTACTTCATCCCCTGCCCAGCATGGTAGCACAAGCCTTTAATCCCCAGAAGAGGTAGGTGGATCTCTTGTAATCTGTTTTGAGCCCATTTTTATACAGTTTGAGAAGGGTCCAGCTACTGCTGCTTTGCTCCTCCTCCTCCTCCTCCTCCTCCTCCTCCTCCTCCTCCTCCTCCTCCTCCTCCTTCTCCTCCTCCTCCTTCTCCTCCTCTTCCTCCTCCTCCTCTTCCTCCTCCTTCTCCTCCTCCTCCTCCTCCTTCTTTTTTTGCACATGTATGTCCAATTTGAACATAATTTGTTGAAAAAAATTTTCATTAATGGTCTTGACAACTTTTCTTTAAAAAAAATTCAGATTGTGGCAATTCATGGCAAAAAAAATCTTTTTATGAAGTGTATTTTTTTTTAAAGATTTAACTTTTTATGTATATGAGTGTTTTGCCTCCATGTTCCCATGTACACCACACATATGATCTGAAAGATGAGAAGAGGGCTTCTGTGTGCATATACACAGAAAGATACATATACACAGAAGGATGTGTATGCATGCCTTTGCATGGATGTGACTGCATATGCTTGTGTGTGCACTTACACGTGGAGAGCCAGAGTTGATTTGGGGACTCATCTCAGATTGTTCTTCTGCCTTGTTCACTGAGGCAACGCCTCTCAAACCCCGAGCTTGGTAATATGCTAGTCTTACTAGCCAGCCTGTTCTGGGGATCCCCTGTTCCTGCTTTCTGAGACTGGAATTACAGATGGACAACCACACTTGTGGAGTTTGCATGGATTTCTGGGGATCCAAACTCTAGTCCTCAAGCTTTTATAGTGAGTGTTAACCACTGATCCATCTGCCCAACAATCCTATCATTTCTTAATCTCTTTATTGAGAAATGAGTCACATAACATATAGTTTATCTTTCCAAGTACACAATACACTGAGAAATAAAAGTTGTGCAGTCATCACCAAAACGCATTTTATAGTATTTTCATTAGACACACACACACACATCCTTAGTTGTCACTTCTCCTCCAAATTTTTCTATTTTCTTACCCCAATCCATCCATGTACTTTCTGTCCATCTAGATCTGTCTGTTGATTTGATGGAGTTTTAGGAGGGGCCACTTTTGATCTCATTGGTTTTCTGTGTCTTTGTTTGGTGTTGTCATCTTGTATTCATTCCAATTATTTTTGATATTCTATTAAATAAATACAATGGCAGTATACTTAGCCACTTGGTGGTTGGTGGAATTTTGGACTTGAGAGGTCCAAAAACCTTGGGAATACAAATTTTCAGTTCCTCGGGAAGCAAACTGGGCTCCTCAGAGGAAGTCACTGACGATAAGCCGATAAGCCATCGATCAGTGATGACCCTGACTTAGGAAGGGTAAGTCTGAGTCAGCTCCAGGGACACCTGGCTAGAGAAGATAACAGAGACAGGGCCGAGCTGGTTTCTAAAATTCTTCAAGGTCTCACCAAATATAATAAAAGTAACACAGCAACCAATCAAAGCTGTACTGGTGTCACTGCTTTGCCCCTACTGATCATATTAGATGTTACTTAACCCTTCTAGAAAATTCCCCTAGCCCTGCATAAAAGAGGGCCTGTGACTTCCTCTGGTTGTCACCATTTTGATGAGTGGTTGACCCCCGCATGCTTGTAATTTCTGTGGGATAAACGCTCTTTGCTTTTGCATACTATTGGAGTCTGGGGTCTTCAGAGCTTCTTGTACCCTAACAGACTTTAATGTGCATTTTAATTCTTTTAAATTACTTTAATGCCCAGAAGCTGAAGAACTTCCAGTTACTGGAGACCTGCTGCTTTCAGCACACTGGGTAACTTCCATCTTTTGTTTCAGTCACTAATATCAAAATATTTACATTTCCTGTAATTAATATCACCACTTTCACTTTTCTTTTTTCACCTCCTCCTTTTTTTTCTTTCTGAGACAGGCTCTCTGTAGTCCTGGCTGTCCTGGAACTTGCTCTGTGGACCAGGCTGGCCTCAGACTCAAAGATCCACCTACCTCTGCCTCCTAAGTGCTGGGATTAAAGGTGTGCACCACCACCACCTGGCCACTTTTTCTACTTTTGCTTTTTAAAGGGAAGAAGCATTAACTATTCACTCAGAAGGCTATGAACAGGCAAAGCCAAGCCCTCTGTTCCTCTCCAATTCACTGAAAGCCCAGGGGACTGGAAGGGTGGTAACAAGTGACTCAGAATGGGCCTAATAATGAGAAAGATATTAGTATGTGAGAGATGGCAATGTATTTCTAGAAGATGAAAAATATTGGAAATGTCCAAGATTTGAATAATGATTAAAAATCCGGTTTAGTACATGGAAAGGGACGCAGTGGGGAATGGTCCCTGCAGAGCAGTGCAAACATTAAAACTAATGTCACAAAAGATTGATAAAAAGTTAACAATGTATGAAAATATTCATGGTGCGTTAAATCTTTAATATATAAAGACATTACATTTAAAAATAATTTAATATGTTCATCATACTAATTTTTCTTAAGAGATTCCATATGTGTCAAACTGGGAGACTATACACCAAAATCATAACGATGACACAAACCTTAGGGTTTCTGGCTACTGGGCTTTGAGTTTGTCTCCTAGTTCACATGTTGAGACCTTAGTCTGACAATATTGTGAGGTAAGGCCCAAATCAGAGGTGTTTAGCTGTGCCCTAGTGAATAGATTCATGACTTTAAAAAATTGGTTTGCATGCCAGGCAATGGTGGGTGCATGCTTTTAATCCTAGCATTCAGGGGACTGAGACAGAAAGATCTCTGAGTTCCCATTCAGCCTGGTCTACAGATTGAGTTTCAGAACAAGACACAGAGAGAAGCCCTGTCTCAAAAAACAAAACATACAGAGGCAGGCGGGCTGGCAGGCTGACAGGCAGTCAGGTGGGTGGGCAGGCGGGCAGGTGGGCAGGAGGGCAGTTGGGCAGGCGGGCAGGTGGGCAGGCGGGCGGGTGGGCTGACAAGCAGGTGGGCGGGAGGGCAGGGCTCACACACGCATGCACAAAGATTTGGCTAATCATCATTCTGGTTCCTTGAAAATGGAATCTGACTTGCCTCACTCTGGCCTACAGGTCAGAACACAATGTCTCCACACTGTCCCCTGCTCTTTGCATGCCTTCTCAATTTCCTTCAGTTTCTCTCACCCTTGGGTGTCTCAGTCACAACCCCAGTAGCCACTCAGAAGTGAAGAATTATTTTTCTCTATGAGCCTTTATTTATTTATTTATTTATAGCTAAAAAATTTCAATTCTTATTTAAAATGTGTTTCATAGAGAGTTTGCGAGGGGGTGGGGTGGGGTGGGGTGGGGTGTGTGGATTAACCAAAGATGATGCAAAGAACATTTCCAGACCTGCAAGATACCATAGTCAGAATGCTTGCAGGATGCATTTGTATACATAAGAATGTCTGTCTGTCCAGTCATAGAAGCCCAGAAATACAAGGAGACATAAATACAAAGTCCTCCACAGATGGTTATCAGTGCACACATGCACATATACATGTAACAAGTGTATAAATGGCTCTGCAGTGACCATTTTACCATAAATTCTAGAAAGAACACTAACAAGAGCTTAAAAACACAATTTTAACCCAATAAAAGAAGGCAGCAGTAAATCACAAGAATAAACAATGATGATTTAGGTCACATGATATAGAAAATACACTGTTAATAAGCCATTAACAAAAAGATAATCTCTCTGTTCTCGGTGTCTCTGTGCCAAGAAAACTTGAAAGGTGAGAGTCTTCATAAAATAGAGATCTTGAGCTCCGGCTTTCGTCTGTCAAAAACTTCTTTTAATTAAAAAAAAAAAAAAAACAGCATATAATGTGTCAGATACCATTGTGCCATTTTTGGGTTTTGTTTTACATTTTCATTTACATGTATGTCTGTGTGTCTGCTTGTCTGTGTGTATACTAGATGTGAGCAGGTACCCAAGGAGGGCAAGAAGGTGGTTCTGGATCCCCAAGAGCTACAGGGGACTATGGGCTTCCCAAAGGAGGTTCTGGGAAATGAACCTGGGTCCTCTGCGAGAACAGGCTGTAACTACTGATACACTTCTCCAACCTCCATTATGGCTTTTTTAAACAAGTGTGATTTTTTTATTCTCCTCCAGCGGATCTCCACCGCCCTCTGGAGTCTTTCTTTTTAGTAGGGAAGAACATACACCGAAGTCCTCATGAGTGTGTTTGGAAACAGATTTGGGTGATGTAGAACTCACTGTGGGATTATTTTGGGGCACATTTTGCTTGTAGGGAGATTGGGTGACAGGTTGGAGAATGTCGAACATCCCTTAGGACCTCATGGCCGTCTTCAAGGCTGTATCTGAGAAGACACACCCACGGTCATTGCCCCCACTGGTCCACTAGCCGGGGCAGCATCTGGGATTCATGTGGGTGCACAGGGGACACAAAGATTCCATTAGTATGTGAAGTCTGCTTAAACTTAACCCTGAGCCGGGATGGCTAAGGCAGAGTGTTTGGCATGGAAACCCCTCTGAAAAGGCAGGGAAGACATTCCAGGAGGACAAGCACTTAATGAGGGGGGGGGGGGAGGGTGTGAGCAGGCCCGAAGGCAGTCTGAGCTGTGCCTTGGTGACAGAATGGATGGAGCCATGGTGAGAGGGAAACTGTGGGGGTGGGGAGAAGGGTTTCAGTGTGGGTATCCAGAACGAGAGCAGGAAATGGGGCAGAAATAAGTATGGGGTAAAACCTGAGTATCACCCTGTTATCCAGTGGGATAGCCACAGGGATGGTGCGCCCTTCAGATGTGCTTGTTGTGAATTATGTAAGGTGTGCTGCAGATGTAAAATACAGACAAGATTTTGAAGGCCACAGGAAAAAAGAATATGAACCGTCACTTAGTTTTTGTAGAATTGAAAATATTTTACATATGTTAAGATACTATTAACATAACATATGTTAAGATACTATTACATATGTTAAGATACTATTAAAATTAGTCTCATTTCTTTGCATTTTGAATGTGGTTATTAGAAAATTTGAGGATATTTATGTAGCTTACATTAAATTTCCATTAGACTGGTGGTTTTTAACCTGTGGGTTGCGACCCTTGGGGTCCCATATCACATATCCTGCATATCAGTGTGACCCCTTGGGAGTCCCATATCACATATCCTGCATATCCGATATTTATATTACAATTCATGACGGTGGCAAACTTATAGTTATGAAGTACCAATGAAATAATTTTGTGGTTGGGTTTACCACAGTGTGAGGAACTGCATTAAAGGGTCACGTTAGGAAGGCTGAGAACTACGGAGCTACGGTGCTGGTCTGAAGGAAATGCACACACAGCCTGTCCGGATCTCCAGAAAGGCAGTGAGCTTAACCCTTCCAG
The DNA here is from genome assembly GCF_947179515.1 of Apodemus sylvaticus. Lineage (NCBI taxonomy): Eukaryota > Metazoa > Chordata > Mammalia > Rodentia > Muridae > Apodemus > Apodemus sylvaticus. The sequence goes on from NC_067477.1 coordinate 36,661,145, forward strand.
AAAAACTGGAGAATTTGGGTAGAAGAGATTTGACGGTTTTCTTAGGAATGGTTGCAGTTCTTCTATGGGTGTTAGACTGTGCATGTGCGTATGTGTGCATGTGCGTGTGACCTTGCTTGTAGTCTGCCACTCTACTAGAGACATTACTCTCTAGTGTACAGCATTTATATCAATAATACCTTAAGCTAGGCTTGGTGGTGCACACTTTTAATCTTAGTTCTCTGGAGTTGGAGGCAAGTGGAGTTTTGTAAATTTGAGGTCAGCTGGTCTATCTAGCAAGTTCCTAAACAGCCAGGGCTACATAGAGAGACCCTGTCTCAAAACAAAAGAAACAAAAAACCCAACCCAACCCAAATCAAATAAACAAAAACCCCCAAACAATACCCTAACAAAACCTCAAAAATCATTTGTACCCCAGAAACCCATGACTTCTCCCTGCCTGTATCAACCCAGTCCTTCTCTCCTAAGTGAAGGGACTCAAGCCAGGCTGAGCATGGCAAACATGGCCCTGGCTAAAGCTCATTAGAGTCTATTTCTAAAGCCAGCTCCCAAGGTCTATTCCTATATTTGGCCACTTCCTTCTCCTGAGACTGATCACCAAGGTCCAGCTATTAAAGTATTGAAGACCAGCAATCAAAAGCCCCCTTTGGCTCACCTAATTAACATGCCCAATTAAAATTAAGCACCTCATCCTAGGAAGGAATTTCCCCCTTTACCTTTCTAAACCACCATTTGCCTATGGGCCACATCTGTCTCCTCTTTACCCAGAAGAAGTCTTCTTGGTGGACAAGTGCCCCGTGCCCCTCTCCCTTGCTTCCTTCCCCTTCTCTCTTATTCCCTGCCCTATGTAAATCTGGGGCAAATAAGTCTCCTTTGTACTAAGAACATGGTCTTGGGGTGTCCTGAGCCTATATTGTTCCTCTCACTAAGAATAACTGTTGTATAGCCAAGGGTTAGTAGGTGTGTGACCTAAAGAAATGATTGCACAAAAGATGGGGATAGAACAAATTAATTGACTACTGACCCAGGGAAAAAAACAGAGCCAATTAACCGTTTAAATTAGTCTTCCCAGAAGTCCTTAACATATGACAGTCACGAAGGGGAAAAAACGGTGTAAGATCCGAGAAAGGAAATTAATGGGCTGACTAAAATGAAAACTAATTTTGAAGAATTGGAAGAAAAAGATAAAAGCGCTCACCTGGGAGGACCAACATTCGATTAGTAAGAGTTTTGGAAGCAAGGCAAAGCAAAGCAAAACCGCATACGATTAAGGTAGCCATGGAGACGGCGCAGTGGCACATGCTAACCCTGACTTGAGTTGGATCCCTGGGACCCTGGGTTGTCCCTGGGAAGGAGACAACCACCTTCTGCGAGTTGTCCTCTGACCTGCAACACACATACCATGTCACGCATATGTATACACATGCAAATAAATATAATTTAAACAGTTAAAGCAACTTGTATAAAGTCCATAAACATAGAAAGACATATTGGACTAACCAAATATATTTTCCCAAATTGAAAAAAAAAATATGCAGGGCTGGAGAGATGGCTTAGCAGTTAAGAGCACTGACTGCTCTTCCGAAGGTCCTGAGTTCAAATTCCAGCAACCACATGGTGGCTCACAACCATCCATAATGAGATTTGACACTCTCTTCTGGTGTATCTGAAGACAGCTACAGAGTACTTACATATAATAAATAAATAAATCTTAAAAAAAAAAAGAAAAACTATGCATATTAAAATTGAAAGTACAGATGGGATAATTATCAGAAAGTATATTTCTGGACATCACTTTGTGAAACTTTGTTTCTTTTTTTGTTTTTTTGGTTTTTTTTTTTTTTTTTGGTTTTGGTTTTGGTTTTTTGGTTTTTTCGAGACAGGGTTTCTCTGTGTAGCCCTGGCTGTCCTGGAACTCCCTCTGTAGACCAGACTGGCCTAAAACTCAGAAATCCACCTGCCTCTGCCTCCCAAGTGCTGGGATTACAGGCGTGCATCACCACCACTCCACTTTTGTGAAACTCTGTAAGACCAAGAAAATAGGAAGAAAATACAAAAAACTTCTGGAAAAAAACCCAGCTGATAACTTATCAAGGAGTGGGGCGCACTCAGGCATCGGGCTTTGTATCAACACTGGCGGGAAACAGTGAAATAAAGTCTCTACAGTCCTGAAGAAGAAAGACGCATTATTCTGTAGGAAGAATTCTATATAGCCAGAACACGGCGAAGCTTAAGGGTAAAGGACATCTTGAACCATGCAGGAAGCGTGCAGAAAAGTAAATCCGTTGGGCAGGAGAGATGGCCGGACTTCACATGCAAAGAAAAGAAGCACTAAGACTATTGTTGAAAGTGGACAGGCTTCGAAAGCAATGTAACCTCCTGCCCCAAAACAAACAAACAAACAAACAAACAAAAACAGACGAAGGACGGAGAAAAGGAAGGAAGAGAAGGAAGGGAGGGAGGATGGGAGGATAAAAGGAAGGAGGGAGGCAGGGAAGGAGGGAGAAAAGAAGGAAGGAAGGAGAATTATTTTCAATGCGTTTTGAGTAGAAGCTGATTGGTCAGGGTAACCCTGACTGGCCTGGAACTCACTATAGACCAAGCTGTCTGAGAACACACTGTCTGTGCTGTTATTAAAATGTGCTTGCCCCCCCCCCTTTTTTAACATTTTGCTTTTGAAATTCTAATATAATTATATTTTCTCCTTCCCTTTCCTCCCTTCAAACACTCCCACATGCCATTCCCTGGTCTTCTTTAATTATTGTATGCATATATGCAGATATATATATATATATATCCCTATATATTAACCTGCTCAGTCCGTATAATGTTACTTGTATGTATGACACTGGAGAAGACCAGGACTCCTTATTTTTTAGATTATGCTTTTATCCTATATTTTGCCTCTTTAGCCTTTACCCCACAGGTTTGAGTGAACGACCTAAGGATACCCTTTGTGGATCTTGTTTTAGTTTAGTCTTGCTTAGTAGAACCAGAAAACAAACCAACTAAACAAGCAGAAGTTTTCACAGATGCAGAGACGGGAGCTGAGTCCACTCACCCTCTAGCAGCAACAGAAACACCTCTCCCGCACTCTGCTGTGTCTGTCATAGAACTCTGGACAAACTGCTTCAGGCTTAGCCCCTCATTTGTGGAGGCAGAGTCCTTGGTGTGGTGGGGAGGCGTTGAGAGACTTAAATGAAGTCATGGCTGCCAAGGCCTTTATGCTATAGCCACTCACAGTGCCAGCTGTGTTGGAAACCCTGCTGCTACTTAGTTTCCATAGCTGGGACAGGAATTTTCTGGAAAGTCCCGGTCTATACCATTGAAGACCTTAGGGGCATTTCCCCAGTGAGGATCAACCCCATGGAGAAGACAAGGTCCAGAGCTTCTTCCAGAGGTAGAGAAAGAGTGTTGGCCCCTCAACTTGGAGAGAGAGCCAACAGTCTGTGGCATGCAGGGGAACCTTGTGCACAGGCTGTCCTACGTGGCCTGGTCCTAGGAAAAGCTTAACTATTTCCTGTGTGCCATTTTCAGACAGAAATTTTGGTTCACTGTCCCCAGCCCTCAAACCATAGAGTCCAAGTTCCAGGTGACTTTTTTAAAAAAAGAGGGGGAAAAATCACTGTCATGGTAGAACACACACCCAGATCAGACTGGGAATCACCAAGTGTTGAGGTTTTTAGAAGTCCAAGCTAAGGCAACAATGTAGAGCCTCTGCCTGCTGCTGGGGTTTCTTGGTCTGAATCACCCAGCACAGAGGTAACTATAGAGAGTGTGAAATGTCAAGCCACAGTCACACATATGGCTGACTCTAGGGAAGAGAGTCGGTACCTCAGACCCTCCAGGGACTCATGGTCTCACAGGGAGAACAAGTCTCCAACATGTGCTGTGAGGTGTGTAGATTTTGAATTTCTATGTTTATTTATTTTTGTTTTAAAAATAGGTAGGTAGTAAACTACAAGGTGGTCATATTTAACAAATTAACACCAGGACAAATGCCTATTGTATAAATACATAGTTTAATAAACAATTATAAATGTTTCATATTTATTTTATAAATATACATACATACCAATTTTTATTTATTTATTACATTTATCTACTTATTGGGAGAAGAGGTGCATGCTACAGCACAGGGGTGGAGGTCAGAGGTCAGGAGTCAATGTATGGGAGTCAGTTCTCTTTTAACATACATGACCCAGGGTTTGGACTCAGGTCATCAGGCTAGGCAGCAAGTACTTTTTACCCACTTAACAATCTTGCCAGTCTGTACACACACAAACACACACACACACACACACACACACACACTCCATGGCAGAGAATGTAGTAGATGGATGCATTCGTTGTAAAGGAGTAGAGAGCACAGTTTGTCAGACAGAGCTTGACTCCCTGTGTTTGTTTCTGTCTGGGGTGACCAGACTGCATCCTCCAACTCATCTTCCTCCTCAGCTTGGCTCTTCTCTTCGGGACACTTCCTCTGGATTGGTCCCTTTTCCTGATGGTCTAGCAACTCTTCTTAACATCCCCCACTCAGTTGCCATCTTTGCCAGGGGACATTCTGAGGCACCGCTGGCTGTATGTCCTGGCAAGAGCATCTCTATGTGTGCTTTCCTTTATCACAGTGTGGTCACAGGGATGACAATGGTCCCCTTATGTTCATATATTTGAATGTTTGGTCTGAAGTTGGTGGAACTGTTTGGGAAGGATTAGGAGGTGTGGCCTTGTTAGAGGAGGCGTGTCACTGGACTTCGAGGTTGCAAAAGCTCTTGCCATTCCTAGTTCTTTCTCTCTCTGCCTCCTGCTTGTGAGTGAGATGTAAATTCTCAGTTGCTGTTCCATCTCCATGTCTGCCTAGCCACTGGCATAATCTCTGCCAAAATGGTCATGGACTCTAATCATCAGAACAGTATACCCCAGATTAAAGGCTTTCTTTTGTAAGTTGCCTTGGTCATGATGTCTTATCCCAGCAATAGAGAAGTAACTAAGAAACACAGCTTGAGCACCTCTCTGCTGTGAAGTCCTGTTCTGTCCTGTCCTGTCTTGTCCTGTCCACCTCTCCTCCCACAAGCCATGAGCAGAGACAGCTCTGTTTGCCTCTGTCCTCTAGTACCCAGTGCAACACCCAGGGCTGAAAAGACCACTGGGGTTTCTTCACTTTCATTACAGTGCCGGGCAGCTGTTGATTTAAAAACCTCTGCCAAAAAGAATTAAATAAATAAATAGCGTATTTTTCAGGGTCCCATTCCCTGGAGCTGAGGTTAAATTATGACCTTCATCCTGGTCTATGGTTTCCCTTTGAGACACAGAAGGAAGTTTCTGCCCACTACTGCATTATGGGTCCTCCAGCACAATTCATAACCAAGGACTTCCCCTGGAGGCTCTGTCAAAGGCTGGGCTGAGCCAGCTCTTTCTGCAGAAACTCGATAACATCAGAACAGAAGGGTTCCGGGCAGCAGACTGTCCTTGTGTGACTGGAGAGCTGGAGGTCCCCTCTTTCTCTGAAAGTTCGCTTGCTCGCCCGCCTTCAATATCCTGTGCTTCTATCATTTGAACTCAAACCATCACAGATTCCCAAGGAATGTCTTGAAGTGGCAATCCCAGCTTAGAAGACAGACTCTGGTGGATCTAGACTGAGCCAGGGGTCCATCCCCGACCTACTCAGTTCTTGGTCTTACTTACACACATGGCTATGAGGGGCCTATTCCAATGGAGGGAGACTTCTCAGAGACCCAAGAGCATGTGCTCTCAAAAGGGTTACTGGAGGAAGTAAAGAAAAAGGCAGAAAAAAAATAAAATTTTTAGTTAGGGGTACATGCTTTTAAAAAATGTCTTACAAGCAAGGAATTGTCTTCCTGGGGTCTCACCGAGTGCCCAGCCATCCCACTGTGCCAGTTCTGCACTGATAAAGCTGAAGGACAGAAGATGAAAATCTAACAGCTGGAAGGATCACAAAGGAGCCTAAGGTGGCATCAGAAAGAAAGGGGAGGGAGATATGGAGCCACACATCCAATACGTATTTACATATCTCGTGTGTGTGTGTGTGTGTGTGTGTGTGTGTGTGTGTGTGTGTGTAGAAACAGGAAGGCCTTGCCTCACCTATTCTATGTCCAACCCTCGAAGCCTGAACACATTCTTGGTGGAACTTTCCATCAAGGCTGGCTTTAGTGGAGCCCAGGATGAGGACGAGCTGGTCCAAAGAACCTGAATCTAAGAGTGGTTGCCAGGAACCTGATCCTACTTGGCCACTGATGAACTGTATGATCTTAAGATGCCCCAGTGACCTCATCCTTGGGTGGCAATGCGCCTCTGTTACTGACTGGGGTCACCTGGCAGCTTCTGGTGTTATCTCGGGAGTTGCAAAGGCAGAGATCTCTCCTCTCCCGCAGCTCTGCACACTGCAGGGCTTGTTAGCACAGGGTGCTCCCAGCCGCCTCTGAGAGATTCGCTGGCATCACGGACCATTCTCTACTCAGGAAAGTTGAAGCCTGTGGTTTCTGTTACCAGTGCTAGGGTGACCGGCAAACTTTGAATCAAGCAAGTCCCATTAAGAATGGGATAATTCCTCTGGGAGGCAGAGGCAGGCGGATTTCTGAGTTCGAGGCCAGCCTGGTCTACAGAGTGAGTTCCAGGACAGCCAGGGCTACACAGAGAAACCCTGTCTTGAGAAAAACCAAATCCAAAAAACCAAAAAACCAAAAAAAAAAAAAAAAAAAAAAAAAAAAGGGATAATTCCAGACTCTGCCAAATCCCATTGTCCTCCTGCAGGCAAAGAGGTCCAAACTGTTCCAAATATCTCCATACTAAGAGACAAAGGGGAGGAGACATGCGAGGGAGACAATCATGGGAAAGAAAAAGCTCTTGAAATAGGACACAAATAAAATGAACTGCAGGTCATGATGGTTCACACATTTAAACCCAGCTCTCGAAAGGCAGAGGCCAGCAGATCTCTGTGAGTCTGAGGTTAGCCTGGTCTACATACCACATGTTGAGTTCTAGAACAGCGGACAGCGGGTACTATGTAAAGAGACTCTGTCTCAAGAGATCAAGAGAGAGGGGAAAGAGAGGCAGAGAGAAGGGGGGAGAGAGAGAGAGAGAGAGAGAGAGAGAGAGAGAGAGAGAGAGAGAGAGAGAGAGAAGAAGAAGAGGAGGAGGAGAAAACAGAAAACAAATCTTTTTTTTTAATGTCTCTGTGTCTGGGTGTTTTGCATCCATGTATGTGAACACCATGTCCATTGGTACTCACGGAAGAGAGAGGAGTTCACTAGATCCCCTGAAACTGTTGTTACAGATTGTCGTAAGCCGCCACGCCGGTGCTGGGAATTGAAGAACCCTGGTTCCCCGGAAGAGCAGCCTTAGTTGGCTGAGCTCTATCTCCAGCCCCAACAGACCAATTCTTTTAACCTCTGAGAACCAGGCAGAGACCACCAAGCCCCAAACTTTCCTCCCGAGGTTTCTATGTACTAATGGGGCTGCTGCTTTGTATGCTCAGATAAAATCTCAAGGTGTCAGAGGTCAAATGTCAGCAGTTAGAAGCATGTCGAAACCCCTCACAGGACCAGTATCAAAGGAGGACACACTGAACATCGGGCTGCCGCTGGTCACGACCTGACTGTCCGTGAATGCATAATGAAGTCAGAAGAGTTTTCACCTTGCCTTGGCTCACTTTCTGTTGCTGTAACAGAATGCCCAACACTGGGCCATTTTTAAAGAAAAGAGGTTTACTTAGCTCATTTTTCTGGAGGCTGAGAGTCCAAGACAAGACAGATGCTGCTGGGAAAGACCTGTGCTGTCTCGTAGCCTGTTGGAAAGGTAGATGGGTGGGTGAAGGTATGCCAAGAGACAAGACTGTACAGCAGATGGGTTTTGTAACAGCTAATTCAGTACCGAGAGCAAAACCTTGTCGTTCTTGTAAGAGCTGACCCATTTCCATGAGAGCAACTTTTTGTCATTGATACTTTGATTATTACTATTATTGTTATTGTTTTAAGAGACAAGGTTTGCACAAAAGCTTATAAACATGATGTGTCACTTGTAGGCCTAGACCTTTGGGTATAAAATTTAGCATTACAATACATAGTAGCAACAGACCAACCCTCAACAATTTTTCAAGATAGGGTTTCTCTATGTAACCCTGACTGTCCTGGAACTAACTCACTTTGTAGACCAGGCTGGCCTTGAACTCAAAGATCTGCCTGCTTCTGCCTCTCAAAGTGCTGGGATTAAAGGTGTTCACCAAGATCCTAGCAACCTTCTTATTTTTTTAATGACTCAAATACTTCTTAAACAACCTACCTTTGACACTATGCCAAAGGCAATGGAATTTCTACAGACATTTCAAGAGAGAGAGAGAGAGAGACCATATTCAAACCACTGCACCCTGCTTACAAGAAAAGAATGGACAATCTAGGGTCAGACAAACCAAATCAAATCATAGCTCCTTCATTTGCTAGTCATGTGACTTTGGACAAATTATTGAAGTTTTTAGCTCCTTAGTCTTCTCTCTTGAACATGGCATTGTTGTGGGGGCATGTGGTATGGAACATTCCGTGAACCTACACTTTGTGTGTAGGAGTGAGCCATAGTAGGACAGCACACAACGTCCTCATGTGTGTACCTCAAGGACAGGACCTTGGGATGTGAACAGGGCCCAGGCCCCTAGTTGTGGCACACTTGCTGATGGGAGTAAAACACACTTATAAGAGGTGCTTCCTTCTGAATTCTCTAGCTCCATTTTATCAGTGTGTGTGTGTGTGTGTGCGTGCGCGCGCACACACATTTACATATGTGCTTTTAGAACATTGGAAATTTCCAATATTGCATAACTGACCTCAAAAATCAAAGACCGGCTTCCAGAAGTCACATCAGCAACCATCCACAGAGAATCTCCTCTCTCCAGGTCCGACTCACGTACTTTTCAACCAGAGTCTTGTGTGAGGCTCACGGCACCTGGTCAGGTGGGGGGTGCTAGAGGACTCCATTTTACAGATGCAGAAGCTGGGCTTGCTCAACATTGCACCATGTCAAGAAAGACACACGTAATACTGTGAGTACAGTCGGGGTGAAGGATGCCCAGGGCAACAGCTGAGCTGACGGCGTGATATGACTTACTGGGCCGATTGTTATTCTGTGTGTTTTCACCTTGGTAGAGGATCTGGTGACTAAATACCCTGGGGCAGGGTACTATAGGGTGACAGTGCTTTCCACGTCCTGTTCATGTCCACTTCCTGTCTTCCAGTTGGAGACAGGCCTCGCAGCCTCTGTGGTGACAGACTGGGAAGTTTGGGAAGCTGTTGGAGGGACATGGACTTGTGATAAATGCCCAAGCAGAGGGTGCCTCACCGCGCCCCTTCCCGCTCCAGGCCCACCCCACCCTCTCAGCTTCTCTGCCAACTGCAGAGGGTGAGGAGGGAGAGTTCGGGGGAAACCCCTCTTCTGGTTCGGCTTGGCCTTTGTTCTTCATAAAGCCCACTGCAAGCCTACTCCTTCAGAACCCTAGATTTTAGTTTGTTTTCTTCTCTCTTTTATGAATCAGCACAGAATTAACCTCGATGGGACAAGGACTCTTGTAGAATACAGATCTTACTGGGGCCCGTTGCTCCTGAGTCTACAGACTTCTCCACCCTCAGGTTCTGCCCCCTTAAGGGGCACAGACCTGTCTTCTTCAGCCCAGGTCCCCACCAGCCGGCCCTTCTTGTCTCCAGGATCCTGTTCCATCCCAAAGATGACCTGAAGAGCCCTCACAGTCTATAGCTATCTGAGGGGAGAGGCCAGGGGAAAACTGTGGTCTGTCCTGCCCCCAATTCACCTATCATAAGGCTTACTCTCCACAGGGGCCCTGCAGGAGCTAAGCCTCTCTCTCCAGCCTTCCCCAGGCACAGCACTGGGTCCCAAGCCAGCACCTGGAGCCACAGCCTTTGTAGTGCCAACAGAATCCCTAAGTGCTTTACCAAGGTCACTATTCAGGAGGGTGAGGCTAGGATTGGCAAAGGGATAGGACGGCCATTTTGTTACCACCTTCTTTTCAGGGTAGGGTTGGTAGCCATGGAAAGAGAGCAGCCTGGTGAGGTGCAGAGGCCTAGGGGTGCTCAGAACCCTCAAGGGAGACTCTGTAAGCCACTCTCAGTCCCAACCTCACTCCTAATCTCAGCATAGGACAGACTCACGGATGAAAATGGTAGAGAAAAAACAAATAGAATGTTCTAGAAACACTAAAAACTGTCCCCAGTAAAGACTTGGGTCAAAATAAACCCTGATTATTTTGTTATCCCCAGAACCTATTGGAATGCCAGCGACATCATATGACTCCCCCCACCCCCGGATTTCTGCTGAAGATTTTTTTTTCTCTTACCATAGTCCCTATGAAAGCTATTGCAAAGATGTTGAGAGTTGAATACACAAACTCTAAACAAATAAATACCATCAATTGTTTTAGCATCTTGATGGTGATCAGTCCACTGACTTCAAACCTAGGCACTGGTGGACACAGGCTCAGAACAGACTAGAGGGGATTCAACTACATGAGGCCCTCCCTCATGGGGGGCCAGGTGTGGAGGCACTGACAACCTGTGACCACACACAGGGTCTCAGTTCCACTCTTAATGAGCAGCAGTTCCATATCAACCTCAAAGGGCTTTCCAGGCCTGTTCCTAGAGCCGCTGTCCCACGATTCTGAAACTCACTGCAGCGGGGGCGGAGGAGCCTAGGAGACCACTATTAACCGCTTCCTCCTCCCCCCACCGGCTTGCCCATTATCCATGTCACAGTTGCCAGAGCCCTGCTCATAGCAGGAACCTTACAGGCTGAGAAGTCGGCTTGAACCCACAGCCAGTGTTCAGGAACCTGGCGTCCTGGGAGAGACGGATATACAAACGTTGGGGTGGGGGATATCAGTATGCACCTAGAGAGTCAATTTGCGAACCAGGCCATCCACTGCAGGAGACAGGAAAGCAACCTGGCCTTAGGCACTGGGGGCCTCAGCCTGCTGCACCCACCTATAAGCCTGCAGCTCCCAGTTTCCATGGCAGTAAAGTGTGGCCACACCATAAGCTTTAAATCAGTGCCACATGAACAGGTCAGAAGCACCAGGGGAAGTCCTGGCCTGTATCAGAACCAATGATGGAAAGAGCCTGGATTCCCAAATCATCAGAGGCAAGACCCATCTACCAACCAGAGTGTAACACCGCATACATGAAAAGAAAGATGTATAAAGCCACGGAAACGTGGGGCCTATCTGTGCCAGCAACTGGAATCTCCCTAATTTCAACCAAGTAAGAGTGGGGAATAAAACATCTTTTTTAATTTAAAATATATTAATAAGAACCAGCCTGACTTCAGGATGGGGATTGCTGGGAGCTGAAACAGGATCAAACTCTGCTTCGATACCATCCAGCTGTGTGGCCTTTGGAAACTCAGCCTGTCTGAATCTTTTTTTTTTTTTTTTTAATTTGGTTTTTCCAGGACAGGGTTTCTCTGTGTAGCCCTGACTGTCCTGGAGCTTACTCTGTAGACCAGGCTGGCCTCGAACTCAGAAATCCGCTTGCCTCTGCCTCCCAGAGTGCTGGGATTACAGGTGTGTGCCACCACCGCCTGGTACCTTTCTGAATCTTGCTTTTCTTGATTGCAAAATGAAGATATCCCTTCTGAAATGGCTAATATTGTCAATTTGACAGGATCTAGACTTGCCTGAAAGACAAGTTTTGGGCCCTAGATTAGATTAGCCTCTCTGTCAGTGTCTAGATTGTGTTTATGGAGGTAGTTGGCACAGTTCTACAGGCTGGGTTCCTGGGCTGAATAAAGAGGGGAAAATAAGCTTCGTCCAGCATCCATCCCTCTCTGTTTTCTGACTGTGGATGCAGTGTGACTGGCTGCCTCAAATTCCTGCAGCCTCGACTCCTTCACAGTGCTGGATTCTAACCAATCATCCAGTCACAGCCACAGGAAAAGCAACTCACACACCTCCTAGTGGCTAAGGGCAGCAAGGTGTGTATGTGTGTATGTGAAAAATACCTGGGATAGTTTCTAATACCAGCGTTCAAAAACTGGTAGAGCGGGGCAGGGGCTCTAGGGGAGGGTGCGGGGTTGGGGTGGGGTGGGGGTGGGGTTAAATCCGGCAGATGACAACGCCTGTCTCTGTCCCCCACCCCCACCCCCCAGAGATGGAGCAATTAGCATGACACAAAAGCGCCTGGGAGTTGGGGCCCAGAACTGGCTGAGGGAGGACAGAGCAGGAAGGAGGAAATGCTGCCTTTTGCGTTCAGAAAGGTGCACGGGTGGACTTCAGCAGTAAGAACCCTGAACAAACGAAATGCCGCTCCTCTCCCAGCGCCTCAGCTCAGGCGCTTCTGGGTCTGCAGTGAGCTGGGGTCTTTTGGAGGTTAACAAGAGCGACGCCTCCACCGGATATTGATAAGGGTCACGCCCGAGCACCTCACTGAATATAAATGGCTCTCAACCTCAGAAAAGCAAACCAGTTCTAAGAAACCGGGTTCCTGGGAAACAAATTAGAAATAGAAGAAATAGCCAGTTTGAGACAGTAGACTTGCTGAGGCCCCTAATAACCACAGGAGGGCAGCAAAGATATTAGTTAGAGGAGGCAGGGCTTTCCCCAGCTCAGAAGGGAATCCTTAACTGGACTCCAGTCTGGCTCAAGGAGCATCCTCTGGACCAAGGATTTAGAACCGATCTGGCTCCAGGCTGGTTCTTAGTGTCGTGTAACGGATGCCTGTGAGTTACAGAAAGTTCCATAATAAGAAATAAGTGAATCAAAGTGGGTGAACTGGAGAATTGGAAGCCAGCCTAGACTACTGAACAAGGTGCAATCTGAAAACAACGAGAGGAAACAAATAAAAGAAAGAAAGGAAGGAAGGAAGAAGAGAAAGAATCAAGTGACTGATCTGATTGAAGAAAATACAATTAAACCATTATAATTCTATCACCTAGAGAGACATACATTTAGATACAAACATAATACAGATTTTATCTTATAAAACTGACATCAGCCACAATATACAAATTAGCGATCTGCTTATAAAAACACACCACGTGCATCCCTATGTGTGTATATGTTTGTGTGTCTGTGTGGGTGTGCATAAAATAGTCACCCCAGTGTGTTTTACTGGCTCACCTTGGCCCGATCAAGGCCAGTCCCCACTGTATCCAGGAGTGCATGACGGGGGCGCAGGCAGGAACAGTGTTCTCTTGCTGGGTGCCTCTGCTGGGTCTGTTTCCTGGGGTCTCCACAGAAGGGAGTTGGGGAGCTTTCTATCTGAAAATACTCCACCGTGTGTGCAGGTGTTTGGAGTTCCGTTGAGTTTCATCAAAATGAGTCACTGGAGGTGTGAACGGCGGCAGGGTTTAAGGAGTTACCACTTCCTGGTCCCAGGCTGATACATCCTGCACCTCAAACAGAAGCACCTTTCATTCACACGGGCCACCAGGCAGCGGCAAACTGAGGCATTTGCTCTCCGAACCACTTCTTTGTATCCCCTAAGCAAGGCCTAAGTTCCCCTACGCAGCGGCTCGCTGTTGGGCGAGCTTCAAGCCAAAAACCCACTGAAAGTGCAGCCACGCCTGAAGGGAGCCTTAAATGGCAAGCAAGTGTGTCCCAGGTGAGGAGGCCCCAGCACCTGCATTCAGGAACCACGGTGCCATATTCACACGGTGGGGGGCGGGGCGGGGTGTGCCACTGCCCCAACAGAATTTATTGTCATGTGATTCGGAAGGCCACCAGTCTGGTTCTGGATTTCAGTCCCTTACATCCTGACTTTCTGTGCTCTGCTAGCAGGGCACTAGGGTAGTAGGGCTCGAGACCTTAGCACGACTGACTCCATGATGGAAATACCATTCAGGCTGTAAACCTCATCATGTACACACCATTGTTTGCCTAAACTAAAACAAAGGCCTGATCCATCAAAGTCCACAGTTCTGGGAAAGTCTCACAATGTGCTAACCTTACTTTTTAGTTTTTGTAGTTCTGCTTCTGGCTAACTGTTCTTGTTAGCTGAATTATGTCAACCCAAAACATGGGTTTTGTGCTTTAAAAGCTTATCTCAAGAAAGGCTCAGGGCTATACTGAGATCCTCTTCCAAAGGTCCTGAGTTCAAATCCCAGCAACCACATGGTGGCTCACAACCATCTATAATGAAATCTGATGCCCTCTTCTGGTGTGTCTGAAGACAGTTACAGTGAACTTACATATAATAAATCTTTTAAAAAATTACAGACATCACAAGGGCCATCCACAACACTTTCTGTTCTAATAAAAAACAAAACTTCTCTCAAATATAAATTGAACACAACTATTACCATTTTGTAATTTATAAAGTACTAGATAGACCTAACACACAGTCCATCATTTTTGTCAATAAAATAGAACACTGTCATCTACACTAACTTAAAAGACTTTAATTCTACATCTGACTTATGTCCTGGCTTTAGATTGATTGCCATCTGAAAACCATCCTCTCAAATCTGTTCTCTCAATGTTAAATAGCCTGAGTTGGCTATGAGACTGTAAGTAGTTTTTCAACCCTGTCAGAAATCCAAGAATGACCAACATATCTGAAGATAGGAGAAGCCTAACACGTCTCCCAGAACTGAGACAAGTTGTAGAGACAGATGCCTACCAATACAGACCCAGCAAGTCTGGAAGCTGGAGCAGCCTTCTGGCCCAGGATCATCTGACAGACCTTTGAAAAACAAGAATCATTAGGGACTAGCCTATTCTGTCTTGGCAGAACTAAACCATCCTAACCTGTAATCCTTTGTGTCCTTTCAAGAACAATACAGGTCTGCAGGAGAGACTGGCAATTTTCTGCCCAGTGGTGACCTGGCCACAACGCACAGCCTCACCTGGAGGGGAGATGCTCAGCTGCTTCTCTGAATCCACGAATGGGGAACTGTTAGGAGCAGAATGTCTCAACAACAAGTGAATACATAACATTAAATGTCACATTCTGTGGATTTCTGACGTTTTTGAAAACCAACTATCTATGTAATCTGGACTGTTGTCCATTAATTATCTTCAGCTATTTCTAATTAATATATCTGAAAACACCCTAACAATAAACTCAGAGCCATGAATTTGCTATTTGGCCTTTAATCCACAGGCTTCACTATCTCAGATCAGTTTATATTGGCATTTATAGAAGAACTGGGTCCAAGCCTTGTACTTATAACATTTTGTATCAATATAAGAAATTTATACTAATGAAACCCTGATTCTGTATCAAAATAAATTCTGTACCAAAATAAGAAATTATGATTTCAACTTAGTAACAATGATAAAGATTTCTGCCAAAAGAGCTATACAATCAATTCTAGCTCTTTCCTCCCTGTTCTGATTATGATCATTTCTAAATTCCTCAGAAAGGCAACCTTAGAACAACTACCTCCAGCCCCAAAGCCCAGGGAACTGGGATGACGACTCTTTACAACTTCTAGCTGGCTGTGGGAGTCGAGATATTAATTAAGGGTGGGTATGGAAAATAGGGGAGTTGGTTGACCTTAAGAAGGCCACACCAATGATTGTATCAGTCTCTGATGTCTGTGTCCTGACTGGATCCGGGTGAAAGTCCAAGACATCAGGAGTTCAAGCAGGTCAGTTCAATATGTCTGATGATGGGACTCACCAAGGCTGCATGTTCTGTAATATACAAATCTCAAAACAAAATTTTAGTATCATCAAGATAACCTTTTTGTTTGATTCTCTGGAATCTAGTTCTCTGGGGGTCTCCCTCTATCAAATCTGATCCATATAACTCTGGAAGGTGTATAGACACTAATTATCTCTTCTAAAAATGCAAAGACAAAACCTTTCTCCCAAATCAGCATATCCTTTTTAGCCAGTAGCCAGAAAAACTTTTATTTTGACCTCTCTCCCAGAGGAATAATATAACCACAAAACTCAAAATCGCACCCATTTTGAAAGTTAAAATAATCCAAAACGAATGAAGTAAACTAAAATACTGTATGTGCCTATTCTTAGGCCTTGTCTATTTTGCCATGCAGGATAATAACCCAAGATTCCCGTGGAGCCCATGTTAGACAGAGTTTGAGTGTCCTGTGAAGTGTATTAGAGCAATATATCTTTATGCCATCTTTCTGTTCAGCTCTCTGCCTGGAGCCAGACATTGATTTTTATTAATACCCGTTATAATATCTGTCTGTTGAGCTCTCTATCTGGAGCCACAGACACTTATTAATTAATACCTGTTATAGCAGGTAATTATCATTGTCCTCTCTACTTGAAGTCAGTGACTAATTTTTCCTATCCTAGTTCTGAACCTCGAGAGAAAATCCCCACATGATTCGGACAAAATCTGTATATAAATCTTTCCTAAAAGCAAATAATCCCAATTTTATAAATTTACAGTACAACCTATCTCTGCCCTAAGAAGTAGGCAACTTCCATCCTCCTTCTGCTGACCTGACACAGCAGCCTGCAACTCTCCACAGCAGGGACCTCAGAGCCTGCTTTGTTTCAATTCCCGCGCTTGAGTCCACATGCTTCAAAACCCCCACTGCCTTTGTGGTGCACATCTGGCAAGCCCACATTTTGCTGACTTACCTTTCTCTCTAGAACCCAGTCAAACCACCTCATGAATGGGAAAACACAACACAAACTTAGTTCAGAAACAATGGTGACTCAATAGCTGGGTGCAACAACTAGAATCCTAATCTTGTAAACCACAATTAATCTAAATCTTCTGGTGGTGAATCATGGTGGATTTGATTTGCCATAAGTTGGGAGATACTAGTAGCTATATCTTGCCCTCTCGCTATCCTTGTCCAAAAAGTCTAATAAAGACTTTCTATTGGCTTAAACTTGTGTTGGAGCAGTCTCCTCTGGTGACTGCCTGATAATGACATGAACTGGTCTGAATGAAGCCAAAACAAAGATACAAGGAAGTTAATTAGGAAATATCAACTATGCAGTTCAGTTGCAGGAGGAAGGAGCCAAAGAAGATGACCTTTAGGGCCACAGCTGGGAAGACCACCAGGAGCTACCACAATCCCATAACACATAATGTTTTGTTTTGATTTTGGTTTTTTGTTTGTTTTTGAGGCATGGTCCTATGAAACCCAAGCTGTCTTGGAACTCACAGTGTAGCTGAGGATATCCTTAAATTCCTTCAGTGAACAGAGCTAGGAAACATGTTTATTAAAGCTATGTTTTACAAAGTGCTGGAACCACAGGCATGTACCACCATGTCCAATTGCAATGCTGGCAACCGAACCCATGGCTTTGTGCATGCTGCCCTCTACCAAGTGAACTATTGCCCTAGTCCATGGTGTAATGACATCAGCTTTGCCCTGAATAAAGAGTTAAGGAACAAAGAACATTGAAGGAAGTACTTTGTAAGCTAGACATGCATCACTCTCTTCTCTTTGGGAGCTTATTGTTTCCATGGCAACTGGGCAAGCTTCCCAGTCTGCCTCTCCACCCTAGCCATGCCCACAGGATAACCGCAGGACTTGTCATTTCTACCTTCTTAGATGGCTTGCAATCATATAAAGATGGTGACTCTCAACCTGCGACCTAGCCAACTTAGGGTTATGGGGTGCAGGTGGGGGAGACAAGGCAGAGGGAAAGAGGCCTTTTGAAGTCAGTCAACTGGTTCTCCAGTGCAGGAGTGAGGATTAACAAAGAGACAATTAGACAAAACTGAGCATGACCCTAATCAATTCTGACACTGAAGGCAGGTTTAATAATTTCCAATCCACTTTTATACCATTTTAATTACATTCAAGTATTAAGATCAATAGTACAAAGAGGAACAATCAAGACAGTAAACACAAAATAGCCAAGGCAATAAGCAGTCCCACAGGGGTTGTTTCCAAGGGTTTGTCAGAATGACCAAAATACCTGAGCCTACTTCCTTGTCCAAGCCCAAACTCTTGCCTGAAGCCTACTTCTTTTGTTCCACCCTAAGATTAAAATTCCTGATTTAACCTACTTCCCTATTACAGCCTAATATCAGATTCTTGCCTGAATTTAACTTCTCTCACATGCCCTAAAGTCAGATTCCTGCCTGAGCTTACTCCCTTGTCCTTGGTCAATGTCAAGCTCCTGCCAGGTGGCACAGCACCCCAGTAAGGCTCTCTACATCTCCTCCTTTTTATTTTATAAACTGTTTTAAAGTTCCACAATACCTGTTTCTCAATACTTTGTCCTTGAGGATTACAAGCAATCCCAGTAATATAGGTGATATTAAACTGCCCGCAGAAAGTCTCAAATGCTTGACTGCATTAGCCAGTTCCATTATCTGTTTTAATCTGATTGGGAACACCCAATATAGAAAAACAGTGCAGGCAATAACTAATTTCATTTTCAGTTGCTTCTCTTGTATAAGCAGTGGCAACTAGAAAGCCTGAAAAGGTGTCAATAGTCACATGTCCATACTTTAATTTTCCAAAATCAGAAGTGTGTGTAACATCCATTTGCTATAATTGATTAGGTATCAGTCCTCGAGAATTAACACTGTTATGTGGCACAGGTAATTGAGCACATTCAGGGCAAGTCTTTATTTACAATTTGACATGCACACTCTGAAATACCAGATTGTTGTCTCAGCTATTACTATTTTGATGGTGTAAAGAGATTGTTTTGCTAATTGTTCCTGTGTAAGACCTATAACCTTCCTACTATACAAATCTGCTTAGCATTGCCCTCACTAAGGGGTCCTGGCAATCCAGTATGAGCTCTTAACTGGCCTACAGAATAGGGAACTGTACATTCTCTTACCAACCTAAGACAGAGGCATGCGCCATAAAATACTGATATTTGGCCTATTGCATGTGCAAATTATCTAGGCAAAATTGATAATCATTATCCAAAAGACATAGTTACAATTTGCCTCTATGCATGCTTTTGTAGTCCCTGTAACTTTACACATGCCTCCCATAGAAAATGCACGTGCTGTATTTACAGATGACTCATCTAATGGGAAGGCAGCATATGTGATTGGATCACAGGTTCATTCTCTTGAGTTTCCCCCCTGCTCCATAATTCCCCCCTGCACGAATAATTGAACTACGTGCTATAGCTTCTGCTTTTAATCTTTTTACTGATAGTTTGTATGTTGCCAAATCTGTTCCTCTGTTGGAAACTTGTGGCACATTTAATTTTAACACACCAGCAGGATCTTTGTTTTCACAACTGCAAAACATCATTCTTGCTAGAAAAAAACACCTTTTCTATATGAGCTCACTCTGGTCTTCCTGGACCTTTAGCTGCAGGCAATTGCATTGACAGAGCCCTGATAGGAGAGGCCTTACTTTTAGATCCTGTTGCGTTGGTTAGAAGTGATCATAATAAGTTTCATCTTTCTAGCCACACCTTAAGACTCCGACATAAGATCTCTAAGGAGCAAGCAAGAATGATTGTGAAACAAAGCCCTAACTGCCTTACATTATCTCTAGTTCCTCATTTAGGGGTTAATCCACAAGGCCTTATGCCCAATCCTGGCAAATGGATGTAACTCACTATGCCGAATTTGGAAAATTAAAATATATAAATATCTGCGTTGATACTTATTCAGGATTCTTTTTTGCTTCTCTGCATATGGGAGAGGCCTCTAGAAATGTAATTGATCATTGTTTACAAGCCTTTAATACTATGGGATTACCTAAAGTCATTAAGACAGATAAACAGTCAGTTTACTGGCAACAACTTTATATCATTTTGTAAATAATTCAGTATTGAATATAAAACTGGAATTCCTTATAACCCAATGGTTCAAGGAATTGTTGAGCGTGCACATCGTACTCTGAAAAATTGGCTTTTAAAAACAAAAAAGAGGGAATTATACCGTCCAAGATCACCAAGGGCACATGTTGCTTTTGTCTTATTTGTTTTGAATTTTTTGCAAACTGATGCTAAAGGTCAGTCTGCAGTGGATTGCCACCGGCTTCCAGTCACTTCCAGCTCATATGCCGTGGTTAAATGGTTGGACCCTCTAACTAATACATGGAATGGTCCAGACCCTGTTTTAATATGGGGAAGGAGTCTGCTTGTGTTTTTTCACAAAAAGACGCAGCCCAATGGCTGCTGAAAGATTGGTTCTTCAAGTGGACACAGATCCTGGATTTTCTACTAGGTATGATTTCAATCACTAAGGATGGCTAAAAAAAACTTTATGAGCTGGCTGCTGAAAAAAGTCTCTTCTGTTGATTCTCAAAGCCACTTTCCCCACATTAGGAAGCCAGGCTTTGTGTCTAATAGTTGCTAATTTGCAACTGGATTGGATACCTTGGGACATCTGTAGACAACTTAATCCTGTTTTGCTTCTAACTTCTGACCTTGTATTTTAAGCAGGCTGGCTGTTTCCACCCAGGCTCCCCTTGGTCAGCGACTCACCTTGACAATTTTCCTGAGTTCATATATTTAGGTCCTTGTGGCTTTGGTCTGATATTGGGGAAAAGGTGTGCTATGAAGGTCTGCAAGCCAGATAAGGATCTCTACAGCCTTCCTAGCAGCTGAGGGCTCCTGGGCAGCAGCAAAGGAGTGATCTTCAAAGGCAAGAGCCCAAGTTGTCACCACTGTTGTAGGCAGCCACACTTCCCCCACAACCTGACTTCACACAGCCTTTCCTGCTCAATCAGCCAGGCAGTGGGGCAGAAACTCAGGACCCCAGGCTGTGGGTCACATAGACCTTGATTGAAATCCTTCTCTGTCCCTGAGAGGCTCCGCACACTGGGCCAGTAAGGTGAACTCTTTCAGCCTTTGTCTCATTGCTCGCTCAGTTTCAGATATATATATATATATATATATATATATATATATATCATTAGGTTGGGCTGATGCTACATACCTATACCTATAGGTATACTACATACCTATAATCCCAGCAGTCAGAAGGCTGAGGCAGGGGGATCTCTGTAAGGGTGAGGCCAGGCCGGGCTGTAGTGCAACTGAGGCCCTGTTTCAAAAACCAAACTAAATAAAGGAATAAACAATTACCCATGAACCCTTTGGTGACTGAAAGAAGCCAAGGGGCACCAGTGCTCAGCGCATCTATCTGAGCCAGACTCTTCGTTACTAAAATGAAGGTTTGTTTTCTGCTTCTACTACTGGCCTGAAATCTCCTGGGAAGGCTGACTATCCTGCTCTGTATTCACTTTCCTGTGACAAACCACAGTGACTTAGCCATTAGGCCAGTGGTTCTCACCTGGTGGGTCACAACCCCCTGGGGGGATCAAACAAACCTTTCAGGAGGATTGCCTAAGACCATCAGAAAACAGGGATCTACATTACAATTCACAACAGTAGCAAAATTACAGGTATGAAGTAGCAGCAAAAATAATTTTATGGCTGGGTTCACCACAACATGAGAAACTGTATGAAAGGCTCGCAGCATTGGAAAGCTTGAGAGCCTGAGAGCCACTGCTTTAGGCACTAGGGAAGCAGTACACGTGGCCTTTGATACTTTTAGGGGTACGTGGAAACGTTTCATTTTCTTTCTCTGTGGTGTGTTTGTGTGTGTGTGTGTGTGTACATGCTCTGGGGGGGGGGTGGAGGGGGTGGATCTGGGGGTAGATGTGCCATGGCATGCATGTGGAGGTCAGAGGACAACCTGGGGTGTCTGTCCTAACATGTCACCTCCCACCTTCTCTGAGGCAGAGCCTGCCCACCGCCAGCTTCCAGGGAATGTCTTGTCTCCACTTCCCGTTTCATTGTCAAGCTTTAGACACACACCGCCAAATGCAGCTTTGTCCTGGAGCTGGGGCTCTGAACTTGGGGTTCACGTGCTCATGGAGCAAGCCTTTGCACTCTGCCCACTGAGCTATCTCCCCGGCCCATAATTTCTTTTAATCGCAGGAGAAAAACCTACTACAGCCCACCCCGATTCTGTTGACATACTTTTTTAGGCAGAAGGGGTCTTTGGGCAAAGTGTCTACGGCTTAATGAAGGTCTTGGGGACAAGAGTAGGAGGCCACCAGGAGGGACCCATGTGGTATTTTGACGTGTACCATTCATCACAGATTGTTTCAGGCCCATTTTACCGGTCAACTAAAGTCAAATAGCCCAGTGACTAGCCCCAAATCACACAAGAGGAAGTTTGAGAGCTCAGAATCAAAACCCTGGACTCTCCAGTTTACCATGGCCTGTTATCTTGAGGCTTAGCCCAGAGCCTGGCAGGCCAGAGGGAGAAAGAAGCAGCCAGTGGGGTGGGAATGGGGGGCGTTCAGAGGACACCGCTCCCCTCAGCCTCTGTAAGAAATAAGATCTGTCCTTCGGCAGCCTGCAACATCAAGGTGACCTGCAGCACGTCAGGTGGGAGAAGCTCAGGCACCAGAATACATGCTGAGTGCCGACCAATTGTCTGAGGATACATGCTGAGTGCCGACCAATCGTCTGAGGATACATGCTGAGTGCCGACCAATCGTCTGAGGATACATGCTGAGTGCAGACCAATCGTCTGAGGATACATGCTGAGTGCTGACCAATCATCTGAGGATACATGCTGAGTGCAGGCCAATCGTCTGAGGATACATGCTGAGTGCCAACCAATCGTCTGAGGATACATGCTGAGTGCCAACCAATCGTCTGAGGATACGTGCTGAGTGCCAACCAATCGTCTGAGGATACATGCTGAGTGCCGACCAATCGTCTGAGGAGCCGCTCTGGGCTTCATTTATGGGCAGCTCCCAAAGGCCCCAAGAGCTACCAGAGAGCTCAGTCTCAACCTGAACGGAGCACAGCTTCCCAACCTGCCCCTCGCCTGCCTGCTGTCTTTGCAGCGCCTCCCGTGTAGAGGACTTGGCATTGCATATTTCCATTTGATTTTTTACAAAGACTGTCTTTTCTATGACTTTAATCTCAGCCCTTGAGAGACTGTAGCAGGAAGTTCAAACTGAGGAGATAGTTCCAGGCCAGCTTGGACTGAATAGTGAGACCCTGTTTTAAAAACTATAGCTTTTCTAATAAAAAATAATATATTCTCATTTTAAAGTTATTATTATTATTTCTCAAGACAGGATTTCTCTGTCTTGACAGAGACTGGCTATCCTGAAACTCACTCTGTAGACCAGGCTGGCCCCCAACTCACAGAGATCTGCCTACCTCTGCCTCCTGAGTACTGGGATTAAAGACGTGCACTTCCACTGCCTCTGCCAGCACCACTTAGCTTCCTCATCTTATAAAAACAAAATTACAGAGCTGCGTGTGCAGTTCAGTGGTGGAGTACTTGGCTTGCATGTGTAAGACCCTGGGTTTAATCCCTGGCACCACCTAAAACTGAAGGCAAAAAAAAATAGACAAGCAGTTTTTTTAAAATTGTAAAAGCAAGCTGTGCTTCATATAGTGCCCACGTAATGTGCTCAAAAACCTGTTCTTTCTACAAAAAGAAAGAAACATTAAAATAAAACCAAATCCACATAAAAATGAGCATGAGAAAGCCATCCACGATCTTGCCATGAAGAATATTTTTACTTTTCCACTATATTCTTTTTTAAGTCATTTTTCACTGCACATGAACACTTGCTTGCCCATGAGACTGTGTGATCACACAGAACAGCTTTTTATAAACTGTTATGTAAAGTCTGGGGCCTGCGACACGGTTCAGCATGGAAAGGGACTTGCCACCAGGACTGAGCACCAGAGTTCAATCCCCAGAACCCACACAGTGGAAGGACAGAACCAACTGCCACAGGTTGTCCTCTGACCTCTACACAGTGGTGCACTGTGGCCCACACGGGCTCACACCACACACACCGAACATAAACCACAAAACTAAAATTAAATAGGCAAAAGCCTAAAAGAGCAATTATGATTAGACTTTTTAAAAATAAAATTGGAATCTGGATGCAGTGCTTCTTATTTTCTTGTAGCTTTCCACGGCGACGGTGGTGCACATAACGGGCCACAGGCGGTCAGAAGTGAGACCTCTTGTACCTATGTGTCACGGGTTTGACCACAGCATCTGTCAGTTGAGCAAGGAATCACAGAACCTGCACACAGATAATAGCTGAGTGCTCAGCCAATCCATTTCCCTTTCCCTGGGCATACGACTGGGCTACACTTCTCTCTCTGTTGAGGTTAGGTGTGACCACATGACTGAACTGTATTGAATTCATTGTAGCCACTGAAATGCAGGTGCAACTATGTATTAGTCATCTGTTGCCTCGTAACAAAATATCCCCGGATTCAGCAGTTTAAAACAAGCATTGATATTCTTTCGAGGAGTGCTGAGAACCAGGAATTCAGGGGTGGCTGACCTAGATGACTCTGCCCTTAGCGACCTTCAGGAAGTTGTAGTAAATGTTTCAGTCAGAACTGCGATGTCTGAAGACTTGACTGAAACAGGAGGGTCAGCATTCGAGGTCACTTGAGTGATCGACAGCCCTGGGGCAGTGAAGCATTGATAACCATGGACTGAGAACCTCCGAAGCCTGACAAGATCTGACTTGCACAATATGAAGGTACATGCGTGCGGATTATGCATACATACATATGTTTATACATGTACATGCAACTCAGGTGTATTAGCTACTTTTTCCATTGTTGTAAACAGCCTGTTTTTTAATAGAACCCAGGACTACCAGCCCAAGGATGGCATGACTCACAGTGGGCTGGGCCCTCCCCCATTGGTCACTAATAAAGAAAATGCCCTGGAAGCTTGCCTACATCTGGATAAAATGCAGGTGTCTTAGCAACCGAGGCTCTCTCCTCTGTGATGACTCTAGCTTATGTCAAGGTGATATACGACTAGCCGGTACACTCAGTGTGTATCCTTCCCAGACTGGAGCAGTACACAGCTAGGCATCCTCCGGAGTCTTCCTGGATTGAAGGCTTCCTCCCCTTTCCCTTCCCTTCCCTTCCCTTCCCTTCCCTTCCCTTCCCTTCCCTTCCCTTCCCTTCCCTTCCCTTCCCTTCCCTTCCCTTCCCTTCCCTTCCCTTCCCTTCCCTTCCCTTCCCTTCCCTCCCTCCCTCCCCTCCCCTCCCTCCCCTCCCCTCCCCTTCCCTTTCCTTCCCTTCCCTTCCCTTCCCTTCCTTTCCCTTCCCTCCCTTTCCCTTCCCTCCCTTTCCCTTCCCTTCCCTTCCTTTCCCTTCCCTTCCCTTCCCTTCCCTCCCTTTCCCTTTCCTTTCCTTCCCTTCCCTTCCCTTCCCTTCCTTTCCCTTCCCTCCCTTTCCCTTCCCTTCCCTTCCCTTCCCTTCCCTTCCCTTCCCTTCCCTTCCCTCCCTTTCCCTTCCCTTCCCTTCCCTTCCCTTCCCTTCCCTTCCCTTCCCTTCCCTTCCCTTCCCTTCCCTTCCTTTCCTTTCCCTTATCATAGTGCTGAGGTTTGAACACAGCACCCCTCATGTACTAGGCAAATGTACTACCACCAAGCTATACCCTTCAGTTTGGGGTCATTATTATCTTTATCAATTTATTATTGTATGTATGTATATAGTATGGGGGCAGGGACACACATTAGCACATGTGTGGCAGTCAAAGGACAATTCTATGATCTCATTTCTCCTGGGATCAAACTCAGACTTTTACAGTGAGTGCTTTTTTACCCACTGAGCCATCTTGTCAGCTCAGGACCCCAGGCCTTTGTATGGCTAAATACAGCTCCACTGAAGAATGCACCAGCTTGCTGTGCACTCGCTGAAGAATATATTGCGTTTGTTGCATATTTAGATTTTTTTTAAATTGAAACAGGGTTTCTCTGTGTAGCCCTGGAACTAGCTCTGTAGATCAGGCTGGCCTCAAACTCACAGAGAGAGGCAGCTGCTTCTGCTTCCCAAGTTCTGGGATTAAAGACATGTGCTGCACCAACATCAACCAGTTTTATTTTTCAATTTTTTTAATCTCTCTGTCTCTCTCTGTCTCTGTCTCTCTGTCTCTCTGTCTCTCTGTCTCTCTGTCTCTCTGTCTCTCCCTCTCTCTCTCTCTCTGTGTGTGTGTGTGTGTGTGTGTATGGTAAGTGCCCTAGTGTGGTATGCAGAGGCCAGAGGAGAGAGCATCAGGTATCTTTTGTTCTCTACCTTACTTATTTAAGAAAGGGCCTCCTCTCATTGACCTGGGAATTCCTCATTTTTGCAAGGCTAGCCAGCCAGTGAGCCCCAGAATCCACCTGCCTCTGCCCCAAATTCTGAGTTTACAGGCACCAAGTTTTGCATGGGTGCTGGGGATTCAAACTCAGGTCTTCACATGTGCACCCTAACCCACAGAACCCTCACCCAGCCCTCATTTGGAGCAGTTCTGAGCAGACTTCTCCAAGCCTTTGCTTGGACATAAGTTTAGCTTATTTGGTCGAATTATAAGGAAGCAAGGTTACTGCATCATATGGTCAGGGTAGATGTGGTGTTTGAGACCCTGCTAAGCCGTCTCCCTAAGCCCCTGTATGGTTTTGCAGCAATGAGAGAGCATCCCTGCTAATCCTCAGCTTCCCCGGGATTGAGTGGTACCTGTGACTTGGATTTGAGTCATGACAAAAAGCATATAGTGGCAAGTCAGTGTAATTTATAATCCTTTCCTAAAAATGTGCTTGTCATCTGTGTATTTTAAGTGAGGCTATTAGCCATTTTGCCTTAAAATGCAATTGTTTGCTGCTGCCTCTCCCTCCTCCTCCTCCTCTTCCTCCTCTTCCTCCTTTTCCTCCTTCTCCTTCTTTTTGCATTTCTGAGACAAGATCTCTCTGTGTAGCCCTGGCTGTTGTAGAACTTGTTGTGTAGACCAGGCTGGCCTCAAACTCACAGAGATCCACCTGCTTCTGCTTCCGGGAGCACTAGGATTAAAGAGGTGTGCCACCATGCCTAGCATCCGCTTTCGTCTTGTTGACATAGAGCTGTTCTTTACATATTTTGGAGATGAGCCTTTTATCAAGATCTTTCTGCAGATATTTCTTGTAACCCCGGAGTTTTTCTTACCACTCTCTAACTCTGGCTACTTGGAACACCTCAGCATTTTTCCAAGTAAGTGTTTAAATAAACGTGAAGCTGAGCAGACGCACTGTGGCTTGGTCTAGCCACCTCTGACCAGCTACACTACTGAGACAACTGTCCCAGAGAGGGAAACTGGCTGGAAATGCAATCCATGCCCAAGGAATTTATCCTCATAAGCAGTTCTCATAGTTACACAAATGTTTTACTAAATCCCAGCCGCTGTTGAATCTATCAGTCTATGATGAAAGTCAATCCATTTTCCAAGTCCCAACTTCCTGAGCGTCAGAGGGATGGGAACAGAGTTGGCATGGGTCACCTGCTTGTTGGTGGAGGAGTCCAGATGCGGTTGGACTCGGCAGTAATGGCTGCCTGCCTCCCAACTGCCTCACGCCAAGCCAACCATGGCCTATTGACACTTCCCTAAGAACCTGATGTATCCGTAGTGCAGACTGTGCTTATTGCATAGACCCCAGCAAACACCCTGGACTTTGCTCTCCTCTCGTCCTAACAGAGCAAGGCTGTCTCTAGGGCAATGATTTCCAACCCTTCCTAATGCTGCGACCCTTAATACAGTCCCTCATGTTGTGGCGACTCTCCCCCCAACCATAAAATTATTTCTGTTGCCACTTTATAAATGTAATTTTGCTACTGTTACAAGTCCTAGTGTAAGGATCTGATATGAATCCCTAAGGGGATCACGACCCACAGGTTGACAACCTAACCTCTAAACCCTGGCAGGAAGCTTTGATGGGAATGAAAAAGTCTCTGTTCATGGATCTGATTCAAGAGAAGGCTCAGTTGTAAAGTGCTCTCCTAGCATGCAAGAAGACCTGGGTTCAATCCCCAGCACCATGCAGTTATCATAGCATTCTGGAGGCCAGCCTGGGGTATGGGAGACCCTGTCCCCCACCAACACACACACACACACACACACACACACACACACACAGCACAATTCTGAATAACACGGAGAATTCAGCCACTCAGGTCCCCAAACCTGGAGGAGTTGTCTTGCAACCAGCATTGTGCAAGGCTGAGGCACTAGAAGGGTGGCCTGAGCTTTTATTTCAAGAAGTGGGGAAAACCCAACAAAACAACTGAGAATCAGAACAGCCCCACCTTTCCCATTTGGGCTACAAATACTGCAGGAAGCAGGGCTAGAAGGACTGGGGACTGGGGGAGGGTGAATCTGCTGAGGCCTCTGGAGGGTTTGTTGAGCCTTTTCTTTTCAGGGCGGGGCTGCTGAGCCACTGAGACTCTCGTGTCACCAAAGACAAAGGATTCTAGACAGAGACAGTGAAGTGGAAGCTGAAGGGTTCTTTGGAAAGTCGGTTGGATGATGTTTTGCTGGGACAAACACGTGAAGGCATGTTTCATTAAAGCAGACACAGGAGAGAGGATGTTCTGCTCAAGCAAACATGTGAAAGGACACGTGATGAAGGATTCTTACATTGCATAGTTGAGCTGCATTTGTTGTGACGCCATAGAGAGAAATGCACCAAATAAACTTCTGGTGGTGTGCTGCAGTTTCTTGTTGCTTCCTTGGACTCCGTCTCATTGACTGCACGTGCTGAGGTAAAAGCCATGCTAAGGCAAGGCATGTGGAGGACACAGAACACGTGATGTTTGGAGGGTATAAATAGGATCCCATAAAGCAATGGAGACAGAGCTTGGCTTGCTGGTACAGCCAGCTGTGCAACACTTGTGGGCCTCCAGTCTTCACTGATCTTTGCTTCCCTGAGAGAGGCACAAATGAGAACTTCTCCTGGTGTTCCTGTTGGTCCCTCCGGATGACTCGAGCCAAGGCTGAGCCCTGGCTGTCTCTGCTAGGTCATGTCACCGCTGTTGCTAACGCGACTCTACCAAACTGGACTGCTGGTGTATCCATGAAGTGTCTGCAAGTGGATCGGGCTGCTGCCACCTGCTAACCTGTGAACTGAACTGCTGATTTCCAGACAAAGAAACCTTTCTAAACAGGTCCACTTCCCTGAATCCTTTCTTTTCCTCTACCTCTGGTGAGTGGTGGGCGAGAAGGGAGGTCAAAGCGTTTAAGAGCCATCATTAAAACCAGGATTTGAAAAACACTAAAGTTACAGGACCGCTTCTGGTCCCTGGATGAAGCAGCTCCAGGATAGGTGAGGGACGGCACCTGCACTGTAGAGATGGGCAGCTGTACGGACCAGGGCAGCTGTAAAAATATTCAAATGTTAGCACACCAAGATACATACATACATACATACATACATACATACATACATACATATATAAAAAACTCCCTAAGCTTCAACACATGCTCAGTGTGAGGAGGGTTTTGTTTGCTACTGGAAAGAAAGCAGTGTATTGTTACCTCACAATTACCACAGCCTAGCCCTTGCCACACAGGCCTGCCTACTGCCCAGGAAACTATGGGTCCATCCTTGATCTCCAGCCTGGAAGACACCTGTGCCAGCTTTTCACCACTGAGAGAATCAGCTTAAAAGAAGGAGCGTTTTGTTTTGGAGCAGTGTCAGAGGTCATAAGTCCATGGTCACTGTAGCCATTATTTCTACACTGTTGTGAGAGAGCAACATGGCTGCCAGAGGTGTGCATCTCATGCTGCCTGGGAAGCAGAAGAGACAGAAAGGACACAGGGACAAAGTTTATCTTTCCAGGGCATGTCTCCACTGACTTACTCCCTCCAACAAAGCCCTGTCTCGGTGGCAGGCGTAGCATGCAGTAACTTGAGCCCCACTTTGAACGGGGTGCTTTGGAGATTTCAGGCCAAGGGAGATGTGAGAATGTTGTCACCATGACAGGTTTACAAATCCACCTAGGGTTTCTTTCCCATTCACCTCTTTGCTTACTTGATGTCTAGCGATGGCCACTTCTTGCTCTGTGGGTCTCATAAGCAGAATGACATCCACCCAGTGGGAGATTCCGGAGACTATGGAATGTCAAGAGGCCCAGACTTCCCATGAGTCATACTTGGATGGAGAGCAGGAGAGTCAAAGTAATCCCCAAGCTAGATACTGAAACCTGTGCCTTTCCCATGCAAGAGGAAGCTGGTTTAGATTTCCCACCATTGGTAGAATGTGAGAAGACTATATTTACCAACTAGAACTGCAAACAGTTGCCATTTGTATCAGTCAGCTTTCCATTGCTTCTATCACTCCAACAGAACACCCAAGACAGCCATGCAGTTGGGCTTAGTCTTAGTTAAGTATTTCTGAGGCTTTGGTTCCAAGGTGCTTGGCCCTGTGGCCTTGGGTTTGTGATGAGACAGAGACCACGACACCAAATTCATGGCAGAGGAAGCCACGTCCCAGCAACCAGAAAACCCAGAGAGAGGAAGGAGCTGGGGTCCCAATATCCTCTTCGAGGACACACTACCAGTGACCTAACTTCCTCTTACATAGCTATACTTCGCTAAAGTCCAACCACTTCCTAACAGCACCACAGGCTGAGGATCAAGTTACTAACGCATGGGCCTTTGGAAGATGGCCAACATCCAAGCAACGGCACCAACTAAAGTGAGTTCCATTTTTTTTTTTTTAATTCTACCTGTTGATGGAGAGTAAGAAGGATGCATTGAAGAATGGTATTATCTGTCCTAATGATGACACACCCAGCAAACTGGCAACAACAGTCTAGGATCACAATAGTCAACCATCACCCTCTGCAATTCACCCTTCTCAAGGGTCTGCCGGGGACCACTACCACCCGCATCCTCTGGGTTCTTGCTTCAAGCACTCTTTCTCCACAATTGTCCTGCAGAGAGTGAGCTATCATTTCTGATTTCTTACTGGGGTGGAACGGTTTTAAATGAATCTAGTCAGCCTTTCCCATCAAAAGCCACTGGATGTAGAGAATGGATGCAAGGACTCTGTATTCCCCAACCGTCTTCATCCCAAGTACACACCTTCCGGTTTGGCAAGTACCCACAGGAAGGATGTAACTGTAACTCACCAGTGGAGCCACTGTGGGGCAGACTGGGGCCAGTCGCCATCCATCTCTGTGACACTGTCCCCAGACTGACAGTTCTCAGACTCCATCTTGGTTAAGTTTCTCTCACTGCGATATGATGAAACACTATGACCAAAAGTGACTTGAGGAGGAGAGGGTTCGTTTCAGTGTATAATTCCATAGCACTTCATCTCAGAGGGAAGTCAGGGTAGGAAGCCGGGGCAGTAGCTGATGGAGTGACTGTGGAGGAGTGCCGCTTACTGGTTTGTTCCTCATGGCGTGCTCCACCTGCTTTCTTATAGCTTCCAGGACCCCCAGCCCAGGGATGGCTCCACCCACAACGGGCTGGGACCTCCCACTTCAATCACTGATCAAGAAAATGTACTACAGGTTTGGCCACAAAGCCAATCTAGTGCAGGCATTTTCCCAGTTGAGATTCCCTCTTCCAACATGACTCTAGCTGCGTCAAGTTGACATAAATGTAGCCAGCACGGGTTCCCTGGTGTTACTGTCACTTCGTACCCTTTATATTGATGGACATGGAGGGGTGAGATTCAACCATCCTCAGAAGAGCTGAGACGTCCATTTCCCTTCTGAAGAGTGTTCTGGGGATGTAGGACGGCCTCAGCAGAGTCTCCAGTGCCCTTCCATGACTTGCGCTCTGGGTCTACAAGCTGACATCCACCCAGATACACGTGACGGCTTTGATACCCACAATGCAATGATGCCCTTCGTGTCTTTACCCGGCCTCCCCCATTCTGCACTTCCATAATCACCATTGATGCCAGGCAGCACCAGTCTAAGGGTAGCTTTCCTGTGGTCAGTCCTTGCTGCAGACTGGCCAGTGCCAAGCCTCTCCGAGTTGATGGTGTCCCTTACTAGAGTGTTCTTCTCACCTAGGGTAACGCCTCTGGGTCTCAAAGGAGCAGTCAGATGATGACCTTCCCACCTCGTACCATCTCTCCCCGGACATTCCTCAGCAGCATCACTCACAGGCCAGCATCATCTGCAGGCTCTGAGGAGTTACCTGAGCAGTGGAGCGGCAT
Organism: Apodemus sylvaticus; assembly: GCF_947179515.1. Lineage (NCBI taxonomy): Eukaryota > Metazoa > Chordata > Mammalia > Rodentia > Muridae > Apodemus > Apodemus sylvaticus. The sequence goes on from NC_067477.1 coordinate 36,693,014, forward strand.
GCATTCCAAATGATGTTGATGTGTCAGGCAAGGGTGAGCGCTTGGTCTCAGTTTTCCAGTCTGTGGCTTAACACTGACGAGATACAACCTTTCCCAATTGTTTTCTCTTGATCCTGCAGATACCTGTCATTCAGGGTCTGTGCTTCCTCCCACAAGTAAGTAATCACCTTTTGACCAGGGTACTTCCCTGGTCAGTGCCTTGCATGTCTGTCTGCCCGGAAGCGAGTGTGGTGGAGGTCGTCCTGAGGGTTAGCATTCTGCTTCCCTGTACAAGGAAACCAACTTCCTCTAAGAAGGGATGAGCATTTGCTTGTCCACAACATTCAACAGATTCTGGGGGCTCATGATTCTCTTTTACCCAAACGCTCCCTCCCAATTTCAGTTGTTAGGGTCTGTTGCCCTAGGATGGTTTTATTAGGGCCCTGAATTTGGTGTAAAAAAATCATCAAGGGGCTGGTGAGATATGCATGGTAGGTGAGAGAGCTTGCTGCTGCCAAAGGTGGCCACTTGGATTTGATCCCTGGGACCCACATGGTGGAAGAAAACAGATTTCTTTAGGCTGTTCTTTGAGCTCAATAAGCATACTGTGGTATATAGACAGACAGACAGACAAATAAGCTTTTCCTTTTTAGGTTTTGATTTTTTTCAAGGCAGGGTTCTTCTGTGTAGTCCTGGCTGTCCTGGAACTCACTATGCAGACCAGGCTGGCCTTGAACTTAGAGAGCTGCCTGCCTCTGCCTCCCAAGTGCTGGGATTAAAGTCATCACCACACCCAGTAGCTTCTTGAAAGGAAATTCATCAAGGGCCATTCATTCATAGATTGGTCTGTTGCCTTTACAATCTGATTCTGGGTTCAGTTCGCAGCATAGCATGACCTGACACTCTATGGCCAAGGGCACCCTTAAATGCTACCAAGGTGAAATCTGGTTTCTGTGGAATTTGTAGACATACATATGTACAAATGTAGGCTACAAAGCTGGCATCCAAAACAGTTGACAAAAGGTAACCATCAGCCCCAGCCTTCAGAGCACTCAGGTGCCATGGGTGCCCTTTCTACCTGTGTCACATTCAATTCATGTAGAATACCCAAGCAGCCGTGCTCTACACAGGCTGAGTTGTCCTCCCCACTGTCCCCTGCTTATGACAGTGCTTGGCTCAGCCTGGCACCTGCAAAGCACATCCTGAAGCAAAGCCTTATGCTCAGAGTGGGGCAGAGGGGAGCAGGAAGGGCATAGTAGGACAAAGAGAGACAACCAGGACATATGTCACAAGGCCAACTCGTCTCTACAGCTCCCCTCTTCATCTCCCCTCTACAACTTCCCTCTGTATCTCTTCTCTGCAGCACCCCCTTACAGGGCTTCTCTAACCTTGTAAGACCTTCCCAGGGACGGACGATGGGAGAGGCCTCAGGACCCGGCATCTGAAAGATGAAAGGGAAGAGCATTCTCCATACTCTCTTCAGCTCTAGCAATCACAGAAGGCTCTAGAAGCATTGACTCCCTGAATCCCCAGGTTGTATGTGTGGCACAGATGACTTCCAGGAGAGGTACCTGTAGGAGGCGCCATCTGCAAGTGCCTGTGTGGAATTGTTCATACCTGCTCAGAGTGGGTTATGGGAAAAATCAGAGTCAGAACTGGAAATGAACACCGTATTAGAAGCCTAGCAAGAAATCAGTCCCTCAAAATAGTTAATATATTTGTATTTATTCTTTGAGAATGTCTTATATTCATATAATATTTTGGGGCCATATGCAAGCCTCTACTCCTTCCTCCTTCCTCTGGGTCCACTTTCCACTCATTCCCAACTTCAAATCCTTAAAAAAAAAAATCTATTGAGTCCAGTTGGTGGTGCCCATACACACATGGGTGTAGGCAACCACTGGAGCCTGGTCAACCTACCAGGGGCCACACTCCTAAATAAAATGGCTTCCTGCCTGCAAAGCAACTGTTAATAGCCGCTCCTCAGGTAGGGGTGAGAGCTATCTGAGCCTCTCTCTGCTCCGTGCTGGAATGCTGAATGGCTTGGTTTTGTGCAGGTTTTGTCTCACAGTTTTTAATCTAAAACAGCACACCCAGCTCAACTAACCAAATTTAGGCATTCCCAAATGACAAAGATATGACAGTATGGAAAAGAAGCTTGTTTTAAACTTTCAGAACTAAATATGAAGGGGTAAGAGGAGGCTGTCATTATCGGGTATTTACTGTGCATCTGTGAACGACGCTACGTGTCTGGGTGTTCTGTGCATTTATCTTTGCATCAGGCCATGCTGGTGTTTGCATCATCGATCTGTTTATGTGCAGGTCTGTGTGCCAGGCACTGGGGTGGGTGGGTGGTGTTATATCACACATCTTGTGGTGCTTACAGGAAATGTTGCCCATTTTTCCTGGGAGAAAGGAAGGATCTCCAAGTCTTCATTTCCTTGGTGGTAGGCAGGATAATAGGCAGCCCTTCTGGCCACAATGATTAGAGAACCACATTCTAATCCTTAGAACCTGTTGTCATAAACCAGGAGAAACTAAGTTTGCATGCGGAGAAGGTTGTTAATCAGCCTTCAAAATAGATTCTCCTAGATGATCTGGATGGGAACAATGTTATCATGAGGTTCCTTAAACTGTAGAGGGGACTTAGGGACAAGGTTCAGCAGAGGAACTGACTGTCTTGCAAAGAACAAGGTATGGGGGAGGTGGTGGGGGGAGGGGCAGATAGGGGACACAAGGAGCCTTTGCACACAGGGTTGGGTTGCAAAATCACCATTAGGGGAATAGGGTATGAACTAGGGTCGGGCCGGCCGGCCGGGGGTCTCGGGGATCAACCTTGAACGTACCTCAGATGCCCACCCCAGTGCACCTCAGATGCCCACCCCAGTGCACCTCAGATGCCCACCCCAGTGCACCTCAGATGCCCACCCCAGTGCTCAGGCACCAGGAGCTGCTGAGTCGGAGCAGAGCCACGCTCTCCAGGGCAAGGCCAACTAGACTCACACTCAGAATTGCTTCCCTTTCCCTCCAGACATGCAATTGAACTTGCACAAAGACAAGTGTTGCAATCCATTGTAATTTCACAGTGGCTTTTATTTCCTGTGTTTGCTAAGGAAAGAATGGGAAAACAAAAGACAGAAAAAAAAAGAACCTTTAAAAAAAAAAAAAACACCCCAAATCGTCTATTTGCATTTCGATTGGCTCTCTTTTATCAGGAAACACCAACCAGACAAAACCAGAATATAAACCATGCCTAGGAGCACACAGCCAAGTCTGACAAGTCTGGGGTCACTCTACTTTTCATGACCATACTAAAAGGGAAAGGAACAGTCACACCTACAATTGAAACCCGCGTCCTACTTATCCTGTAGATGCTGCTGCTGGTCTCCGTCCACCCCCACAGTCAGTCCCTGTCACTGATTCTGGTATTTATAGCATTCATGCATTTGCTCTTCTGCCTGCTCTCCGGATCTGTGTGTCCTTAATGCACCGTTTTATGTGTTTCGAAAAGTTTCATGTGTGACATCCTCTGTAGCTCACTCTGCCACTGTTTCTGAGATTCACCCACAGTGATAGCTCATTTCTAGGGTCTGACACTCAATTTTGTGAAACACTATCATTTGTTTGTCTTACCTCCACAGGCAATTAGGTCACCTCCAGTTTTCCTTAGGCATAAACAGGGAGTCAGTGGATTCTTGGGCATTTTTGGGAGTCCATGACAGAGCTCCTGCCAAGTCCAATCTTGGGGAGGAACTACTATGTCAGAGAAAAAGCTCTGCCTCCCTTGTCCTCACAGAATCACTACATACACTCCTCTCACCAGAGTCGCGCGGGTGGAGGGAGGATAGATGCTTCCTGCAGCCGACACCCTGACCGCCCTATGCTGGTGATGGTGAATGTGTCTTCGTTTCCTCTTTCAGGAGGTGACTGCAAAGAACTCAGTTGCTTTGTCCTGGACATCCAGGAATGATGAATATGACACAGCTGGAGTCTTGGGTCTTCGCATCTATAACATCATGGGGACAAGATGTGGTCAGAATACAAACTCTGTGCAGCCTGCCTTTAGAAGACAAAAAGGTGTTCAAATAATGTTATGTGATAAATACCAGCTAGCCTCACACTAACAGAAGGTAAGATAATACCCACTTCCATTCCTTCTTTGATCCTGACAACATCCCTAAGACTAGGATCCTACTATCCCACTTTACAGATTGTGTGTGTGTGTGTGTGTGTATGTATATGTATATGTATATGTACACAAACACACACACACACATATATAGTCTTAGTCAGGGTTTCTATTCTTGCACAAAACATTATGACCAAGAAGCAAGTTGGGGAGGAAAGGGTTTATTCAGTTTACACCTTCCACATTGTTGTTCATCACCAAAGGAAGTCAGGACTGGAACTCAAGCAGGTCACGAAGCAGGAGCTGATGCAGAGGCCATGGAGGGATATTACTTACTGGCTTGTTTCCTCTGGCTTGCTCAGCCTGCTCTCTTATAGAACCCAAAACAAATTGATACCAGCACAGTGCGGTATTTCTGTGACAACCTGACCATGTTTTGGAGAGGACTGTGGAAGGACTTTGGAACGTTGAGCTAGAGGAGCCATTGGGATGTTAAGAGCTCTGGGGGATGTCCTGTAGGAGCTTGGAATAATGTTGAGAACAGTGCAGACGATGGAGCCTGGCTTGTGAAATTTCAGAGGGAAGATTAAAGATTCTTATCAAGGTCATTGCTGTTTTAATTGTGAAGATTCTGTAGTTTTCGTTAACTGGGGCTAAAGAATCATCTGTGATTAATAAGATACCAGAACTACTAAAGCAAAACCTTTGCATTACTGGGAGTATTGATGCTGGTTAGAAGGAGCTAAGAAATTAGTGGTAATTAAGAAGAGACCAGCATCACTGAGGTGACATCTTCTGGGAAGTGTTTTCTGAAAGCACAGAGGCTGTGTTCCAGAGGTAGCCACGGTTGTATTTTGTGCTGTGGCTGGACTTGGGACTGTGTAAGAGTCACCCAGGTGGTACTGGTTTTGAAAGCATGAAAGAGTCATGAAGAGCAGCTGAGGCTCGGCACTGTGAGAGGCCACAGAAGGCCATTGGTGAAGGTGCAGCCTCAGTTGTAGTTGATGGCCCAGAACTTGAAGGGGTCATGCAAAGGAGTTGAAGCTTGGCACCATAAGAGAGCCTATGAGAGGCTATTGGTGAAGTCTAGTTACAGCAAAAGACAGCAGTGTTTTTAGATGCCAGTATCATGAATGACCACCAAGAACAGCTGCAGCAGTGGAGTACAGGAAGCTGGAGCCTAGAAGACAAGGTATGTGCTACAAAGGGCAGAGCTGGAGAAGTGACCCAAGCCCTTGGTTGAATCCAGAAGATCATGAGTGGATCCCAGACACTGGACAGATGGAGTTTGATTTTGCTTTTGATTGTGACTGTGTCCTGATTTTTTTCCCTCTTGAAGGAAGAAAGTATTTTAGTGGAGCCCACAGTTAAGAGACTTTTAAATGTAAAAAGACTTTGAATTTTAAAAGAGATGGGATATTTTAAAGGGATTGAAATTTTTAAAATTTGCAAAGACTGTGGGACTTTTAAAGTTATTTAGATTTGGGGGATGAATAAGAAAGTAAGGGTTGAGGATTAATAGTGATGTGTTTGTGTGTCAAGTTGACAATGGGTCAATTGTACTGGTTGGTTTTGTGTCAACTTTACACAAACTGGAGTTATCACAGAGAAAGGAGTCTCCCTTGAGGAAGTGCCTCCATGAGATCCAGCTGTAAGACATTTTCTCAATTAGTGATCAAGGGGGAGGGCCCCTTGTGGGTGGTGCCATCCCTGGGCTGGTAGTCTTGGGTTCTATAAGAGAGCAGGCTGAGCGGGTCAGGGGAAGCAAGCCAGTAAGGAACATTCCCTCCATGGCCTCTGCATCAGCTCCTGCTTCCTGACCTGCTTGAGGTCCAGTCCTGACTTCCTTTGGTGATGAACAGCAATGTGGAAGCATAAGCTGAATAAACCCTTTCCTCTTCTTAGTCATGCTGTTTATGTAGGGTAGAAACCCTGACTGAGACATAGATTCACTTTAATCTCTCATTTGTGGATGGGCATTAGAGCTGGGTGTTTGGTTTCGGATCGCAGGACAAGGGACTGAGGTTCATATTTTACATACCAAAGCAGACCTGGGCTCCAGGTTCTCCCAGCATCCCTCAGTCCCTACCTGGTATACCCTGCCCCCAACCCTGAACTTTCCAACCAGGGGCAGTTCAGCCCCTCCCCCAGAGGCTTCACCCTATATAATCCAGACATTTCTTTCTTTTTTCTTTTTTTTCCGGGGCGGGGGGGGGGGTTGCTTTTTTTTTCGAGACAGTGTTTCTCTGTATAGCCCTGGCTGGCCTGGAACTCGCTCTGTAGACCAGGCTGGCCTCGAACTCAGAAATCCGCCTGCCTCTGCCTCCCAGAGTGCTGGGATTACACCACTGCCCGCCCGGCTAATCTAGGACTTTTCAGTCTCTCTCTTTTCTTCTTTCCCTCTTCTTTCTCTTCCTCCCCTATCCCACCCCCTTCCCATGGCAACTTCCCTGGCCTTGGTCCTTGGGGCCAGTGAACTCACCCCAGTGACGCTTCCCAATAAACCTCCCTTTAATATAATCTAATCTGGTTTAAACTGGCTCATTTTAGCAGCAGAGAAATAACCTCTCCCTGGGGACTCAGGGTGTGCTGTGAGCGCACGAGGCTCTGTGCAAGGGCTTCTGCAATCATCCTCTGGCAGCTGAGGCCTCATGACAGACAAACCAAACTGAGGGAGCCTTTCCTTTCCCAGGGAGGGGTAGGCCCGGCTGTTATCTAGTTGATAGTAGCATCCTGGCACGGCCACCTAGCAGGTCTGTGACCTAGGGTGGGGTCCTCCTCTCTCTGCCTGTCTTTCTACAATTGTAGCATGGACCTCCCCAAAAGGCCACGTCAGCAAGCTGAAATTATGCAACACACAGGAAACACCCCTGAGCTGGCTCTCTGATGGTGAATCCAGTGAGGGTAACTCTTGGCACCCCAGCAGGGAACTAGAAGAGCCACAGCCTGCAGTGAACAGTAGCCCTGCAGGAGCATCCACAGGCATTTTTACTGATTCTCCCTTTCCTCTTTCTCCTGGTTGTACAGAGCTGAAGGGACACAGGAGACAGGTTATTACTGTGTGTTTCCATGGCAGACTGTAAGCTGGCCAGGCTCCATCTCCAGGCTGGGACTCTGCGTAGATAAGACCACACCAAGCCAATTGGATCGGGGGAACTCAAGAAGAAGAGAGGGACCAACTGTTTATCAGTGACCTATTTTCCCCATCTGATGCATCCCCGGGGGCCCCCAGCCAGGCTTCATCTGTGATTGAGATCACTGGAACAAAGATTCAACATGGAAGTTACCCAACCCCGGAAGAAGCACATTCCCAGGAAGCAGCGTTTTCAAGTCTGTTCCCATCCTGCTTCTCTGCAGCCAGGTAAACTTTAAGCTGGGTTAGCCTCTGGGTAAGCTAATGACAACTGTCTTGCCTGTCACACAGAGCCCTAACAGAAGCGGAGATAGCACACCTAGCTTGCTGAGTAAAGGCTGGTTACTGTGTGACTGTGTGAACTCCAGATCTGCAGAGCAGGAAATCTCACTGTGGAGATAAGAGATATATTCGTCCCCAGGCCACGTTCTCTTTGGCTGGGAGAGCGGGTTCACCGCATCATCAGGGGCCAACCTAGAGCTCTCTAGAGCAATGGTTCTCAACCTTCCTGATGCTGCGACCCTTTACTACAGTTCCAAGTATCATGGTGACCAACTATAAAGTTATTCCCGATGCTACTTCATAAGCACAACTCTGCTACTCTCATGAATCGTAATGTATATGTTGTAATGTATAAATCTAATATAAAGGATATCTGATATGCGACCCCCCCCAAAAGAGGACATAACCACACATTGAGAACCACTGCTCTAGAGTCTGCAGCTTTCTCCCACATTAAATTTATAGTGATGGCCTTTAAACTTCCTGTTCTCAGGGATGCAACATTCATCTATAAGGGTGATCAGAGACAGCGGGTGATGGGGAAGCCATGTGCCTCTGAAGGTGGAATTCAAATACCAGCTCTGCTTCTTGCCAACTGAGTGACCTTGGGTAAGTCGCATGCTCTCTGAGCTTTAATTAAGCTACTTGTCCAAGAGAAGGTCTGCTCTGTGCTAGTGTGGGTAGCGAATGGGACCTCGAATTTATCAGTTACGACTTCAACAAGTAGTGGCTTCATTTTGTCTCCCCGAGTCTACAATTCCCCACCCACAAACTGGAGACAATAGCTGCCCTGTGACAAGGCTGCCACAACAGACGAAGGGAGACAGGTTTGAAGCAAGCAAGAGCAAGGTAAACCTATTACAGGATCCACGGTGCAAGATTCGCTGGTTTACTCCCCAACAAAGGTTCAGTTCATTGCAGTGCCTGATACACTCAAGGAAGCTGGTGAGAGAGGACCCCAGTCCCCAGCAAGCACATCAAGTGGCTCTCATAGGAATCCAAATTCTCTAACCTCTGCACATATCTACACAAAGACACACACCCCACCACGCACACACAAACTATTAAAAAAAAAAAAAAAACTTGGCCTAAGTAAATGAAGCAAGTACTCTCAAAATGGTATGTGCAGAGTTCTTTAACATCTCCAGGCCTCAGGCTCCTCATCTGTGAAATGGGCATATTCAGGCTTACCTGACAGAGCAGGTATGGAAACTATTCCAACATCTGCCCTGGGCAGACACCACTCGAGGCAGCTGGGTAATTAAGAGCAATGTTTACTGAGAGATACAGGACTGGGTACTAGGAAGGGGTTACAAGGATGGAAATGTACCCCACCCGCCTGGCCACCCCCCCAACACCCAGAGCCTACAGTACTTAGGAATTACAATGGCCGTAACTGGTAGGTGGATGTCCGTAACAACAGACCATAGCATATTTGTACTGTGTCACATCGAGTGATTATAGAAATCCATATATATATATTGCTCGTATAAAATCTTTTTTTTTTTGTAAAAAATATTAAAAAAAAAAAAAAGAAAGAAAGTATAAAAACTGTGTGCAGTTGGAAGCCCCGCCAGGACAGCCAGTCTGTAAACATTCATTGACTGAGTGTGTGCTTTGGAAGGGCGCCCGCGCCTCTGTGCTGCAGCAAACTCCAGCTGGGTCATCGCAGCCCCACAGTGCACCCCGCTTTCCACCGGGCTTGGGCAGGGCTGGGGAAGGTAGATTTCAGTCTCTGCTGAGTTCCATCCACGGCCACACTGTGTTTGCAAGGCATGGCTTTTCTTGGCTGCTCCGTAGTCCCCTGGGTGGGGGGGGGGGGGGGTCTTGGCAGAGAGGCCAAAGGAGTGCGCCCGAGGCGGCGGCTACCTGGTTTGGCACCTCTCTGGCTCAGGTGCCCTTCAAGCTGGGCCCTGGAGTGGGACAGCCCCTATCTGCGGGTCAGCCTTGGTCTCAGCGCCTGGTCCCTCTGGTTTCTTCAGTCCGCTCTTGCTCTTGTGAGGCTGGGCTGTGAATTTCAAAAAAAAAAGCCAGCTGGAGGCTAGTTATGCTAAGCCTCATCATAGAGTTTGTCACGTGCCCCGGAGGGGCCCTCTGTCACCTTCCTCCTCTTCCTCTGAGGCCTCCAGGCCTTCAGTCACTTCTTGTCCAGCTGTTCCAGCAGTGGGTTGCCTTCCGACTCTGGCGTCCTGACGCTGTCGGTGCGCACGATACAAGTGGGGCGGTGGCGGTTGAGCATCAGGATGAGCTGTTGCCTCTCCAGTTTCAGCTCCTCTATCTGGGTCTTCAGCTCCGCGTTCATGAGCTCCAGCCGCTCTGACTCCTGCACAGACAGAGACACACCATCAGCTGTCACTGCCAGCCTGCTCCTGAGAGGTGTCCGGCCATTCTGGCTGGCACCTGTGCTGCTGGCTTGGTTTTCTGCCTGCCAGGTTTCTCTGAAGGCTGAGCATCTGGGGTGACAGGCAGCACCATGTCACACAGTAATGACCCCTGTCACAGCAGGATGGGACCAGATGATATGTGGGGTTATGATATGCTATCCAGTTCATATCCCTTCTCACTCCCTTCTCTCCAGCCCCACAGCGTTCTTGCTCTATGAAGAGCAGACAGAGGGTCCAAGGTGGCCCACAGGGGGCGACACAAGACCAAGTGCATTGGTATGCGGCAAAGGTATGGTGGGATTGATAAACTTGGTGTGAGTCATCCCTCCTAAAGCCTGTGCCTCCTGGCCATTAGCTCGTACTGTTTAGAATGTTTCCTCTTCCCTCCAGTTGCCCGTCCTCTAGGAGCTTCGACCCCAGACAAGCAATCAACCTGCTGGACCGGAAATGAGGTTTCAAACTGATGTCAGATGAAACTCCCAATGCCCTGGGCAGAAGGAGGGATGTCGAGGATGTGATGGGGTATGAAGTTGTGTGTTCACAGTAAGGACAGGTGACAAGCATGTCTGCTCAAGGCCTGGGGCTCACACAGCAGGCCGGAAGAACTCAGTGATGGGGTCATCCTGCTCTTCTAACAGCCCGGAACTGCAAGCTCACGTGTGCACTGAGGCACCTCGGGCCAGTGAGCTGTTCGCTGGGAATAATTTTGTCCCAGGGTCTAGGGAAGGGTTTGGCTGTCATGGATCAGTGACTGGCAGATGAAGGATTGCTTGCGACACAGGAGACAACCCTCACAGGACCTTCCATCCCAGACACCAATGTCAGATGCTGAGGGACCAGTGTTAGTCCCAGAGCAGGTGAAGCTTGCAGCTCTTTCTGCTCAGAGGGGTGCAGTTGGGGACAGCCTCCCTCTGAGAGTGAGAACTTTGGTTCTCCCCACACCTTGGGGCTGGGTGGGGGAGAGAAGGGGGAGGGGACGGGGCAGGGGAAGCTCTCCTCCTTGTGCTGCAAGCCTGCCAGAGTTTCCCTTGTGCACCTTCTCTGAGGTGGCTGCATGGGCTCTCAGGGAGCTCAGGACATTTGAGGGATGCAGGTGTTAGGATCAGACACCCAGAGCAACAGCTTCAAAAAGGAAAAAAGAAATGCAGAGAGAGAGGAGGAAATATTTAAAAAAGCATCCTTGGTGGCTTTTAATGGGACAGGCCAAGACAAGACTGGAATGCTGGCCTGGTCTACAGTTCTCAGAATTCTGAGAGGGGGCTAGTGTTTCCTCCATCCTCCTCACCTCCCCCAGCCCAGGCTGCTAACACAATCTTCAGATTGTCCTCAGCCTTTGTACTGAGAAGCCCCAGGGCCATCTACCCTGGATGTGCCTCAGCCTGCAAAGGAGATGAACGCTTTGGGGAATCGGAAGCCTATGACGATCCCTAACCCCACTCACCCCCCAGGGCTCCAGAGGAGAGGTCACTCAGCACACAGCAAGGCCCAGCTAAGGACCGCCATTCTGAGTGTAGGAGATAAGGAACTCTGGGTAAGGAACTCTCCATGAAAAGGGGGTGGGGTGGGGAGCTGTCCTGTGTGAAGACATAGCAGGGATCACTGCTCTCTAGGACACAGTCGGGTACAAGATAGAGAAAGCAGGATAGAGCCACATGGCAGCCATGCTTAGAGTCTGAGTCTAAAGCGGCTTATCTTGTCTGTGAAGAGGTCACAATCCCCAGGATTGGAAGAGTTCCCACTGGGAGAGTGCTAGGTAAAACTGAAGGGCTAGAGGGGCTCAAGGGACCCCTTCTTTCACCTCTGAGCAGGCAGAGTGGGGGAAAAGAATGGATGCTTCAGAGACAACGCAGTGAGACTTGGGCACCACCTGGCTTTGGAGGATGAAGGAGGCAGGGCAGAGAGGGGTGGCTGCATGGCTATTGCCTGAGAGGGGAGTTGGGCTAGACAGTGCTAAATGGAGTCTGGAAGGAGTTTGGGCTTGGGCACAGTGTCTGAAGCTCAAGCTGGGCACGGCTAGCTGAACATAAACACAGTGCAGGAGCCTGTGATTGGGCCCTCAGAAATTGGAGGCAGGAAGTTAGGTGTTCAAGACCAGCCTTGGCTACATACTGAGCTTGAAGCCATCTTGGTCTATGTGAACCACACAGCACGCAGACCTACCTCCAAAACACACACACACACACACACACACACACACACACACACACACACACGAGGTTTGGAGCAACTCAGTCTGCCTGTCAGAGGCCCACTAACCTCTTCTTACTATGTGACTCTCTCCTGTGGTCAAGGAATTACTGGCTGGTGCTCCATGGTATAGAACCTGTGCTCAGAAGAATATTGTTGGGGCTGGAGAGATGGCTCAGTGGTTAAGAGCACTGACTGCTCTTCCAGAGGTCCTGAGTTTTCAATTCGTAGCAACCATAGGGTAGCTCACAACCATCTGTAATAGGATATGATGGCCTCTGCTAGTGTGTCTGAAGACAGCGACAGTGTACTCACATGCATAAAATATTTTTTAAAAAGATTTTGTCTCCTGCACTGTCGCCAGCACAGTAGAGAGATGCTACAGAGAAGGGCACTCTGTTGTTTCATCCTGGTGTGTGACTGCCCAAATTACTAATTCCAGAGGCCTCAGTTTACACATATGCACCACACACAAAATGATTAGTCCAGGAAAGTATAAGCACTAAGATTCCCTAAAATATATTACATCTTTCTTTCTTTCTTCTTTTATCTTTTTTTCTTTTTTTCTTTCTTTCTTTTTTTTTTTTTTTTTTTTTTTTTTTTTTTTGGTTTTTTGAGACAGGGTTTCTCTGTGTAGCCCTGACTGCCTGGAACTCACTCTGTAGACCAGGCTGGCCTCGAAATCAGAAATCGGCTTACCTCTGCCTCCCAAATTCTGGGATTAAAGGCGTGCGCCACCACTCCCCGGCTATTACATCATAAACACACACACACACACACACACACATACACACACACACACACACCATTCCAAGACAGGTCCTGGAAATTGTTCTGAAGACCAAGCTGGCCTCAAACTCACAAAGCTCCACTGGCCTCAGTCTTCCAAGTACTGGGATTAAAGGCATGTGGCACCACCACCCTGCCCTGACTTTATATTTTCAAATGCCCTGGGGGGCATTGGTTCCATCAACTTTTTCTAAGGGTTGGGAAGCAGCTCGTGTCTGTGCTAAATCCTGTTTGCCAGCTACACCACTGTGAGCAGCTTTCCCCGGTTCTGGGAGTCTGGGTAAACTGAAGAGAGTTCTGGGCAGCTGAGGAAGTCCAAGCAATCAGCCCTCATCAGGATCCTGCCAGCAGAGGGGGACCGCTCATCCTCTCAGGGCACCAGGGGAAGAGCGCAGAGTGTCTTGGGAATGAAAAATGGCCTCAGTGCCCCCAGGGCCCAGAGAACCTATTTTGGGCACAGTGGTGTGGCAGGAGCAAGCGTCATAGCAGAGAGACACCCCAGGCTGATGTTCCTGACTGCAGACAGAGGCTTTGGGGCAGGCCCAAGGTCTGTGGTGTGTGAACTAGTCTACCCAAAGGCCCACCCAAGTTGGCCTTGACTGGTCTAGAGAGACGAACTCTCTGGGAGGTAGTCTTTCTTTGAGTTGCATGTGAGGGTACAGAGGTCCAGGTGCGGTGCGAGTGGGGCCCAGGTCCTCAGGCACTGACAGCACAGTGTGAAGGGTCTGCCTTCACACCCTGATTTCTGCTTCCCAGGTTATCAGATGGGGAGAGACGTCAAGGGAAAAGGACTGGGCTGGAACCCACAAGGGGTTGCTTCCCAGTCCCAAGGTCACATCTCTCCATCTTGGCAGCCACATCTCCTACTGGGATAACACAGCACTACTTGAGCTGCCCTAACCCAAGGCCTGCCTTGCAGGTGCCCTCTGGCTGGTGCCCTCCTCGTCCTGAACCCTTCATGGCTCCCATGACCATAGAGGTTATCATAGAATGGGGACACTGGGGAGAGTGGACCGAGGTCTTGGAAACCTGGACAGTGAGGACACACTGGTCTGTTTACACTGGTCCATTCTGAACCCCGGGCTTGTAGACTCAGTGTCTGCCTGCCCCTCTGTCCTTCATATCCTTCATCTCTTACTGTCTTCCCCTATTTATCTCACAAATGGAAGAGCCTCTCCTCAGCCGCACTCCGGCTTCTGAAACAACACTCCTGGCTGGCTACTGGCTCTTACTTGCTATCTGTTGTCCACTGAGGGGATAGGACTCACTGGCCCATAGTGTGTCCACTGAGAGGACAGGCCCTTGGTTATCAACTAAAAAAGAGATGGACAAGTTCCTGCCCTGTGCTTGCCAGCAGGGTTGCTTGGGCAAATGACTTGGTCTCTCTGAGCCACGGATCACTTTCTAAAATGGGAAGAACTCGGGTTACCTTATTGAAGTGTTGTAATCATGTGAAATGCCCGGCACACACTAGCCATTTGACAACTTCATCTGTTACTAACATCTAGGAGCACAGTAGGTGCTTGAACTGGTGTGTAATTGGGAGCCTCTGGTGTGGGCACATCTTGTCTACTAACTGTCTGACAAGCTCCAGGAAGCTGGAATCATATGGGACATTCCTCCTGAGAAGCCTGCCTGCACTTCCTGGTTCTGTCCATCGGGTACCTGATGCTGGGCTTTTAGCATGGGACATGCCCCTCACTTTTAAGGCCTTTATCTTAGAACCTGCTGAACAATCCAGTCTGCATTGCATACCACTGATAAGACCTCTCAGCCTCAGGCAACTCAGTCCTGTTGCTAAGTACTGCCCGGCCCCAGTTGCCCATGGCGAAGGGTCTACAGATGCCCACTTGTAATCCAGAACAGCGCTCTGCTTGTGGTAGACCTGAGAAGAGGACATAAGCCACGGGGCCAGAGAGCATCATGCCATCTGGCCTTACCTCTTCATCTTCCGCAGAACGACGACCGCCACTCTTGCTATGTCCCTCGGACAGTGTGCTTAGTGCACAGCTGAACATTTCCTGCACTCGTTCAATTAATAAATGAATTAATGAATGAACCAGCTAAGGAACTTAGGGTCAGATCGGGAATAGCATGGAGACCTGAGGTTAGCAGCAGGCACTGACATCAGTCCTATCCTTTGGTGGCCCTGAGATCTGCACAGGTCACATCATCACCGTGCCTTCCTCACTTGCAGAAAGGGAGCCACGAAGATCCCTGTCCTCACCAGCTACTCTGGCAATGGAATGAGATCACAGCCAGCACTTAGTATAGTGCAATGCTCACAACCACTGCTCACCATTGTGGCTTGAGAACACTCCTGCCTGACTGTTGTGTTAGTACACAGCACCGCTATGACTGTTCAGGAACAAACCAATGACTGGGGTGGGGTATTGCTGACTACGGGGGACGAGTCAGCTTTCCACTCCCTCCCCTCCCCTGCCACCATTTTTTGAAGCAAAGTCGGTGGGGGTGGAGAGGGGGAGGGCTAAGGGACAGGACCCAGGGATAAGAAAGAGCAAGCACCCTGCTCTTGATGGCTGATGACATCAGGAGGCAAATGACAGCTCCCGGAGGCTGAACTTCACATACTGGTGGGACCCCAGATTCCTGGGAACAGCAGCAAAGAGTCAAAGGTCATCCACAGTGTGGCTAAGGGCAGGCCAGTGGGGTATGCAGTGTGGATGAAGTGTTGCAATACAGGGAGTTTTTCCTGGTAACCAGCCCAGGAGCTAAACCCACTGCCCACATATATGACATTGCGCCAACATTCTATTAGCATGTACTGCAGAGCACTGTGGTAGACACAAGGGGCCAAAATGGATAGTTCCAGGTCTGGGCCACTGGGTCAATCGGTACCGGGATCTAAGCTCAGTGGAGGAAAACATAGGTCCTTCTACGTTCTCTGGGTTTCACAGCGGACTGAGGAGCACATCAGCCCCTGTGAAGGATGCAGCGCCACCCGCCGCAGCCGCCCCACTCACCCTCTGCAGGAACTCCGTGCGTTCCTTCTTCTTGTTCCGGCATCTGGCTGCAGCCACTTTGTTCTTCTCCCGGCGCCTTTTCCTTCGCTCTTCCTCCTCGTCTAGCTGTGAGGGCACAGAGCCACCGATTAGACCCCACGGGCAGTCCTGAGCACAGCTTCCCACCTGACACATGGACAGACAGGGGGACAGAGCCCCCTTGCCCACCCGCATCTCAGCAAGCACCTGTAGAGGCTGAGACGGAGTTGTCTCCTGGTCAGAGGAGGATACTCACTCCTCAGAGCAGGCAGGCGGGCATCCTGGGGTAGGGGGGAGCTCCCCCTCTCTCCTCCCCCCCCCATCCCCTAAGGGCAGGGCTACCTGGCTCAGCCAGAGTTTCTGGGGCTGGGAGCCTGGCCAGTCTTTGAGGCGGCTCCTTGCAAGTGGGTGGGGCAACCTGTTCCGCCTGGTTCAAGCCCTCTGGGTGTGATTTTTTTTCCAGGCCAGCAGCTCCCAGGCACTTCCTTTAAAAACACCTTGGGCAGGGACCCAGGTTCTCATTCTGCACCTACTTCTCCCAAACTCTCGTCACCCCACCTCTTCTGTTGGTTTTTCAAGCCCTCAACCACACCTTCTTACCAGCATGGCTCTTCTCTCCGTCCCCCAAACTGCTGACCTACTTCCCTGGACTGTCACAGCAACCCTGCCTCCTCACTTGGCTGGACACATCCCAGGATTCCCTGAGACTGCAAGATAGCCTGTCTCCTTGAAGAAACTCAGGACTCATAAAGCAAGGCCCATAACCCAGCTGGGGCAACAATTCACCACCCACCCACCCTCCCACTCTGCCAGACAGTTGCTAAGTTTTCGATATCGGTAATAACAAGGGCTGCCTCTTGCCTACTTTTACAAATCCTTTCAACACACACCACTCCATCCTCGAGACCAAGTCTCATGGGAAGATGCTATTACTGTCCCATTTTTCAGGTAGTAAATCTGAGGCTTCAAAGTTCACTTTATCTATAGCCATTCGACATGGCTGAGCTGGATTTTGAACTCAGGTCTTGTAAGTTCTAAACTTTCTACTCTGAAAAACAAACAAATGAGAACCAAAAAAAAAAACAAGTGGCTAAGATTGTTCTCCAACTCCTACTGTAGTCAGAGATGGCCTTGAGTGACAAGCATCCTCCCCAGCTTCCTGAGTGCTAAGGTGAGAGCAGCAGACACTCACACTCAGTTTATTAATTGAACCTAGGGCCTGTGCATGCTAGGCAAATACTTTGCCAACTGAACCAAATTCTTTCAAGTTTTCTGCCGGGGTGCCTTGTGCTGTCCTTGCCAACTAGGGAAGTCTGGAGGCCTCAGAGGGCCAGCTGGGCTGGGGACAGCTCCAAGTCTCAGAGGCCACGAGCTGTGATGCTGCACTCTCTGGGCTTGCCAATTCTGTCACTTCTTGAGTGGGGTAAGGTTAAGGGGTGACTCTGGCAGTCCACAGCCTGTGACAAAGTCTCAGTCCAAAGGGACATCAGCCAGGAAAGTAAGCATCCTCTTTCCGTTCGCTTCTGGCATGGTCAGGAGCACAGAGCGAAGGTCCAGCTCGGGACTCACAGCAGCACTCTGGCCTCCGATTTTGGCAGAGCAGCCTCCTCCCTCCCTCCCCACCACCTTAAGACTCCTCCTTAAGCCACACTGGCCCTCTGGGAGGCTGCTGGACAGGTGCCCCATCAATGCCTCCATACCGACACCTCCCATGCCCGTGGCCTTCTTTGAAACCGAACCAGAAGTGGCAGCTCCTCTGGCTGACCCGCATCTGGGATACAGAAACCTGGCTGACACTGATTCCGCCCGACCTCGGCCTCACCCCACAGCAGGCCGAGGTAACCGTGACATCAGGCAAAGGGAAGGAACCGGAGGAAGTGGCTGGCAGCGCAATCTCCCCTCTGCCAAGAGGCTCTGCCCACAAACTGCCACAGTGATGGGTGCAGCCTGCCCCTGCTGGGCCTTGCCCTATGCAACCAAATGAGGTACAGCCCCTGTCCCCCAAACCAGACCCTATCTATCAATCCCTGCACAAGGCCTGGGCCCAGAGGGCTGGAAGTAGCACATTCAGGGGCCGTGGCTGCCGTTTAACAAGTCCCCCGGGGTCAGTTTGACACCCAGATCACTGAACTGTTCCATCTGCCCTCTGAGCCCATCAAACCCTTCCGTCAATATTTTTAAGTCTGAAGGCCACATCCTTTTCCACCCCAGTCAAGACCACGTTCCTTTCCTACTTTCTCTCATCCTTCAAGAGTAAATGTCACCTCCTCTAGGAAGGCCCCTTTGATGTCCCTGATGAAACCCCTGGGCTACTACAGAATTCCACCCCATCCAGCAGGCTAGGTAGCTGGAGGGAAGCTGAGTATCCCATGGAATGAGCACGTAGTCATGGAATACAAGACTGTAGAGAACTGTGCAGCTGCATGGATTCCAACTATACAGAGATGTCACAGCTAACCTGGAATCCGTGGGGCCTCTGCCCTGCACTCAGGAAATACACACTACCAGGATGCCTCCTGCCTGTCTGCAGGGAGATGGAAGTCTGGGACCTGTCTCCTCCAGAAACAGAGCGACTAAGGGTAGTATCTAGATTTGGGGTGCAGGGTACTAATAACTGTGCCAGGTCTGTTCAGACCCTATGAAGTTCTGGGGTGTGCATTTGGGTCTAGGGTCCCCATTCTGTTCCTGCCACATTTGCCCACCCCTAGCCATTCCTCCATCCATGCACAGCCTGAGCAACCCTTCTCATTAAATGACATCTCACCAAGCTGAGATGTGGCCCAAGACTTACCACATCTTCCCCATTAGAATGGGGATGCATCTCTTCAAAGCGTCCTACCCACAACTGTTGCTTTGGAGGAGTCCAGGGGAGATATAGCTGGCAAAGCTCTTCCAGAAACAGGCCAGGGGCTCATGGGGTCTCTGCCTTCTGCACCACACAGCCACTGAGCTTGTCACACTGTGTCAGTGCCTGAACTGTCCGTGGCCCTGACTGGACACAGGCTCTACTCTCCTGCCCTCCCCCAGCCTCCTGCTTTCCTCCAGAGGAAGCTGGGTTTCTCCTTCCCTGATAACTTCCTGAGTTCTAGAGGGCATCTGACAGAATGTTCTCACCACACACAGAACAGCCGCCAAAAACCAGAACCCCAAATGGGGACTAGTGGGGCTCCTTACAGACGCAGCTGGAAGAACTGGGGTGTCTGAGGAGGAGGCAGAGGTATTTAGGGAATGGTGTGATGGAGTTGGGGGTTGGGAGCCTGTACTTCCCAGCGATTGCCCTTAGCTCCCTGTTCTCCCCAATTCCCAGAAGCTCCAAGGGAAAGACACCTGTGCTCCGTGACAAATGCTCCCCCTAAACTGCACTCTGCATCAAGGGACAGATTCTTCAGGGAACTGGCAATCTTAAGTGTCCCTCCTCACCCTGTCCCATCTTTGTTCTCAAGTCCTTGCTGAGGAACAGGCAGGCCCCAGATCCCACACAGCCAACAGGGACAAGGTAAGGATGGCTGATATGAGCTGTGGTTTGAAGACCCTGAGTGCCAGACACAAGAGGTGTGCAGGGTCACCAACTTCCTATCCTTGTTATGATAGGTCACAAGCAGGTAAGATAGACACAGATCTGCTGGATGAGTAAAAAGATCCCAGACATAGTTCTATAACCCCCTGCCCCCAAAGCCCACCACAAGCAGCCCCACCCAGAGCTGTCAGGCAGGACACAAGGCAGGGATGGGGTCACCCTCACTCAGCTCTTTCTGGACAGTTGCCACCAGGCACTGTGAGGCAGGTGGTAAGGGTGGGGACTCCAGTACCCTAAGACTCAGAGAGCAGGTCTGTGGACAGTCGTCTACCTATCAGCTTCCTTCCTGAACTCCACCCCAGACCTGCTGGACTGGAATCTGTCTGTAATCTGATTCCTGGGGGACTTGTGGGTACAGGAGTTTGCTCAGAAGGCCAGGACGAGCCCTTGGCCAGTCTCTACAAACACATTTATCCTCTGGTTATGCTCTGTTTGTAAGTACTGCCATCTGCCTGATGGTTCAACCATATGCAAACCTGAAATCACCTTAGTCCCAACCCCCCTCCCCCCCCCCACACACACAACAGCCCATCACATCACCAACACCACAGCCTCTCCCAATCAGACCCTCCCTGCAGAGCCCTGCACCACCGCAAAGGCTCCGGGAGGCTCTCCTGGCTAAAATGTCAGTCATCTCTGGTTTCAGCCTTCCACAGCAGCCTCCACCACTTAAAGCACAAACCCTCATCTGTTGAGCAGGGCTCAGTGGGAGGAGACTGGTGGTTCCTGACATAGCCTGTCTTTTCTTTATCGGTAACTTCAGAAACTGGCGCCTCCTGTCTCATCATCAGAATGCCATGCTCTTCCCTGTCCCCAGGCTCTCCGCATGCGCATGCTGTTCCCTCTGCTGGGACTCCTTGTTCTAGATTTCGCTGCCACCTCGATGGAAAGTGCCTTTCTTTTTGTCATCTTCCCATCTGTTTCTTTCCAGAGGCTTTTGACAGCTTGTGTTTGCCTACCTCTTGCACGTATGTTTCTCTTTCTTGTCACTTTCCCCTGAGGTTATCAATCTATTGATAGTTACTCTATCTACATAAATATCTTAGCCTCTCTCCACTGCCATCGCCAGACAAGCACCAAGTGGAAGGAAAGGGCCTTCAGTGGATAGTCATGAACTAAATCAAGAACGTTTATTTCTTGCCAGTCGTTGATGGCACAGGCTTTTAATCCCAGCACTCGGGAGGCAGAGGCAGGAGGATCTCTGTGAGTTCAAGGCCAGCCTAGTGTACAGAGTAAGTTCCGGAACAGCCCAGCCGGGGTTGAGACCTATCTCAAACAACAAACAAACAATATTTACTTCTCCATCTTTGGAGTTCTCTAGCACAGTTCTCTCTTAGCCCTCCCCACCCCCACTTTATAGATAAAGCTGTTGGTATGATCCGTGACAGTTCAGAGTTCAAATCTAGGTCTTTTGCCCCCGAGGCCCAAGCAATCATGCTTTATGGAAAGGCCTATGGTCTATATGTGCAACACACACACACACACACACACACACACAGCCTTTTCAGCCATGCCCTCTCACAATGTGAACATTTAGCCACAACAGAAGCTTCTAGTTCAGAGAGAAATGTTCATTTTGCTTTCTCCTCTTTGGGTCTTTTTAAATTAAAAAAAAAAAAAAAAAAAAAAAAGCACTGTCTACAGCACAATGAGCAGGAATGGGTGACGGCTGTGGAGCTAGTGGAGGGAGGGGCCCCGCCTACTCTCTTCAGTTTGTTCAGTTTGGTCTTTACCTTTGGTCATATTCCTCGGGCCACATGAGACTGGTGTGTGACATTTTCAAAGCGGTTTCAAAATTAAGGGTCGGGCAGTATTGAAACTGCCTTGCTATGTTTCTTGCATTGAACTGCTATGTTTATAGCAGCCCTATTTATAATAGCCAGAAGCTGGAAAGAGCCCAGATGTCCCTCAATGGAGGAATGGATACCGAAAATGTGGTATATTTACACAATGGAATACTACTCAGCAATTAAAAACAATGAATTCATGAAATTTTTAGGCAAATGGTTGGAACTGGAAAATATCATCCTAAGTGAGGTAACCCAATCACAAAAGAATACACATGGAATGCAATCACTGATAAGTGGATATTAATTAGCCCAGAAGCTCTGAATACTCAAGACACAATTAGCATATCAAATGATTCCCATGAAAAAGGAAGGAGAGGGCCCTGGTCCTGGAAAGGCTTGATCCAGCATTGTAGGGAAGTACCAGGACAGAGAAATGGGAGGGTGATTGGGGAATGGGTGGAGAGAAGAGGGCTTATGGGACATATGGGGAGGGGGGAACTGGGAAAGGGGAAAGCATTTGGAATGTAAACAAAGAATATAGAAAATAAATTAAAAAAAAAAGAAAAAGAAAGAAAAGAAACTGTTTTGCTGATGCTAATCTGGGTTTCCCTCTGCAGACCCAGCCCTGCCGAGCCCTTCTCCTTTATTAACCATTAATTAACCGGCCTAACTCTCAAAGGTGGCTTGGGTTTGCCTCCTCTGCCTTCGAGTGCCATTCATGTGAACTGGCACATGAGGCCCTGCCCAGAAGCAGCAGAGGTCCAGTCCTTAGCCATGTGAATCAGATGGGCTTGGCTAGGGAAGAAAGGCGGCCAACCAACGGCAGTTTCCGGCCTTTGGAAGTGCTTTGGAGGGCCAGAGGCTTGGCCCCTGAAGGCTTCAGGGAGACTCTGGGGTTTCCTCATCTCTGCAGGAGAGGTGGGCTGGCCAAGGTTTCACCTCTGGACTGTCCTGCTTTGTTGGTCAGGGGCAGGGGAACCCCTAGCTCAGTGCAGCTATGTGGGGGAATGTCTGGTATGTTTGGCATTTGGGTGTTTACTTCCCAGGGTGCTCTTAGGTCCCTGGTGTTGAAATGTGGCTTCTCTGTGTTAGGGGGGGTGGGCCTGGCTAGTGACTTTAAGCCCAGAGCTACATTTGGATACTTGGATACTGCAAGGCTGTCTTCTCCGCCCCCCCCCCCACCACCACCACCCTGCCATCTCTCTCCTTTCCATGCCAAGCAGGGAGGTTGACTGTGCCTCTAGAGCAGTACCTTGTTGCATGCAGAGAAGGATGCTTGCAGAGCCCTTCCTAAGTGCCAGGCTCTGGGCTGGATGGAGCCGTGTCCTTCCAAACCCACTCTGTGCCATCCGTATGCACTGAGGAGTTGAGGCTCAGAGAGGCCAGGTGACTTGCCCAGGAGCCCACAGCCTTTCTAGCAGAGTGTCTGAGGAACTCTGACCTTGAAGAACGGTACAGCTTACACCATGCCCACATACCCAGACCTGGCTCTCTGTGTGTGCTACCGTTCTTAGTTCCTGCCAGGCCCTTCAGATCTCCATTCTAGCAATACCGCTTGGTTCTGCTGTTTCCTGTCTGCCTGCCTGGCTGCTCTTACGGTTCTTGCTTTATCCTTGTTACCTTGTGTGAGAGAGTCTCTGTGTTTCCCATACCTTGGGTTAAACATGTCATTTTCTTTCTTGTTCTCAAAAAAAAAAAAAAATTAGAAAGAAAGAAAGAAAAAAGAAAGAAAAAAAGAAAAAAATTGAGATAGAGTCTCACCTAGTCTAAGCTGGCCTTGACCTAGATAGTTCAGTGGTGACTGAACTTCTGATCCCCCTGCCTCCACGTTATAGGTGTGCACCACCGCACCCAGTGCCTGCAGTGCTGAGGGGGCCTTCTGCACCATAGGCAAGCACTGTTACTGAGTCATAGCCCCAGCCTTCAAAAGACATAATTTTGAAACTGCGTTGGAAATGTCAGATGTCACACATCAGTCTCCTGTGGCCACGGAAGCAAAGTGTATGGCCCAAGGAACATGACCAAAGGTGAGGACTAAACTGGAGAGTAGGTGGGGCCCCTCCCTCCATTATCTCCTCAGTCATCACCTATTCCGGTTCATTTTGCAGGCAGTGCTTTTTCAAGACTAGATGAAAATACGAATGTTTAAAAGTAGAACCTTTTAGAGCTGGAGAGATGGTTTAGTGGTTAGGAGCACTGACTGCTCCTCCAGAGGACGTGGGTTCAATTCCCAACACCTGTGTGGGGACACAACTGTTTTCAGTTCCAGGTGGACCTGACACCCTCACACAGGCATACATGCAAGCAAAAACCAATGTACATAAAATTTAAAAAAGATAGATATTTTTTTAAGAAGTAAAACCTCTCAATTCTTAATGTTACTGACTAATTCCACTTTGAACCCAATACTACTTGAGCCAAACAAACAAATGAAACAAACCAACAAACAAATCTGTGGGTTGCACAGCCTCCTGCTAGCATCTGACTCCAGTGGAGTCTGCCCCCAGACGCCTGGGGTTTCATCACCACCATCAACTCTTTACTGAGACCCTGAGCCAATCAGCTCGCCTCTTTGGACCATGAAAACACTGTCTTAACCAATGCAAGAGTTCCCACTTCTCTCTGACCTTCAAGAGCATCTTCAAGGGATCCTGAGGGGGTCTCATTTTACCAGTGGACAAACCTCAGTCTGGAAAGGGAAAGGTCGGCCTGTATCTCTACAGGCAGGGAAAGTACTGGATTCTGATGGCAGGCTGTCTCTGGCGTGGTTGACTGGGCTAGACCCTCCTCTATGATCCCTGGGGTCATTCATTCTGTCCTTGTGGCAGTCGTGGTCACATGGCAGGAAGGACACTGACATTCCCCAGATCCCTTTTAAGAGGTGTTTATATTCAAAGACTAAATGGCAAACACCTAAATCCACCTCTAGAGTCTACAGATGGGAAACTGAGGCTGATTCCAGGTTGACACTTGGGGACAGGAACTGGGTCCTAGAGGACCAGTCGAAAGGACACTGCTGGGTTCATCCTCTTCTGCTACTTGACTGCTCTGTGCCATCTTGAATTCCCTGACCTCAGTTCAAGCCACTGTACCTACCTGTCCCCTGACCCTGTCGGACTCTGCTGGGAGCCTCCTCTTGGTCTTTCCGCAGCACACTCTGACTTATCAACTTGTCACACCACCCACACACCTGCAGGTACTATGCCATCTGTTCCTATGGTCTCACCTTCAGTATACAACAACTAACCACATCTTTATTTCCACACCCAGGTAGCCAACTGACCCACTGGGGCCTCGCTGTGATGTGTCTCAGCCCCCAAAGACTGTATCATCTACTACACTGTTTCTCAACCTGTGGGTCACAACCCCTTTTTGGGGAACAAACAACCCTTTCCCAAAGGTTGCATATCAGGTGCTTACACCACAATTCACAAAACTACAGTTATGAAGTAGCAATGAAAATAACTTTAGGGTTGAGGGTCACCACAACATGAGGAGCTGTAAAAAGGTTGCAGCATTAGGAAGGTTGAGGATGTGCCGGGCAGTGGTGGCGCATGCCTTTAATCCCAGCACTTGGGAGGCAGAGACAGAGGCAGAGGCAGGCAGATTTCTGAGTTCGAGGCCAGCCTGGTCTACAGAGTGAGTTCCAGGATAGTCAGGGCTCCACAGAGAAACCCTGTCTCGAAAAACCAAAAAAGGAAGGTTGAGGACCACGGAGCTACTGGTTGCTTCATCTCTGTTTCCATTCTGGCTGGCATCACCACCCAACCGTTTCCTAGAGCTACAGACTCCAGCCTCATCCTCTCCTATCTTCCTCTCATTATCTCCAATTTTGATCCTACCGGACACCCAATTCCACACCCTACCTCAGGAGTGTCCAACCTTCTGCAGTTGTGATATGACACTGTCATCTACAGATGTGTTGGGTGTCTCCCACAGCTACCCTGAGATGCACGTAGCCCCTGCAATGGACATGCTCACCCTGCCCTGACTTTCAGATTTGGTCTCCATCTTACATCTCCACTGCCGTTCTCCTGGACCCTACTTCACAGCTCACCACTGCAAAGGCCTCCTAGGAGGGCTCGGGGTCCTGCCTTGACCTTTCTTCACTCCAGGCCAGCCATTGAATTCTCAAACGCAAACCTAACCAGCGGCTGACTCTTCTGTCAGTAGTGGCTTTCCTTGCTCTAAAGACCAAGCTGCTTGCTCTGTCATACAAGGTTCCTGTGCCTGACCTCCCACCTGCCTGTGGTCCCACTGACTGCGCTTACCACTCTATCAATCTGCTCCTGAAGCATCCCTCGCAGATCTGACCTCTGCCTCTTGTGCACTCAGGGGAACTATCATCTCCACCAGGAAGTCCTCCTCGACTCTGAGCCCTCAGGCTGAGAAGCGTCCCTCTGCACAGAGCTCCCATTCATCCCTGAACTTTCCCTCGGCCCTGCTGTGCTGCTTTCTACCCTCTGAGGCGCTCTCCACCACACTGGGCGTTTCATGAAGACAAAGCCCATGTCTTGTTGACTTTTTGCGTGCCCAGTAGATTACTAAACATTTGCTAAAAGGAGAGGAAATTCAATCTAGACAAGAACCTGGGCCTTTTTTTTTTTCCTTTTACACTGCTGGAGATCCTAAGGTGTCTGATTCCTGCGCCAGTGTTTTGCTACTGCTCTTAGCTGCCTGCAGGGCCAGGTTGTAACCATGACAAATGCAAGCACCAGGCCTTGAGGGAGCAAGGCCCCTTGGCAACCCTGGGAGAAGGCTCTATGGGAGCGCTGATGGAGGCGCCACTCCCCTGCAGTAATTCCCCAGCACCCAGGAGCAGCTGGTACCTGCTGGCCACGGTAGAGAGGAACAGGGCTGAACACCAAACCCCAGCTTGAGGTTCTGGAACAGACAAACCCCTAAGAGTCTATATCCCCATGCATCATGAGGCCACATGCTCACGGAGGGGAGCAAACATGCCTGCAGAGGGCCACTGGCTCCTGGGAAGAAGTATAGTATAGATGTTTTATTTATATATATATATATATAAACTAGTAGTCCTTCATGAATTGTTAGACCAGTGCCACAGGCTCACCCATTAAACCAAATGGTCTTTCTACTACCCCTCACCAAGAAGTAATGCCTAACTCTGTCCTTGGCCCTCCACCCACAGGGGGGAAAAAAATCTCAGCTGGGTCAAGAGAGAACCTGTAAAACAAAAGACTGCTAGGCGTGGGCGGTTTACAGCACACACACAAGGAAGGGCCATTTTGGGGAAAGAAAAAAAAAAGCCATGCAGAACAGCCTGTTTCCAAGGCTAAGAAAAGACAGCATTGTGTTTGGAACAAAGCCTGCAAAACCAGGCTGAGCAGGGTGACACCCGTTCGCTGTTAGGAAAAGAGCAAACATGGCTACCGGGAATGAGAATGGAGGAGATGGGGGGGGGGGAGGGTGTTGGAAGCCATCTCTGCACAGACAGGGATGACAGGGATCAGCTAATATGCTAACACTGCTAACACCGGAGAGGAGAGCCGGCTCTGACCTCCTGTGAAGGAAGAGTGTTAGGAGAGTGGAGGCTTTTGTTGGAGTGAGTCTATTTCTGGCTTGGTCCACACTTAGGATTTAGTGGGGTCTGCTTTCCCACCCCTAGGTCCGTCAATCTATTTTTCCCCGGTTGACAATTACTTCAAAAGATGAGATGAATCTTAATACCCCCCAAAAGCAAACAAGAAATAGAAAACAAATGGTAAGGGAAAATTTTTTTTTCTTCTCAAAAGTTAATGATCCAGGTGAAACTTATTTGTGTGTGTGTGTGTGTGTGTGTGTGTGTGTGTGCACATGCGCATGTGTGCAGGCCAGAAGTTGAGATTGTCTTCCTCAATAGCTCCTTATCTATCTATCTATCTATCTATCTATCTATCTATCTATCTATCTATCTATCTATCTTTCTTTCTTTCTATCTATCTATCTATCTATCTATCTATCTATCTATCTATCTATCTATCTATCTATCTGTCTGTCTATCTATCTACTTACCTACATATTTATTTATAGGCAGAGCCTCTCACATAACCTGAAGCTTGTCTAGACTGACTGACCACTGAGGAAGGACCCTTTAGTCTGCCACATCAGCACTGGGATAACAGGCATGTGCCACATTTGGATTTTTTTATGGGGGCCAGAGATCAAATTCAGGTCTCCATGCTTATGCAGCAAGCACCCTATTGATTGAAGTATATCTCCCCAGTTCCAAAAATGGGTTCTCTAGCAATCGCATATGGTGTGAAATGTCTGGAAGCCAGTGGTCTACAAACTGAGGGACAAGCCCTCGCACACTGACTCTCTATACCATTAGAGGAAGGCTCAGGCACTGCACAGAATATTTATGAACAGGGAGGCTCTGAAAGCCCGAGTTGGCCAAAGTCGCCCTTTTCAAGTGCCAGCCCATTAAAGCCTTTGGAAGTCATTTGTCTTTCACTGTGAAGGTGAAAAACAAGGTCCCAAGCTTAATTATTCTCCACCAAGGCAGTTCCGTTTCATCTGTATGCAGGCCATGCAGCCAAACCACAGATTTCAGCCAATTTCTCCCAGGCACAAGAAATAGATCACTGACAAATCACTCAGCAGAACGGCCACCTCTCCATCGAGGGAACTGAATGCTGGCTAATAAAAATCCTGCACGTGACAAGGTCAGATGAGGTCACAGTCAGGGGTGTCTGGCCTGGAGGATGGAAAGATTATAACATGAGAATGGCAGTTCAGATGGGCAAGGAAGGGCTTGGGCACGCTACTCAGATGAAGAATGGCAGACAGCTGTCCCTGATGGAGTGACTCCCTCCCTAGTCCTAGAATAGTTAACTCAAGGACAGCCACAGCAAATGCAGGCTCCTTAGGCATGGGAACAGTTTATCTGATTGTCCCTCCTATAACAACCAAAGGAGCCAACTTAATGAATTGGATAAAGTCCTCAGGGTGTGGACACTACTGATGTCAGGCCAGAGATCTCAGGACATGGAAATAAGTGGTTTGGAACTGCTGAGTCAGACCAACCTCTGGCTGGACAGATCCAGGTTCCACACACTTTAATAAGTGCCCAAGAGCAGGCGGATCCTTGCAAGAAGCTGGACGAATATTGGAAGAAAAATGTGGTTTTAGATTCTTGTCAGTCATTTCTCAGATAGGATCTTGCCAGGCAGGGCTGGAAGACAAATTCACCTAACAGCATCCAAATCCCGATGGCTTATTGCCTGAAGGAGCCCTGGACCCCACCCTTCACAAAGTCAGCTTGGAAGAAACCCAACATGGCACTTGTAGCACGCTCCTGGCTGCCCGCACACAGCCTGTGGGCCCCACAGTGAAGAGCATCAGGACCAACTAATGGATTCCAGGCCAGTTTTAGCGACAAAAGCCTTTTGTCCGATTGATACCCCAAAAGCTAAATCTAGAAAATGGCAGAATTTCATTCAAGGGCCCCTAACTCTATCAATACTTGTAGTTAATCAGTGGAAATGACAGGATAGGCTATGATTGATGCAAAGTTCCAAACTCAGAATTAGCCGAGGCAGTGGCAGGGTTGGACTTCGAATTTACTTACAACAGCAGATCAGTCAGCTAGTAGCTAAGGAGCCAAGCAGATGAGTAGACAGATTAAAAAGAAAAGCCTTTCCTGCCTCTCCGGGTACTCATGCATTAAAGACAAGTCTCGGGAAGGCTATTCTGAAATGTATGCAAAATAGATCATCCTGGCACCAGAAATCCTTAGGTTAGGTAACTAGTAGGCATGAGAACTGTATAGACAAATCTGATACCAAAGGACAGCTATCTTTTAAGTAGGATAAAGTCATGCTTACAAGTGAGGCTCTGGCTGGTGGCTTGGTCTTTTTGGGTCTCCATTCCTGGACAGCTAATGGTCCTTTCACTTACCTCACATTGAGGTTGGAGCAGACAAGTGTTGATGACTGCAAAAGCAGCTTGATGATCACCAAGGGCAATAATATTCAATAAGCCTCAAGCCCTAAACACAGAGACCTGGGCTGCTGTCTACGTGCTGAGGGTTTCAACCAATAGACAGCAGTTAGGGGCACCTGCCCCTCCTACTTGGACTGAAGGAATCAGAATGGAGATCCAGGAGTTAGCGGTCACCCTGGCATACCCTACGTCCTGGAATTCTGCATAAAATCCTGTCCATGCTGCCTGCCCCCCAGATGGCTATTGGCAATAGAAAGGAAGGAGGGAACATTGACTCTCACCAGCTCTGGGCTTTTTTTAACTGCTGTTGGAACCAAAGGAGGACTTATTTGATTGTCTTATTATTTATTTATTTGATTGTCTTATTTATTTATCTTTTATGTATATGGATGTTTTGCCTGCATGCATCATGTGTGTGCCTGGAACTGGAACTACATACAAATGGCTGTGGCCCACCATGTGGATGCTGGAAATCGATTTTGGACCTCTGCAAAACAAGTACTTCTGGGCTGGAGAGATGACTCAGAGGTTAAGAACACTGACTGCTCTTCCAAAGGTCCTGAGTTCAAATCCCAGCAACCACATGATGGCTCACAACCATCATTAATGATATCTGATCCCCTCTTCTGGTGTGTCTGAAGGCAGTTAAAGTGTGCTTACATATAACAATAAATAAATCTTAACAACAAAAAACAAGTACTCTTAACCACTTAGCTCTCCCCCCCAGCCCCAGAGGATTTAAGTCATGGATGTGAATTCCAGAACACTGATGCATGCTGGGAGAACTGTCATATTACACCTCCCCAGAACCCTGTGAGACAGACACTACTTTCCAATTTGTATTATTGAGATAAAACTCACATATAGAACTATCTCACCAAACTAGGTGATTAGTAGCTTTTAGTGTACTGAGTCATGTACTTGAATAACCATAGCCAACTTTAAAACATTCTATACTCCCTCTGTACTACCCCACACCCCCAACCCTGCCACATCCCCATTCCTCCTATCTCTCCAAGGCAATTAAGAGAACGGTTCTCCGTCTATTTGTCTATTCTAAACATCACACGTCACGGGACACTTGATCCTGTGTGACTGGCTGCTTCTCAGTACACTGATTTACAGCCCCTCAGCCTTTTTTTTGTATTCAAACGTCATTCTGCTGCATGGCATGGTTTGCTCAAGGGTGTGCATGTGTGTGAGAAGGCACAGAGTGGACATAAGATGTCCCCTGGATCGCTCTCCACTTCTTTCATTGAGGCAGACTCTCCACTGAACACAGAGCTCACCGACTCTGGCTGGTCTAGTTAGCCCCTTGACCTGGTGACCTCAAGTCTGTCTCCCAGTACAAGCAACCTCTACCCTGCCTGGGAATTCCACTTTACCTACCTAGTGGTTCCCCCAGCCTCACATGGTTTCCTTTCTAATGGGTATAGGATTGGGACCTCCGGTCTTCTGATAACTGTTATGCGTCTGTTAGAAAGTACCAGACTGTTCTCCAAAGAGGCTGCACCATTTGCACTCCCAATAGAAGTTTCTGATGGCCACTGTTCTGCAACCTTGTATTATCTTTTAAATTTCAGTCACTTTGTGATGACTGGGTGTGATGTGACAGGTGATGTGACTGTAGGTTTGGTTGTTGAATGTCTACTCAGATTTATTAGTCATTTAATTTTTTCTTTGACTAATATCACATTATTTTCTTTCACATGCAAAAAAATCTCAATTTAAACATAAATATGATATAAAGGTAAAGGGGTCTGGACTGAGGAAAAAGGACAGAGCCACCAGAAGGGAACAGTACAGGGTGACCGCAGGGGTAAGTGTGAGCGTAGAAAATTATACAAATGTGGGAAAATGTCATAATGAAACCAATTGTTCCTGTATTCCAACTCAAACAATTTTAAAAATCAAGAAAAAAATTTTTTTGGAAGAAATGTACACTGAGATCCCTGTTTGTTTCTTTAAACTGGGTGATTTCTTTTTAATATTGAGGTGTAATCAATCATTCTTTGTGCGTGTGTTCATATGCTCATGTGTGCATGTGCCTGTGTATAGGTGTGTGTGTGTGTGCACGCGCACACGCGCACGCACACACATGT
The DNA here is from genome assembly GCF_947179515.1 of Apodemus sylvaticus. Taxonomy (NCBI): domain Eukaryota; kingdom Metazoa; phylum Chordata; class Mammalia; order Rodentia; family Muridae; genus Apodemus; species Apodemus sylvaticus. The sequence goes on from NC_067477.1 coordinate 36,724,318, forward strand.
TGACATGTAGAGGTCAAGGCTGACAGCAGGTGTCTTCCTCAGTCTCTCTCTGCTTCCACTGTCGGGCTACAGACGCGAGCCGGGCCGTGGTGCCTGGACTTTAGGCTCGAACTCGGGTCCGCAAGCTTAGCTCTTTACTAGCTGAGCCGTCTCCCAGCCCCACGACCATTCTTTTAAAACATGTTTTTGTTGTTGTTCACTGATGTTTTGCCTGTGTGTGTGTCTGTCTGAGCATGTCAGAAACCCTGAATTGGAGTTACAGATAGTTGTGAGCTGCCATGTGGGTGCTGGGAATCGAACCCAGATCTTCTGGAAGAGCAGCCAGTGCCCTTAACCACAGAGCCATCTCTGCAGTTCCATAACTATTCTTTATACATTGGACAGCCATGCCTTACTAGACCTAGGATTTGGAAAGGCTCTCATCTGTGAGTGAGAGGTCTAATTTTCTTCTTATTTCGATGCTAGCAGGGTGTGTGTGTGTGTGTGTGTGTGTATCTAAGCAACTACTAACTAGTTCAAGGAAATAAAAATGTGTATCTTGCTTCTTCCAATAATATAATTATCTTTTCCTTTTTGGGGGGGGTTGGGTTTTTTTTTATTTTTGTTTGTTTGTTTGTTTTGTTTGTTTGTTTTCAAGACAGTGTTTCTCTGTGTAGCCCTGGCTGACCTGGAACTCTGTAGACCAGGCTGGCCTCGAACTCAGAGATCCGCCTGCCTCTGCCTCCCAGGTGCTGGGATTAAAAGGCATGCGCCAACACCGCCTGGCTTATCTTTTCCTTTTAAAAATCTTGTTAGTACTTCCGTATAAAATGAGTCCAGGTTGGTGAATAAGACATCAGGCTTACAACCGGTGGGAGAGCCCAGTTACCATGACAAATGCACTTGGGTCGTCATCTCCTCCCTAGACCCAGTGGCACCAACCAGATCCGGTTGCTTTTCCAGCTCTTGCTGACTATTTGCTTCTCGCCACATTCTTCATTTTCACTTCCAAGGGTGTCTCATGACCTCGCTAGAGCTCAGTCCCTGAGCAGCTGCAGTAGCAGCGTGGGCTGCACTGTACTGTGGCCTGCACTGCACCGTGGCCTGCACTGCACCGTTGCCACAGAACTAGGCTCTTCACTGAGATTGGGCGGCAGGCAGGGAAGAAGGCTGGAGAGGTTCTGCCACCCACAGCGAGTCCATACCCTGGGCTCAATAAAGTGGGGCACTGGCACTGCAGAGAACAGCAACCGTCCAGGGCAGTAAACCCACCCTGGGTGCCCATCCATCTTAATCCGTCCACACAGCCTCCCCGGGATCTCTGCTCTAACCTGAAACCAAGTTGCTCTGTGCCATTTAAAACAGTAGAAGGGAGAAAGCCTTGGGTTGCTCCACATTGTCCAGCCAGATGAATTTTACCTGGAAAGTACATCAGTTTCCCAGCCTAGCATCCACGGTGCTGTGGATCTGGGGACAGCAAAGGGATGGAGGCCACTTTACGAGGCTGCTTTAAAAAAAAAAACGAAAAAAACAAAAAAACAAAAAACAAACTAACAACAACAAAAACACAAGCAAAACGTGGATGGTAGGCATTCAGCAGTGAGCTGAACAAACACCACAGGAGGAAAGACGACAGGCCACACAGGTGGCAAAGGGCTAGAGCACCTCCCCACCCACAGCGCCTGAGGATGACAGACTCCAGCTGCATCTCTAGGGCAGGAACAACCAGAAACAGGAAGGTCTGCTGCTTCCCTGCAGCCCAGGTCACAAGCTCCGCACATCATGAGACCAGCACCGCCAAGACAGTTGAGTCAGAGCAAATGCATTCATTCCCAGGAGAGGTCACTCCCCAGCACAGTGTACTCTGTGGTCATCTTTGTATAGTGTCTCACTTAACCTTCGCATTCACATTTCTGAGTCTGTTTCCCCGATCTACCTACCGCTCAGTCTGACCAATGACTTGCCCAAAGTAACACTGGGAATGAGTGAGCATTCCACTTTAAACCCAGAAACCTAAACTCAAGCCACGTGCTCTTCCAAGATCCCAGGAATGGCCCCTGTGGTCAGGAAGCCAGGACAGTGTCCGCTCCCTTGACTCCTGGGCAACTCCAAACATTCAGGCTGATCAGGAATTCCAGGGACCAAGGACTTTCGAGGAAATGAGAGTCCACAGAACAAGCTTAATCAATAAATAAACTTGCACAACCAACACTTCAGCTGTGTGTCTTCTACTGCATGCTAGGCATCCTGGGAAATCATTACCTATATGAATTCAGTGGATCATATCAACCTTAAGAGGATGATGTAACCCTGCCCCTCTGAAGGCATGAAGACGCTACACGAACCACCACAACAAACGTTTCAAAAGTGACTGATTTTATTTTCCCCAAGAAAAGACAGATTCGTCTGTATCTTCCATCATCTCTCCACAGGACCGCGTGTCAGGACAACAGGTACAACCAAAGTGTTTGTACCAAGGGCTGAACCCAGGACCCTGAGCACTCTACCACTGAGGTACTCTCCATCCCCAAACGCCATTCTCAAGAAAACAAAAACAAAACCCCATGAACTTTGTACATGCTCAGGGTTTGGTATCAGCTTAGCCGCAGGATCACAGAGGCCAACATCTAACAGATCCGTCATCGCCAGTCAGAATCACTTATGCCTTCAATGTAAATGTTTAAAAACAAAAAATCTTGGACTGTGGGGATATAGCTCTGTCAGTAAAGTGCTTGTCACAAGGACCTGAGATAGACTCCCCCATAGCATACCTAAAAAGCTGTGCACATCGGCGACTACTCGGAATTCCAGTGTCAGAAGGAGAAGATCCGTGAGCTCAATGCTCAGTCAACCTAGCTGCAGCAGAGGAGCTACAGCTCAAAAAGAGACCTGGTCGCCGCGGCCCCCCCCCCCCCCGAAAAAAATCATGACTAAGGAAATTTGACATCTGAGGGTATCCTCCGGCCTCTGCACTTGAAAATGTGCGCACACGTGCCTGCATGCACACAAGCACACACGTCTGCACATACCCACATTTTAAAGCATCAACCACGTTTGAAAACATGTTCACAAAGCCATGGAGCCACAGTGGAAACTCAAGATTTCAAAGATGAACTAGGAGTGTCTGTTCCCAGAAAGGACAGACTGGCTTTCTCTGCCAACCAAGTATGAGACAAAAAAAAAAAAAAAAACCTGAGCCAGGGGAAGAAGGCCAAGCCTATTCCAAAGAGCCACAAATTAAAAACCAATTATGCAAGGCTTGCTAAAAATGTCAGCGGACTGCCTTTACGTTTCAAGCCTCTAAAAACACTAGCAAGCTTGGGCCAATGTTTACCCAGCGCAGCGCTGGCTTGACGCAACTTCATATGCTCAGGCTAGAAGGATTATGTCTTGGTTCCTTTTGTGAACACTCCCACTTACGCTGGAGAAGGAACTGTCTTCTGAGGTCACCCCGGGACCACAGACTCCAATTCACCTCCATCCCATGGAAGAAAGCTTTGAAATGTCCCACAGGGTCCTGGAGATGGTGGCAAGTGACCAGGTGAGACCTGCCAACAGCAGATTTCCTCTCTTGCTCAGAAAGTAACAAGGGAATAGAGCCAGCCCTGGAGTCGGCAAGGACGGGGATGCTGGAGGTATAGACGCCTGAGAGTCACACTCCACAAAAGATCTGAGGGCACCCAGAGCCTGCTAAGCATACAGAGCCCCTAAATTCTACACCCGGTACATTCTGGGGGATGGGATAGGGCATGGAAAAGTGGAGCTTAGAAAAGCCTCCCAAGCCATGTGGATCATCCCCCAAGTTTGAGAATGGTTATTTTGATTCAAATTCTCTCTTTCACTTTCTCTCCCCACCCCATTTAACTTTAAAAAAAAAAAATGGAAAAATCAAGGAAAGCAAGACTTAGAAGACGGCACAGAGAAAGTCCACACAGTGCGTAATGTGCATCCCAATAAGGCGTGGGACCTGCAATCCTGAGGGGAGCTAAAGGACCAGACAAGATGTAAAATGTCAGAGCAGAGCCTGCACCTGAACCCACATCACACACTCACAACCCTGCTGCTGCTAAGGGCACAGTGGGAAGTGGGCCCATGCCAGACAGCACAGGGGTAGTGCAGAGTGGGACACGGTGACAGACACAGCACAGGGGCAGTGCAGAATGGGACATGGTGACAGACAGCACAGGGGCAGTGCAGAGTGGGACACAGTGACAGACAGCACAGGGGGCAGTGCAGAATGGGACATGGTGACAGCACAGGGGCAGTGCAGAGTGGGACATGGTGACAGCACAGGGGCAGTGCAGAGTGGGACATGGTGACAGCACAGGGGCAGTGCAGAGTGGGACATGGTGACAGACACAGGGGCAGTGCAGAGTGGGACATGGTGACAGACACAGGGGCAGTGCAGAGTGGGACATGGTGACAGACACAGCACAGGGGCAGTGCAGAGTGGAACATGGTGACAGACACAGTACAGGGGCAGTGTAGAGTGGGACATGGTGACACACAGCACAGGGGCAGTGCAGAGTGGGACATGGTGACAGACAGCACAGGGGCAGTGCAGAGTGGGACATGGTGACAGACACAGGGGCAGTGCAGACTGGGACATGGTGACAGACAGCACAGGGGCAGTGCAGAGTGGGACATGGTGACACACAGCACAGGGGCAGTGCAGAGTGGGACATGGTGACAGACACAGCACAGGGGCAGTGCAGAGTGGGACATGGTGACACACAGCACAGGGGCAGTGCAGAGTGGGACATGGTGACATGGAAAGTACCTGTTCACAGAAGGGTGTCTGCCTGGAGTGGCCAAAGAGGCCTACTTTAAAAAAGAAACCTAATTATTGCAACTCATTCAGCACACACACACACACACACAGAGAAAGAGACAGATAGACAGAGAGACAGAGAGAGACAGATAGACAGAGAGACAGAGAGAGACAGAGACAGAGAGACAGAGAAACAGACAGAGAGATACAGACATGCACAGATACAGATACACATACAGATACACGCACAGATACAAATACACACTGTACACAGATATGTACACACAGATACACAGAGATACAGATACATACATACACACAGATACACACACAGGTACATACACACACACACAGAGATACATACATGCACAGATACACATACAAATACACACACAGATACAGATACAGATACACACTGTACACAGATATGTACCCACAGATACACACACAGAGATACAGATACATGCATACACACACCCATACACACACACACACAGAGATACAGACATGCACAGATACACATACAGATACACACACAGATATGGATACACACTGTACACAGATATGTACACACAGATAAACACACAGAGATACAGATACATACATACAGATACATACACAGGTGCACACACACATACACACATATACACACAGATACAGACATGCATGCTTTCCCACATTAGGGGGAGTCACTATAATATCAATGCTCAGGTCAGGATGGGAGGAGGTTCATGAGTTCGAGCCTGGGCTACATAGGGAGGAAAAAATAAAACAAAATAAAGAAGGAGGAGGAAGAGGAGGGGAGGGCAGAGGAGGAAGAAGACCACTGGCTGTTTAGATAGTTCACAGCACCAACAAGACTCAGTCTGCAGGCTGACCCCCGGGCCAGCCTGGTTGATAGTTTACAGCCCCTGTTCTAGATCACCCAGTCCAGTCTCCTTCTAACTCCTTAAGCTTCCTCCAGACACTGCAGGGCAGTGGGGGACTAGAGGGAAGGTCCCGTCCAACTTAGGATGAGTGGATGCTTGGTGTGTAGCTGAGTGTGTAAGAAAGAGGCATCTGGCCTCTACCCCTCCCAACTAAAAACACATTCCAGGTCACCAGGCCACAGCTACCCACTGTAGCAGGGTTGACACTTCCAGGTCAGAAAAGACTCGTTGGCCAAGGGGTGCCCCCATCACAGGATGCAGGACATAAAATAACAGGAGGGGAAAAAAATCTATAGTCTTCTAGAAAGCAATGCAGCCTTGAAATGAAGGGAGAGACAAGAAAGAAGCATTGTCTCTTCACAACAGGACAGAGTGTCCCCAGCGTCCCTCGCCAGTCACCAGAATGAACACATTGCCTTTCACCAGATGACGAAGACTGACCACTCCCTGGCCTTTCACACTCTGAAGGCATTAATTGCCTTCCTTTCTGGTGATGCTCACAGGAATAAATAGCTCCAGGAGAGGAAGGAATCTTTCTCTTTTGTTGATAGTTCCAGCCTCGGTGCATAACACAGTGTTTAGCATGCAGGAGATACTTATTGGATGGACTGCAGACAAGTAATCGGCCCAAACCATTTAAATATCATATCACCTGCTAATCCTGGCAACATCAGCACAAAATGCTCTGTAATTCTCCACTGTTGCTCAATCCCTCTGACTTTCTCTAACTGGAATTCTGTATGTGTTTGGATGTGGCCCAGGAGAGCACTGGTCTTTGCAAGGTGGATGCAAAAGCCAATTCTGACAGAGCTACATGCACAGGGCTTGACCCTGCTTCCTTGGGAGCCCGAGACACTGCCACAACTCAATGGCCCTCTTCAAATGGATGAGTGTTTAGGGCTTGGTGTATCTGGCATCCTCAGGTCAAGAGAGGGCTCGGTTAGAAGCCTGGCAGAAACACGGAACAAGGGAACAGCATGGCGTAAGGTTAATAAAACCACTGGTTCCAAAGTCACATTGCTTATTTGTCCTCCTAGTGGGTGACCTTGGCCATCACTCTCCTAGTAGATCTCACCTGCAACAACTCTAATAGCAATCGTGACTTCAGGGCTGGATGGCTGAGAGGTGGAGACTCGAGAATCTTCCCAAGCTTCTGAGGCAGAGAAAAACAGCAGAGGTGGAACGTGGAGGACTTAGGTCTGAGGTGGCCCTCTAACCTCTGCACACAAGCCATGGCATGACCACACCTACATCCGCACACATGGATGCACAGAGAGCTGAGGGAGGCAAACAAGGAGCCTCAAGGAATAACTATACCTGCTGCCTAACTCAGGGCAAGGGAGATGGAGTTGTGATGACGGCAGCTTAGCCACCATGTCTAGGACCTGGCATGCCCCTACTCAGCAACGTGAGCTAAGTCACGTCACCGCCATCCTAGACCTCAAAGGTCCTGTTCTGTTATGGGGAGGACATGGTCACAGGACTAGCTAAGGAATGAAAGATCAAGTGTGGTAAGAACTTCGCACAGGGCCTGGCCCAGTCCACGGACGTGAGCCGGTGCCTTAGTATCACCGCACAAAGCTGTGCAAGCTTCAGATGCCAGTGGGAAACTCCACAAAGGCTGCCCTACACAAATAAGTCTTCCACAGAACTTTGTCAGCTGTGAGGTTCTCCACCAGTTCCAAAACACGGCTTCTAACCCCTCTGTGTGACCTAGACAACATCTGGAAATACGTTCCAGAGGCACAATTCAGCAGGTCCGACCGCCTCTCTGCCCCCACAATGCTGCAGCCTGACAGTAAGACAGGGGACATGCAAATAGGCCCTAAAAACAGCTTGTCATCTTCACGGCCTGGATGGTGCATGTCTGTGGGTGCCTGTGAGGACAGAGCGTCACTATCAGGTACAGGGCATATGCCACCAGTCTGGGGGCGGCTGTGAAATGTAAAAATACCCAACTCCAAAATGGGCTTTTTCCTCCGAAAAAAAAGGAAGCTCCTTCAAGGCCTTTGGGGGAGACAATAAGTGGAGAGTGTTGCTCCCCAGACAGGTCACGGCTGGGCCAATGATCACCAGAGGCTACTGGTTTCATCATGGCCTCACAGTTTAGTTAGCCGGTCTCCTAACAGAACCATCCAGAAAGGACCACTTGCAGGCAATGGGCTTAGGAAAGTGAGGAGCAGAGGACAAAAGGACAGGGTCTTCCACTGCAGAAGTGCTACTAATAGCACAGCATTCACTGACAGTGAACTCAGAGGAATAGTCAGTCGATTCCCACATCAGTAGACACCTCTGATGTCTCTAATCCACGCGTCTCAAGCCCAGAGGCTCCAGCAGAGTCCATGCAGTAGAGGGGAATAAAGAGAGCTAGTGCGGCGTTCTAGGGAGGCCACAGGCTCTACAATAAATAAGAGTGAGCCAGAGGGTGGAGGCGCAGATCTTTAATCCTGCACTCGGGGTAGGAGGGTTGAGGGTGGGCAGAGGCAGGAGGAGCTCTGTGAACTCAAGGCCAGCCTGGTCTATGGAGTGAGTGGACAGCTGGGTCTACACAAAGAAACTCTCTCTTGAAAGCCAGAAGAATGAGACAACTCTCTCTATTCATTTGGCTTTCATGATGCCTGGCCAAAGCAACGTGTGACCAGATTTTCCAATTTTTATTGTTGTTGTTGAAAATTTAAGTGAAATATCAGTTTGGGTTGCTTTTTAAAATACCAGGTGGGCCAAACCAAAACACATCTGAAAGCCAAATCCAGCGTGCAAAGACAGAGCTCGCTAACAGGGCAAGCCCCCCAGACGCCTTTCTCTGCAACTTGCAAGGCACTCACACTGAGAAAAGGAACAGGGAGAACAAAGATCAGTAAACGCACACAGTGTGCAGTCTAACACCTTCCATCCAGAAGCCCCCGTCTCCATAGCTCCCAGCCTTCCAAGCTATGAGTCTCCATTGAGGCTCACCTTTGCAGGTAAACACACACACACACACACACACACACACACACACACACACACACACACACTTGGCCACTGCCTACTCCCAGCTCACTTCAGCTCCCTCTTCCTCCTACCCCTGGCTCCTTCCAGGTGGTAGCTTTTTGGAAGAAACAGCTCTGCAGGAGCCCTAGCCAGGATAGGCCTCTGGACAAATCGCCAGCTCTGGGTAAATGGCTGTGGCGTGCACTACACTGGTACCCATGCTAGGCACTGCTGCCTCTCACTAGTCACTGGGGAACAGCTGCCCGACACAGGGCAGTCCTGAGAGCAGCAGGTGCTGGAGACCTCAGGATGGGCTGCTCCTAAGTCAGTCCTCTGCAAGCCACATCTCCCGCAGAGGGTGCTGGGGACTGAAACCACGCCCAGCTCTGCATGGTAAAGAGGAAGGCCACACCATCCTTTTCTTAAGTTCCTTTGTTCAGCCTCCACATGGGGGCCAAAAAGGGCAGAAGATGTGATGTGACCAGTGACACTGACTTTTATATAAAACTCGATCTCCCCTATGCTTTTCAAAAACACTGCACATCTCCAGGACCGCCGTTGGAGCTCCCAGCACCCCAGAAAGACTGCTGAGATAGTATAGTATTCCTGCTCAGAATTATCACGCTCATCTCCTAGACCCACAGGTAGGGCAAGCCTCCTGCCCTAGCCCGGTGCGGCTCAAACTTGAATGCATGCATGAATCTCCCAGAGCTTGGTAAAAATACAGGTTCTGACAGCATGGCTGGGGTGAAGCCTGAACCCCTGTCTCTCCTGCTCCTTCTCAGACCACACGTTGAAGAGCAAGACTAAAGGCCCAAGGTGTGTTTAGAATCAAACCTGGAAACGTTTTCTCTGGAGAACAAAGGTCTCACCTCACTCTTCACGGGTTGGGGCCTCTTGCCCAGTTTCACCTCCAGGAAGTGCAAGGGCGCAATCATCGCCCCAATGTTGCGGATGTCAGCGTATTTCAGCTCCTCTGTGGTCAGAGCAGAGCTGGGAAGTCCGGTGAGGGGGCCAAGCCCTGGCAGAGAGCCTGCAGTCACTGAAGGGTCTGGGATCTGCCCAGGCATCATAGCAGGAGGAGTGGCAGGCCGGCCTGGAGGGGGTAGGATAGGAAGGTTAGCTTGAGGAGAAAAGGCTCTGTGAGCTACCAGGGCCCATTGTCTCTCTCACCAGGGTTCCCCTGAATCCTTTCTCCTCCTGCTCTTCCTGCCTGTAAGCTCCAAGTCCCTGTGATGCTAGGAAACTCAGCCAATTGACTCACACTAAGGCCATCCATCTCTGGCTTGCAGGAGAGTTGGCCCTTCCTAAAGGCATCCTTAACCCAACTGTGGGCAACATTTATCTGGCCCTGGCTTGGCCCTAGACTGCCTGTAGTCTTCCCACCCACCTCACCAGACCTGGCCAGAATTCCTTGCAAGATAGAAAGATCTCCTTGGGATGCTGCACGTTAAAGCTAGTAGGCTGGATTTAACCAGCAGTGGCAGCCTCCAGAGAGACAGAGCATAGCTGCGGAATCTGAAGCACCTTCACACCTGTTCAAGAGACAGCTATTTTTGGTCTGGCATGGTGCCTCCCCTCAAATCACACATCCTACTCTGCACGCTTGTTAAGACAGCATGAATACAAGATGAACCTAAGCAAAGTTAAAGGTGACTGTGTATATGTCTGAAGCCCAAGGAAGAGTCTGGGGTAAAGAAGATGGAATTCATTTGCAAGTACTTTCTCCAGGCACCACCAGAAAATTCCTTCAAGAAAAGACAAGGTAGAAGCAAACTTGAAAGGATATAAAATGAGGATAAACACCCAGGGATTCCTTATTTCTTCCTCCCTTTCACTGAGGGAATCTCACGGGTAAGGCAGTCATTTCCAAGCACAAAAATGACAAAAATGACGGAAGAAGTCTGTCTTTCAATAAATGCAGATATATCTAGTCCTCCAGCCCACGCATCCATCTACTTATAATCCTTCCATCCATCCAATTACTGACCAGCTATCAGGAGCCAGCAGGCACCACAACATAGATGTCAGAGATCCAAAGCCTCAAAGCAGCCGTGCATGGAACATTCTAAAACAAAACCATTCATATGTTCCATTGCTATAAGGGAAATAATTCCCCCTTTTCCCCAAAGGTTTTCCCAAGTCCATAAAATCCAATCTTTACAGTCTTAGAAATCAAGGTTGGTGGGCAGTTGATGAACATGTGTTCTATCCTTCCAGACCCATCTGTCTTTTTGTGGAGGTGACATAGGTAAGGACATGAGAAATGGACATCTTCTGGGCCAGGCTTCTCAGCTGTCAGAGTTCAAGTACTCATAAGGCCATGTGTTTAGAGCTATCTGTCCTCATTTAAAAGTGACCCCGGAAAGTGACCCACCCTGTCCTCATTCAATTCCTCAGATCTAGAATGAAGTCGAGAGTACATCTAGAAGCCTTATATCCATGACTACAAAGTACATTCTCCATTTCACTTCTGAGGATAGAATCTTCTTCCCTAAGTTTTGGGCTTACTTATTTTTATTTTTCATTTTCCTTGATGTGTAAAAGTGTCTTGCCTGTATGTGTGTCTGTGTACTGTGTGGGCATAGTGCCCCTGAAGGCCAGAAGAAAGTGTCAGACCCCTTGTTGCAAGCTACCATGGAGAAGCTAGAATTCAAACCCAGGTCCTCTGGAAGAGAAGCCAGAGCTCTTAATTGCTGAGCCTCGCAAGTCCCCTGGACTTGTTTCTTAAAAACACACAAGTGATTGGTACCTTCAAACTACAGACTCTAATGAAGTCAGTGGTTCCCCACCTTCCTAGTGCTATGACCCTTTACCACAGTTCATCTGGTCGTGGTGACCCCCAACCATAAAATCACCTTTGTGGCTACTTCTTAACCAGTTTTGCTAGTGTTATTAACTGTGACATAAATACCGATATATGATCCTTGTGCAAGGGTTGTTTGACCCCAGAAGGGTCATGACCCACAGGTTGAGAACTGCATGGATGGGTGGGCTGGTCATTCTCTCAGTCCCACATGGCCTCTATCCATCAAATCCTATGCAGAGTCCCTCCCTTGTATTCAGGTTTGTATTTGTACCTAGGTTCTTTCATCTAAGCTCCACCTAATATACCCTCAGCATCTGATCCCTCTGCTCCCTGGGAACAGCATATCCTCTTCCCATCCCCTGAGAACCCAGTGTGCCCTGGGCCACCTCAGAAAAGGACCTGAGACAATTCCCATTGAATGACAGTCTCAGAGATGAAGAAGGGCCCTGAACTGGTCTAAACCACATCTTCATTTTGCACAGATGAGACACTAAATGATTTGCTGAAGGTCACACAGCCAGATGAGGGCAGAACCAAGACTAGACTCTGGTCCCTAGTTTTAGGACCCTGCCTTTTTTCATTTCCCCTCCAAGGGTTCGGGAGGGGTTGATGCCTTCAGTAGAAGGCAGTATCTTCCAGTGACAAAGGTTCATGAAGGAGCCATCGTATCAGACCCTCTGTTTCCTATGGAGACCCAATTCTAAGAAGTCCCTCTAAGAGCACCAAAGCAGCTTGAGTAGGAGAAGCCATGTAAAACAGTCCTGAGGCCTCTCCCACGTGGGGCTAGACACCCTAGCCCCAAGATGGTATCCAGCACAGATGGGATCTGTGGTGTAGAGGCTCAGAGGGTAGAGTTGGAGGGGTCATCCAGGGCACCCTCAGGCAGGCTGCCATCTCCCTAAAAGAACAGGGAAGGAGCAGGTACCAAGTCCTCCTCCTTGATGTCAAAGCTAGACCAGTGCCCAGCTAGTCTACCACCTGGAAACAGGTCGTGGCTGGTTGTTACAGGCAACCCCTAGCCTACTATCATCTCTGGCAGCCAAGGAACAATGAAGAAAGCCTCGTTGAATGAGTGAATGTGAAAATAGATGAACAACAGCAAATTCATGGCAGTGGGCTTTAGAATATAGGGGATGGAAATCTTCCGGTTCTCTGTCAGGCCATAGTTTCCCCTCCGGGCCATTCGGTCCCATAGAAGAGCCCAGGAGACAGAAAGCCCCAAGGGCTTTGACGCTCTCTTGCCTCAGCCATCCCTCAGAGACGGAAGCCAGACCTCCTTCTGTTCCCGGAACAGCAGGCTGTTCGCAGCTTCTGTTTATGTTCATACAGATGATATACATGAGACACTAACAAATGCTCCCAATGAATAATGACTTCTCTGCTACCGAAGAACCCCCCTGGGAAGAGCTGCCCCCCAAATTCTTGCCGTTCCCCTAGGAATCCATCCCAGAGACAAATTTTGGCCAGGGGGGACCCAGGCACCAGGCTTTCTTTGTAGAAGCAAAAATCAGTCACTCCTCCCCCCTACTTGGAAGCCCCTAACTGCTCAGAGGCAAACCACAAAGTCCTTAATACATGCCATTCCTGGGAGACAGCCGAAGCACTGACATTCGCCAGGGAGAAGTCATCCCAGCTGTCTGGGGAGGCAAGGGGGAGGGAAGAGGGCAGAGGCACTGCGGCAAAATGGAAACCCATTAACTGCAAAGCCATCAGTTGGCTATCTGAGGCCAAAAGGCAGCTTTGGTGTTTTGGAATACAAGACAGTTCCACGTGATCTAGGAAATGTGTAAGAGCAGAAAGGACTGAAGATAGATAGAATGCTTCACAGCGAGGAGGAACTTCCGGCTTCAAGGAAGACACAGGAAAGATGACATGAGGCCAAGTCACCCTCCACAGTTCCAGAAGGAAGCTATTTAGAGGGAGAGATGTACACACTGGATGCTGAGGTAGAAAGACCCGCGATTTCCTTCCCTTCAGGGCCTAGGATGTCTACAATGAAGACAGACACCCTCCGGGTCTCTGTGAGTAGCTAGGATCATGAGTACAGACCAAACTTCAAATACTGGCAAAATGCCCCATTTGGGTGGTTTGCCTCAAAATACAGGTTAGAACGCAAAGTGTCTTTAGTGATTTGGGAAACGGGATAAATTGGAAGTGACCCAAGGAAAGAAGTCAAGGCAGGTACGCATCAAGGCGTCAGCCACTGCTCGCTATGCAAAACCAAAATAATTTTTAAAAGAATGGAAAAAAAGGTAAAAAGAAAACCTGGGAGATCCCAAAGCCCAGTATGAAGAAGACTTTTAGAGAAGGCTCAGAAAGTCACAGGGACCCTCTTCGGTTGTTGTGGAGCTAAGTTAACGGGAGAGCTGACACAGACCCCTGAAAGCCAGCTTGAAGAAAATGGGCCAGATGGGCTCAGGGGGAAAGAGGCAGAGGAAGTATCTAGTATTTATATGTTTGTGCTGACTTCCTTGGGGACTTGGAAGAACACAGTTGGGTGCTGCGTTGGATGTGCAGGAAAAGAAAAGCCACAAAGCTTTTCCAGGCCAAAAATACCCAGTGGCAGATACTAAAACAAAGAGTTCCACTCAAGAGAATAAAGGTGGTAGTGATTTACCCAGCTCCCCACTCCTGTTCTCATTTATCATAGGGAAAGCAACACAATACCCACAATACCTCTTTCTGTATGCCTGTAAGTCGTGGTCTTATTGGCAAGCTACATTCATAAAGGTCTTCCCTTAAATAATCAGGATCTTCATCCAGAATAACAGAAATAATTTAAAAGACTAAAGGAGAAGAACAGAGGACCTAACTTCTAGAACATCAGAAGAAAAAAAAAGTGAACTCCTTGGGTCTCTGAAGACAGGGTTCTCCAGATAGGAAGGCAGCCTGGACCGGCACAGAGGACGGTGTGCAATTGGTGTGCAAGATGACTTCAGGTCTCAGACTCCAGGCTGAGAACAGAGCAGGCAATGAGCGAAGCTGCCTATAATCCCAGGAGCAAGAGTGGAGTCGAAGTCACCGGCAGGGAACAATGAACCAGAATCAGGAAGACTTGGGAGCTGGATTCTGGAAGATTCCCAGGAGGGAGGAGATGTCGCGCAAGGCACCATGGAAGGGGAACAGTAGGTGACAAGCTAGTGACCGCAGCAAAGTGCAGGATCAAGAGCTAGGACTCTCAGAGGGAGTTAGACATGGTGGGGTTAGGGAATCTGGGCGAAGTCACACAGCTGGCAAGTCAGGCCAAGCTGCTCCTCGGAGCTACGAAATCAGGCGGTGATTTATTTCCTGCGATCTGAACAGCACCGCCAAACAGCCTCTGAAACCAAAGAGAGCCAGAGGGCAAGGAGCAAAGGGCGGAGAAGGCGCCTGAATGACAGGAACCAAACCACAAATGCTACTCTTGCAAGGCTGCCCTGAACTCTACAGGCAGGCGAGAGGGAATCAATGGAGATGGACAGCTGAGTGTGAAACTTTGCTCTCTGTGTGACCCAAGACAGTTCTATGACCTCTCTATGTATCCCTTTCGACACTATAAAGTGGTAGTGACATCATTTGCCTTGTAAGGCAGTCGAGAAAATCAAAGTACTTAGTTCTCACAAAGCACATAGATCAACCTTTCACTTGATGAGCGGGGAGTCAGGGTAGCAGTCTCCGTTCCTGCGGAGGTGCCAGGGCCAGATGACCCCTCAAGATGACCTCTAGACTGTTCCTATTTAGCAGTGGTCTTTTTTTTCCATAGTCACAAACAGTCTCCTCTTAGGCCTCCTTGCCCTCCCTCTTCCCAATGCTAAGTGGCAAGATGGCAGGACCCTAGCATGGCTGACAGTACACTACAGGATAGAAAGGAGAGGTGCTGAGTCACGGCTGGCTACCACAGGACAGAAAGGAAGTCCGGCACCTGCAGCTTCCTCGGTTTCTCCTAAAGTGTCCTGAAACTTGCAGGCCAGAGTACAGTGGCACACGCTATTGGCCACGGGCACCACTGACTGGCTAGGGCTCTGGCCCTAATCCAAAAACAGAGTGCCAGGATCTTTTACCTCTTCGGTGGCTGGTTGTTAGGAGCTACTCCCTGGAGAGTCATGCGAAGATGGAGAGAGGCAGCTGGGGTCAGGCGACGCCACAGCAAGCTAGCAGAAATGGTCTCTGGGAGCTGTCCCAGCCATGGAAGAAGCTGCAACAATTCCCCAACAGGCTCCAGCTCTTCCCTGGAGACTAGAAAGATGTCTTCCACAGAGCTCTACCTGCAAATGCAGCTCTATCCTCTGCCCATAGCGGCTTAATAAATGACACCAAATCATTTCTGCCAGAACCCAGAGAGTTCTACTGGGAACCAAGAAGGACCTACTGCTACCTCTGTCCTCTCCTGCCTGTCCCTCAGGGGGACAATGCAGGGTATAGACACCACGGTGTATGATGGCTTTGGCCCGTGAAAAAAAGAGGCATTGGCCTGCTAAGTCTTGCAAGTGAAGCCCTACAGCTAAATCCCATGGGCTGTATCCAACAATCAGATTCAATGGTGGGCTCTGGCCAGGCCTCCCACCACCAGTGAGTGTGAAGAAAGATTAGAAATTCCATGCCCAGGTCACTAAGACATTTGTCTCTGCTGAGTCTCAACAAACCACACACACACACAGGCACACAGGCACACACACACACAGGCACGCTGAGCTTGGCAGCCCCTGAGCTCAGAGAGCTGGTAACACAAGCCGTGGAACTGACTGCCAAGACAAGCAACAGACCGAGCCAGCCGAGCCAGGCCCAGTTTCATTGGCCACCATACGTTGCATATGGCCCTGGACGCAGCCAAAAGAGTGTTCTCACCCTCCTCAAAGGCATAGGAGACCCTCTGTTTTCAAACACACCTCCACAGAGCCTTAATTAAAGGAAAATGGAAAAATAGCATGCCTGTTGCTCTGTCCCTGCCTGTAGGGGTATTTGCACTCAAACCCCCGCACGGTGTTACTCCTTTTCTCTTCCTCCCATTTTGGGTCTCAAACGTAATTCATTCCCATGGGAAGAAAGTCCACAGTCTGCTGAAGAAAAGAATAAAGTTGTCCTCAGCCCTGGAGGGTTAGAGCTGAATGAATACAAAGCAGGCGCCAGCCTAGCATCTACGTTGGCTTCTTCCTTTCCAGAGTGGAGAGAGAGAAAGAGAGGAAGTTAGGAAGATGGGGAGAGGGAGATGGACTGTGAATTGTAATACCAGTTGTAACTGTATAACAAACTGAGGCCCAGCAGGCACAGCTCTGCAAGTTGAAAAGGTGGGAGAGAGGACATCCTGCCAACAGGTGGGATTGATAAACAGACCAGGGAGACAGGGGAGTTCCCTGGTAGTGCGAAAGGTGTCAGTGGATGAGCCAAGGAGACGTGCCAAAGCTTTTCCTTAGTGACATGCTCACCGCGATAGACCTAGCTCCTTGGAGATGACTGAAACCAACTTATTGACAAAAGGTTCAGAGGCCTTCTCCCCCAGTCCTTCCTGCAACCTTTCAAACCACACAGCACCCAGCTCTTCAGGAAGATTCTAGAGCTCCTCTGAACTGAAGCCAACGTGGAAGGGAAACAGAGGAGTCTTTGAAAAATCCATCCTCCCTACTACTTTAGGCAAAGCGAAACCTCTAGCACCCAGAGGCACAAGAATAGTTGTTTCTATTCCCGGGACCTCAGGTTTCTGCAAAATTAAGAGCCTGGCTCACACCTGATCCCTGGTTAAACTCTCCCCTAGAAACCTGCACAGGGAGGTAATAAGGCTGCCATCCCAGCTGAAGCCAGATTTGCTGAAAAGCAGTGAAAGCAAGAGGGGGTGATGTTTAAACCTTGGGGGAAGGGAGACTTGGATGGGACAGGGAGGGATGAGAAAGACAGTTGCTAACAGCCTTTGGAACAGACAGGTACCCAGCAGTAGGGCAGAGCCTGTTTCTTGTGCAGCCTGAATTAAGATCCTAGGTAGAGTGGCTCAAGATTGAATAATACACAGACCTGTGCCACAGTCCCTTGGAAGGTGCCACTCCAAAACACAAAGACTGGACAATCTTCTAGCTGGAGCTGACTCAAACTGGATTCCCTCCTTGCACCCTCCTCTCCACCTCTACCCCCATTTCCGCAAATGAGCCAAGGCTTCCCGGGCTTGCCAGCTCCCCCAGATACCCAGGCAAAGCCTGTCTCTGCCGCTCCAAGGGTCCAGGAAGCCTAGCCTTTTTGTAGAAGAGGGGCAGAAGAGTGCCTTCTAAACTGGGCAGGTTACCTAAAGAAGCCTGCTTACCTTCTTATGTAACCTGATGTGCCAGACAGGATCCCAAGGGGACTGGGGACTGCCCCGTGGTTCCCTCCTAACCCAGCCAGAGCCCGCAGCAATACTCTTAAGCCCTGTTGGTTAGATGCCTTTCCTAATACCCTCCTCCAGGTCCTGAGGAGCTGCGGAAGAGGCTGGGGAGCGACCTGTCAGCAGGTCTGGGGCGTTCATGCCCCCTGGAGTCCCCCCACAGTCTCCGACACAGTTTTCTCCCGCTCACCCCGCCCTCTCCGTCGTCTGTGCACAGCACCTCCCAGCACGCGCACTGGGGGAGGAAAAGCAAAGGGGGAGCGCCCCGCTGTCCCGGCCACAGACAGGACTACCCGGCCTAGCGGGGGAACCACCAGTGGGCAGTGGCTGCAGCACTCCTATAGAGTGCTCCCACCCCGGGGTGGCTGGAGCCCCAGCGGTAGCTACTACGGGGGTGGGGGGTGTCTGCCCCAGGTGCCCGCAGCCCCGCCTCCCCCTCAGTGCACCCACCGTGCAGAAGCCGCTGGCGGAGGCGGCGGCCCCGGGCCCAGAACCCTGCTGCAGGCGCCGTGCCCACTCCGCGCTGCTGCCGCCCGCTGCCCAGGCCCGTCCCGGCCCGGGAGCCGCCGCGGCGCCAGCCCCGCCGCCGCCGCCGCTGCAGCGTCCGCCGCCGCCAGCGCCCCCCGTCGCGGCCGCCGAGTGTCCCTCCCGCAGGCTGTGGCGGGCGGCGGGACGGGTTGCATCAGCCCCGGCTATATAGCGGGCCCTGAGTGGCGGGGAGGGGTCGGGAATGCGGAACCGGCCGAGCTGCCAGCTCCACACGTCAGAGGGGGGACGGAGAGGAAGAGAAGGAGGGGACCGGGAGGAGGGGGGTGTGGATCGCGCGCTTCACACCCACTGACCTTCACCTCCCCCGCTGCCGGCGCCCTCCTCCCGCCGATGCTCGCGCTCCTCCGCCTGCCGGCCCGGCCCGGGCCCGGCAGCGCTCGTCCCGGCAGCATCGCGGTCCGGCGGCCCGCCCCGCCCGCGGCTCCCGAGAGCGCCAGGCAGCAGGACGCGGTGAGCGGTTATGTAAGCGCATCCCCTACTCGGCCTCGCAGCTGCCACCCCCAAAATGCTGCACAGCCCGGGAGGCAGCGACGCGAAGGCGGCGGCCGGATGAGCAGAGAACCCCTTCCATCTCAGCCCACGCCGAACCATCCTCCTCTGTCCGGTGCGCTCTCCTCCAGATCCAGAGCGAGGGTGGCGTTCCGTGCGCAGTGGTGTCTTCGGACGCTGCAGGATCTCGCAAGCCGGTTTTGTTTTTCCGTGGAGGAGCATGGGCGGGGGTTTAAGGCGTTTGGAAGCCTCAATCCCTACCCACTGTCCACCAAAGCGCCCTGACGTCCTGAGGCCATGCAGTGAATGGACTGAGTTCTAGAAGTAGAACAGCACCCTGAGGCCACCCTCGTTGTCAGTGGCTGGCCCAGTTTGATCCAGGGCTCTTTGCCCAACTCCAGCAGGCTTTTGCCCCCCTTTGACAGGACGCAGCAGTGGGCCGATCTGACTTCTGCCAGACCTCCAAAGGACTCCAATGCCAGCCTCGGTGTCTTCTGCCCAACCTCCTACAGAAGTAGATGGTAAAGAACACTCTAGAGAAAATATGACAGTCCTTCGAAGGCAGGTACTCAGAACCCTCAGGCGGAAATGCGTATGGCATCTGAGAACAATTTTCACACACGTGTGTGTACACACAGGTCTCCAGACCCTTGGGTGACCAGCCCCCACCCCACCCTCACCCCCCCCCCTTTCCACTTAAACCAGAAAGGAATGGCAATGTTGACACTTAGTGACCTTCGGCCTCCTTCTCAGAGAGACAGCAGGTCATCACCCATAGAAGAAAGGAAGTGAAAGAAAAAGTTCATGTCTTCATAGAGTACAAATGCTGAGATCGAAAGACCAACCAGGAGGGAAGGAAATGCAATCGCCGGACAAGCAGGTCTCCACGTGCGCGCCTGCCGTCCTGCAGGGAGCAATCAGTCTCCATTTTACCCTTAAGTCTTCCTGCAGAGGAGAACAGGTTAAATAGAAACAGGCCAAGTTCATGACATCACTGTCCATCTGCCTGTCACCATTAGTAACTTCCCCCACAACTCTGATGAAAGAAAAAGAGAAAGGCTCTAAAGGAGCACACACGGCAAACTCAGTGGTACTGTAAGAGTCCTGTAAAACATGATTCTCCATCCCAGAAAAGCCAGTGACACCTTTACGACGATACCTTTACAACGACACAAAGATCAAAGCTGGAGACTGAGAAACTGGTTTGCAGGATGTTTCGCCCCTAGGATGAGGATCTGGATGTTTATGTGAAAGAAAACACTGATGTGGGCGGGGAGTATCACTTTCTGTGCCCTCTGTTGGGACTTTGAAAAAAAAAATGCTAAACTCACCGGGCAATGTGGCACACGCCTGTAATCCCAGCACTTGGGAGGCAGAGGCAGGTGGATTTCTGAGTTCGAGGCCAGCCTGGTCTACAGAGTGAGTTCCAGGACAGCCAGGGCTACACAGAGAAACCCTGTCTGGGAAAAGAAAGAAAGAAAGAAAGAAAGAAAGAAAGAAAGAAAGAAAGAAAGAAAGAAAGAGAGAGAGAGAGAGAGAGAGAGAGAGAGAGAGAGAGAGGGAGGGAGGGAGGGAGGGAGGGAGGGAAGGAAGGAAAGAAAGAAAGAAAATGAAGTATCAATAAAAAAACAAAAAACGCTAAACTTGTCTCTGTGCAGGGCCTAATAATTAAAATGTCTACTTAAAGCTGTAGAAATACAGGGCCTACTTTGGATCATGGCTAGGTGGCAGTAGTCCTGCTGGGCCTTTTCTTCCACCACAAAATAAATATGCTACAGGAAAGGCACTGGGGTGGGGGCACTAAGGGCCCTTTACTCCCTTTCATCCCCCATAATGTCTGTTAGGCTCCCCATTTTGATATAGTTGTTACCCAGTTTTATATAGGATGCTATACAAATACAGCTCAAGACCTCCTCCAAGCCACACCAGGTTTCCTACCATACCTCTCAGTGTAGTCATTGCTTCTGGGCGCCTGGAGGGAAAGCCACAGCTGGCTTCCTTGTGCAGCTTTGCAGTCTCCTGATGCAACTGATCTACCTTAGGCTTTTAGGGTCTAGCCTAAGGCAGCCTGAATTAGGTGTCTTGTCTCTTGCAACTAAAAAAGAAAAAAGTTCCCATTAAGATGCACATCCGTGGCCAGTGGGCTGATTCAGAGATTATCACAAACCCCAGATAAAGTGGATGAAACTAGGAGTTTTCTGGATTGGCCAGGAAGAGAGGCTACCAGAAGCTGATCTGAAACTGGTAGATGCCACCTTAGCAAAGATATTTACTGATAATAATGTTAATGCAAATAATAATAGAGAGAAACCAAAACACCAATGGTGACACAGTCCCTGCATCCAGCCAGGCCGACTCTCCTCCTTACCTCTGGAGATTTCATTTCTGAAACCTGGGTTTAGATTTCCTATTGCTTGCTAGTAAAGTCTACATCAGTGGAGTGGGTGTTGGGGTAAGGATAGAGCCTAGTTAGTGGAGTGCTTCCTAGCACACACAATCCCCAGCACCAGCTCACACTTGGCATAATGAAGTCCACACCTCTAAGGTCTGTGTTTCAGTGATGGGGCCGGGAGGCTCTGGAGTTCAAGGTCACCCTCCATCCCTGCCTTAGTTTGGGTTGTAACTGCTTTAAGGAGATACCACAGAGAAGGCAACTCTTATGAAAGCAAACATTTCACTAGGGCTGGCCTCTTGTTTCAGAGGGTCAGTTCATTATCACCATGGCAGCATTCGAGCAGATATTGGAGGAGCTGAGAGTTCTACATCTTAATCCAAAGGCAGCCAGAAGGAGACCTGATTCCTCACTAGGCAGACCTTGAGCATAGGAAACCTCAGAGCCTGCCCCTATAGTACCAAACTTCCTCCAACGAGGCCACACCCACTCCAACAAGGCCACGCCTCCAAATAGTACCAGTCTCTATGGGTCAAGCATTGAAACATAGGAGTCTTCAAACCTGTTCAAACCAGCCTCATAGTGAATTTCAGGTCAGTCTGGTACACGTGAGACTGTAGCTAAGTTGATATATATACATTAGCTGTTGTTATCTCTTATTTGGATTATCCTGTTTTAAAAGTTAATGGTCATTTATGAGTCCCAAGCTTTTTGTAGAGGAAAAGGTAAATTGATGAAGTAAAACAATTCCCCAGAACTGTCCCTCCAACATTAAAAGAGGAAGCAATAGTTCTGACTAATCAACCATTGGCTCTTCTTTACGCTCAGTATTTACTGAAAATCTGTTCTATGCCTGTAACCTGTGACGTGCACAAAGAAGCGGTTCCTCACCTGTCCCTACCTCCCATGTTGTTAGGAAGAGTGGATTCAAAGCAAGAAATGAGCAGCAAGGTCCAGTGTAGCTGAGAGGAGATTCCCTGACAGAAATCGCAGGCACTGTAGGAGTCCAGGCAGGATCCCTGCTTCAGTCTCCATTCAAACTCCGCCCACCAAAATTATAAACCACTGATGCTTCTTCACATAGGATGGAATAGTTATGCTGTGGCAAACCTGCCATGAGCTGAAGATTTCATAAGTCAAAGATGCACTTCATTCATCTGGCTTGCAAAACACCGGGGCTTGGCCCAGCCTACCTCCAGCTTTGCTCAAAGCACAGGTTTTGGTCTACACCTAGCCAAAGAGCTCTAACACCAAACATATTGCATGTGTTCATACTTCATGCAATTTACCAACTGCAGGACTGAAGGGGAGAAACAGAATGGTTTTATGAAGGGATGTTAACACCACCATAAAGCTGAAAGATGGTATATCAAATTGCCGTAAGTCAGGGGTCGGGTGCAGCTGTACCTGAGCTTCTGCAGTAGCCTTTGTATTACTGTTTTCATTGCTGTGATAAATATCTGTCAGGCAGGAAAGGGTTATTATGCGTCATGGCTCAGGGGATAGGGTTTATCTTGATGAGGGAGGCACGGTGGCTGCAGAGTCTGGGCACATCTGGGCACACCAGGAAGCAGAGAACAGAGGAGCCATGCTGCTCTTAGCTTGCTTTCTCCTGTTTTCATTTTTTTATTTTTTTTTTATTTTTGGTCCAGAACCCTGGGCATGGGATGGGGCCTTGGGCCGCCCACATCCCGGTGGGTGTTGTTTTCTCAGTTAAAACTCCCCTGAGTTAATCCTCCTCTTCCTGCTCCTCCTCTTCTTCCTCTGCCGCCTTTTCCTCATTCTCTTCTATGTATCAAATATTTCACTCAGCTCTGCATTTCTCCCTTCTCTTTAAAAAGCAAAGTCAAACCCAGCTGGTGGCACATGTCTTTAATCTCAACATTCAGAGACAGAGGCAGGTGGATCTCTGTGAGTTCAAGGCCAACCGGGTCCACAGAGCAAGTTCCAGGACAGCCAGGACTCCGCAGAGAAATCCTGTCTTAAAAAACAAAACAAAACAAAATTAAAAAAAATGAATAAATAAATGAGCAAGCCAAGGCTGGCGAGATGGCCCGACCATGAAATGCTAAGGCTCACAAGCAAAAAACTCAAAGCCAGGCAACTTTAGGTATACACCCAGGAGTGAAAGCAGGCTAATTACATAAGTAGCAAGCATCCACCAATCCACCAACTTAACCCAAAAAAGATTACTCCTCAGCACTGTAGGACAAAACCTTTCCTGGGGAGATGCAGCATACACATCTGCTCACCCCAGATCGGGAAGTTATGACAGACCAAAATAGAGCCCGCCAGAGTCCAACTTGGTGAACCATGAGTTTAACTGAGCTTACTCAGAGGAGCAGAAATGACTCAAAGACAGCTGCACCACCAAAGCCCACCCCAGCACGGTGCTGGGAACCTGGAGCACACTAGCCAGCCTGCAGGCAGCTCGGCACGTTGCAGAGGCTCCTCTCCAGGTATTTAAGTTGGTCTAAACCTCTTCCAGGCAGCTCTGCTGATTCCTTCTTCTTCAAGGCAGCTGGGGTGCTCTCAGTCTTCCTTGCTGCTCTGCTCTGCTCTTTTCAGAGGGCTTGTATTTCCTACTTCTGGCAGGGTGGGGCCTAGTGAATCTGGTCACTTTCAGGGACTTCCTGAAGCTCCTTTGAGTTGTTTACCTTCCTGCTCAAGGAGCTTCCCTGCAGGATATAGTGTTTTCTATCTGGGAAGAAGCTGTTACACAACCCTCACACAAGACAACTATGGATCTAAGTGGTTGCCTAGGGCAGTTATCCTACAGGTGAGGACATGGTTTTGTACCTTCACGTCAGCAAGGCCACCATAACAAAGAGAGGAGAGTGGACCAGGCAGCAGTTCAGTCCTTCTCTCGGAGATCATCACTTGAGTTTCATTTCGTTGGCCAAAGTAAGATGGTTCTTGATTTCAAAGTTCACAGAGAAGAGAACCAGGAATTAGTGACCAAGTAACATCTACCACAGCATGCCCTCTCTTATGGCAAGGATGGATTGAAATCACTGGGAACTCCCTTGGTATGGCAGATGGGCAGTCCCGTCTGCTTTCAGTCATTTACACGAACTGCCTAGACTCTCAAGATGTTTGTTTTTTGCAAATCTCGATGTAGATAAGGCTAATCTCAGTATCCACCTATTGTATATCCCTAAAGTTATGGAATTATATTCATCCCACCCCCACACCCTAGGCTCACCGTTTGAAAGCTTGATCCCTAGCTGGCAGTGCTATTGCGGGGCTAGCTGGAGGAAGTGACTGGGGATGAGTCCTTGGGGGTGTGTTAGCCCTGCCTACTTCCTGCCTCACTGTTTCCTTCATTCACTTTGGGGATGTGAACAGTCTTTCTCACACACTAGTGCTACCTCACCGTCCCTGCCACAATATACTGAAACTCTGAAACCATGGGCCAAAACAAATCTCTCCTCCCTCAAACTGTGATCATAGCAACCCTAGAATAACAAATTCAGGGTATGACCTGAATAGTCCAGTTGCAGTAGTTCATGTCCCAAACTATCAGGCATAGATAGGTTCCTGACCCAAACAGTCAGTCTTCCCTGAGACTTGATAAATGAATACTAAGGAAGAAGAGTTTCTTTAAACTATCATTGTAGACATACAGATTGCAGCTGTTGGTGGCCATTTTCCTATCACGTGACAAGAGTCTGACCCATAAAGAAACCAGCGTATAGAGGAAAAGAAAGTTCAGACAAATAAGAAGAGAACTAGCTACGAGTTCACTGTTTGAGTCACTGAGTCTAATATGCACGTGCAAATGCTGGATCAGCCTTAGACACTGTAGTGATGAAATCAACCTCCTCTTCCTGTCTTGATAAGCACAGCTTGGGTCGGGGTTTTTGGCACTCATCACTAAAGAATGCTGAAGGATCTAGGCAGAAGATATCCAAAGTCGAGCTTTGAAAGGAATGCTGAACTGGCTCCGTGGACGTTTATCTGCTTCTATTCTGGCTCATCCATCAAATGCCACTCAACCCCTGATTTGAGACTAAATGCAGAACCGTTGGAACTGCTTTCTCATGGTTCACAGTTGAGTTAGTCATTTAAATAATTTAGTCAGGCAACCTCATTTGAATATCTGCTAGGAGCTGACACCACCCTTATAAAAGAAGCAAAGTAAAAAGAAAATATCGTTTCTTCTGGCCCATAAAGAATAGACTGGGAGTACAGGCCAGATGGTAGAGTGCTTGGCACCCACACACAAAGCCCTGGATTTGATTCCCAGCACCACAGAAACCACGTGTGTTGGCTGTCTGTAGTACCAACGCTCAAGAGCTGGAGGCAGGACAATAAGGAATTCAAAGTCATTCTCAGTCACATAGCAAGTTGGAAGCCAATCTAGGCTATAGAGACCCTGTCTCAAAAATATAAATAGATAAATAAATAAATAACAGAACACACACAAAAGAAAGCAAACAAATGAACAACAACAAGAAAAACAACCTCGAGGGTCCAGGAAGACAAGTTTTCTTTATAGAATTTAGATAATAAATGACTAGGGCCCAAGGTAAATGGTTCCTGAAGGCAATACTAAGATTGTAGGCAGATTCTTTAAACTCTGTTAGATAAAAAATGATGTTTCAGTCATACTTCCAAATCATAAGTTATCAACAAACAAGTGTTGACTAAATAATGAATGAATAAAGAGATTCTGACTAGGACCTGGACTTACAGCATGCTGAATATCATTCAGCATGAAGCAAACAGGAAAAGGCTTGTAAACTGGGGATGACAGCATACATCCGCAATCCCAGCACTCATCTGCAATCCCAGCACTCATCTGCAATCCCAGCACTCATCTGCAATCCCGGCACTCATCTGCAAGTCCAGCACACATCTGCAATCCCAGCATTCAAGAGGCTGAGGCAGGGGACTGGAGAGATGGTTCAGGGGTTAAGATCACTGACTGTTCTTCCAAAGGTTCTGAGTTCAAGTCCCAGCAACCACATGGTGGCTCACAACCAACCATCTGTAGTGTGATCTGATGCCCTCTTGGGAGTGTCTGAAGACAGCTACAGTATACTCACATATAATAAATAAATGAATCTTTTAAAAAAATACCTTTAAAAGAGAGAGGAGGAGGGAGGGAGGGAGGGAGGGAGGGAGGGAGAGAGAGAGAGAGAGAGAGAGAGAGAGAGAGAGAGAGAGAGAGAGAGAGAGAGAATGAGAGGATGAGGGTGAGTTCAAAATGAGCCTGGGATACATGGTGAGTTCTGGGCCAACATGGGCCACATAGTAAGATCTTGTCTCAAAAATAAACAAGCAAAACAGAGAAAAAAGCAAAGAAGAAAGGTAGAAAGGAAAGAACGAAGAGAGGGGGGGAGGAAGGAAGGAAGAAAAGAAGGAAGGGAAGGGAAGGAAGGAAAGAAGGAAGGAAGGAAGGAAGGAAAGAAGGAAGGAAGGAAGGAAGGAAGGAAATAATAACAAAATTGAGTATAACACAGAAATAGGATCTGAGATGAGTCCAGGGCATTCGATTAGTTCTAGAGCACACATTAAAATCTTAGAGACCTACTATGAAGAAATGTCAGGTTGTTTTTACAAGAGGGAGTCTAATAATGTTTCCACTTAGCTCCATACAATGATGCTTCTTGAGATACTAAAACTTCTCTCATTTTTCCTTCCTCCTTTATCCCTGCTTCCCATGCCAAGAATGTGTTGCTGCACACCAACCAGACTTTAAGGTAAGAAGTCTGAACCTGGTACTGGACTCGATGGATTATAGCTGTAATCCTAGCTCTTGGGCAATCGAGTCAAAAGGGTAAGGAGTTCAAGGATAGCCTTGGCTACTTATTGAGTTAGAGGACAAACTGGGCCACCTGAGATCCTTTTAAAGAGAGAAAGAAAGAAAGAAAGAAAGAAAGAAAGAAAGAAAGAAAGAAAGAAAGAAAGAAAGAAAGAAAGAAAGAAAGAGATAGAGGAAGGAAAAGAAAAGAAAAGGAAAGGAAAGAAAAGGAAAGGAAAGAAAAGAAAAGAAAAGAAAAGAAAAGAAAGGAAAAGAAAAGAAAAGAAAAGGCAGAGGAACAAATCAGCTGGACCTGACTCTCTTTGTTTGTAAAATGAGGATCTAGATTCACATCAATATCTGCCATGTACTAAGAGATCAATATATTTTGCTATTTTCATGAACACCATCATTATCTTAGTTACTTTTTTGTTGCTTGATAAAATACCCTGATAAAAGCAACTTTAGAGAGACAGAGTTCATATTGGCTACAGATCAAGGGTCCAGTCCATCACGGTGGGGAACGCACAGCAGCAGGAACTCGAGCACCTGGTCACATGGCATCTGCAGTCAGGAAGAAGAAAGAAATGAATGCTGGTTCTCAGCTTCCTTTTTCCTTTTTCATCCCGCCCAGCATCTCAGCCCAGGGAATGGTGCCGCCCGCTGTGGGTGATTCCTCTGACCTCAACCTAATCAAGACAATCTCCCACAGGCTTATCAAAAGACCCATCTCCCGGGCAATTCTAGATCTCACCAGATTGACTGTTGAGATCAACCATCAAAATCATCATTCCCATTATATGCATCAACATGATGTGACGTTCAAGCTGACCCTGTTGCTATGTGGCCTTCTCAGATCCGTGACCCCTCCCTCTCCTGAGCTGAGTAGCTCTTCCCCTCCAATATCTGATGATCTTCGATTTTAAACTCTGATTCTTCTTTTATATTCACTGCTACCCTCATCTGCTTAGACTTGCTGGGGCGGGGCGGGGGGGGGGGTTGCAATAGGTTAAATTTTTTAAAATTTCAGAATGCCAACCACATGCCAAACTTCTGATTGGCACTTGACAGACATTTAAATAAACAATGGGCAGGGCCCTGGAAACAATTCCTTTTAAATCCCTGCTGAGGCAGAATCCAGTCTGGGTTCTGGCATCTAACAATCTTTCCCGGACAGGTACGGAGCAGAGACAGAATTATCACACCTCACGGAGCACAAAACCTAGCCCATTAAAGCAAGGAAGAAGGTGCTGTATTTCATTGAGGACAAAATTAGGGCCCACACCGATGACACAGATCTAGCGGAACAAAAGTTACAGTGGGAATAATTCTCAGGCCTCCTTTTCTGCTGCAGGTCTTAAAACAACGAGCAACAGAAAAGTTATTTCAGTAAATGTTTATGGAAGGGGGGAAAGTCCCCCAGGTTTTCTGCTGTGAGGTGGCGTTTCCTCTGACACTCATCAGCCTCGGTGTGGTGGAGAGAAGTGTTGGAAGGTGCTCAGGGGTAGTGACTGGACTAGTGTGTGGGCTCCAGTGGGGGAGGGGTAGGATTGCCACTTCGAGGAAGGCTCTTCCGCTCCAGGCGAGGGAGCCAGGTTTGACGCCTGCCTGCCTTTTTTTTTTCCCTAAGCACACAGGGCCTGAAGTCAGCCAGTGTGTGCGTTCCATAGCAATATTCCTCCAGCTCAGTTGAGAGAGTCCCCAAATTGGGGTCATGGATGGAAAGCACCCTCAGAGACAGGAGACACTTCCGGCCTGTATTACCAGGACAATCTACTGTCATCTTCCTATAGTGGAGGCTGAAATGAATGCACTCCTGTGAGAGGACCTCTCTGGCTGGCCTCAAGGATCTCACACGAGAGAGGTCCCAACCCCCTTAGGAAGGCCAGGGGACAAGAGCCTCTTTGGTACCCCAGGCTGGGTCTCAGGCTCCTTTTCAGGTTTCACAACCACGCAGCTCCTCTGCCCTTCCACCTGGTGGCTCTTGCCAGCCTTCCTCTATCTCCCAAACACCATCCTTAATCCTCCCCTTCCTCCTTTTAGAAGCCTGCCTTTCCTTTTCAATGCTCCCCCAAGTGTGGGCTTGTTGTTTTGTGCTCGCCCCTTCAAGCTTTCCCCCAGAGAGTTGTGACTGGAGGCAGGTTTCAGACCACAGGCTCTGTCTGGTTTTATTCATCCCTTCATCCATCAACCATTCATTCCACAAATATTTGATTAGGTGCAAGGTCATTATTGTTGGAAATTGATGAGCGAGGCTAGTCCAGTTCTTAGGTGAATGAACAATTGGCCAATTATCTAAATAATTACAAGAGTGAACGGGAGAATTAAGAGGTGTCACAAGACAGAAAAGCCACTGCAACCAATTTCCTCTATTTATCAGATACTGTTATCCAGCCGTACTTGATAGCACACACCTAAAATCCCAGAACTTAAGAAGCCCGAACAGTAGGATCATGAATTTGAAGCCAGCCTGGTCTCTATAGTAGGTTCTATCACAGCCTAGACTTCTTAGAGAGATCTTAGCTAAAACAAAACCAAGAAGTTCTTATTGAAGCCAGCATGGTACCCCAGGATTGCTGCTCACTAGGCATGAGTCTTTTAAAAGGTCTTCCCTGGAAGATTTCTCCTTTTTCCTCCTCCCATAGTTTAAATTTTCCATGCTCTGGAACATCTCTGCAGACACTATGACCCAGTCACGGTTCTCCCGGATCTACTGGCCACCTTGAAAGGGTTTTGTGGAAAAAGAGTATCTCAGAGACAGAGGGCCAAGGAATGCCACAGAAATCACACCACACAACAGACCTCGCACAAGATATTTATTGAGAGTGTGTGTGTGCAAAATGACTGCATCTGTGTGGGGAAGGAGATAGCAAGGCGCCAGGCTATGATGGTGGCCTTAAGAGAGGACACTGAGCATGTGCATAGGGAAACTACAGCACTGGGGAAAGCACGTCACCTTGGTACCAAGTCGTTGAAGGAGGGGTAGGGTGTGGGGAATAGGAGATGGGGTGCAGTTTTTAGTATGAACAACACGCTTAGTATCTCAGCCCATGTGTGCACATTTTAACAAATAACCCCATCTTTTAAGATTAGTACAAGATCAATGCAAGACAGCAGGTCATTGCAGGAAATGGGTTCTGGAATGAGGCTCCTCATTTGCATGACTCTCTGAGCTATGCTACTTTTGTGGCCTTTGGCAAGTTACTTAAGCATGCTGTACCTCCCATTATTAATAGGATCTATTCAATAATGCCCCACCCGCAGATGTATTGTAAAGCCGCGAGGAGTTACTCACCATCTAGAACGGTGTTCATTGTGTAGTAAGGGCTGGAGGCAACTATTGGAGGTTCTGTTTGGACCTACACAGCAAGGTGGCGTCTAGCCTCTCAAAACTAGCCGAGTCTCAGGATACTGCTGGTCTGGGAGGAGCAGCTGGAACATTTATCACAGTGACCAGTCAGTGGTAGCAATAAAGGGTGCACCGGCGGTGAGGAGACACAGAAGGAAGGGGATTCTCTACAAGCGGCAGTCACCTCACCTATGCATTGCCTCGGGCAGTGAGAAGGGAGCACAGGGCCTTGAGAGCAGGCCGCCCCTGTTCATCACTGCCTATGCAGTCCCTGTGCCTCATCCCACAGTGGAAAATGACACTCTTAGGGCAGTGGCATTGAACAGAATTGACCTGCGGGATTCTGTATTGCACACTTCCTAAGTTTCCCTCTAAGAGTACTGAGGATCAGGAGAGTACGCTTGCGCAATGGGAGAAAGAAAGGATCAGAGTCACAGCCTGACCCAGATCCAAGACTCAGAAGAAGCAGCTCCAGTAAAACTAGGGGTACCCCATACTCACTGGGTCGCGTTGAGAACCAGGCTGACCACATGGGCTGTGTACATGCCCCAAGGCCTGCATGTAGCTATAAGGGTACTCGAAGAGGACATTTCCTGGCCCCTTTCTTCTTTAGGTAATGGGGGGGCGGGGCATAGTGGGCCAGGAGTGATAGAGCAGGAGTTCAGAGGAATTGCTACTCTACAGAGGATTAGGGTTTGGTTCCTAACACCCACGTGGTGGCTCACAACCCTCTGTACCTCCAGTTTCAGGAGATATAACACCCTCTCCTGGCTTCTATGGTCACTACACACACACACACACACAGTACAGAGACATATATGCAGGCAAAACACCCATATACACATAAGATAAGAAATAAATTTAAGCAACAACAGATCTGTAAAGATACAATTACCATGACGACCGTTCAGTGCCACTGATATTA
Organism: Apodemus sylvaticus; assembly: GCF_947179515.1. Classification (NCBI taxonomy): domain Eukaryota; kingdom Metazoa; phylum Chordata; class Mammalia; order Rodentia; family Muridae; genus Apodemus; species Apodemus sylvaticus. The sequence continues at coordinate 36,755,557 of NC_067477.1, forward strand.
ACTGTCCAGTTGAGATCCACTGAATCCATTTGGGAAGATAGGGGACTAGAAACTAAGGGGTTAATGTCCATGCACAAATGTTCAGTTTCTGCTTCTTGATGACACACAGGACAGAACTTATCAGAGAAGAAAAGCCTTTTCCAAGCCTCTGCATAGCAGCATGGTCTCCAGGGCAAAGTTCCTCATGGGAAGTCTCTCTGCCAACACACTTCTACTGTGAGATTGAAACATTAAGGTGAGGCCTAGGCTTGGCTCTCAGCCTTTTTTTTTTTTTCCTTTTAAAGCAAATGCAGTTGAGGCCACAAATGTCACTGCTGGTCCAGAGATCAGGCCATATAACAAGGACAGTGGCACCCTCTCCCTGCCTCCAGCCAAGGTGGAGATGCATCCAAGTGCATCTAACCACAGATTTGGTTGTGCCATCATCCTGAGATGCCAGACCCAGAATCAAGGGAGTGAGCCTAGCACTGTTTAACAGATGCTGGGGCACTGAGCAGGAGGCAGTTTCTTCTTATCTGCTAGTTTGGGAGGAACAACTGGAACTTTTGTCAAAGTGACCAAAGGCCACTAAGAGTCATGCAAATGGGGATGCTGGTTCCAGAATCACCCTCCTTTCTCTTCCTTGGATCCACCATTGCATCTCAACTGCTAGCATGGAGTTGCATGCACACTTCTGGACAAACCCTAGTCACTTAATGTAAGTTGAACCCCTGAACCTCCTAGACACTGTGCAGTGGGGAAGGAGAAAGTAGGCTCTTAATCATTCGTTGCCCTCAAAGACTCTTTTTTGTTTGCAAAAGAGAACATTAAAATATTATGGATTAGCCAGGCGGTGGTGATGCACACCTTTAATCCCAGCATTTGGGAGGCAGAGACAGGTGGATCTATGTAAGTTCAACACCAGCCTGATCTAGAGAGTAAGTTTCAGGACAGCCAGGGTTACATAGAGAAACCCTGTCTCCACCCCATGCCCCCAAACAACCAACATCAACAACAACAACACACACAAACCCATTATAGATTGAAGATGGCTTTGAAGCCAGCCAAGTGGGTCCAAATTATACTTCACAGTGACTAAGAATCCTAGTGGACTCAGCGCCCCCACAGCCACGGATTGACTTACAGGATTGTAGCAACAAGGCCGTGTGTGTGTGTGTGTGTGTGTGTGTGTGTGTGTGTGTGTGAGAGAGAGAGAGAGAGAGAGAGAGAGAGAGAGAGAGAGAGAGAGAGAGAGCATGAGAACACGAGAGCGTGAGAGCCAAAGAGACTGCATATATCAGCCATATCAGCATCCCTTGCTGGAGGGCATCCCCTGTCACTGTGCTCAAGGTTCTGGTCAGGAGAAAAAGACCTTGTGACAGAGCACGAACCTAACTCCAGGCAAGCTTTCCTCCCCAGAGCCACAGCAGACACAGAACAATGGTTGGTTGATGAAGGGCAGGATGCAGGCTGGGGTTCTGCCAGGTCACTCAGGCAAAAGATTCTCAAGCACAGAGGCCGTCTGGTTTTGCTGCTGGGGATGTTGGAATGGTCCTGTCAAGAACATTTTCTCTGGGCCTCAGAACATGTATGGACTTGAGGTCTCTGCCTCCAAAAGAGGGCTTCCACTCTGCCACAGTGGGGAGAAGTCATTCTTTTCAAGCCTGGGATCCTGTATCCAGACAGCAAAGGACTGCGGTGCCCAAAGCTAGCAGCAGCCAATCGATTGGAATCGGCTCCTTAAAACATTTTTACATAGTAGCTAATATTGATTGGGTTCCCACAGGTGCCAAGCACTGCACCAGATGCTTTAGACTTGTTCATTCTTCCAATCTTCACAGAAACCCACAAAGCAGGCACTCTTCCCATGCTCACTTTGGAGTGTGGCTAGGTTGCTGATAGTCAGAGCCTTGGGGTCAGAGTCACAACTCCAACTCAGAGTCCATAGCCAAAACCCACGTTCTTAACCATACGCGACACAGGAGTTCTGTTGTGTTATTGTTTGGTTTGGTTTTCAACAGACTTAACTTTTAAAGTCTACTGAAACTCCACCCTATAAACACCACCAAGCAGAGTGGTATAAATTATAGAGATGGCAAGGCTCACAGGGACACATGAAACTTCTCCAAGTGTTAAATGATATACAGTGCATATGTATACAGCGCATGGCCTTGATAAGAGCATCATGGCAAATAGTTTGTCTGTCTCCAACGCCCTCTGCTCTTTCTTTTTTTTTTTAAAGATTTATCTATCTATCTATTTATTTGTTTGTTTATTTATTTTATGTAGATGAGTACACCATTTCTCTCTTCAGACACACCGAAAGAGGGCATCAGATCCCATTAGAGATGGTTGTGAGCCACCATGTACTTGCTGGGATTTGAACTCAGGACCTCTGGAAAAGCAGTGCTTTTGACCGTGGAGCCCTCCCTCCAGCCCAGCCCTCTGCTCTTTGCCAGCTTGTGTCTTCCCCCTCCAACATCTGGCAAACATGAGTCTTTTTACTGTCTAGAGACCTCTACCTGCTGTGGGGCATCCGATGGGTGGAATGATTCGGCATGGCTTCTGACCCTCACGTGTGACTTGAAGGATTCCCTAGATCCTTTGGCTCGGTAGCTCATTCCTTTTGGTCACTGAATAAAAGCCCATCATCTGAACACACGGTGTCGTATTTATTTACTGTCTTTGTTGCTTGGGAGGTTGGCCCATCATGCGTGACAGCTGCAAAACGACTGTGGGTAGGTTTTTGTGTGACCTTAACTTTTCAGCTCCTTTGATTAAATACCTAGCAGCACAGTTGCCAACCCATGAGGAAGGAAGACAGAGGAAGGAAGACAGAGGAAGGAAGACAGAGGCAGGAAGACAGAGGAAGGAAGACAGAGGCAGGAAGACAGAGGAAGGAAGACAGAGGAAGGAAGACAGAGGAAGGAAGACAGAGGCAGGAAGACAGAGGAAGGAAGACAGAGGCAGGAAGACAGAGGCAGGAAGACAGAGGCAGGAAGACAGAGGAAGGAAGACAGAGGAAGGAAGACAGAGGCAGGAAGACAGAGGAAGGAAGACAGAGGCAGGAAGACAGAGGAAGGAAAACAGAGGCAGGAAGACAGGAAGGAAGACAGAGGCAGGAAGACAGAGGAAGGAAGACAGAGGCAGGAAGACAGAGGAAGGAAGACAGAGGCAGGAAGACAGAGGCAGGAAGACAAAGGAAGACACAGGAAGGAAGACAAAGGAAGACACAGGAAGGAAGACAGAGGCAGGAAGACAGAGGCAGGAAGACAAAGGAAGACAGAGGAAGGAAGACAGAGGCAGGAAGACAGAGGAAGGAAGACAGAGGCAGGAAGACAGGGGCAGGAAAACAGAGCAGGAAGACAGAGGCAGGAAGACAGAGGCAGGAAGACAGAGGCAGGAAGACAGAGGAAGGAAGACAGAGGAAGGAAGACAGAGGCAGGAAGACAAAGGAAGACAGAGGAAGGAAGACAGAGGCAGGAAGACAGAGGCAGGAAGACAGAGCAGGAAGACAGAGGAAGGAAGACAGAGGCAGGAAGACAGAGGCAGGAAGACAGAGGAAGGAAGACAGAGGAAGGAAGCTATGTACGTACAAGAAGCTGCTAAGGTGTCTTCCAGAGTGTCTGTATCATTTTACAACCCCATCTGCATTCTGGTTGCTCCACATCCTCACCAGCATTTGATACGGTCAGTGTTCTACAGTTTGGCCCTTGTTACTGCCGTCTAGTAGCATCTCGTTGTTGTTCTAATTTCCTGTTTTCTGAGATTTCAAGTTTAATGTCAACATCTTCTCACACAAATATTTGCTCTCTGTGTCCTGTCTGGGTAGGAATCTTACCTAGGAATTCTGCCTTTGTAGTTGGTGGTGGTGGAGGTAGCGTCAGTGTTTGTGTGTGTGTGTTTGGGGCACACAGGTACACACATGAGGAGCCCAGAGGACATTGGGTGCCCTGTTATATCATCTTCTCCCTGTTCCTTTAAGATAGAGTTATTCAATGAACCTGGATCAGTGAACTGAACTGAAGGGACAGCCAGCAAGTCCCAACAATCCTGCTACCCCTGTCTCCAACAGTACTGAGGTTATAGGAATGCACAACTAAATCCAGATCTTTTACACGGGGCCTGGGATCTGAACTCAGATCCTCAAGCTTACCCACCAATCCATCCCTCCAATCCTACCGGGTTTTGTTTTGGTTTTGGTTTTGGTTTTGGTTTTGGTTTTTTTTTTTTGTTTTGTTTTGTTTTGTTTTGTTTTTGTTTTTGTTTTTGTTTTTTTTTGGATTTGGTTTTGTCGAGACAGGGTTTCTCTGTGTAGCCCTGGCTGTCCTGAAACTTACTCTGTAGACCAGGCTGGCCTCGAACTCAGAAATCCACCTGCCTCTGCCTCCCAGAGTGCTGGAATTACAGGCGTGGGCCACCACTGCCCGGCTTGGTTTTGTTTTTTTAGAGCAAGGTCTCACTATGAAGCCCTGGTCCACCCTGAATACTCGGTGACCTTCCCGCTTCTTCCTCCCAAGTGCTGGGACATAAGTATGTGCCACCACACCTGACTTTTCCCGGGTTCTAATGATGTTGTTGGTTTCCCTGGTGTTGGGTTTTGTAGCACAACATTTTAAAGGATACACAGGGTTTCCCAGCCTTGGGGATGGTACAGCTTCAGAAGACACCCATTTTATACATGCAGACAGGGCAGAGATCTGTGCTCTCCCTCCATCATAGTGCATATGATTAGGTTCCTTTGTCGACAGTTGGCTCGCAGTGACAGAAGTCACACCTGACCACCTGCCATCTCCTGCTCAGTGCTGAGCATGTGATCTGTGGATCTCTGTGGTGAGGAGAGTGACCTTCTTCTGACCTTTCCAGAAAACTGACCTCTGACCTCTGTTCCTGTCTGTAGGAGAGAAAAACAAAGCGAATTAGCATTCCACATCCTCCATGGTGCAATCATCGGGGCAAAGGCCAGAGAAGACTATAATTCTTAGCCTTGGCTGGACACTAGCCTCACCCACAGGATGCTAGAGCCTGAACCCCAGGCATTCACAGTGTGTTTGTGTTTGCTGTGGACCTGGCCCTCAGCTAAGCCCCTTAGACACGTAGTCCTTCCTCATACATGCTGTGATGTAAGTCTAGTTATCATCCTCACTCTATAATGAGAAAACAGAGCTCAGAGTGATTAAGGAAGTCACACAAGGTCAACAAAGCCAATGTATGCTAGAGCCAAGAGGTCATTAAGGAGACTTTGATTGCTTTCTGATCTGTTGGCTAGCCTGAACCCTGCATATGTGTGGGCACACACATTTATACACCAGAAATATCTCTTGTACCCTGTCTTACTTAGGGTTCCATTGCTATGAACAGTCACCATGACCAAGGGAACTCTTATAAAGGACAATATTTAATTGGACTCGCTTACAGGTTCAGAGGTTCAGTCCATTACCATTAAGGCAGGAGAATGGCCGTGCCTAGACAGGCATGGCCCTGGAGGAGTGCTATGTCTTCAAGGAAAGGAAGCCAGGAACCAACTGTTAGCAGTCAGCTAGGAGGAAGGTCTCAAAGCTCACACTCACAGTGACCTGCTTCCTCCAATGAGGCCACACCCACTTTAACAAGGCCACACCTCCTAGCAGTGCCCACTCCCTGGGCCAAGCATATTTGAACCATCACACTCCCACAATTTCTTTGATTTTTACTTTACATTTCATGGTGCCAGGTATTGTACCTAGGGTCTCAAGCATGCTAGGCAAGCTTTCCACACTAAAGACACGCCCAGCTGCACACTGAAGTCAAGTCGTTGCACCAGCCTAGGCAAACCATATTTGGCAGGGCCCTAGAAGCTGATGGCAGGAAGGGCCAGATCCCCTAGAGCTTACCTCTAGAAAGCAGTGCTCACCATAGGGGAGTGCCCTCAGGGGCAGCCCATGTGGGATGCTGACAGCTCTGCTGGAGGGGAAGGTTCAGAGCTCTTCAGCACCACCAAAAAGCAGAGGGTCCCTTGCACCTTGTCTCTTTGTGAACACCACACAGAGAGTTTGGCTGGCAGCATTGTCTGGGCGACAGGGACTACAGGAAATGTGCCGTGGGCTTTTGTCTCTTTTTCATTTTGATTTCTCTCTCTGTCTCTCTCTGTCTCTCTCTCTCTTCTCTCAGACAAGACTTTACTATGTAATCCTGGCTAGCACTGGGATTTGATATATAAAATAGGCTAGTCTTGAACTTACGCTGATCCTCCTGCCTCAGCCTCCCAACCAAGTACTGGGATAACAGAAGTACAATACCAGGACTGGCTGACATAGCTTTAGATTCTATACATGCATACATGCATACATACATACACACACATATACATATATGTGTGTGTGTGTGTGTGTGTGTGTATCCTACAAAAAAGTGCACAGGTGCTCACTGTACCATTCAGTGGATTCTCACAAAGTAAACACCCCATGTGTTGGACCCTTCCCACCATTATAAAAGAACGCCATAATGCCATAGATCCAGGCTGGTAAGCATTGGATTATTTCTCATGGTGCTGGAAGCTAGGAAATTCAAAGGCAAGGTGTCATCATATTGGGTGTCTGGTGAGGGCTTTGATAAGGGACGCAGCCTCATTCGTGAGAGAGCCACCCTCCTCACCCCTCAAAGCCTCTGCCTCCTAAGGCTACCAAAGTGTGTGTGAGGATTTAGATGGAGGATGGTGGGGAGAGGGGACACAAATGGAGCTCCCAAGGGTGTGCTGCATGTCTTCTGGACACCAATGTCATCACAATGGCTGCGGGACATATTTTAGTGTCTCTGGAGTTCCACTGAAGACTTCAGAGCTGACATTTCTTATAGAATTTTACATCACAGACCGAGGTCCTTTTACAAAGAAGATATTATAAAAACAAAAGGGGAAAACAAACAAGGAAACAACGGTACATCACATACTGGAAATCACCCGTTGCTATTTTAAATACAATGTGAACCTTCTAGAAGGCTACTATTTATTCCAGCTCATTAAACCCCGGAAGGGGCGCCTCTCCACATTTAGACATGTTGGTTTTCTCCCTGGGGCATTTAGTTCAGAAAGTGACAATGAAGGGGTGGGCTCTCTGTCCTTGGCCACCTTCATGATCCCTGCAGCTCAGTTTGTACCTCTCTTGATTTCTAGGCAGCTCCACCATGGGAGTAAAATGGAGAGACTCTAATTCTAGCACAGGCTCAACCCTCAGATAACCTGGGCTCCAATCCAAGTTTCATCACAGCCTTGCTCAGTGACCCTAGCCAAGCCACTCATTTCCTTAAACATCAGCGCCCTCAGGTGTAAAACGAGCCCTTCTCTAAATGAGATGTGATCGTATCAGAGGGAAATGGGGCATGCCAGACACTAATCACAATGCCCTGGCATGTCTGTGCCCCGGTTATCATGATTAGCTAACATCCTCTCCTCCTGGAACCTAGGCAAGAGATGCAATAGTCAATTCAGATCCATTTTCAAGGCAGGAGGGAGGGAGACACGGAAGAGGAGTCTGCAATGGTCCTCCAAACAGGAAACCATCATCTCTTGCATCTCTTGCCTCCAGGCTGCGATGCTTGCTGATTCTGCAGCACGGAAGCTTCGGAATGTGGAGGGGCAGGTTTGTTCCTGTGGGTCTGACAGACGTCTGCACCATGCCAGGAATAACAATAGTGAACCCTGGAAGCCTGCAGCGTCCAAGCTAGTGGTGACATGGTCCCTTCATGAAGGCTTTTCCCACCCAGCTGAAATCAACACTGTCAGCCCGGACATTATTTATCTTCAGAAACACTCAAATCAATGTGAGAGTTGCTCCGGGAGAGGTCACCATGACAACCAGGAGCCAGTCAGTGGCTGATAGGATCTGAAGCCCCCTCTACCCCCACCCGTCTGTCTGCCACACACTCAGCCTTATCTGGTAAAGAGCCTGACTCTGGGAACGGCAGCATTTGGGGTCCCCTGGGTAGAAGAGGGCGCTTGTGGTTGCCTGGCCTTCTTATGGCTCCCCAGAAGCCTTCTGTGCTGTGCTTGAAGGGGAGAAAGTACTCTGGGTAATTGCCCTCCCAAAAATAGCTCCGGGAAATGAGCCCCTCAGGCCCTTGGGAGCCAGGCAGGAAGCTAAGACAGGGAAAGGGCCTCAAGGTGAAGCATCTTTATGCTCTCTCTTTCTCATCCACCTTGGACTGTCCTCTCTCAGGACTCTTCTCTGTACAACGGCACTTAGGTGTTTCCAGGAGAGGGCATGGGGTTTAATCCTATTTTGAATCCTAGTATAGACTTTCCGTAAGTTGAAATTCTAAGATCAGAGTTGAGGCTGAATCAGAAGAATTTCAAGTTCAATGTTTGTCTAAGCAAGAAAAAATTCTCATTCTCTCTCTCTCTCTCTCTCTCTCTCTCTCTCTCTCTCAACCAGGGTTTCTCTGTGTAACTGGAACTCCCTCTGTAGACCAGGCTAGCTTCAAACTCAGATCTGTGGGCCTCTGCCTCCCCAGTGCTGGGAGTGAAGGTGTGAGCCACCACCACACTCACCCAGGAATAAATCTCTTAATGAAGGAACTTTCAGGTGTGGTGGGAAACTCCGGGGAGCTGGCTTTAGGGCCCAAGACAAGTAATTTTATTTTATTTTGTTTTATTTTCTTTTATTCTATTCTATTTTATTTTATTTTATTCTACTTAGTTTTATTTTATTCTATTTTATTTTATTTTATTCTACTTAGTTTTATTTTATTCTATTTTGTTTTGTTTTTATTTTTCACCAAAAAAAGACTGCAAGTAATTCAGGTTTAAGGTCCAACAGGTCTGAGGCTGGGTTCTCCTGTGTGCCCTTGAGTAGAAGCCTCAGTCCCCATGTCTATAAAATGAGATCCTAAGGCTTAATGCCCATGGATGTTACCCAAAGTCTGGTGCACCAGATAAGAAGGCTGTAGTAGAGTCCAACCAGGAGCCAGGGCTGGTTCAGACATCTGGATGAGGCCGGGGAGTTTATTAGACCAAACAATGTCTGGCTATGAGGATTAGACAGCTATAGAAAGACTGGAAAGAAGGACTATGTTTAAGAGCCAATACTTGGGGTGTGGTTATCCTTAGACGAGAGAGAAAGAGAGAGAGAGAGAGAGATGGAAGAGTCCTCCTAATAGGAAGACAGATGTTGAAGGCATAGCGGGCATTTACAGTCAGGAAGAGAGGAGATACAGTGAGGACCCTGTAAGGGTCACAGCTTAGCCTGGAGACTCCCAGAGGACTTGCTTTCCCAGCTGGGTGGCTCTAGGGTAGCAATGGGTAGTTTTTCATATTGATTTGGTATGAGCTTTGGCATGCAAAACTATCCTTGGGGTCCTGTTTGGAATATACCTGTAATCTCAGCTCTTAGGAGCTTGAGACAGGAAGATCAAGTTTGAGGTCACTCAAGGCTACACAAGATCCCATCTATAAAGCCTGGCATAGTGGTCCACACTTGTGATCCCAGCACTAGGGAGGCTAAAGCAGGAGAATGGCCACAAATTCAAGGTTAGCCTGGGCTACCTGGTTCTTCTAGGCCAGCCTGAGCTATAGAGTGAGATCCTTTTTGAAACAAGCAAACAAAAACTGTGCCTGTCAATTGATCTGCCAATAAATAAAGGTAATTCATAATGCTAGCGTAGCAGGCGCTGCGCTTGATGAATCCTGTCCATTTCAGGTAGAGCAAGGCTTACCCAGCCTGCCTCTGTTAGGTGTATACCTACTGCTATCCAGTCAGGCCTCAAGTATCTGTCTGTGTCATGACAGGTCAATTCCACTTGGGCAGACCTGCATGTTAATTGTGCCTTGCTTACAAAGTATCCAGGAACTCACAGGTGCTCAAGACATAGTGTCCTTCTTTGGCAAATCAAAAAAATAGATTGTTTTTCTGTTATCACTCCCAATACCCCAAGGCAATCCAGTGAGAGATTGTATCAGGCAAGCTGTCAGCTGCAAACAACAGAAAATCCACCCAACAGTGGTCCAGTTAGATGTTCATCTCCATCAAATAAGGACAAATCTTAAGATAGAAACTGCTGGCACAGGCACCATAGCTCTGCATGATGCGGGCACCATAGGTCTGCATGGTGCCGGCTGCCGTGTGGCTCTGTTAGCCTTGCTTTCGTGGCCAACTCTGGCACTAGGCAGGAGGAAGATCAGGGAAAGCACATTTCCTAAGTGTAAGTAGTAGTCAGTTCAGTACAAACATACCAATGAGAGGGTGCTAGGGAGATAGCCCCTGCGATAAAACATCTGCCACTTGAGCATGGATGCCTAAGTTCAGATCCTCTGCCCCCCTCAAATCCAAGCACGCCAGTACACACCTGTAACCCAAGCATTGCGGGGTGGGGTGAAGTGTGGTGGGGCTTGGGAAGTGTTTGAGGAGGTGGGTCTTGCAGTTCATTGTTGAGCTTAGCCAATCACTGAGCTCCAGCCTCCATGAGAGACCCTGTCTCAAAACTAGCATGGAGAATGAAGGAAGAGAGACCCCCACATTGGCCCCTGGCCTCCACATGGGTACACATACAGAAGCATGTGCATACCTCACATCGGGAACTCGCATATCTCACATCGGGAACACACACGCACACACAGTTTTTCTAACAGCCCCCATCAGATTGTCATTACTATGTTGTATAATCACTTCTACCTTCATGAGAAACTGAGGCCGAGTAGTGGTAGTGAACACTTTTAATCCCACCACTCAGGAGGCAGAGGCAAGGAGATCTCTGAGTTCAAGGCCAGCCTGGTCTACAGAATGAGTTCCAGGACAGCCAGGGCTACAAGGAGAAACTGTCTTGGAAATCCAAAGAGAGAAAGACAGACAGACAAACAGACAGACAGACAGAGACAGAAAGACAGAGAGAGAGATACAGAAACAGAGATGTCTTGGTTGGAGGTACGATGTGTATGGAACTGCTCACAGAAAAGGGCTGGAGCAGCGCCTACTTTGTAGAATCGATCATCATGCAGATCAGCACCACCTTAGTCAAAGGCAAGGCCAGGGTGAACTTCGAAGCAGATAAGAATCAATGTCGTCTAAGAACAGCCCAGTGGGTCTATCAAAGTGCAAGGCGGGTGCATGAGAAGACGGGCTGGTTCACTCCTCCAGAGGAAGATGGGTAAAGAGCCACTGCCTCGTATTTGGAACAATGTAGCTTTAAAAACACAAGCTTTGCATATCTTTGTAACAGGTAGTGAAAAAGATACTAGCTAATTGGTGTTTTAGTGGATAATCTATTGACTGACTGCCAGTAGAAGTTCCAACCTTTTCATTTTGCTTACTTGGGGGGTCTTGTGCTGAACTGTGACCCTTTACTGTTGTTTTTCCTGATATATAATCATAATGTCCATTTGTCATCATCCGTGTTCCTTAAGTGAAATGTATTAAGTAGGCCAGTCAGTTGTGACTTTAGATAATGTTCATTTATTGGGCCATTGGGGGAGGGGGAGGGGATAATGAATATTTACACACATTTGTTCCATTTAGTGCCAATAAAAGTTTTGCCAGAGAGACAGAGACAGAGACAGAGAGACAGCCTCAGTTGTGGATTATGATAAATTAGTCATTTCATGCACTTAGTCAGAAAGCAATTATTGAACACCTACTGTGTTCTGGAGAATACGAGGACGCCATCTTTGGTGGTGGAAGAAGACCTATGTAATGAATTCCAAGTTTCTCATCTTCATCATTAAAATCTCTTCTAAAAGCAGAAAAGAGTTGAGTTTCTGAGTCATTACCATGCATACCCGGGTCTCCTGGCATCTGGAAAGGAAGCTGAGATGCTGTCCTATATATTGTCTTTCCCAGCAGAGCTCTCCTGGGACAGAGCTCTCCTGATGCCTGAACTGTTTGTCTGGTGTTTGTTTTCTCAGCTGCTATTAGATATTATGTTGCTTTCTTAAGCAGAGTCCATGAGACAGAACACGACCTCTTTGACTCATTGAGCTTAGCTTTCTTTGGTATCCTTTAGTTTTGGACTGTGCGTGTATACATGCATACATGAGTGTGTTGTGTGGTACTGAGATTTGAACCCAGAACTTTCTGAAAGCTAGGTGAAGGGCCCTTTGCTGAGCTATCTCATCAACCTCTTTTACTGCTTATGGTCTTATTAAATCATCTGGGAAGGCCTTCAAATCGAAGTCTTCCTGTCTCAGGTTCCTGAAAACAGTTGAGGTTTCAGACCTGACCCACCTGGCCCAACTGGTTTTGGTTTTGTTTGTGAGATATAGGGTTGTTCTATCTAGTCCTAGCTGGTCTCAAAATCCAGATCCTCCTGCCTCAACCTCCCTCGTACAGCCTTGCCTGCTGGGTTGTTTTGGGTTTTTTTTGGTTTATTGTCACTGACATCTAGACATTAAGAAAACAACTGTAGTTGACCAAATGTTTATATAAAGTACCAACCAGCAGGACCAGTTAAGAAAAACAGATATCGTTCCTGATGGTACCTTCAAACTTCTTTCTCTATTATACACTGGCTGTGACTTTGCCATTCTTTGATTGACCACATATGAAAATAGCTCTAACTTGAACTTTATACTAATGGAGTTGTATATATGTGCTCTCTCTCTCTTTCTGCCTCCCTCCCTCTTTTCCTCCCCCCCCCCATGCATCCTAAGCTGACCTCAAACTCATTAAGTAGGTGAAGTAGATGAGAATGAAGCAGAACTCCTAATCCTCTGCCTCTACCTTCTGAGTGCTGGGATTATGGGTTCGCACCACCATGCCTGGTGTCCTGGGGTTTGCTGGGCAACCACGCCCAGGGCTCTGTGCATACTAGAGAGCGCTCTGTGAACCGAGCCACATCCCTATGCGCTTTCCTGTGATTGACTTCTTTCATGTTTATATTTATCCACGTTGATAGTGGCTTTAGTACATTCATTTTCTCTACCTGACAACAGTTCACTAGGGATGACACCACAGTGTCCACTCATGGGGATTTTGAGCCCTTACAAACCGTGCTGCTGGGGGTTTTCTGGCACAATTCCTACAGCTAAAGTAAGAGCTGCCCTCTGCACTGAGCTGCAAGGAGCAGCTGAACCTCTCCCAACTGGTTGCTGTCCCTCCAGTGATGGGGCTCCCCATTACCCTACATGCTCAGCGGCAGTGGTGATTATCCTGCTGGCTAATTTCCCAAGGGGGTCCGAAACCACACATACCTCTCTCCACATTAAGCTGCAGCACGAGGCTGCTGTCATTGCACTAAGTGGGCTCAGATGCCACCTGTCCTGTCTGCTGGCCCTTCCAGTTCCTTCTCTGCCTTTGGAACAAACTAAGAAGTGTCCTCTGGTCTGGTGGAGGGGGGCTGCAGCAGTCTTTGCTTTCTCTCCTTCTAAGGGGATTGAGAAGCCCCTCGAAGTTAGGAATGGCCTCCTGCCTGCCTGCCTGCCCACCCACCCATCTGCCTGCCTGCCTGCCTGCCTGCCTGCCTGCCTGCCTGCCTGCCTGCCTGTCTGTCTGTCTGCCTGCCTGCCTGCCTGCCTGCCGGCCGGCCTGCCTGCCTGCCGGCCGGCCAACAACTCCATAAACTAGGGTGTGTTCTGCAGTGTTTATGTTGGCTGGGAACAACCTTTTTTGGTGTATTGTTTGTCTTCGAGTGCTATTGGTTGTGTGCTACTCTGGTTTGAGGTTTTTCTTGATTTTTCTCTTTCCTTTTCTACCCCACCCTGGTTTTTGTTGGGTTTTGTCTTTTTCCTCATTCCTGAACAGTGTTTTAAAGAGCTGAGGGTTTTTGGGGTTTTGTTTGTTTGTTTGATTGTTTGTTTTGCTTTTTGTAAATCACTCTAGGACAAATAAAGTGTCGCTGACCTTGGGGTGTGCTTCTGACCAACTCCTATGCTACATTTAATTTGGTCTTGATAGGCCCCCAAATATCAAGGCTTCTGCTAGCAGATGGCGCACTCCCATACAACAAGAGACACCAGCTATTTCCAAAAACCTTGTTCTGTCCCAGAAGTATCTATAGAAACAAAGGTGTGAGAAAATTCTGACTTTTAAATGGGACTCCTGCCTCACACAGACTTTTAACACATTTTATTCAGTGACTAATTTGATGGCAGAGCCAACTAACTGCCTCGGGAACTTTTATTAAAAAAGTCTTTTGACAGGGACTAAGACTACATTGATGACTGGGTGGCAGAATTTATTAGCAGGATATTGGGTCACCCACAGAATCACTGGGTGTGCTGGAGGACAGAGGTGGGCGCCATACCACCAAAACTGGTCCCAGTGCTGCCAACAAGCCCCAGATACTGCGTCCTGCCTCGACCACACTTCACACTTGTGACCGCTGCTGTCTCAGGAACGGGAGCTTCCCCCTACGACTGCCCTTGGCAAGAAGGCTTCTTTAATTGAACTTGATTATGTGTCCTTTCTTAAGCAGTAAGAGGGGTTGAGAAAATAAATATGCCATTCAAGTGTTTGCTCTGTGTCAGAAAATGTTAGATAACTGTAGTGTAAACAAAATACACATTTATTTTGCCAGTGTAAAAAAAAAAGAGAGAGAGAAAAGAAAACCCAAATAGTGCACGGCTGTTCATAATCTGTTCCCTCAGTGAGCTATGTGTGTGCACACTGCCAAGGGCCTGCTTGAGATCTGCCACCACACCCGTCTTCCAGACACTGGGAAGAGAATGAGGTTGGATGGGAAATGAGTCCCACACACTCATGAACACCTCATTGAACACCTGTATGGCGGTATGTTTGGAGGACGTAGAACTTTAAAGACTTGCATGGCAGAAGTGAGTTGCTAGGGGCCAGGCCCTAAGGGTGAGACTCAGCCCCGATTCTGGCTAGCCAGGAAGGGAGAGGTTGCCAGCTCGTACCCTGGACAGCCACACCTTTCCCACCAAGATGAATTCTACCCTCTGAAACCAAAAGCCAAAGGAATCCTTCCTCCCTTGAGATAAGCTCTCACATGCCGGGTTCCTGAGAAAAGCTGAGTAATGAACTCACTCACTCTCTACTTCCTGGATGGTGTACACACCACTTACAGCTCAGGAGTTCAGTTGGTCTCTAACAGAGAAGGGGGTCTGAGAAATATGAGCTGTGATGCAGACAGCCACACAGCCAGCTACAGATTGGAAACTCTTTTATGAAAGAAAACTGGGATTGCTGAATGCCCCTTCCTGGAGCTTTTATAGTATCAGAAAGCACTGTGAAAGCTTCCAACAGCCCTAGGCAACTGTTGTGCCTGTGAACCACATCGGTGACCAGCATGGCCTGATAACCCGGCCTGGGCAATAGGGACCCACACACCATGGAGGTAACCAACAGCTCTCTAATTAGACTTGTGGCTTGAGTTAGCAAGAAGGAAACCATGTAAGATACTGGAAACCTAGCCAACTACTCAGTCTAGTGGTGTCATGCTTATTGGAGGAGAGTCTACAACCACTAATTTAGTAATCCAGCATAATCCCTCACAACAATCTATCAACATTTGTCCTTATGTCCCCAGATAAGTGTGATCTCCACCCCTCACCAAGGAAACTTCTCTTTGCTAGATGGAGACCATTACAGAAAACAACAACCAATCAGAATGCAGAGTGGTCCAGTCCCAGTGGATAAGTCTACAAAACATTCTTGTATCTAACTGAAGCTCAGAGAACACTGCAGAAGAGGAGGGGGTAAGACTGTGAGAGCCGGAGGACCAGAGAGTTCACTGTGAGAGTGTGTCTCCTCGCAATGTCAGACGCTACAGCCATAAAGTCTCACCAACGGGGCTGCTCACGTGTGAGCTAAACAAGGACACCCGTGGACATGCCACCGTGGACGGAGAAAAGCCATGAGGCCTCAGAGCTAAACAAGGAACTCTAAGCCACTTGAAAAAGGTGGGAGCAGGAGAGGCGGTCCTCCCCAAAGAAGAGCACATAAACTGGATGTTCAGTGTCAAGTAGTCATCCCTAGAAACATGCAGTCAAGTAGCATGGTATGGGCTGAGCCGGTTATATTTAGGAATACACATGCTTGTGACAACAATAAATAAATAAATAAATAAATAAATAAATAAATAAATAAATAAAGGCCATGAATTTGAAGGCCAGTGGGGAGGGCTGCATGGAAGGCTTCAGAGGGTGGAAATGGAAGGGAGAAATGTAATTATATTACAATCTCAAAAATAAAATAAAATAAAATAAAACAAAATTTTAAAGGAAAAAATAGTGGGATCAGAAGAGGCAATGGCAGTGTCTGTCATGGCCGCTTCATCGTTGTCTGTCTTTGGCTCTAGGATACGAGCTCTATCGCTTTCAGGGATCAGGAAAGTGTGGGTAAGGAAGGCAGGCAACCCTCCAAACAGGCCATGGTTTATTAACATATAGAGCTACTAAACATTACAGTTTGGATCTTAAATGTCCCCCAAAGATCAATATGCATAAGGGTCTCGATTGGTCAACAGTCACCAACTGGTAACATTCTTGGGAAGTCCTAGAACCTTTAGGAAAAGTGGGGCCTGGTGGGTCATCTTAGTGTTCCCTTGAAGTTTGTTGAGTCCCTCAACTCCTCCTCCTCTTTCTCTCTTTGATTCCCAGCAACCACAGGGTGAGCGGCTTTGCTCCACCCTGCCCCACCCAACACTCTGGGCCTTATAAATGGAATCCCATGACCTTCTGGAAGGTCAAAGGTGAAGTCAGAATTTTCTGGCTGCTCACAGGGTTTTAAAGGGAGAGACAGCCTCAGCTCACGGCCTGTCCCTCCTACCTTCTACCCTGGCTGTGCCTGAGGCCAGCCTGTATCTCTCTGTTCTGTGTGCTTCTCAGCCATCATCCCTGGAGTCACTAAGAGAGAGCAGACTGTTAGAACCAGCCCATGTGAGACCTGGAAATGAGATTGGGCCGTCCAGGCAGATGTTGGGGTCCTGAGTGCTCTGAGAAGATCTGGAAGGAGCAGCTGTGACCGGGGGCACTGTTCAGTTGCCTCCCTTGAGCCAAGGACTTCTCTTACCAGAGACAAAGGGAGGGCAGGGCAGGGCAGGGCAGGGGAGGGGTCTCCAAACAGCAATACCTTCTCACTTGACGGTGCTGCCTTATTTTCACCACTCAGCAGACAGGCTTGTCCAGAATGTGAATCAAAACTAACTGGAAACTGTTTTGAGATTTGTTTGAGGTGCTGGGAATTAGACCCAGGGGCATCCTACATGCCAGGCAACTGTCTTACCACTAAGCTCTACCACCACCCTCAAGAATTTCTCCCATTGGACCCGGGATCTGCAGATGGCTTCAGATTTCAGACCACTAGAGAGATTTCTATTTACTTACTTATTTATTTATTTATTTATTTATTTATTTATTTTTGTTATATGTAAGTACACTGTAGCTGTCTTCAAAGACTCCAGAAGAGGGCGTCAGATCTCGTTACAGATGGTTGTGAGCCACCATGTCGTTGCTGGGATTTGAACTCAGGACCTTCGGAAGAGCAGTCAGTGCTCTTAACCACTGAGCCATCTCTCCAGCCCAAGAGACTTCTTTAGTGTGACTCTGCCCTGGGAAAGGACTCCACTCCTAATATATTTATCACTCCCAACAACAAATCCAAACCAGATCAGAACAGAGCGAGCCAGAAGGCGGCCATCCTCCCAGCCGCCCAGCCAGCTTGCTCTGGCCTGCTCCTGTGAGTGCCCTCCAATCATGTTCCCTCTCCCACTCCCAGCTCACTCCTTCCCTCTGCCCGCCCTGTTTGGCTCGAGTCTTAATCCCTGCCATGGCTACAGGAAAAACAGCACAACAGTGAGGCAGAAGAGAGCCTGTGGCAGAGCCCTTCTGAGAAGCGTTAGAACCAGGAATTTCCGTGACAACACAGCCCAGAGGGAAACCTTGGCATCTCAGAGCACAGATTGGGAAAACCTAGCTCAAGGGTAGGAGGAAGAAAGACCTTCCAAAGACCAAGAGGCTGCTGGGAAACTAAGATGGAGGCGGGGTTCTGTGGAGGAGGGAGGAAGCCAACACTCCTGCTGCCCCAACAGTGTCTGGCCCTCGAATGTTCCCAAAGAGCTTAATATCCTCAGGTAAGTAAGTATGTTTGGAAGAGGGGAGCAGCAGGCAACTGAGACCCTACTTCTGAAAGGAGCTGAAAGATTCCTATTTTAGGACCATAGAACCGACATACACATCTTACAGGCCCAGAGCCCTGCTAATGGGTTGACACTTCCAGAGTATGAATCTGAGGTAGCCCATCGGAGTGGAACTCACCTCTGTTTTAAAAGCAGAAAGCTCATGGATGTATTTCTGGACCTCAAACAGGACAGGTATAAAGAAAAGGGAGGCTTGTTTTCTGTCTGAGGTCAGGGCTGGAGGAAGGCAGGTTGTGGCTTTTTCACACACACACACACACACACACACCATAAATGCCTGTGACCCGGATGACCTGCCTGGGTTCCCCACCCTAGCACAGCCCCCCACCCCCAACCCCTCCCTGCTCTGCCTCTGTAGCTGCCAGCACCTGCCAGCAACAAGAAAGCTGGGTACTGGGGCTGCAGTTTTCGAAGCTGCTTATGAAACCGATGACTAAGCCCCCAGGGAAGGAGAAGGGGGCAGCTCATGCCTTAGTTCAGCAAGAATGAGTACACTGTCAACTTGGTCCAAGTCAGTGTGGGCTGACTGCCAACCATATGCTGGCCCAGTCCCCAGGACGAGAAGATGGCAGCGTGGAGAACCTAGGCAGTCATAGGAATTGCACTCAGAGGCACACATCCACTGAAGATGGGAAACTGAGCCTGGCGGCAGGTAGAGATGACCTCCCAGGGAGTCTGCGATGGAGGGAGAAACAGGAAACTTCTCCACCTGCATCGTTCAGCAGATGACTTCCGAGTCCTCTCAAGCTCTCTCTCTTCCCCTTGCCCCCTAATCCAGTCATCTGCTCTAGCTTCTGGCATCTTCGTGGCCTTCAAGTCTCTGTCTGTCTCTGACTGGCTCAGGTGTTCATCTCAAGCCACGAACCAGACTCCATGCACTCAGGAGTCTTCTCAGACAACTTCTTATAGTCCAGCTCCACTCACGGCACTCCCTTGACAGCCTTCTGTGACTCCCCCAGCCCACCCCACCCCAGGATTCCTCCCGCTGTAGTTCAGATCTGCCCAAGACCTAGAAATAGAGCAGACTTCAGTGTACATTTGACCCAATGGCTCATCAGAGGTGCCATTGAGTCAAATGCCTGGATGTTGTCTTCTGGTCCCTGTAGCTAATGTCCCAGTGCTTACACAGGCTTTTCCAATGGTGCCAAAAGGCAGCAGCGAGTCCTGCAGTTCTACTATGTAGAAACATAGAATGAGAGAAGGAGACAGAAATGCACAGAGAGGAAGAAATAGACAGATACATATAGAAAGGAAAAGACAGAGAAGGGGAGAGACAGACAGTCAGAGACAGACACACACATACACACACAGAGAGAGAGATGCATGCACACACATACACAGAGAGAGACACACAGAGAGACAGATATATATGCACATACACACAGAGAACCAGATATGTATGCAGAGAGAGCGAGAGAGAGAGAGAGAGAGAGAGAGAGAGAGAGAGAGAGAGAGAGAGAGAGAGAGAGAGCACGTCTTTCTCCAAGGCTGCCTTCTTCAGTTTCTTAGGTCAGAATGAGTCACTTGTTAGCCTTAGATGGGAGGATTTTGCTGATTAGTTTGCACTGGGGCAGTTTACCCCACCCTTAGGATTAAAGTGGCACCAATTACAGAGTGCCAGGGCTGTCCAACCTTTTTGACATTGAGTTGTGACATTGTCATCTACAAGTGTGTTAGGATCACAAGGACACATGCAGCCTGAGGGCGGCTGGCTGGCTATGCCTGGGGTCATTCCACTGAGACTGATAGTCAGCTGAGCCAGTACCCACGTGTTACCTCTGACTCTGTGCCATCCACTCTGACTTCCACATCTGCTCCATGCCAAAAGCTTTCCACACATGACTCCAAACACAGAGGTGGAACCAAGACCCAGAGGTGACCAGGAACTTATCCAGTGTCACACAGCTGGCGATTAGTGGAAGTGGAATTCGAGCCCAAGCAGAACAAATATTTCTATTTATTGCCACCTCCTGCCTTACCCAGTTGCTCAAACAGCTAGGGATTAGGATAGACATGCAGGTGGCTGAGTCAGCGTTCTGAATCAGCAGTGTGAATGCTGGCTGTCCTTCTGAGGAACAGTGAAAGAGCATGCACCTCCCTGCAGTAGGAGAGATGTACTGGCAAGAGCTGTCAGAAAAAAAAAAGAAAACGGATAAACAGCAACGGGACATCTTTGCTCTATGGAGTCTTGCGATTCTTAGAGATCTGGATGCTACCGATGTCTAGTTGTCTCAGCAAGGCAGGCAAAGGAGGGGGAGGAGGGGTCTGCTCACCTCCAGCTGTGCCGCCACAGGAAGCAGAGGCTCCCCCAATGGTGAACACTGTTCCTGGGCCCTGCAGAGCTGAGCACACAGTCAGAAATCCAGCAGCTGCAGTTATCAGTCGCCCCGCTGTCAGTATCCAGCGAGCCTTCGCCCAGGCAGGTCTTGCCTGGCAGAATCTGGAGCTCGGGTGTGATAACACAGAGGCAGATAGCCTAGTAAGGGGTGAGGACACGCCTTCTGAAGGTGATCAGAGAGAGCTGGGCTTAGTGGCTCAAGACTGTAATCATAGCACGAGGGAACCTGGGGCAAGAACATCTTGAGTGCAAGGCCAGGTTGGTCTACCTGTAAGTTTCAGGCCCAATGAGGCCACCTAGAAAGACCCCTTTCAGTATCCTCCTCTCCCTGATCAATATGCATACCAATTAAAAAATAATAATAAAGGAGAAGAGAAGATGAAGAAATAACTCGGTGCTTGTCCTGACTTTGTGTGAGTATGTCGATATTTAAGTATTAGATATTTCTTTCTTTTTATTTCTTAAACTCATAGCAGGGCAAAAAATATACATGAATAGCCCAGAAATAGCAAGTGGGTTCTCTTGCTGCCATTCCTGTCTTCTGAGTCACAAGTTGAAACTTTTTTTTTTAAAACTGGGCAAAACAGCAGAATTCTACAAAAGCTTTCTTTACTGACCTGTGTCGGCTGTTGCTAAAGAGACTGGTTAGTGACTGTATCAAATAATGCTCAAACCCTACTGGGCCTAAGCTATCTGGGGACTCAGTCTGTCCCCTCTGGGGAGATCAGTGTCCTCTCGGCTACACTGGGACAGAGCAGGGACCAGGAGGTGAGCTCTGGAAGTGGGTACAGCAGGGATTTCGAGGACCCGGGTTCCCCTGTGGATAGGAGTGGGCTGTTTACATAAGGAGCAGGGAAGACAGCCAAGCAGGCGGTGGAGGTGTTCCCACCCAGATCTTCTCCACCAGGAGCTCAGGGGTCAATTCACTGGTGAGAGCCTTTAGTCCTCTAGGCCAAAGGGTGAACCTGCTATTGCCAGAGGAAGCCTCTCTCTAACCTGAAGACAGAACAAGGTTCTCGATGCCGCAGGGGTAACCGCAGGACGGCCAGTGCCTCAGAGTGAAGAGAAAACACCCGTCGTTGTGATTCTGAGATCAAAAATAATCCCCATACCTCCAAACCTGTCAACAGATATTGAAAAACTTTGGAAGCTTTTGTTGTTCCTTTATTCTGTGTGTTCTGAGACAGTCACCTCTCAGTATGTCAGTAAGCCCGGCCTTTACATCGTGACCCTCAGCTTCTAGAATGCTAGAGATTACAGGTGTGAGTCACAATGCCTGGCAAAATCGGGTTCTTTTAAAAGCAAATGGCCATACCTTGGCTTTGTGGAACTCAGCCTTCCCGCCACCGCACAGGTCCCTGTGAGCTGAGCCACTACCACCCCCTCCTGTCTGAGAGTCATTGCCTTCACCTGACAGACTGAGCCAAAGAACCTATGAGATGCGTTCTCCCAACCCTGAAGTGCTCATAAATGTAAATTGTGATTATTTTAAGCCTGACACATCCGAGGGTAAAGATTAACCTCCCTAAAGTCCTATAAAAATCCAAATGGCTGTCATAAACGCCATATGTTTATGTATATCACTTACAGGAGAGCATCCAGACCCCTCTCTTCCGCTCCCTCCCTTTTTTCTGGCTTTATGCGTGATTTGAACAAATTTGATTTCTAAGATGACAGATCAATTACAGAGGGAAGAGAGGTTTCCTGAGACACTCAGAGAACAGTCTGAAGTAAAAATTGCCCAACAACCGTATGCAGAATACATACACACGCATTATGCCGGTATAAATATGTATGTCTGAGTAGTTAGAACCTGTACTTTCTTCACATTTTCCATCTTTACTTAATATCCTTTTATGATTCCAGGATCTTGTTAAGGGTGTCACAGTACCTTTAATTGCTCCGTGTCCTTGGACCACCTTTCCACGCTGTACCCATTGGAAGGAATTCATGACACAGCCCCACCTCCACGAGGGGGAAATGTCTCCATACATTATTTGGAATTTTTCTGTGCAAAAGATTTTTGTCTTCTCCACAGATTTATTTACTTAATCATTTATTTATATGGACGTGTCCTCATGGATATTTGTTTTCTTCTTTGGGGTTAAACTTGTTCGGCTCGTCCTGGCTGTGGTGGCCGTGAGTCCTCCCAGCTGGCTCCCGTGCCCTTGCGTCGGATTCTTTCATTGTGCAGTTTGGTACCCTTGTCCTTGTTTCATTTCAAGCATTTCCTTCCTTTCTGGAACATTCTCTAGGCTTATTTTGTGTGTTTCCTGCCCAAGTCGCATAGACAGTCCTTTCCTCAAGGGGTCCTGTGCCCTTTCGTCAAAGGGAAGGGTATCAGAAGCAGGGTCTGGACGGCACTAAGTGTGCTCGTTGCTATGAGGTCGTTGCTATGATGCTGTGGCTGGGCTTGGGACCCCTCAGTCAGCAAAGCATGTCTCCCTGTGTGCAGATGTCTATACATGGTTCTGGAGGCAACACCGTTGTCAATATTGACTTAAGCTGAGTTCAGACAGACGTCTCCAGTTGGCATCCTTTACACAGAGACCGTTCTAAGCCCCTTACCATCTTACCCCAGGCCAGAGGGCTGTCTGCCATCAACTGTTGCCTTCCTCGATGGTTCAGGAACTGTGTGTACGCATATTCAAGGTTCTGAACCTCCTCAGAGGCCAGCTCTATCACCCTTAGACAGTTTCCTCACTGTCTTCCCCTGCCTCTCCTGTGCCTTTATTCTCCTGGATTCCTCTCATTTACAAAGCCGCTTAGCTTATACTCCCTTCCTGTTCTCTTATTGATGTTTTCAAAGCCCCGGTGTGGGAGATTCATTGGCATGCCTTCAAGCTAACTGATCAGCTAACCAGGCCTTCTCATGAGCCCACTGAAGGCATTCTTCATTTCTATTACAATGGGTTTTTCTTTGTTTCTAATATCTCCTTCTGTTTCTTGCTCTTCGAATCTGTAACCTTCTGCTTATCCTATGCTTCCATGTTCCCTACCTTTCCGTCGCAGTCCTCCATAGCTTGCTTATGTTAAGTTCCTTGTCTGGAACTTGGAGAGATGGCTCAACAGTTAAGAATGTGAACTGATCTTGCAGAGGATCCGAGTTCATTTTCCAACACACATATCAGGCAGTTCACAACTGCCTATAACTCCAGCTCCAGGGAAATCGATCTGATGGATGCTCCTGGCCTCTTCCAGCACCTGCACACAGGAACTTCCATGTGCACAAATTAAAAACAAAGTAAATCTTAAAAAAAATTCCTTCCAAAATCTATGTCATATATGACAGAACTGATGCTTGCTTTGTTTATATGATCATTTGCAATTATATATACATATATACATATATATACACATATATATCATATATATAAATAGACATACATATACATATATTCATTGGTGTTTTCCTGAATGTTATGAATGTTATGAATGTGAAGATATTAGAAGTCCTGGAACTGGAGTTACAGATGGTTGTGAGCTGACATGTGGGGGCTGGGAATTGAACCTATGTCCTCTGGAAGAGCATCCAGTGGTCTCAACTGCTGAGCCATCTCTGCAGCCCCCATTTACAGTGCTTTTTGACATGCCTTGTGACTTTGCTGTTATTGTTGTTTGTAGTCATATATAACCTGTAGGGTCTTAGAGACTGAGGTAATAGTCTTCGTCTGAAGGTGCATATTAATCTGGCTAGCTGGGTTGTATGTACGGATTTGCTGTAACAGGTTATAGGCACCTTGTCTCCTCTGTGTTTGGAGAATTCCTAGGAACACCTCCTTATACAGAATCTGGGCCTTGATGCTCTCAGTTATGATCTATACTGGAGCCCCGTTGCCATGGTGATAAGGTATGAGGGTATGTGTTATAACTTTCATTGTTTAACCTCAGTATTTCAGTGGACTTGTGTCATTAGGCTGTGACCTTCACAAATGCATTGTAGCTTCTGTCTCCCTTTGAGTGTGACAGGAATGCTAACAGGCCGAAGCTAGTTAAAAACCTATCCTTCTGGTAAGCTGAACTTCTGGTAATGTCTTTTCTCCTCAAGAGTTGCCTTTGCTGCAGGGACATTCTGAATATTTTCATAATGGACATTTTCCTCACCTTGCTGCCAAAGCTATAAGGGACCCTTTCTTGGTTCTTTCCAGTAGGAATTTGGCTGAATTCCTGGGGTAAACTATGATAGTCTGGGACTCAAAGTTTGCAGGTCTCAGGACCTTCACAATAGTTCACAGTCAACCTCCAGCTGTTCCTGGAGCCCTGGCTACATCTGCTGTAGGCAGACTGATCTCAGCCAGGCTCCTTGGCAATGCCTGTTTAAGTAGGTTTTAGGATGGAGATCACCACACTGCAACCTCGATTCCAAGAATAGTCAATGAATCTTGGTTTCCCAACTTTTTGTTTTTATAAAGACGGGTGTGATACCTGCTAACTTTCAAAGCCTTCCATGCCGGCGATGAGCCCAGAAGTCTGTTGATTTTATTGTTTTCAATAAAGCACAAAATCCAAAATATAGGCAATTCTTTATATCCATGGGTTATATGTCTCCGAATTCAGCCAACCACAGTGTGGTAGTTTGTTTAAGAACACCCCCCGTAAGCTTGAATGTCTGAATACTTGGTCTGCAGTTGGCAGCATTGTTTATGTAAGTTCAGGAGGCTGTGTGTCACTGGTATTGGGCCAAATAAATTCTTCCTTCTATACGTTGCCTTGCTTATGATGTTTATTATAGCAATAGAAAAGTAAATGATTCACCAAGTTTGAAAAATATATTTAATTGCATCTGAACTGAGTATGTTAAGATGGTTTTTTGTCATTATTTCCAAATACAGTGTTATTTGCTTAGTTTTTCCATCAGATGGGCAATATACACAATCTTGAGGTGATTTAATGTCTGCTGAAGGATGGGTGTGGATTATATACAAATATGTGTCATTTTACATAAGGGAATTGGGCATCAGCTGATTTTTGGTACCCTGTTTGGGCCAGCACAGGAGGAAGCCCTGGAACTGATCTCCATGGATACTGAGAGATGGTTATGCATTGTTAACATTGTGGTCCTACTTAGGAAAAGTCAAGGCATCCTAAGCATAAAACCCTAACAATAGCAGAGTACTATGATAAACATCCTACTTCATCGAGAAAATCCCAAGGTGCATTCTAAACACTCCAGCCGAGAAAGGAGAGAAGAAAGGGTTTAGTTTTGAAAGCCCATGAGAATAATCGAACTTTGTCCCCAAGGGTTCAGCCTTGGGCTCTTAAAAACCTTTCATCCTTCTGTGGTGCTGGCTCAGCAGCTGAGGGTGAGAGGCTCCATCAGCTTTGTATCCTCTTGGCTTTTATGTAAGGAAATGGCGACCTTAGAAACACACATGTAAAGCAGCCTCCATGGAAGTGGCCCCAGAGGCAGATCGCTTCTGGTGTCAGAGAGTCAGGGTCTCTGGTCTGAATGCAGGGACATTCACCCAGTGCTGCTGCGACCAGCAACTTCTCCACGCGGCTCTTCCCCTCTCTGACTGAGAACCCTCCCCTCAGAATCCTCTCTGCTGGGTTCCTGAGGCCAAGGTTCTGGACCTAATGTGCTAATGAATTCATGGGGCTGCCTGGTGAAATGAGGTGACAAGAGGTGCTGCAAAAGTTCCCGTTTTCTCTCTTAAAAAAAAAAAAAACAGCCTTTCTTTTTATGGCTGAGTCTCTACTCATGTGCGCGCGCGCGCGCGCACACACACACACACACACACACACACACCACGCTGCCCTAAATAGTCAGGGTAACTTTCCCATCTCTGAGCTCTCAGGATGCTCAAGGCCTGCCCTGGTTTCTGTTCTTCTCCTCCTGAGACCACTCTTCTTTCTCCACATTCAGGCTCGCTTGACTTTTCTCTTGCTTCAATTGCTTCTGTTCCTCACAGTTGACATTAGAAATGTCTCTCTTCTTCTCAACTGACAGCCCTTATGGCTGCATCTGACTCTGCCTCCTTTTAATTCATATATTGCCCAGTGCCTAGAATCTGCAATGGCCTGCACAAACACCCTCAGCGGCGCTTAGTGTCTCTACTTCCTGCTCTTCTAATAGAGAGCATGTGCTGAGCACTTAATATGTACTAGGTGCTCTTCTAGGTTATACACACACACACACACACACACACACACAGAAATATTCATCTAATCTTGTCTCAGTTACCTTTCTTTTAAAAAAAAGATTTGTTTTGTTTTTTTTATTGTTTTTTATTTTACGTGAGTACACTGTTGTTCTCTTCAGACACACCAGCAGAGGGCATCAGATCCCATTACAGATGGTTGTGAGCCACCGTGTGGTTGCTGGGAGTTGAACTCAGGACCTTTGGAAGAACAGTCAGTGCTCTTAATCGTTGAGCCATCTCTCCAGCCCCCTTAGTTACCTTTCTTGTTGCTTGATAAATACCCAGACAAAGGCAACTTCAGGAATGAAGGGCTTCCTTTGGCTCACAGTTCAAGGTTGATGTCCATCAAAGTAGAGAAGCCACGTGGCAGAAGCTTGTGATGGCTGCTAACACCACACAAACAGCCAGGAAACCCAGAGCAACGAACGTGGGTGCTCTGCTCACCTTCTCCTTTCATACAGTCCAGGGCTCCAGCCCAGGGAATGGTGCTGCCCACAGTGGACTGGTCTTCCCATCTCCATTAATTTAATCAAGATAATCCCCTGGAGGCACAGTCAGTCTCCCTTGTAATTCTAGATCTCGTCCAGTTGACAACTAAGATTAACCATCCCAAATCCCAACAAACCTAATATCATCATTTGGCAGATGAGACATTGGCGGGAAGGCCAGATGACTGTCCCAGGTCACAGAGCCGATGAGTCCTAGCACAGCTGTACCTCAGACTGCATCTGGCCTCACTATCTTCTAATCCTCTTGGCTGCATTGCCGCCTGAAATGCTTGTAAGACCCTGAAATGATTTATCCATTTGGTCCCCCACCAAAGTTGTCCTTTGCTGTCACATCTGCCAAACAACTGTTGGAATGCAAGGCAGCTCTCCCTTTACCACAGGCTTTCGTCTGTAACTATAACGACATCACAAATGAGCTCCAGTTTTTCTTCCTAGCCAAGCTGTGTGTGTGTGTGTGTGTGTGTGTGTAAGATGCCTGGGGAAGGGGTGACACAGGAGGATGTGCCTAGCAATGCTCTCACTCAGGTTACTTCTCATCTTAACGCTCCAACCGTCAAGGCTGAGGCCATGTGACTTCTCCTCATCCAGGCTTCTGAGACCCATGTGTCCCATGAGAACGAGCCACGGTGTTCAGCACATGGAAGCACGGTCGTAAGAGCCGCTCTTTGACCTTCATTACAGGGTTAAGAAAGTGCTCTGGCAACTGTGGTCCACACACCACCCTCAGCAACCGCTCTCTCAAACAGGTTGAGAGGGTCCCAGCCCCTCTAGGCCTACTCTCAACCACAGCTCCTCACACATTAATATGTATA
Source organism: Apodemus sylvaticus (assembly GCF_947179515.1). NCBI lineage: Eukaryota > Metazoa > Chordata > Mammalia > Rodentia > Muridae > Apodemus > Apodemus sylvaticus. The sequence goes on from NC_067477.1 coordinate 36,783,398, forward strand.
TGAACTATTGGTTATCATGTAAAAATTTAAAATCCTCTCTCCACAAGCTAAGTGAAGGCTAAGGTTTTGCCCTTTGAACAAGGAGCGTCTCCCAGGAGATGCTTACACTGCTGTGCAGGACTATACTTTGGCAGCAAAGGCCTGGGTGAGCTAAACCTGTTCTAGCTGCTTAGCTGTTTAAGAGGTTGTAAAGAGCTGCAGGTATGGAAACGGCCTCGACACCAGCGTCGGGGAGGACATTGGCCGGTAAATACTGCTGCTGCTGCTGGCGGTGATTATAGAAGTCATGGGGCGGTGGTGTTTATGAAGAGGCTGATGGTCGCGGTCATGGTGACCATGGTGGTGGATGATGGTGGTAGAAAAGGTAGTGTGGGGGGTCATGGTGTACTGGGGGGTGGTATAGAGGGAGGTGATGGTGGTATGGGGGAGGGATGGTGGTAGTGCTGATGGTGGGAGGGATGGTGATGGTGCTGATGGTGATGTGGGGGAGGGATGGTGTGGTGCTGATGGTGATGTGGGGGAGGGATGGTGTGGTGCTGATGGTGATGTGGGGGAGGGATGGTGTGGTACTGATGGTGGGAGGGATGGTGTGGTGCTGATGGTGGGAAGGATGGTGTGGTGCTGATGTGGGAGGAATGGTGTGGTGCTGATGGTGGGAAGGATGGTGGTGGTATTGATGGTGGGAGGGATGGTGTTGTGCTGATGGTGGTGTGGGGGTGTGGTGGTGCTACTGATGGCAGCAGCATGATAATGATGCTGTCTGCGGCAATGGTGCTGGATGTGACAGCAATTGCACTTAAAATAATAATCATTGTCACATCGTGCACCGTTTTACAGTTTTCAAAGCAATTCTGCAAGGCTTCTTGAGGTACTAAAGAAAGAAGATAGGACTCAGAGGCTAGGCCATGGCTTTAAGACACAGCCGCCATCACAGGCTGTAGCTCCTGGCAACTGCACCTCCCATCCCCCCCCCCCCATTTACCTCATATATTGTTGTCTACAGGAGTGGTAGTACCTCTCTTAGTGCACGGTATAGACATGCATTGTAATCCCAGTACTTGGCAGGCTAAGGCAGGAAGACTGCTGCGAGATCAAGGCCAGCCTAGGCTACACAGCAAGACCCTGTCTCAACATACTCATGCACACACACACTACACACCACACACACACACACACACACTTTCTCACGGTTGTTCTGAGTCCCACATGAGCTTCATCTTAGAGCTCTCATATTACAATCGCACAGGACACCTGACCTGAGTCAGGTCCAAGCTAAGGAAGAAAAGCTCTCCAGGGCCCATGCAGTGTGGTTTGCAAGCAAAGCCCGTGCTGTGACTGTTGTCACACAAGTGCCAGGCTTCCCTGTCCCACGGGCTGCTCACTCTGTTCTGAAAGCCATCATCAGTTGGGTCTGTGGAGCTAACTGCCTCTTTGCTTTTGGACTTTCCTCAAAGGATATACATTTCTGAAAGAAAAAGGATGCCTGGTGTGCACCCAAAGATTTCCAAATGAGGAACAAGGAATCTGGAGTCTGGCCCCAGGGTGGCCACTGGCTTTATAGATAAGAGAGCCCAATATTTCCTTCTCTGTACACCAGTGTATAATAAAAGGGTTAGATTGGCTGCCACCAGGGATACTTCTGTTGTAAGAATGTGTAGCCTCTTATTTGGGGGAGTGGGCTCCCCTGATGTCCTTCCTCAGGGAGAGAGCAGTTACTACAGAGGCCTAATTCGAATGCTGAGTTTGTAAGCTCTCATCTGCCCTGAACTGGCTCTGGGTAGCCAAAGGCTAAGAGACCCAGGACTGGTAGGTGGCACTGCGCCCAGCCAGCATCCACCAAATGGTCCCATGGCTCCACATTAGTCAGGCTTTGTTTTGAAAAGGTCCAGGGAGAAATTTATTGATATAAGCTGGAAATTGGTTGGCCACATTAAGAACTCTGCTTCCCTCTCCCCGCTATCCCAGCAGCTACAAAAGGAGCTTTGTCTGGTGCGGGGCAGTCAGTCCAAGATGTGACCACCAGACAGAAGCCACCCTTGTGTAGACAGCAGCATGTGCTCAAACATACAAAATGCTCCCAAGGCTGGGTCTCCCTAACCCTGCCCAGAGCACTGCAGCTGGGGCTGGTGACCCTGAAGAGGAGGTCTGACATGAGCCTCAGCTGGGGCCGCTCTTTTTCCACTGCTCGCATGCTCACTCTGGAAACGAGTGGAAGTTGCTAGGAAACCAAATGATGAGCAGGGTTGGCCTTTCTCTGTGGTCACTGCAGGAACACTCGAAGGTGTTGCCCAGTCTCTGGCGCTCGCTCGTGCTCTTTCTCGCTCTCTCTCTCGCTCTCTTGCTCACTGGCGCGCATGCTTTCTCGTGTGCGCATGCGCCTGCTCTCGCTCTCGCTCTCTCCTGGAGCTGATGGAGAGGGGCCCAAACTGTGTATTCCACTCTTGCGTCCTGCCACCTTCGACCTTCTCCTTGCCTAACCTAGTGGCTAACAGTGCTCTAATGTGCCGGAAAGCAGTGAGGCAGATGAAATTCTGTCACCTCACCGTTCTGTGGATACTCTTCCACCCAGGTTTCCAGAACCTTTGGAATCTTCTCCTACATCATTCCAATCCACATACCCAATGCCTTGGCTGGACTGCGATGTAAGCTGGTCATGATGACTTCCTTATGGGCAGGGATAATCTTCCCTACCTCTATCCTCAAACCTTTCCACGAAACCTAGAGTGGCCAGAGGCATCAATCCCTGTACAAACTCATTGACTGAGAGGCTGGATCAGTACACGAGGAGGTGAAAGATTGCCAGTGTTACTAAGAGTCATCCTTAAGGTGGTATGCCTCCCCTGGGTATGTGGCATACGGTTCCTTTGCCCAACCCCCACTGAGAGAGAGATGTAATGGAGGAACATTTTCCCAGGGGCCAAAGACTCCACCTAATTAATCATGGCTTTTCGTAAAGTAAAGTGGACCCTACCTGAATTGGGCTAAGGACCAGTTCATGGGGAGAGAAGGCTGTGTTGGTGAGAGAGATGAGAGCTGTAGCCTTCAGCTTTCTGAAAATGTCAGGGGGAGACTCTGCGCAGCCTACAGAGTAATCAGTCAGCACAGTGGATCCCTCAGCTGCAAGAGTCCGCTCCATCCATGGGCAACCTGCCAGGCGTGTGGGCCCTTGGTAGAGAGGGTGCGAGCCAGAGGAGAGCTGGGCTGGCTTGTAGTGAGGATCAGAGGACACTGGAGGCAGGAGCATCTGGGGCAGCAACACAGGCTTCACAGGAAGTGGGGCCACAGAGAAGACTAAAAGTGTGCTGGGCGAGGAGTTTAGCAGAGCTCTAGGGCCATGAGGAGAACAGAAAATCTGAAAAACCAACTGAGCTCCGACTAAAGAAGAACTACAGGACCAGAACTTAGACCATAGCACTTTAGGGTCTGTCACCAGAACAGTGGCTTAGTTAATGAAACAGACTCAGATTTGCTCAAGCATATCACAAGGTTACCAAGCATAATGCTTACGAAACTTGCTCAAGTACAAAGGAAATACTTGATTTTACAACTTGTACACACCTTATAGATCGACTAGACAATAATAAATCGCTCCAGAGAAACTGGAGTGGACATCTAGGGAGCATAAAGGTCATGTGAGCATTTAAGAAACAGTGAAACACACCTAAGAATGCAATGAAAAGAAAAACCAGGGTGATGGTGGCTTAAGGAGCCTCAGAGGAAACTTACAGCCAATAAAATGTCACTGGGTCCCAAGGAAAAGGTCTCCTAGAAGACTAGGGAGGATTCCAATCCATGCATAAAATGCTTACAAAGCTTCGTGTAACTGGGACAGGATGACAAAGACCTAATTTTCTTTTCCTAAGAGCAAGAGAAAAAAATAAGCAATCAAGAACTCTTGGAAAAACAAATCATTAAGCAGGAAAGTCACAGTGCAAATAAGCAATATGAGAGATAAGATGTGTTTTACTTACTTTGAGACATAAAACAATAAAATCTACTTGATCCTAAGACTAAGAAAATTGTCCTTGCGCTGACAGATGAATCTGCTTTTGATGTATAAGGACGCATAACCAATCACAGTCCATCCCCAGGTTCTGTGCCCCGACACACACACACACACACACACACACACACACACACACGAAATTCACTACTTCAGATGTTGTTTAGTGGTTTCTGCAATGGACCATAGACAAGAAGAGGGAAATTCACTGTGGCTTTACATGTGTTACCTCACTTGACAATGTAAAAATAAAATAGTTGATAGACGAGATAAGAAGGGCAGGAGATTGTGGGGAGTGTGGGCACTGACGTCAATATTCTAGCTTACAGAGTAAGACGCCAAGCCATCGATGGCTGGTGACACACTATCATCAGGGGGACTAAAACAATGACATTACCAACCAGAACTCAGTGGGGAAAAGAAACTGTGGTAGGGATTAGATTTCATGTGGTGATGGGACCTTGGTTAGATAGTCTACAGAAAATGGTTCCCTCTGTGTCTGGTGTTGAGCCTGAGATCAGCAGAACTGGCAACTAGGAAGAACAGACAAAACTAGGGAAGAGGAAGGTAGAGAAACTGGAGTCTGCATCTGTCTCTGCTTCCGGTCTCCACGTGAAGACCTTCTACACAAGCTGATGCTCCATCTTGGACCTGGCCATGCAAATGGCTCAGGACTCAGAATCCTGGGAAGAGGAGGAGTGGGACAGAGGGGGGAGGAGGAGGACGGAGAGGAGGAGGAGCCAGGGGCAGCGAGTATGGCTGCAAGGTGAGCTACATACATGCTAGTGACACGCATGGGAGACACAGCAGAACCAGGTCCAATGCTGACATGCATGCAGGCTGGACTGCTTCACTTCTGCCTACCAAATTTGCACAGACTCCCATCATCACAAACCATAACCTGGCACCAAACTTGGGGAGGTGTCATCCCTATTTAACACATATCAGTACACTAAATAACTGGGAGGGACAGAGGGGATTATGACAGGTTGGGGTGCCTGGTGGGAAGGGAAGAAGAGGGGCAGGTAAGGGTGTTTATTGAGGTTGAAACTTGTGAAAGGAAAGAAAGGGAAGGAAGCAGGTTATGTTGAGGGACAAGTCAACCTGACAGACCCACGCAGATGACCCGACCTGCCCTGGAGCACTGGAGTGTTATTCCCTGTCCTTTAAAGTCCCCTCTGCTCAGTCCCTAGAGGTGGACTTCCCCAGAAGGACTAATAGGACCGAAGCAGGGGAAGTGGCCCCCGAGGGAGCTGCCTGCTGACCACCCTCCAAAACTGGACAGAAAGTCAGTGCTTGAAGGGAGTTTTGGGCCACACATCTCTGTCTCTTCAGATAAACTACATCTTTTATCAGAACATGGCAACAATAGACATTGTCCCTGACTGATCTACCACTACCAGCAGCGTATCCAACCCTCCATACCCTAAGGTTCAATGCATTGCAGGCAAAGGTCAATCTAGGCTCTCAAGAAAATGACCTATAGAGTCCCCTACAGACAATCTCATGGAGGCATTGTCTGAGTTGAGGCTGCTCTTGTCTGATAACTCTCTTGTGTCAAGGTGACAAAAACAAAAAAAACAAAAAAACAAAAAAACTAACCAGGGCATATCTGCCAAGCCTTCCCTGCATTGCTGGGATAAAACCAACTTGATTGATGTCAATGGTCTTTTTAATATGTCTTTTTAATATGTTCCTCTATTTGGTTTGCAAATATTTTAAGAATGTATGCATTTATGTTCTTTGCAGAAACGAATCTGCAATTTTTTTTCTCTTTTCTTTCTTTTTTTCATTTTGTGTCTTTATCTGGTTTTGTATCAGGTTAATAGTGACTTAGTGTGAAGAGTTTGATAGTGTTCTCCCTTTCTTGGTACATAGAATAATTTAAGAAGCATTGATGTTACTTTTTCTTTGAAAGTCTGACAAAATTCACCAGTTTGTCCATCTTTGTCTGGACTTTTTATAGTCGAGGGCTCTAGTTTGGTTTGTTGTTTAATGTGTGTGGGTGTTGTTGTTTTTTTTTAAGATTTATTTATTATTATATGTAAGTACACTGTAGCTGTCTTCAGACACACCAGAAGAGGGTGTCAGATCTCATTATGGATGGCTGTGAGCCATCATGTGGTTGCTGGGATTTGAACTCAGGACCTTCGGAAGAACAGTCAGTGCTCTTAACCACCAAGCCATCTCTCCAGCCCCCATGTGTGGGTATTTGGCTTGCATGCGTGTCTATGTCCCACGTGCATACTTGGTGCCTGAGGAGCTAGAGCTGGATCTGAGCAGAAAGCTGGTGGGGAGAGCAGCTATGGACCAGCAGGCAATCAAGTAGGCTTCCTCAAAGCGAGGGACTGAGCTGACTTGTGGAGCCTTCGGTCCATGATACGCACTAGGTATCAGATGAGAGGTTGGTGTGGAGACATCGCATCTCAGTGTTAGGTGTCTGTCCCTTTATAGGGTCTAGGTGAAGGAGTTACACCCTTTTGTCAACTTGGTGTATCTGATAACTTCTTAGGTATGGCTTTTAATATGCCCACGTGTCCCTACAGTTTCCAGTCTCCTCAATAAACTTACAGCATGGCTCCTTTTCTAGTCTCAGGAATAAGTGCTGGTTAGGCAGTGCCTGCAGTGTCTGGGTCCGCTCAGGGTCTGCAGTCTTCCTCAATAGTATTCTTCCTCAAAATGGAGTCAAGGGCTGCTTGGAAAGGAAGAGTCTCCTGGGTGATGCACAGCCTGAAAAACACTGTTTTATACAATGTGGAGTAACCTTGAGTAGGCCATGGCTTAGCTCAACCGGAAAAGCAACTTAGGGAAGAAAGGGTTTCTTTGGCTTACAATTCTGGGATTCGGTTTATTATTGGAGGGAAAGGCAGGAACTGGAAGCACTATGTCCACAGTCAAGAGCTGAAGAGGAAACTTAAGGGTTCTTCAGAAAGTTGGTTGGATGATGTTTTCCTGGAGCAAACATGTGAAGGAACCATTTGTTAAAGTGGATACAGGCGTGAAAGGCTAAGGAAGACTTGTGAAGGAACGTTTCACCGAAGAAGACACAGTAGAGAGGATGTTCTGCTAAAGCAAACATGTGAGAGGACAATACATGTGTGATGGAACAGTCTTTGCTAATGACACACATGTATTGGCCCGCTGTTGTGGATAGCCCTGGGCTTGTATTTTGATGCTAATTCCACTCCTCAGAGGGGCTGCAGATGAGGAGTTGCCTTGTAAACCTTCTTCCCACCTTAACTTTTCAAATAAAGGCTTGTGCCAATGATTGGGCAGGAGGAAGTGGGAGGAGCTGAGAGTCTAGGGGAGGAGCCACAGGGGATAAACAGGAGGGAGGAGCTATGGGAGATGGACTGAGAGGCTGCAGAGAGAGAAGCTCGTGGCCTGGAGAAACTGCAAGTTCTATGGGATAATATAGATGGAAATAGAATAGTGTAGTGGGGGATCTGCCCAATCTAAGCTTGTAGCTTGTTAACTGATTGAGATGAGATTTCTTTTACCGGAGAATTGGGTTGGGACCAAAGTAGCAACAGTCCGCCTTACATTGCATAGTTGAGCTGCATTTGTTGGGATGTCAGAGAAATGCACCAAAACATTTTGGTGATGTGCCGCTTTTTGTTGCTGCTTCCTCCAGTTCAGGCTGATTAGATGCATGCGCTGAAGCAGGACGAATACTGAGGCAAGACACGTGGAGGACATGGTGTTTGGAGGTTATAAATGGGACCCCCCCCCTCCGAGTAACAGAGACAGAGCTTGGCTTGCTGGTACAGCTAGCTATGCAATGTTTGTGGGTCTCACATCCCTGAGAGAGGCACAGCTAAGAACTTCTCCTGGTGTGCCTGTTGGTCACTGCTGTTGACCCAGGCCTAGGCTGAGGCCTGGCTGTCTCTGCTAGGTCATGTCACCACTGTTGCTAACCTGACTCTACCAAACTGGACCGCTGGTGTATTCGTAGGCTGTTTGTAAGTGGATCAAGCTGCTGCCACCTGCTAACCTGTGAGCTAAACTGCTGATTTCCAGTCAACACAGATGGGAGTTGCTCCAAAGAACCTTTCTAAACAGGTCTACTTACCCCGTATCCTTTCTTTTCCACTATCTCTGGTGGGTGGTGGGCAACAAGGAAGGTGGAAGCATTTAAGAACTATCATTAAAAAGAGTATTTGAAAAAGATTAAAGTTACAAGAGCAAAGAGAAAATAAACGCATGGGCCCTTGCTGACCTGCTTAGTCAGGTTTCTCCTCTCTTACATGGCTCAGGGCCTCTGCCTAGGGAATGATGCCACCCACAGTACTGCATCAATATCAATTAACAATGAAGAGAATGCCCCGCAGACATGCCTGCAGGCCAACCTGGTCCGGACAATTACTAAGACTTTCTTCCCAGGTGATACTAGGTTATACCAAATTGCCAGTTAAAACTAACCAGTAACAACCTCCCTCTTAGAACTATTTTCATTGCATCCTATAGGTTTAAGTATATTGGGTCTTCATTACCATTTGATTACAGGATCCTTTACTTCCTTCTTGATTTCTTCAATGATCCAGATATCATTTAATAGTGCCTTGTTTAATCTCTATGGATTTGTGTATGCTCTGTAGCTTCTCTTGATGCTTTTTAATTCATTACGATCACACAGAATACAAGGAATTGGGCTAAAGAGTTGATTTATCAGTTAAAGGCAGTTGACCCTCCAGAGGACCAAAGTTTAACTCCCACTACCCTTATTGGGCAGGCAGCTCAAAAGTGCCCTTAACTCCAGCTCCAGAAGGGATCAGCCACCTTTGGCCTCTATGGACACCTGTACTCATGTGTACAAACACACACACACACACACACACACCATGCCACATACATACCATACACACACAAACATATGCATGATTAAAAATAATAAAAAACAAGTTTTTAAAAAAGCATATAAACAATTGTTTCAATTTTAATATATTAACTGTGATTTGTTTTGACTCCTAATATATGCTCTGTTTTAGAGGAAGTTCCATGAGTATGTATGACATTTCAAATTAGGAAGAACACTTTTGTCAAAAATAAATGGAATGGGTTATTGGACCATAATTTGCTTTATCATTTTCCAAGTGTGAGATAGTTGCAAAATTGCTTCCTGATTTTCAGATACATTGTTGCAGGATATTTGAGCACACTGTGAACCCAGAGACTGTGTTATTTATTAAAAACAAAAACAAAAAAAACAAAACAAAAATCCCAACTAGTTTCTAGCTGTGGTGTGGCTCAGCCCTTAGCACATGTCATTAATCCCTCTGTCTGGAATATGTACAAGCCCTTAGTACATACTTAATGCCAAAAAAGTGAAGGTTAAAATTAGTTTGTATAAGGACGTACCCATGTTTAAATGTGTCTAATTGAGTGGCAGACAAAGTGCCACATCAGAGAAAGGTATGACAGAATAGGATATGCCCAACTTCCCTGAGAAGAGAGAGGAAAGGGAAGCTACTTAAGAGAGAGTGCAGAGAGAGAGGGGAGGCAGTTTTACTAGGAGAGTTTTAGGGTCTGGTTGAAGAGAAGACAATCTAGACATGGGTGAAAACTGAATGAGCTAAAGAATGAGAAAGAGACAGAAGGTTAGAACAGATTGCCAGGGTTAGTTTGAGGCCAAGCAGAACAAAAAGTCAGAGGCCAGGAGAGAAGCCAGTTTGAATCAGTCAGCTTGGAGAGGAGTTTTGTGCCAGAACAGCTGATTTGAACCAGCTAGTCAGAGCTCAGGAAAAAAAAAAAAAAAACAATTAGAAAGGGTGAACTTATTCAGCAGCAAGTCTCAGAGGCTGGAAACAGTCTAGGTCTAGGTTAAACCATATGGAGGTTAGAAGCTTCCAGTACTAGGCCTAGGTTAGCAGACTGATGCAGTGAGCCTTGGAGATGACAATTATTACAGGAGAATTAAAGTTACTGTTACAATTGCCCTCTTTCTTTCCTTCATAGTCTTTCTTCTTCCTTATTTAATCCCTAACTCCAAGATACCCTCTAGCCTCCACTCTCTCCACTGGCCTCTCCCAGGTCACATTTTGGCTACCCCTCATGTGTCACAAAGCAGCCCTGCATCTGGCTCCCCCAGAAGAATCAAGCAGGGTGAGAGGATTTCCCAGCCCTGGTGGAGCCCCTCCCGAGCTGTCCTACACACCGCAGAGCTGATGAGTCCTGTCACCATCACTGTCACCATCACTGTCACCATCCGGCACACTTCATGCTGAATTAGTTGCCCAGCCTCTGCCAGTCATTGCACCTCGATGCTTATGTTTTTCGTGTGAATTAAAACATTCAGGCGCCGTGAATGTGAAGTTCACACACTTAGTCTTCGTGGCATTTTAACGAGACTCAACTGGGTCCAGCACATTCCACAGTTACAGTTGTATGAAAGCTTTCTATCAGGATTATTTCCTTAGGTCTGGCCCATCACAGCCAAGGCAAACTAGAGCTTCTGAGCCTGTGGAAGGTTGGGGAGCACTGTGTCCAGGCAGATGGTGAATGGCTGCAGGGCCTATCCCAGTTCTGGTCAACTGAACCAGCAGATAAATCGAGGTCCTCACAAGCCCTTGAGGAGGAAGTGGTGAGGTGGTGGGAAAGTGGCACCCATCCTCACAGAAAATGCTCCCCATGAACCTTTATCTCATTCTCTGTGCTTATCGCCTTAATCCAAGGTCACCTCTGCAGCTCTCAGAATATTCCCATGCACCCAGGAAAAGAGGTGTCAGCATCCCATCCTACAGATGTGGCAACTGAGACCCAGAAAGATAAACTGACTTGTCCAAGATGAGTGAACCAAAAATTAGTTGTTCTATCTACTGAATATCAGATCTATGAATCTCAAGAGGTTTGCTTCCTGAAATGAAGAGGCTTAAAAAGACTACACATCTTACTGTGTAGGTCACGGGGTGCAGGACTCCCTTTGCTGGGTTCAAGGTGCTTCTCCAAGAGTGCTTATCGCTTTGTTGTAAGTGAGAATGTTGGAAGGGGGTGGGGGGGCTTTCAATGCCGTAGGCTAAGGTCCTCTGACGCGTGGGCAGCTGCACTGCCCTGAGGCCCCCCTTCTCCTCTTCTCTCTTGAACCTGCTGTTTTGGTCCCTGATCTCACAATGAGGTTGTGACTGCTCCACAGTTCATCTTGTATTCCCTGGCTCCTGTCACTACAGCAAGGCAGTGGACCCACATAAGTGCCTCTACCCCACTGGCTCTTAAGCCTAGCAGGGGGCAGCATTCAGCTAAAGGACCCCAAAGTGACATACTCATCTCTGCCTGTCACCTCAAAAATAGTTTATAGGAGATGGAGAGATGGTTTATCATCTGATGCTTACAAAGAACCAGGGTTTGGTTCCTCGCACCCGCGTGGCAGCTCATAACTATGTATAACTCCAGTTATAGGGTATCTGATGCCCTCATCTGGTCTCCATAGGTACCAGATATACACACACATAAACATACCTGTCGCGCTGGGGGGGGGCGGGGCGCTGACAAGTGTAAAATAAATCTTTAAAACGTTTACATAGCATCTGTCTTCAGATCACCAGGCACTTCACGCTTAATGTCTTTTCTTACTGAATTAAGAAAATGTAAGTGTGGGTCTGGGGAGATGACTCAGCAGTTAAGAGCACTGATTGCTCTTCCAGAGGTCCCGAGTTCAGTTCCCAGCAACCACATGGTGGCCACAGCCATCTGTAATGGGATCTGATGATGCCCTCTTCTGGTATGTATGAAGATGGGTACAGTATACTCCCATACATAAAATAAACAAGTAAAAATTAAAAAAAAAAAAGAAAAAAGAAAATACAAGTGTGGGTGACTGAGTCCCACCTGCCACCTGCTAGCTGAGAGCACATTGCTAATCCTTTGCAAATCCAACTCATCTGTACAGCGAGGACAGTAACAAGGCCCCTGTCTACCTGTCAGAGTTAGAGTCAAAGGCTGTGTGTGAAAGGGATCGGGGAGCTACAGCCTAAGTTGCTCAGGACTGCTGAGGTAATTAGCACCACTTTATTCCTAAGCAACCCTTCATCACATTTCCTTCTGATCATCAGCAGTACCTACCACCCCCAGCCCCTACGCCAAGAAGCCTACTGGGTTTTTTGTTTGTTTGTTTTTTCTTTCAGGAATTTTTTTCTCTTCATCCAATACTAAAGTTTCTTTTCCTTGTAAGGAACACACAGAGATCTACCTTCAAGAGCATGATCCTCTTTTCTACTGTGTGATTGGTTCAGAGTTCGGCACATGACCTAAGCCAACCAATCAAACTAATTTTTTTTAAGTAAATCAAATGGCTCCTCTCTGCTGTGAGGACTTGAGTCGGAGCTTGCTTGCAATGACGGGTCATGTAATGCAGAGGATGCCTGCCTGACAATGAGGCCAAGCAAAATGAAAATGAGGAAAGTGTACAGGTGCCCTGGCCAGATGTTCCTAAGCCAGCTGTTACCCACTTCCCAGGGGCAGAGAGGAAGACACTCTCCCTTTCGGACCTGGTTTCTCTCCTTAGAGTTTCCTTCCCTCGTGGTGGGGGTGGGGTGAGGGGGTGAATGTCTGTCACTCGGAAGCCATGGACTCCAAGCTTGGGACATTCTGCTTGTCCCTCCCTCTCAACCTCACCATTTGATCAGCAGGAGCTCAGGTTGTCCCTCCAGCACCATTTCCTTCTTTTTTTTTTTTTTACCGACACACTCTTCTACATGGAGGGGGTCTGAGGGGCAGAGATGTGGGAGTCCAGAAAGGAATCCCAATCACATTGTTCTCTTAATGACTTCCTATTTCTCTGTCTCAAGCGTCTTTGTCTAAGCACTCTTAGACAAAGGACCTACAGTTGTGGGTGTGGCAGTTGGTGCCTTCATTCCGCATAGTTTGAGAGACTGGGTCGAGGTGAGGTGATTACTTGAGTCCATGAGCAAAAAACCACCCTGAGAAACATGGTGAGATCCTGTCTCAGGGAACGGGTAAGCCCTGGAATGCAGGTATGGAAAAAGGATCCTTATAAGGGCTCAGCAGAGTCTCAATAAGAGAAAGTATGTATGCTTTTTGGAAAAGGGTTTCATGGGTTTTGTTGTTATTTGTTTGTTTGTTTGCTTGCTTGCTTGCTTGTTTGTTGGGAAATGCTTTCTCTGTCTTGGCTGTCCTGGAACTCACTTTGTAGACCAGGCTCTACTCAAACTCACAGAGATCCTCCTGCCTCTCCAAGTGCTGGGATTAAAGGCTTGCCAGGCCACCATCACCACCAGGCAGTGTCTCCTGTATCTTAGTCTAGTTTCAAATGTACTGTGTAACAGAGGATGAACTTGATCTAATACTCTTGCCTCTTTCTCCTGAGTGCTGGGATGGCAGTCATGGCCCACCTACAGGGTTTATGCAGTACTGGGGTCAAACCCAGGACTTTATCCATGCTACACAGCATTGTACCAATTGAGCAAAGCCACAGGCCTTACAATTATTACTGTTTTCAGTTGGGGGTCATTAATCATCATTCTTTGAATTCAAACATCAAAACATGACCGCAGGCAGGCTGAAAAGAATTCAGCCCAGGGCTGCCCATGATGCTGGGGACCACTGAGTAAAATGGGATGATAAACTGCTACAGCAATGAGGCTTGGACAGGGACCAACTCAAACAAATAGAATCCTGCCGCCACACCCACAACAGCCATCAGAAGCAAGTGCATCCATCCAAAGCGAGTCCAAGCATCCATCCCAGGAGGCCAGGCTGCTGGGTCTGGGTCAAGATCCTGATGGAGGACTGGGGCTCACCAAGTGTGGCGGAGAGCAGTCAGCACCCAGAGACTTGGAGCATTCTCTGCTCCCTGAGTGTGTGACTGGCACTATGCTCATTCTTCTTGAAGAGAGAAGGGCCAGTGGGCAGCAGCTAAGACTCCATCCTCCCCTGCGATTGATAAACTAGTGACTTTGAGAGAGCCTTGGTCCCCTTGTGTGGGAAAGGAGGAGGCAGGTGACTTCCAGGGTCTCCTCCAGGAGGGGCATTCTGAGTCAGCCTGAGCCCAAGATCCTAAGGAGTTAATGGCACTGTGACCAGCCCACCATGACCCCAGGCTACACCAAGGGTGTTTCCAAAGAATATAAGGCACAGAGCTGGGAAGGCCAGCCTTCCCCACTGATTGATTTCTATGAATATTTACCCTGGAGGAATGATGGGGTGTGGGGGGCAGTAGGCAGCCCAGGGGCTATTCTCCCCACTTGACAGTACTGCCTCTGTAGCACCTCTGTGTGGAGAAAGGTGAACCAGGAGCTAAGGGTGAGCATCTCTGCTTAACAGCTCTCCGTCTGTTTACCCAAAAAATATTGTCCCATCATAAAAATTCCCAAAATAGTTCCTTCCCTGGCCAGACTGACTGGCGGGCGCCCAGCTTGGGAGCTCCGCCTCACTGGAGACACGCTCCAGGGAGGTGAAATTAGCTGGGAAGGTCTGGAGCCACAGTGTGAGGACCACCAGGCCTGCACATCCTGTGGGGTGGAGCACGGAGGTAGAGCCATAGACTCGTCTCTGGGGTCTCTCTCTGGGGACCCTCTCTTGGCAGGGACAACTTATTTTTAGCTAAGAAGGGCTCCTTTGGCTCTTTGTGGGAGGCTGTGTCTCGTGGGCTGGAGGGGAGACAAATACTTTTCCCCCTCAGCTGGAATGCTGTCTCCCACACTCTGATTCTGGCCAATAACTCCTCAGGCCACAGTTTCCAATTTAAAAGGTGTCTCCTCAGACAGCCACTCCCTTCCCAGGAGCGTGAACCGGGCCTCCAGGTATAGTCTAGTAGGATTCTACGTTTTTCTCTTTGGAGAACTTAGCACTGTTTGTACTTAAAAAAAAAAAAAATAGCACCACCAGTCTTTGCCAGAGCCTGTGAGGTCCTGGGGCAGAGGCCAGAAGGCAGTACACATGCCTCACATGTCACAGATACTATGAAGTTCGTGCTCCTCTGCCTGGGACCCCAGGCATCTCCCCGGTCATGCCAATCTGTGGGAACCTGGATAAATAAAGTCAATGACACTTCACCCCTCTAACTAATCTGTCCACTACCCCTAATCAGAGTGGGATTGTAAAATGGAGTCACTGCCATTTAAGTGACAGGTTTATCCTCAGAGGGGACCCTTCCACCTAGAGCCACCTAGAGCTGTCAGTCTGGGTTTCCAAATGTATGCAGGAAGGCATAGACGGGCCTATAGACCATATAGAAAAGGCCCTGCTTTTATGTGCAGGCATGCCCCCACCTTCCTGTGCCTTAAAACTCCACCAGGCGGGCTGACCTACTCCTTAGGCAGTGTCACTGAGCTTGACGACCTTCCAAGTTAAACCGACGCCTTGCAACCCAGCCTCATACAGGCCTCCACACCAGATTTTGGAGAGAAAAAAATTGGGAGAGTAGATCTGAGTCCTTGGGGTTAGGCTCTCCCGTAAGAACGGGCAGATGACTGACAGTCCCACATCTGGTCTCAGTGCCACAAGGTCAGACCCTTTAAGTGGATCCTAAAATTTATGACGTATTCTTCTATATTCTGTATTCTTCTAGCCCTAAACTCAAGGCAACAACTTTGTAATATACAAAACTATGTACTTCTTATTTTATGTAATCTATATGTATGCATACAAATGCACATTCATGTGTGCAATTTGCTGCCCTAGAACTCTCTATGTAGCCCTGACTTGTGGTCCTCCAGCCTCCCATCCTTGACTGTCAGGATTACAGACATAAGCCACCTTGCCCAACCATACCCTGTTTAATAGGGAAGTTATCTTGAACGTAATTGCACTAGATACGATGTCTGCCGCCTCTTAGCATCCAGTTACTTGTATCTAAGGCAGGGAAATCAGGCCATAGAGCCAAGCATAAGAAAAACAATCCCTGATGTAATGCAACTCCTTTCTAGGGGCTGGGGAGATGGCTGAGATGTTCTCAGCAGCTAAGAACACTTGTTGCTCTTACAGAGAACCTGGGTTCAATTCCCAGCACCAACAGTGTGGCTCACACCCATCTGTAGCTCCAGGTCTAAAGGATTCAATATCCTCTTTTGACCCCTATGGGCATCATCCAAGCGCATGATACACATACACACATGCAAACAAACACACTCATGAAAATAAAATTATATGTGTGTGTGTGTGTGTGTGTGTGTGTGTATACCTTTCTGTTAGTGCCTTTGAAATACACAATTATCAAGCTTGGTGACATAGGCCTATAATCCCAGCTACTCAAGAGGCTAAGGCAGGAGGATCACAAGATCATGATCAGCCTAAGCAAGTTACTGAGACCCTGTCTTAAAATAAAAAGTAAGGCTTTTGAGTGGCTTGCTTGCTCAAGCCTGCTCCTTCCCTGTGGTGTGTATTCTATAGTTTTCAACTCTCATTTTCATAATAGTAATAATAATAATAGCAAAATAGAGGGCTAGGAATGGCGTGATGGTTCGTATCTATGATCCCAGAAGTCTAGAATGGAGTCAGGAAGATCAGGAGTTCAAGGGCAGCCTCAGCAACACTGTAGGCTCTTCCTTGTACAGCGTGATACCCTGGCAGCTGCCTCCAGGAAGGGTACCAGGCAGCCATCCAGGTCTAGAAGGGACGGAAGCCAGACTGGAGACTGCCATTGCTGTCTCCATGTCTCACAGCCGGGTTGTGCTGTTCCAGAGGGAAAGCAAGAAGCACACAGCATCACCGAGCCTTCCTGAACGTTCCGAGACTGTCAATCAACTAGCTCCTCCTTCTGCAGTCAGGGAAGCTTGTCATTATGAGAGCAGAGGCTGCTTTAAGTGCGTTGTGGCTGCTCATGGACACCCTGACAACGACTGCAGAAACTGCCACAGCTGTCAGGACCACTGCAAACACGGCTGCTTCTGTTTAAGGGGACATCATGTTGACAGCTCTCATCTGGGAAGTTCTGTTTCTGTCACAGCTGCCCCAGGTACACTGAAATGACTCCAGAGGATGACACTTGGGCAGTGGCAACTTCAGATGTGCCTCAGATGGCCCCACCATCTTGCAGGTGTCCTTGGTTAGGTCTAGGGAAGTACTTCCACCACCCGTGACAGCTGGGACAGACAAGCCCAGTACTAAGTACAAAAGTTTGTGGTTCGCAGACAGAAGGCGAAGTGCATGTGTGCCTGGCAGATTAGACCAACCCTTCACTCTACCCTGCTATGCCTCTGTGCCTTCCTGGGGCTTCAGTCTGGGTTCCAGTAAAACCTAATCCCAGGCGGTTTTATAGTCTACTTACGTGTTTGAGCGCAAGTTAAAGTGGGCAAGCCCCTGGCATAAAATACAGATAATTTTTACTTAGTGTTGTTGTACACACCTTTAATCCCAGCAGTCGGGAAGCAGAGGCAGGTGGATCTCTGTGAATTCAAGGCCTGCCTGGTCTACAGAACTAGTTTTAGATAGTCAAGACTGACACTGAGAAACTCTGTCTTGAACACAACCAAACAAATGAACAAGAAACAATTCTATTATTGATTGATTGATTGATTGATTGATTGATTGATTTACCCCAATCAGGTCATTTCAAGCCTCAGAGTGTTTCTTTTCTCACTGATGAGAAAGGACACTATGAAGGCACCAGGACTCTGTTGAGTTCTAAGTAGGAAAAGGACATGTGCATATACTCTGTGTTTATCAGGGTTTGGTTCCCTTTCTCTCTGCTGTCTTCAGAACTTGGTGGTTGTGGAGTCCCTCCAGAGTGACTGTGGATTTGCAAAATCAGTGATTTTGATTGGGTATCTGAGATTTGATCTTTTGAATGATCACACGAAGGTATTAACCTTAAAGGGAGCCAGCTCCACTCGGAGCCTCCTGCTCCTGAGTGCAGAGGGGCTTCCGTGCCTTGGCCAAATGGACTCCTAAGGAATTTGATAATTGCCTTTCCAGTTAGAACAGCACATATTCAACCACTCAGCGGATTTAGGAATCTGTTTAAAATGCAACTATAAATAGCCCAGGTACTTCCAGAGTTCCTTGCAAATTCCCTGTCCTTATGAATAGCCTGTTGTTCAGAGCCACCCAACTCTCCTCACCAACCGGGTTTGCAAGAACCAGGCCCCCATCACTGCCTTGGTGTTTATTTAACCATCTCATTCCTGAAGTAACTTAAGATAGCTTTTCAGAGATGTCCACAATACAATGAAAGCAAATGTGTAAGTAAATGAGGGAATGCAGAGGGAAAAGGGAAAAGCAAGGCAGAGAGTCTGAGGAGAAATTTCTGTTCTGAGGTTGGGAGACTCTTTACACTGGCTCAAGGTGAGGCCGTAGATTGGAACGTGACCTTCCTAGCAAGCTAAGCCAAAGAGTGGGGGGTAAGGGGGTTAAGTGCATGGATTATATCGCCCAGAAAGTAAAGGCAGCAGCCCCTAGAGTGATGATCTAAGAGAAGTTCCTTGCCTTTGTCCTTCCAAAAACAAATCAAACAAGCAGAAGACGATATTCTCATAGTAGCTGTGGTGAGGAGTCTCATTGGTTCTCTTAAAACATCCCTCGATGGAAGCTGATGACTTCTGTTAGATTTCAAACCTGCGACAAACATCTGAGGTGCCTACTGACCACCAGGTTCTCTCTGCATTCCTCAACCCCTACCTATTACAGGGCCCTCCTGGCTGGCATACCCTGCCCCCTACCCTGAACTGTCCAGCACAATGGGGGGGGGGGGGGAGAGGCATGGGTTGCTCTTCCCTATACAATCCAATCATTTTCCCTACCCACTCTTTTTGTGCCTCTGGGCCTCCTGGCTGTTGCACCTGGCTCCTCTGTTCTCCTCCATCCCTTCCCCTCCCCCTTCCTCAAATAGCTCAGGGTCCCGACCACTCTGGACCCTCCCAGATGTCCCTGCCTCTGGCTATGCTCTCCCACACATCCATAATAAACTCTCTCCTCCACCATACCTAGGACCAGTCATGATTCCTTTCCTTTTCATGTCTTTTTTTTTCATTCAATTTCTTTTTTTTTTACTGTAATTTTATTTTTTTTTTATTTTCTATATTCTTTGTTTACATTCCATATGATTTTCCCTTTCCTGGTTCCCCCCTCCCCATAAGTCCCATAAGCCCTCTTCCCTCTGCCCGTTCCCCAATCAACTCCCTCCCACTTCTCTGTCCTGATAATTCGCCTACAATGCTGCATCAAGCCTTTCCAGGACCAGGGCTCTCTCCTTCCTTCTTCTTGGAACATCATTAGTCATTAGGGAAATGCAAATCAAAACAACCCTGAGATTTCACCTCACATCAGTCAGAATGGCTAAGATTAAAAACTCAAGAGACAGCAGGTGTTGGCGAGGATGTGGAGAAAGCGGAACACTCCTCCACCGCTGGTGGGAATGCAAGTTGGTACAACCACTCTGGAAATCAATCTGGCAGTTCCTCAGAAAACTGGGCATGACACTTCCGGAGGACCCTGCTATACCACTCCTGGGCATATACCCAAAGGATTCCCAGCATGTAATAAGGACACATGCTCCATTATGTTCATAGCAGCCTTATTTATAATAGCCAGAAGCTGGAAAGAACCCAGATGTCCCTCAATGGAGGAATGGATACAGAAAATGTATATATTTACATAATATATTTACACAATGGAATACTACTCAGCAATTAAAAACAATGAATTCATGAAATTCTTAGGCAAATGGTTGGAACTGGAAAATATCATCCTGAGTGAGGTAACTCTTTCACAAAAGAACACACATGGAATGCAGTCACTGATAAGTGGATGTTAGCCCAGAAGCCCTGAACACCCAAGACACAACTCACAACCTTCATTATTCAACTTCTTTTTTTTTTTTCATTTGACTTCTTAACAGAGTAAGTTCATTGAACGCATTTCCATGGCAGCGGGAAAGACAGGGTTCCGATCAACAGCTGTAATTCAAGGATGTGCTTTAAGAACTGAAGCGGTAGGGGAGCTGTGGCCTAAAGGATCTCCTCACCAACCCCCCATTGCCCAAAGCATACTTGAGTAAGCATCATGGCTGAGTTTGTAGGAGTTGCCTTCTAACCTGGGGTGCCAGGTAAATGCCACTCCGTTTGCTTTAACTTTAGCAGTACCACAGGGAGGTTGGGTGTCCCCTGTGGGCAGTGCAGGGCAGTGACCATGCCTCCTCCCTACCCCGTTTTCTTTTCTTTTAGGAAATGGTCATCATGTCAAATTCCTTCCTTTTCCCACCACTCTGGTTTGCTTTCTATTGCTGTGACAAACACGGTGTGAACAAAAGAAACTTGGATCGGCAAGGTTTTATTTTGGCTTACATGTCCCGATCACAGCCATGATGGAGCAGAAACTCAGTGAGGAGCAGAGGGAGGGACTATGTAGGGACACTGCTCACTGGCTTGCTCTCTTTGCCTTATTTTACTCTCTTATACAACCCAGGACCACCTACTCAGGGGTTACACCCATCACCCACAGTGGGCTGGGCTGGGCCCTCCCACATCAATCATTAATCAAGAAAATGCCCCACAGACATGTCCACAGGCCAATCTGATGAAGACAATTCCTCGTTTGAGTTTCTGCCTTCTCAACTGACTCTAGTTTGTGTCAAGTTGACAAAACCTAACCAGCACATCCATTTATCATCAAGGCCTTGTTGGCCTGTCACAGTGAGTTTCAGTTGTCAACTTGACACACCTAGAAAGACGGCTCCTCAGTTAAGAAACTGGACCCATGTGGCCATGTCTGTGGGGCATTCCAGAGCCTGGGCTGTGACCATGAGCCTGGAAGCAAGCCAACAAGCAGCATTCTTTCATGGTTTCTGCCTCGGTTCCTACTTCCTAGTTCCTATCTTCAGTTCCCACCTTGGCTTCCTTCTTGATGCACTGAAACCTATCAGCCAAACCAGCCCTTTCCTCCCAAGGCTGCTTTTAGGATGTGTTTTATCACAGCAGCAGAAAAGTAAACTGGGGCATGGCCCTGTCTTGGGCTAGCTCATTATCATACGTAGTACTGACTGTGTGTGTGTGTGTGTGTGTGTGTGTGTGTGTGTGTGTGTCTAACATGTATGTATGTTGTATATGTGTATGTACATGAGACAGACTCTATGTAACCCTTGTTGGTTCTGAGCTCACAATCCTCCTACCTCAGTCTGCTGAGTTCCGAACCTGTGGACATGTACCACTAAAGCCAGCTGCAAAACATTGCTTTCATGAGAAAATGCACTCCTGTCTCCAATAACTTACTGGACAATTAAACTTCTAGTATGGGAAGCCAGGAAATTCCTGTTCCGTATCTTACACACTTATGTACTCAAGATGACAAGGACAGGGAACATTGACCTCTGGGAATGAGGAATGCCTAAGCATCTAATGTTTGTCCTGACAAAATGAATAGATTCTTCCAGAAATGACCTCTTCCTCATTCCCCTGAGCTCTGGGTCTCGGATGTAATATAAGCAATCACAACAGCAAACATTCCTCTGTGTGTTCACATGTGCATGCACTGAGAAACACATATACAAATATGGATCAGACATTAAAACTGCTTCAGCCAAGTGTAGGAGCGTCAACCTGTAATCTTCACGAGGCTGAGGCAGGAGACTCACCAGCTCAAAGCCAGCCTTTATTACACCACTGGGTGTAACTGGGTCAGAATAGTGCACTGGGAATTTGTATTCAGGAGCAGAAGGTCGTGACGTCCTTCCGGGAAGTGACACAAGGGCTGGGGGAAGTTGTATTCTTTCCTTTCCAGCTTCTGAGAACATTTCAAACTTTATTTAAAAAATAATAATACTGGGGCTGGAGAGATGGCTCAGCTGGTAAGAGCACCAACTGCTCTTCCAGAGGTCATGAGTTCAAATCCCAGCATCCACATGGTGGCTCACAACCATCCGTAAAGAGATCTGACACCCTCTTCTGGCGTCTGAAGACAGCTACAGTGTACTTACATATAATAAATAAATAAATATTTTAAAAATAAAATAAAATAATAATAATAATACTATAAATGCTGTGTGACGTGGTTCATATCTATACCTCCAGGTGTCTGAGGCAGAAGGATGACAGATTCAAGGCCAACCTCACAATGTAGCAAGACACTGTCTCAAAAAAAATGTTGTTTATACTTTTGATCATGAAAACACACACATGTGTCTGTATTCAATTATACTGCATGCAGTCAAAGGACATTTGAGTGTTAAAATGGAAGGTGGGTCTGGATGAACAGTAATCTAAGGGACTGGACTGTGATCCTGAGATTAAGTTACCCCACCCCTTAGGACCTCAGAATGCTCCCCTATGGAAAAGAAAGGGCAAGCCAGATTCATATGGAAGACCCTTTCTTTTTTGTTTTTGTTTTTTTTTTTTTCCGAGACAGGGTTTCTCTGTGTAGCCCTGGCTGTCCTGGAACTCACTCTGTAGACCAGGCTGGCCTCAAACTCAGAAATCCGTCTGCCTCTGACTCCCAAGTGCTGAGATTAAAGGCATGCGCCACCACTGCCCGGCTTGGAAGACCCTTTCTAAGTCAGTGTCCTGGACGATGTCCCTTCAACCAGTCCAGAGTCATTCTAGGTTGTCATGGTGTTCACTAGTCCCAGCTGAGAACCTCTGCCAGGTGTCAGAGGCAAGGAGTGACCCCTGCCCTGTGGAAACATTGTCACCATGCTTTCTCCTCCTCCTCTGGCTTCTGACACTTGGCCACCTCTTGTATACATGAGCTTACAGGCTGCTTGCTCCTGAGCATAAACAGTGACGTCAGGACCCTGAAAGTATGAGGAAACAGCTGACAGTTTCATAACAGAAAGAAGAGTACTTGGCAAGTGTGCCCAAACCACACAGCAGGGCTGGGGATGGAGCGGCGCTGACACCCTGTAGGAGGAGCCCTGGGAGTCACCCCAGACTGAGAGCTCCCTTGCCCACCTGCTCTCTCTCTGCGCTCCTGGAGCCCAGACCACAAGCCTGGGTGGGGCAAAGATGAGTTTGCCCTGCTGGGTCCACCCTCTTAGAACAGGTGGCCCCTGAGAATGTTTGCCAGCTGTGTAGCTTTGGACACACAACAGTCAGAGAAAGCACAGTAACATACCTCCCCCAATAAAATGGAAGGAGGGTGGGAGTTGGGTGGAGTCGTCTGGGACAGGAGGAGGGCCTCCAGATGTCTGTGTCACATTTTTATAATTCTAACAAATCCTACGTGGCTTTCTACCACATCTGTCTAGAGGCTAATCTAGGGTACGGAACAGGATCCAGCCCCAGGGCTGGACGCGTTATTCTGACTCCAGATTCTAAATCTCAGGAGGTCTGGGGCTTTGTCTGTCTGTGTGTCCGTGTGGGTGTGATTTCACAGTCACAGGTCCTCAATCTGTGTGCATCACGTGCTTGTTAATTGCCAAAAGCAAACAGATGCTGAGGAATAAGGAATTTATTTTAAGTGAACTATTAAAGGGGCTCGGGAAAAGGCTCGGTGGTGGAACTGCCGCCCTCAGTGGGCTGGGCCCTTCCCCAGCAATGAACAGCAATGAAAATGCCCCATGGGCACACCCACAGGCCAGTCCTAGCATGGGCAAAGGCCTGGGTTCCATCAAAAGCAAAGAGAAAGAAAAAAAGAAAAAGAACAAAAAAATTAGAAAGACAGTTGAAAGGCTGACTAGTGCAGACCAAGAAGGGAAACCCACAAAACTGTGAAGGATGTGGAAAGAGGGGCCACCCTGCATGTCAGGTTTAAGCTGGTTAGAGCATCGACTCCAGACACCTCAATCTCAGGAGCCAATCTAAGCCACTCTTTGCCCATCCCCCAAAAACTTAATGCATTCTAGACACCAGACAGACAGGCTATGGTTCTTGGGATGTATTGTGCGTTTGTAGCTGGACAGAGCTACAAAGGCTTATGCCTAGGAAGGGAGCCTGCCTGCCTTTGGCCTGGAGCTGGACACTGAACTCTCCTTGAGAGCTTTGGTCAGGCCAAGCCCCATCCCATTCTCCATCCCTGAACCTGAGAGGAGAAGGGAACTGAGCAAGGCAGGCGCCACAGAACTGCAGTTCCTCTGACAGTGCCTCCCTCCTCTCTGTCTCACTGGCGAAGTCTGGATTCCGGGGGCTGTGACTGTCCTGTACACCCAAGGACTTTTACACCAAGAAAGGTGTGAAGTGCCGGGATCAGATGGTGCCATTAACAGCAGCCTCGGGGTGAAATTTTTGTCTATTCCCGGGGCTTCTTACATCCAGGACCTGCAGGGAGAAATGGGGACAGGGCACCTCTGCCCTCACTCTCCACTTTCCTTATCTACTGAAACTGGTTCTAGGGCCTACTGTGGGCAGCCAGTATGGGCTTCAGAGGGCTCAGAAGATAAAGTGCGAACAGAATGTAGCACAGTGCAAAATTAAGTCCTGTTCTTCTGGAGTTTCTCGTCCACTCAGGCAGAAGAATATGTAAGCCAATCAGGTTCTGTGAAAGGATAAATAGGTAGGTGGGTGTGTTGGTGCACCCCTGTAGTCCCAGCATTTGGGAGATGGGGTCGTTAGTTCAAGGTCAGCCTCAGCTCCAAAGTGAGAGGCTCAGAGTGAGGCAAAGTCACCAAATGAGCTCAGAGTTATTGGCCCTGCTCTCCAGAGAGATTCACAGATCCCAGGGCAAGGGCCGGAGAAGTCGAGGACCCAAGATGGACAGTCCTGGACAAGGAGAAGGGTGCCGTGCCGGGCAAGAGCTGGCTCTTTTCCATGTAAGGTCCTGGTTTGAGTGTCTGGTGGTCATTCAAGAGCAGGGTGGAGCCATCCGTAACTCAGTTTTGGCACTGTCCAGGTAAGAGGGGAGTTACAATGTGAGGAGGGGCTGTAGCGAACAAGGGCTCTCTCTCTCTCTCTCTCTCTCTCTCTCTCTCTCTCTCTCTCTCTCTGTCTGTCTCGCTCTGTGTCTCTTTCTCTGTCTCTGTCTCAAAGAGGTCCTCTCTCAAAACACAATAGCTCCCAGGTGCTGCCTATTCCGTCAAGGTACACAGTCTTTGGAAGCCTACATACCAAACCACCCAGACAGAGTTCCTGATCTGGTACTTAATGGCAAATGTCCCGAAGTGGGACATTTCTCTCATTCCTGGGAGCCTCAGTTTTCCCCTCTGCAGTGTAGAAACTGGGACTAGCACCGACCTTGATGGCGGCATGGAGGATCTGGGAAGGCACTTAGCAGGAAGCTTGATGCTCCAAAGCAAGCCCCAGGCCCCAGGTCACATTCTCTGTATCTCTATAAACTAGATGTCAGCCTCTCTGGTGCCAAGGTGGCTGTAGCCTGGACATTTCCCAGCTCCCACCCAAGAAGCTGAGATCCAAAGACCGTTCACAGTGCACAGCTGGAGGAGAGAAATAGTAAAACCACGTAACCGGAGAAGCTGCCAGAGTCATCCTCCTGCAAAACCCAGCTGCTCTCCGGAACACCTGCTGCCAAGTGCCACCTGGCTCCATTTCTGCTGCTCTCAGCAACAAGTCTCTCATCTCCCCTTAGAGGCCATTCTCTCCCCCGCCCCACTTCCAGTCGTAATTCTTTAGAGAGAAACTTTTTCTGGCTTCAGAGTAAGAGTAAGCACCTGGCTCCCATCGGATCTGCTCCTTCTTCCCCATGTATACCGATCACGGATAGCATCTCTGTAGCTGCACAGGAACTAGTTAGGGCTGGTCTATACCTTGGACACAAAGGACCATGAGATACCAAATTCAGTAATATTTATCAAAGCATCCAAAACATGATACAGAGTAAGAAAATCCGCAGTTGGTGGCTTGGTTTGATTTTGGAGTTTGAGTTCAGGAGCCGCGGAAGTAGCAAATACCACTGAATGACATTTTATACAAAAGCTTGTTTTGTAAAGACTTTGTATATAACAAACCAAGCTTTGTCTCTAGCATTGCTTTCTATCTCCTCCTCCTCTTCCTCTTCTTCCTCCTTCTTTATCTTCTAATCGTACAGGGGCCAGCAAGAAAGCTCAGTGGGTGAAAGGATTTGTCACCACGCCTGACAACCTGAGTTCAATACCTGGAACCTGCAAAGCAGAATAAGACCCAACTCTGGTAACTGTCTTCTGGCTTCCAACCTCAGCTCTCACGTGACCACGACCTTCACTGTTGGGTCACATTCATCCCGAGGGAAACAAATCGGAAGTACAATCTCATCAGCGTCTGGCCCTCACCCCCTACCATGCTCTTCCTATGGGTCTCCATGGCAGCCTTGTCCTCCAGCTCAAACCCACCTTCCCCAAGGGGAAGGGGACCAAGACTGAGTCCTGGACCCCTGCCACCCTCTCTTCACAAGCTCTTCCTCAAGTCAGCCTGTACTTCCTGATTTCAGTGGCCAATTCGGTAAGAACAGATTCTAACCACACCTCAGGCCTGGCCCTTTTGCATTTCTTCTGTCACCAGAAAATATTCACACTAAGCAGGGGCCCGAGTCCCTCCTGGGAATCAGCTCTCTCCCACTTCACTGTATCTGTGAGAACATCGGTTTGCTTTCATTCTATGGAAGGAAAATACAACCAGGACTCTGCCCTAGTGGGAGATGCCTAGGTCTACTCTCCCTGCCCTTCCTCCGTGTGGTGAAATGTGTTCCCTTGTAACATGGCAGCTGATGTCTTCACCCTAATCCTGGTGTAGATTTATTCCTTACTCCTATCACAGACCATTGGGAAACACAGTCAGTCAAGGGCCCAATCCCCTTCAAGATGGTGGCATGTGTTTTCAACTAAGGCCTAGAGTTCTCCACACCAGCATCTCAACTCTAAGCCAATGGATGCAAGGTAAGAGAGAAAATAATGGATCACAGAGGAGGAGGTTTTAAGGGGCAGGCCTAGGTCACATACTCCTACCAAACTCTGAAGGAGGCTGGAAAACTTGCTCTAGCTCTGAGACCTGGAGAAAAGAAAGGAAGGACCAGTGGACACACAGCAATGACCTAGGGTACATGACCTAGGTTCTCAGCCTGTCCTCTCTCAGGGAACCCCAGACATCAAAGAACTCTCTAGAAGCAGCCCAAAGTCATCTGTTCATATGCCCATCTGCTTCACCACATTGGTATTGCTTGATTGGTAGCCCTCAGTCAATCTACAAACACTTCTTGGACACAAAGGCAAATCTTCACAAAACAGTTCCTGTCCTGGAGATGATCCCACCTTCAGGATCTCACTCAAACTTAAGGAAAACATTTCCCATGTTTTCCTTTTTGAGATCACTTTGCTTTGTTACATGAGGAAGGTGCCCCAGTATCCACCAGAACCGCGTGATCGTGTCTCAGACTTTCAGTCTTCAAGCTTGCTGCATACCCACCATGCTTGTTAGAACAACAGAACACAAGCTCATAGGCTAGTTCTTCATTATGCGCAAACCCTAATCAGCACAAATATCAGTTAACCTCTGGTGTGCTTTCTGAGATACCACAGTCTGAAACGTGTGCTTTTCTCCCTGAGAGGACACAGGACCTGTCCCAACGAGAAGGTAGATACCTACCAGACAAGAAAACTAAAACATCAAAAAAAATTAAACCAAACGATTTCATCATTATTTCTTCCACTGATCCAGTCCTCACCTCTCTTCTGGCAACAATACCTGGATTTCTACTCGGAGAATATCTTAATTTGATTCTCCAAGAATTGACACAGAGTCAAGGGCAAGTAGGTAATTTAGGAGACAATTCCAGAAAATATCACAAGGGAGTTAAAAAAAAAGGGAAGGGGGCAGAAAGTCCACAGAGTGTCCTTCAAGGGCTTCTTCAAGCAGCTGGAACTCTGAGAAGCGCTGTAGAATGTGACCGCACAGCCGTCCCCCAGTGAAGAGAGAACTGGGGATTTAGACAGCAGAGCTACGGGAAGTGCATCTAGAAGAATGAGCTCCTGAATACCCTGGCTGTGTCTGCTCGCAGTGGTTCTGAGACCAGAAAGCCCTCAGACAAAGATGTGCATGTGTCAACAGCCGGAAGTTGGACCAATACCTACTTAAATGGTAAGAGCCAAGGGCGTGAGATTGGAGTGTTGGCTTCTCTCATTTTCTGGGGCTTTCACAGGATGTCTGGGTCTGGATAACCTTCCAACAATGTAAATCTATTTTGACCATAGAGGTTGGGATGTCTCATAGCACGGCATTGATACCCAGCAGGAGCCTCTGTGCTGTGACATGACGTGGCGGAGAAGGAGCAAGTGAGTCTGTGTCTGACAGAGAACACTGTATAAACAGCCTCTTCTCATCAAAGCTGTTCCCACATTGATTCATTAGCTCATTCATAAGGGCAGAGCCCTCCTGACCAGGCCCCCTCCTAAGGCCTCGCTCCTTAGGCCTCTTACAATGGCACTTACATTTCTCCATGAGGATAGTGGTTCAAGCCTGTAATCCCAGCTACTCAAGAGCACAGTGAGGCAGGAGGCCTGCCAAGTTCTAGGCCAGCCTGGTCTACAGGGAAGGCTCTGTCTCAGTAAGAGAAAAAATAGGGACGCTGCAGAGATATCTCAGTGGGTGAGAGCACTTGATAGGAGAGCTTAAGTCCCTGAGTTCGAATCCCCAGAACCCACATACAAAACTGAGTGTGATGGTTTAAATGAGACTAATACCCACAGGCTCATATGTCTGAATGTGTGGTCCCTGGTAGTGAACTGTATGAGAAGGATTACGAGGTGTGGCCTTGTTGGAGGAAGTTTGTCATAGTTTGTGGGCTTGAAGTTTCAAAATTCTATGCCAGGTCCGGTCTCTCTCTGCCTGCTGCCTGCATCAATACGGAAAGCTCTCAGCTGTTGCTTCAGCACTATTTCTGTCTGCTTGCTACCATGACAACCGTGGACCAACCCTCTAAAGCTGTAAGTAAACCCCCAATTAATTTCTCTCTTTATAAGAGTTGCCTTCCCCTTGTTCTGGAAAGACTCAGTGAAGCAGTATTCGGCAAAACCAGAACGGGGAAGTGGGAAGGGGTGGGTGGGAGGACAGGGGGAGAGAAGGGGGCTTCTGGGACTTTCGGGGAGTGGGGAGCTAGAAAAGGGGAAATCATTTGAAATGTAAATAAAAAATATATCGAATAAAAAAAAAGAGTTGCCTTGGTCATGATGTCTCATCACAGAACAGTAACTAAGACACTGCCTTTGCTTATAACACTAACATTGAGGGGTGAGGGGCAAAAACTTATGGATCTGGAGAACTGGATCTGGAGAACTCGCTGGCCAGCCAGCCTATGTGACATGGTGAGCTTCAGGGTTCAATAAGAGATCCTGTCTGAAGCAAAAAATGTGGAGAGGCATAAAAGAAGATACCCTACATCTTGCTATTGCCTCCTTGTGTGTGCACATGACTTTATCCACACAGTTGTATATGCAGCATATACATAACACAGAGATGGATGAATGGATGAATAGGTGGAAGAATGGAGATAGATAGATAGATAGATAGATAGATAGATAGATAGATAGATGGATGGATAGGTAGATAGATAGATAGATAGGATTGATAGATGATGGATAGAAAAATGAATAGATAGATAGATAGATAGATAGATAGATAGATAGATAGATAGACAGACAGACAGATAAACACTAGTCAAAGAAGGCTAGGGAAATAGCTTAGCATCAGAGACTTGCCTAGCACACACAAAGACCTAGTTTCAACACCAGATATGAAAAAATGTGTATTTATTTCAACGTTAGTTTTGAAGAGGACATTCCAACTACAGCAGGCATCAACAATATCTGCCAACATGACTGTATCAGTCTTTCATTATGACAACAAAATGCTTGAGCAGGTACCTTTATAAAGAAGGGAGGTTTGTCCCTGAGGTGGCACAGAGCTTAGCATTCTAAGAGATAGGCAGTACATATGTGACTGTGTCTCCATCTGTTTCCACCTTCTTAGTACTCTTGTACAGTAGCATTTTTAGGATTCTGCACGTGCACAGTTGAGGGAAACATGCAGCCATAGTCACAACATTCCAATGACAGCCTCTCATGTGGTCAGCTGTGTTTATCCTCTTGGGCCACATCCCAAACCTGGTCATCAGGAGCCCCGCAGCCTCTAGGCCCTGGTTACAGTCCCGACTGAGTCAATCGCTCAGTTTTCAGAATCATGCTAGAACTATGGCAGATACAGCTACTCCGCAATGAAGAACAGCCTCGAGTCTGTGGGAACCACCACGCGCAGAAAGCCTGCTGGGGAGACCAACCAGTACAGGCCAGCCAGTGCAGAGAGAAGAGGATAAAATTCCTAGAGCTCTTCGGAGCACCTCGATCTAGCTGTGTTTCCAACTCATGCCCTTGGGCTCTAAGGAGAGATAAAAGGATAGGTTCCTTTATCTTAAGTTAATCTAAATTGGATGTGTCCAACTCCAAGAGACTCTCTAAAAGGTACTCAATAGCAATTGAGTCTTTATCACCTCCAGGTCTCCCATTCAAAGCAGCCCTGCCTTTTCCCATCTTAGAACTGGCTGTCTTTCCAGGATCCTCTCCGCACACACCGTCCACCCCTCAAAGCCTTGCTCACCTAGCTCTGCCCTCCAGCTCTGCTTCTCTCTCCTTCAACATCTGGCTAAATCCTATCCATGGCTCAAGATCCAGCTCTCTCCTGCCTCCTCCAAAAGCTACCCTGGCTACCCCAAGCTCCAGAGCTCCTGGGTCACTCCTTTTTGACTTCATATTTCCCCCATGAGGAGCAGAATTCAAGCATACATTGGGTGTAAGGGTTGACTGAGCATGGCCCTAGAAAAGTGCCGGTACCTTGAAGGGGTTTCCTAGTCTGCCAGGGACTCACCCGCTGGCCTTTAGTCTGTTGGAAGATTTCACTAAATAAATGTGAATCACCCACTGCCCACCAAAGGTTTTCACGGTACTGGGAAGCCACGGTTTGAAAACACCCAATTCGTTCTTCCGTGTGAAGCTTCCTTGAACTCAACAGACCAAGTTCCCCTGCTCAGGTTCCTCTGATTGGCTTCTTTCTGACTCAGCTAATTTCCCTTGCTCTGGGGCCCCTTGAAGATCTTCTTCAGTTCCCCCAAGCCCTGCTGCTTAACAGATTCTCAGCTGTGATGCTTGGTCACTTCCCAATAAACTCTGACCGTGTGTCTGGGAGGTTGGGGGCATCTGGAGCTAGTGTCAGGGCTGAGACTCATCCTTCATCCATTCCTTTATCTTCTGGCTGACCTTGAGTTCTTCCCTCTGCTTCCCATTCTCCATTCCAGCTGGCTCCAGACTAGGCCAAGGAATTCCCCAGTCAGCAGCACCCTGGGCTGCTTGTCCAAACCTTAAGACCTCCTTTATGGGTGTCGTGAAATCAGAGATAAAGCAGTCATGGGGATTCCCTGCTCGTCACACACGAAGCTCCTGCCTGCCAGGTTCATCACCCTGAGATCACCAGAGATGTTTCATGAATTTTCTCTAACACTGCTTCCAGCATCCATTCATTCATTAGCCATCTGTACCCTGCTGAGAGTGCTCTGCTCTGACTCTTGGAAGGAATAGTTCACGAGGGCTCGCCAACATCTGTCACTGACAGGCTTTTCATGGACTAGTCCTTGCCAACAGCTTAAGAGGAAACAAGGTCCCAGGAGGCCCCCAACTGTCTGGTCATGTGACCTTCTTGGCTCTGCTACAAGGACATCCTGTTCTTCTTGATGTGATGTTTCTAGTGAGGAAGTCACCATGTCATATGTGGGACAGGAAAAACATCTATTTCAAGTCCCGATGTAATCACTCTGAGTTAGCTCAGTCTTTTCAAGAACTGCCTGGACAGCAGAGAAAGACCAGTTCTGAGGGACGTGATGGAAGCCTGTGTTGTTAAGTGAGGGAAGACCAACTGCAGAGAACAGGAGCAAGGGTTGTCGTTTTGATCCTGTGGGTAAAACATTTCTGGCCAGCCACGAGGGAATGTGAGCATCCATCCCTATAACCCCCGAGCCATGGCGGGGAGATGTTGACACACACCCAGCACACAGGGAAAGTGAATGAACCTACACGCAGCACAGCTGGAGCCGGCTGGATCTGGAGTGTCTCCCAGAGGCCCGTGTCTTAAAGGTCTGGTCCCCAGCTCATGGCACTATTAGGAAGTTCTGGAAGTCAAATCACTCAGAGTGTACCCTAGTTGGGGACTGTGAGAGCTAGGAAGGTCTTGCCACAGCTGGATGGCTTCCCCAGAGTACAAAGAGGTGTAATAAGCATCCATTTCTTATTTCCTTGGAGAATTCCGGGAAGCAGACACTGAGCTTACCACTTCCACATCACATGGGTAGACTACCGGAAACAAGGTCTTTGTTTTTGCTTTGTTTTGTTCTAAAGATTTATTTATTATTATAAATAAGTACACCATAGCTTGTCTTCAGACACACCAGTAGAGGGCACCAGATCTCATTATAGATCTACAGTAATGGCTGGGATTTGAACTCAGGACCTTCAGAAGAGCAGTCAGTGCTCTTAACTGCTGAGCCATCTCCCCAGTCCCCGAAACAAGGTTTATCCAGAAGGCTCATGAACCCACACACTGACATAAGAGAACAGGAGTGGGGGAAGGGGCGGGGAGGGGTTGGAGATCATCTGTAGTCTGGAGGGACAGCTCAGCAATTAAGAGCACCTGCTGCTCTTGTAGAGGCCTGGGGTTCAGTTCCCAACGCCCCCATGGAGGGGCGCAACTGTCTCTAACTCCAGTTTCAGGGGGAACCTGATGCCCTCTTCTGGCCTCTATGGGCACTGCGTGTATGAGGTAAAATGCTCATACACATAAAATAAATAGAAATAAATCTTTGGGAAAGAAACATCACCTGAGTTCTTGAAGCCATTCCTTTGGTTGGGCTGTCTAGCATGTTGGATGTGTTTGGTTTGTAAAATTCTTGGGTAAGTGGGTTTATTTTATTTAGAGAATGTTTACACATCTCCATAGTTTCATTTTCCTCAAAAACTATTTGAGTCTGAGGGAAGTAGAATGACCTGAGTCTAGCCTTCACTTCCCACTAATCAATCAATCAGTCAGTCTATTAGTGTTCTGTATTAACCTGATAAAGGAAAAGGCAGGAGCTAAAGAGATGGCTCAGAGGTTAAGAGCACTGGCTGCTCTACCTGAGGTCTTGAGTTCAGTTCCCAGCAACCACATACATGGTGGCTCCTGACCATCTGTAATGTGATCTGATGCCCTCTTCTGGCATGGAGGTGTACATGCAGATAGAGCACTCAAACATTAAAAATAAATAAATAAATAAATCTTTTTAAAAAAAGAAAGAAAGAAAGAAAGAAAGAAGAAAGAAAGAAAGAAAGAAAGAAAGAAAGAAACAAAGAAACAAAGAAACAAAGAAACAAAGAAACAAAGAAAGAAACAAAGAAAGAAGCAGGTAGATATTAAAAGGTTACTGTAAGTTTGTCTCAGCTGGAGCTTACCACTAGGAAACCCTGGAGTTCTCCAAGCAGTTTCTCCACTATCATGCAAAGTCAGAGGAAAGTAAGACTTCTTCCAAAAGTCCCAGGGGGACAGTGTCTTGAGCTGGTGATGGCAGAAGTTGGCCTGACACTATTTTGCACCCTTGGCAAGCATCACTGTCACATACACCACTGACCCTCAGCGAATCCCCCACCACAGCACTCCAGTGTCCACCAGCAATCAGCTGGGCCTGACTCATATGAAGTCAGCTCAAGGTCTAACTCTGGTGCATGGTGGCTTCAGATATTTTTGTCATGTGAATCAATCTAGAGGGCTTCACAATACTTTTTATAACCTTCAGTGAGCATTGAAATTACAGAATTACAGATCGCCAACGTGCTTTAGAAACTATCCAGTTTTGTTTGTTTGTTTGTTTGGTTGGTTGGTTGGTTGGTTGGTTTTTTTGAGTCAGGGTTTTTCTGTGTAGCCCGGCTGTCTGGAACTTACTCTGTAGACCAGGCTGGCCTTGAACTCAAAAATCCACCTGTCTCTGCCTCCCAACTTCTGGGATTAAAGGCATCTGGCAACTATCCAGTTTAATTCAAAATAAGCCAAGAGAATCTGGTGCCGCGGATGGGATGTCTTAGTTACTTGACTCAATTGTTTCAACAAAATATCTGACAAAAGCAACTTAAGGGTACCGAAGGCTTATTTGGGCTCATGGCTCCAGACAATACAGTTCATCGAGGCAAGAAACGTACATTCATGAGAGCAAAAGGTTGTTAATCACATTGTGTCTTCACCCAGAAAAGACAGCAACAAATTATTATGCTAACTCATTTTCTCCCTTGAATTCAGTTCTTGATCTGAGTCCAGGAAATGGTGCTCTCTTCTTTAAAGTGATCCTAAATTTTATCAACGTCACAAGTGGACCATCAAGAGTAACTATTACTTGGAGAAACTAAGGCCCAGAGAAGTTAAGCAACTTGCCCAGGGCCGGAGCACCATCCAATGCATGAGCAGTCTCTCACACCCATGTGCTACGCCAAAGGTGGCAGCGCCAACGTTCTCTGGCAGAGAACTTTCATGGGAAGTCACTCCCAGGAGCCCGCATTCACTCCCTCAGTAAGAACTAACAGAATTTTGTTGTGTTCCATGAACTGTGCTGGAGAGTATAAAAACAGTAACTAGAAAGAAAGAAAAGAACTTGTTTAAAAGGAAAGAAAGAAAAGTTTCAATTTCTTCTTTATATCAAGCAGAAAAATATAAGCTTGTCCGCATCCTGAGTAGGGCAGGTAGTATAGCCTCAGTGTTTGAGGTACTCTGTGGATGACAAGAGAAATGATCAACCGCCAGGCGGTGGTGGTGCACGACTGTAATCCCAGAACTCTGGGAGGCAGAGGCAAGCGGACTTCTGAATTTGAGGCCAGCCTGGTCTACAGAGTGAATTCCAGGACAGCCAGGGCTATACAGAGAAACCCTGTCTTGGAAAAAAAACAAATCCAAAAAACCAAAAAAAAAAAAAAAAAGAAGAAGAAGAAGAAAAAGAAAGAAAAAGAAAGAAAGAAATGATCAACCACTCTAGAAATCAGTTTGGCAGCTCCTCAGAAAATTGGACATAGCACTACATTAGGACCCAGCTATACCACTCCTGGGCATATACCCAGAAGATGCTCCAACATGTAATAAGGACACATGCTCCACTATGTTCATAGCAGCCTTATTATAATATCCAGAAACTGGAAAGAACCCAGATGTCCTTCAATGGAGGAATGGATACAGAAAATGTGGTATATTTACACAATGGAATACTACTCAGCTATTAAAAACAATGAATTCATGAAATTCTTAGGCAAATGGATGGAACTAGAAAATATCATCCTGAGTGAGGTAACCCAATTACAAAAGAACACACATGATATGCACTCACTGACTGATAAATGGATATTAGCCCAAAAGCTCAGAATACCTAAGATACAGTTCACAGACCACATGAAGCTCAAAAAGGAAGACCAAAGTGTGGGTGCTTTGGTTTCCCCTTTCTCCTGAGAAGGGGAACAAAATACTCTCAAGAGTAAATATGGAGATAAAGTCCAGAGCAGAGAATGGAGGAAAGGTCATCCAGAGACTCTCCCACCTGGTTATTCATCCCATATACAGTCACCAAACCCCAGAATTATTGTGGATGCCAAGAAATGCTTGCTGAAAAGAGCCTGATATGACTGTCTCCTGAAAGGCCCTGCCAGAGCCTTGCAAATACAGAGGCAGATTCTTACAGCCAACCATTAGACTGAGTGCAGGGTCCCCAGTGGAGAAGTTAGAGAAAGGACTAAAGGAGCTGAAGCGGTTTGCAACCTCATAGGAAGAACAACAATATCAACCAACCAGACCCCCCCAGAGCTCCCAGGGACTAAACCACCAACCAAGGAGTAGCCATGGCTCCAGCTGCATATGTAGCAGAGCATGGCCTTGTCAGGCCTCAGTGGGAGGAGAGGTCCTTGGTCCTATGAAGGCTCGATAGATGTACCAATGTAGAAGCATCGAGGGTGGGGAGGTGGGAATTGGGTGGGTGGAGGAACAGCTCATAGAAGCAGGGGGAGGGAGGATGGAGAGGGGCTATCCAGGACGGGGAATGACTGGAAAAGGGGATAACATTTGAAATGTAAATGAAGAAAATATCCAATAAAAAAAGGAAAAAAGGAAATGATTAGGACACTATTAAAACATGGTAGCTCTGACATACATACTTTCCAGTCACTTTTGAATGCGATGACCTGTAGCCACCACGTTCCTAAAGGCTTTTCCTAATCTTTCCACTTGGGGCTGTTGACTGTGTGAAGGAACCTCTCTACTCTACTTCTCTATGTACAGGGTGATGGGCTGAGGAGAAAACCTTCTCAGACCTGTTGAATCAACTTCAGCAGGTTTTTCCTGGAGTCCTGAGACCCTCCTCGCATCCCTACAATCCACTCGAGAAGGGCATAGATGTGAGAGCATGGGCTTGCCCCAAGTCTATCTCCTTGAGCCAGCTGGCTCATCTGGGACAAGTTACATCTCTCTGGGTCTCAGTTTCCCCATCACTAAGGGAAATGGGTAGAGGCAGGAGATCGCTAATCTTTCTGCCTAGCAACACATAGCAATTCTGCTAGACCAAAGCAAAGACAGGCTACCCGACCATGCTTCACCTTTTCCTCTAAGCAGATATTCTATGAAGCATCTGGTTCTGCAACCAAAAACCCAAAATCTCAGAAAAGATACTATGATCTAATAAACCTAAACTCCCTACCTACTTCTGATCATAGATCCAATGTGACTGGAACCAACCAGTTCAATCTCCACATGTCCTGCTGGCTTCTCCCATCACAGAGGAAGCTGGATACTGAAATGCTTTGAAAAAATGAAGATGTTCCAGTCATGAAGGGAAAAGGGAATTAGCCTAGGTAACTCGGGAAATGGTGTTTGAATTGGAATATGTTAAGGCTGAAGACAAAAGGATAGATCAGGTACTCATAAAGGCATGGGTAAGCAACTCCACAAATATTTTCGATGTCTACTAGAGTTAAATACATTGTACATAACAGGTAAGTTTCTGATGTTTCCTTCCAAGGAGGAGGAAACTCAAACAAATCTTGTATGGTTCTGACCAGAGTGATCAGTTTGAATTACATAGACACATATATGTATAGATGCATATATATGCAGAGAGAAAGACACAAATACAGGCATGCTTATATATGGGGTGTCATCTATGCATATATTTCTTATCTCCTTCCTTTGGAAGGTCCTAAAAGCAATTTCTCAAGCAGCAAGGAGCACTTTCAGAACCCAGAAACTTGTTTCTAAATGCCATTCTTTTTTTTTCTTTTCTTTTTGGTTTTTTCGAGACAGCATTTCTCTGTATGGCCCTGGCTGTCCTGGAACTCACTCTGTAGACCAGGCTGGCCTCGAACTCAGAAATCTGCTTGCCTCTGCTTCCTAAGTGCTGGGATTAAAGGCGTGTACCACCACTGCCTGGCTCTAAATGCCATACTTAAGACTGGAGAGAAGGCTCAATAGTTAAGAGCACTAACTGACCTTTCAGAGGACCCAGGTTTGGCTCCCAGCACACAATAGCTTATGATGTGTACTCCAGTTCCAGGGGAATCTGACTCCTCCTGGTCTCTAAGGGCAACTGCACACACATGGTACAGATAAACGCAAGCAGGCAAAACACTCAAACAAACAAAAATAATAACAAGTAAATCTCAAAAACAAAACAAAAACACTTAAACTATTCTCCAGTCAAGGAAGCCAGGGTTTCTCTGAGAAAGGACCAGCTCTTAGGTCAAAGTGGGAGGCGGCGTGATGAGCCTGGAGCTAGAAGGAGAGAAGGTGGCAGGGAAAATTGAGGCCAATCCAAAAAGCACAGACTAGGGAAGGCATCCCAATGACTAAGGCTGGGACAATTTGTTCAACAAAATAGATGATAATTCAAAGAATAATATATACGTACCTGCAAACACATACTAATGTGAATAAATTATGGATGGGAGAAAGGAAAAGAAAGAATTGGTTAACCAAAAATAAGGATGTATGAAGAAAACTTATGGAAACCCGCTCCTTTGTAAATTAATTGAAATGCATAACTTTACAAGGAGTTTGAATAGAGATACCCCGCATGAGTGGACGGTCCTGGTCCTGGTCCCTGAAGACTTGCGTCATAAAGTAAAATTCTCAGTGCTGGGCACAGGAAAACTCTGTAAGCCTCTTGAGGCATATGAGTTGTCAGGTCCCTCCCCGAGGCCCTCCAATCACCAGGTTCCACCCAAAGAACACAGTAACTGTCCTAATGGCTGGACCCAAGCCCCTGCCCTACAGAGTAAAAAGCCCAGGCTCTGGACTACAACTCCCATCAATCTCCACCCTGGAAATTTCCACCTCCCCCCAAGAAATCCTGTAACAGTTCTCTGCTGTTCCTCACCCAACCAGAGGCAGCCACCCTCCTGGGTTTTTCCCTCCCAATAAATCTCTTATGAGAGGTTCATTGTACACTGTGACTTTATGGTCTTCCTTGGCTCCCGACTGCCAGAATACCTTTCATTCAAGCTGTAACTCTTACGATCTTCCTGTAATTTTGGTCAGGGAGGTTCCATAGGGTCCTAAAACAACACAGATTATGTCCGTCGTTCTATGTTTCCCACAATATTTACATGGTAAAACCTTACGGATAAGGACATTACATACTTTGATTTCAGGAAATAAAGAAATCAATCTGCAAGTTTCCTATCCACTGATTCACTTTAATGGTGCTAGAGGGTATTATTCAGATCACGGAGGAAGAAAAGACGTCAGAGATCTTACCCAGTACTGGACCCTGAATGCTGTAATACTGAACTGATGGGTAGAAAGCACCCACCAGTGCAATAGTGGCATGGTTGTTGTATCAGGAGACCAACCACTGATTGGATTGAGGCCAGCTCCACAAGAGAGAATTCATGTCTGGTACTATTAATCTGGTCAAAAGCTCATGTCTTGGGAGGCCATAGACTGTAAGAGGGAGGGGACCTACTAAAGTTTTGCTGGTTATACTGTCAAAATTGGCTTTGAAATATTTATGTTTAGACACATAGATTTGTGCTGCTCTCAATCTTGATCAGAGAAGGGTTTGTTTCTTTTTTTTCACAATAAGCAATGGTTATGCCGACTTGACTGATCAAAGTGCTAAGAACAGGTGACTGTTAGTGTTCATCCCTAAATGAGACAGACAGACACACAGACAGGCAGACAGACAGACACACACACCACACACACACAGCTCCAGGAACAGCATGATGGAATTTCGGAGGGTGGGGAGGAATGCTGTGAGATTGTGTCTTCTGGACAGAACCTGTTCTTTGCACCTTTGCACTTACGCACTCTCAACAGTTGTGGCTGTCCATGCATGATCAAGTCAGTAAAACTTCCAGCATGGCTATGGGGCGAGTCACACAGCCCCAGCACAGCTAGGAACTACTATTAGTTCATGGTTGTTGGGGGACAGAAAGTCATTTTCTTTCTGGGGATGTGGATACTTGTGGGCCATAAGTTTGGCTGGTCTCACACCCATGCACACGGGGCAGTGTTAAGTGAATTCAGTGTGTTATTCTCTCTCTCTCTCTCTCTCTCTCTCTCTCTCGATTTATTTATTTATTATATGCAAGTACACTGTAGCTGTCTTCAGACACTCGAGAAGATGGTGTCAGATCCTGGTACAGATGGTTGTGAGCCAACATGTGGTTGCTGGGATTTGAACTCAGGACCTTCGTGGTTGGGAAGAGCAGTCAGTGCTCTTAACCACTGAGCTGTCTCTCCATCTCAGTGTGTTATTTTTAAAAAGAAGACAAGAAAGAGATAAAGTTTAGAGGGAGGAGATAAGGGGAGGATTGTGAGGGGGGCAATAGGGGATGGATATAACCAAAATACATTATATACATGTATAGCATTCTTGAAGAACAAATGAAAACTATTATTTATTTTTTAAAGAAAGGAAAAATAAAATTATAAACAAGAGATATATTTTCTTTACAAATTCCATCTGTAAAAACTCCTCTAGAGATAGAGCTTCCCCTTTTTTCACACTGAATGTGACCCGAACTTAGTGACTCACTTAAAAAAAAAAAAAGTAGAATTTAAAAAAAAAAAAGTCACTTCACCGTAAAGACAGGCAGCTGACCACCTTAGCCACGGGATCACAATGATCCATCCCCGCCCTCTGTTGATGGCATGTTTATATCCTGTACCTTCTATCGAAATTCAAAGAAAAACAGTATTCTGTTTCTATGATGATCTTCCACTAAGTCCATAGCCATGGTCTGTCTCCTCATGGGAAACCTCTGATAACCCAAAGTGAGTCAAGGTCCTGAAAAATGAGGAACTTTTCACAGCTCAGAAGAGATGTGACAACTAAATGCAATTGGCCTCCTGGATCTGATCCTGGGATAGGACAGGAAAAGGAACATTATATAAAAACTAGAGGCTGCGGAGATGGCTCAGAGTATGGAGAAACACAGCCCGAAGACTGAAATTCAGATCCCCGGCACACCAGGAGATTCCTGCAATTCCAGGACTCAGAAAGCAGAGTAGATGCCCCATGTCAGGGAGCGCTGGGTTCAATCAGGAGAAACCTCTTTTATCAATAAGCTTGAGAGGAATCTATATCCAGAAAGACTCTCAAAGTCAGCCTTGGCCTCCACATGCATATGAACACGTGTATATGTGCACCCTCACACACACATGCAAACACTCATACATGCATGTATGACACACAAGGAAACACATAATTTAAAAAAAGAGGCTGGGTAGTGGTGGCACATGCATTTAATCCCAGCACATGGGAGACAGAGGCAGGCAGAACTCTGTGAGTTTAAGGCCAGCCCAGTCTACAGGAGTTCCAGGACAGCCAGGGCTACATAGAGAAACTCTGTCTCAAAAACAACAACAAAATGAACAGAAGAAATCCAAGTGCAGTCTATGGTCTGGTTAAGGACACTGAATTCACCAGCTTTCCATGATTGTAACAAATGCCTGAGGTGATCTTGTTACAAGGAGAAAACCATTTATTTCAGTGCCTGGTTTCAGCCCAAGATAGGTGAGCCCTATTGCTTTGAGACCTGTGTAGTCAAGGCAGGGATGTGTGGCAGAAGTCGCTTCATGCCAGCAAGCAGAAAAAGAGAAAG
Organism: Apodemus sylvaticus; assembly: GCF_947179515.1. Classification (NCBI taxonomy): domain Eukaryota; kingdom Metazoa; phylum Chordata; class Mammalia; order Rodentia; family Muridae; genus Apodemus; species Apodemus sylvaticus. Next base: position 36,824,341 of record NC_067477.1, read on the forward strand.
AATGAGGAACAGGCTGTGGTTCCCCAACACTCTTCAAAAACACACCCAGGGTCCTAAAATCTAGTAGGTTCCACCTCCCAACAGTACCCAACGCTGGGCACCAAGCCTTCAACACGCTAGCCTTTGCGAACATTCCAGATCCAAACTATCTTACGAACCCATGTTCATTTCTTTTCTCCCTCTTTTTTAATTAATAGAACCTTATTTTTTAAAGTTTTATTGATTGTTATTTGTGGAGGACGTAGGTGCCACAGTACAGATTTAGAGGTCAGATGACAACTTCGTGAAGTCGGTTACTTCCACCTTTAAGTGGGTTCCAGGAATTGAATTCAGGTCATCAGACTTAACTGTAGCAAGTACCTGTCACCTGAGATTTTCTTTCTTCTTTTCTTTTCTTTTCTTTTCTTTCTTTCTTTCTTTCTTTCTTTCTTTCTTTCTTTCTTTCTTTCTTTCTTTCTTTCTTTCTTTTTTTCTTTCTTTCTTTTTTTCTTTCTTTCTCTCTCTCTCTCTCTTCTCTCTCTCTCTCTCTCTCTCTCTCTTTCTTTCTCTCTCTCTGTTTTTGGTGGGATTTTGTTGTTTATTTGTTTGTGTTTTTTTTTTTAGACAGGATTTCTCTCTGTAGCCTTGGTTGAACTAGAACTCACTCTGTAGAGCAGGCTGGTCTCTGCTAAAGACATTTGCCACCACCACTCAGATTCTGAAATTTTTGTAAGAAAACTTTTTTAATTTGAAAATGTTTCAGCAAGACTGGAGAGATGCTCAGAGGTTAAAAGCATGTGCTGTTCTTCCAGAGGACCGAAGTTTGATCCCAGAACTGTCTGTAACTCCATTTCCTGGAGGTCAGATGGCCTCTTCTGTCCTCAGCGGAGATCAGATACACATGAGGTGCACAGATGAGTGCAGACAAAACCTCTATAAATTAACACAAGAAATTAACACCTTTAAGGAAAAGAAAGAAAAGGAACAGTTTCAGAGTAAGATGAGTGTCACAATGAGCATAAAAACATAACTGCAGCTCAGAAGCCCTCGCCAAGCTCATTTACGAACCTTTGACCACGTTGCTGTCGTCCATAGTTTACTATGGGAAACAAAAAAATGACCCAAATGATAAAGTCTATGTTTCATGGCTTTAGGGGGATGGGAGGGTTGAAACTGAGGTCTCACTTTGGAGTTCAGACTGGCATGGGAATTGTAAGAGCCCTCCTGCTTCTGCTGCCAAAGTGTTGGGACTGCGGGTGAACCCCCATGTCTGCATTTACTTACTTTCCCACAGAAAGGTGGAAGGAGAGAACCAGCTCCACAGAGCTGTCCTCTGACTTCCTTATGCATGTACAAGACATATACACATACATACACACACATACACACATATACATACATGCACACACATATACACATACACACACACATATACACATACACACACACATATATATATACACATACACACATATACATATACACATACACACATATACATATACACATACACACACATACATACACATACATGCACACACATATATACATACATACACACATACACACATATACATACATACACACATACACATATACATACATACACATATACATATACACATACGTATACACATATACATATACACACATACACACACATACATACATGCATGCACACACAGACATGCATATACACATACATACACACATACATACACACACATATACACATACATATACACATAAATATACACATATACATATACACACATACATACTCGAGGGTGAGGTGTCTCATCTCTTAGAAACAGTTACAGACAGGCTGGGAATCAAACCTGGGTCCTGACTGCCAGGATACCTTCCCATCCAAGCTGTATCTCTTACAGCCTCCCTATGAGATTGTGTGCCAGTCCTAATTAAACGCTTTCCTTTATAAGAGTTGCCGCGGGTGGTCATAGAGTCTCTTTATAACAATAGAACATTGACTGAGACAACCACCAACAATAAAAAAGTGAGACTAAAACTCTAGACCACTAACTTTAGAATGCCTGACACTGGACCAAGTATGCCACTGTGTAACACAAATCCAAGGCTTGGACAAGAGCAGAGAGGCTTGGGTGACAGTCATTGGCAGTGACAGTGGAAGCAAGGACATGAACAATGAGGCCTAAACAGGGCATTCGCAATATATCCTGTTGGCATTACCAGGTGCCCCAGGAAATCACCTCACCTGCCCCGCCCTACCCTCACCTCTGAGCAAAGGCATCCTCCTGGGAGTCCTCTCTCCAAAAAGGCTTACGGTAAGATAGAATCTATTCTCAGTGAGCAAGCTCCCTCTCCCACACGCATGCCCGGCAGGGCGTGAGGCCAAGCACTCCCAGTATGGTTGTTTTCTTCAACAATGTCTACTTTGTGTGAAGGGGGTAAGATGCCAAAGCCATGCTGGAGAAACTGGCAGCTGCCTAGCACTGGGAGGCCCCAAGGCTGGGGAATTTCGGAACTGGGCCATGGGAAGAAAGAGAACACTGTCATGTGATCTCTACCATCTCCTGGGTCATTGTCATCCAAACAATGGTGGGACTCTGTCCTTTCTGCTTCACAGCTGTCACCATGAGTCTGGTGACATCACAGACAAGTCCTACGGGAGACGACAACTTTTCAAACTAAGCATCCTCTGGGATGGGTTTCCAAGGCAACCAAACTTTCTTTAAAAAAAAAAATCTAAAATATTTATTCGCAGGTTGAAGGGGTGTGAGCATGTTATAGCACCTATATGGGGGTCAGAAAGTGACCCAAAGAGCCAGTTCTCTCTTCTGGTCACATGGTTTTAAGGGATCAAATTCAGATCCTCAGGGCTTGGTGTCAAATGTCATTACCTAACAAGCATGTTCCAGGCTCTGAGACAGAAAAACCTTCAGAGAAGCAAGCTCCTGGGTTTAGTAATCGGGTTTTGATGAAGACATTTTTAGAACTTGTTCCTCTGTGCACCACCTGCTAAATAGCTTGCCCGCTGTAAACTGATCCTTCCTTGATGATTGAATGTCACCTTAGAGAGCGATGTTTGTGCCACGTGTCGAAAAAAGAAACCAGGAACCACAGGAGTGAATTCAGCACTTGGGGTGTTTTTGCTGAACAGACAGTGATGTCAGCAACTGCCTTGAAATGTGGCTTCTTTAGAGAAACCCTAACATCGGCAAGATTTCCCACCGAAAAGTGCAGTGAGTGTTCCTTCTCCTTCCCAACCTAGCCCCGGGAGCTATGTGACCTCGGCCAAATGTTGTCATCTCGGGGTTGCTGTGATTTCATTCTTCATCTGAAACTGGAAATTATCTTGTGTGTCTTGAATTAGATGGTGTGTGTTTAGGAGCCACCTTTGATGCCTTAGGACAACACTTAGAACCATGTTTGGTACATAAGTGTTTGGTGGCTGTGGATGAAGTCCCTGTAAGGAGTTAACACTAGCTGTGTCCTTATACTGCAAGCTCACCAACCTGCTAAGTCTTGGTAACCACACCAATGACCTCATCCCCAGGTCTCATGTGGCCACTAGATATTATGTCTGGTCTAATCAACCAGCCAAACCTCAGCCTCTGTCTTTTCTGGTAAGAAAAAGGAAGAGCTCTTTCCCTGGGTCAGATCTCTCACTGGGCCCACTGGGACCTCCTGCAATCCATACTACCTCACATGGACAAGAAGAATGCACTCTGCAAGCTCACATGCCCAGATTGTCAGACACTTTAGACTGACAGTTAAGTAACAAATAACTGTCACAGTTGAACAGGCAAATGGTAATTCTACCCATGGTGGGCCTGCTCCACCCAGTTCAGAGAGCTTGTCTGAGAAGGAACACTAAGGTTCTGGGAGGAAAGCGCCAGACTTCCTCATCCTTCCCCTGGTTCATGCAGTGTAGCTGGCTAAGACTCAGATCTGAGTCTTGGGGGTTTGTGGCCCCTAGGGGAAGACAGGGAGTCTGCAACCATGCCACACCCTGTCTTTCTTTTCCTCTAAAGCCTGAATGGATGCTTCCTGTCCTCAACATGCTTCTCCCCATAGGTGACATCACCCCCCACCCCGCAGCTGCAAACTTGGAGGAAGTCAGAGGACATCGAAGTCACCATGGTCCAAGCCTTGGCCACTCTGCCCCACCTCTAGCTCCATGAACAATCCCTGTGGATTTGTGAACCCTCAGGGACACTTGTACTCCACTCCATCTCCTCGGGGACCCCATGCACACCTGGTGCTACTCTTCCAGCAGCAGGGAACAGGAAGGCCACTTTGGACCCACTACAGAGTGTTGAGACATCAGGTACCTGGCCCGGAAGGGAGGGACATTGCCAGTCACTCGGTGACCTCTCCAGCTGCTTCCTCTGCCCTTTCTTTGGCGGAGTATCAGTCTGGAGCTTTCTGGATTCCAAGTCCTTTCTGCCAAGGCCTGGGTAGAGCCTGCCTCTCTGCAGTCACTTAGCCCAGTGTCCTTAGGACTGTGGGGTGCTCATTTCATAAGTTGTGCGCACCTGCCCTTAAGTACCCCAGTCAACGGAGTACCTGAGTGAGCAGACTGAAGAGGCCGAGTGCCTGCGAGAAACCATCTGTCCGGGAGCCTGGCAGGTGGGCCAGGGCGCCTGGTACCTACCTGGTCTCCACGAGGATATTCTGTCATCATTAGCTCTGCTCGGCCTTTTTCATCTTTCTTCCTTCTTGATAACAGTCCCTCGCCCTGCCTCCATTCCTACTTCATCCCTTCTCCCACTTTCTGTCCTTTGGATGAAACTTTCTATACACCAAGGGTACTCAGTACAGTAGAGGGGAAATACACACACACATGCACACACAAGCAATATACACACACATATAACATACATGTACACACATACACATTAACACACATGCATACATGCACACACATGTGCACACACATGCATACACATACATACACACATCCATGTACACACACATACACACATACATATATGTGTACATGTACACACATACACATTAACACATGCATACATGCACACACATGTGCACACACATGCATACACATACATACACACATCCATGTACATACATACACACTCACACATGCAACATTCACACACATTCATGTACACACATGCATACATACATGCACACACATACACATTCACACACATACATGTACACACATACATGTACATACATACACATACATATTCACACACATACATACACACACATACACACAAACACACACACCTGCTTCTCCCAGTCCTACAAGTTGCTTCTGCCCACAACTCTGCGTGTCCCTAATGAGTGGTGTGTCAAGATGTTTTACAGGGGTCAACGCTAAGTGGGAGTCTGGCAGGCAGGTCAGTTAAGGGCAGTCCATGCAGAAAGCACAGCATTTCAGTAGGACAAAGATATGAGAGTCACTTTGGCCTGGCTCCTAATCCACCCCTGACTGTGCAGTGTAGTTGGCTAAAAGACTCAGATCTGAACTAACCCAAACATGCATGTTTTCTTCCTGAAGTGCTTGCACCGTTAAGGGGTTTTCTGGATTTGCCAAACACATCCCTGGGGATTTCAAAAGGCTTCCCTTTGAAATGGTGCTCATTTGGTGAGCATCTATTACAGAAAGGTGACACAGTGTCAGGAATTTGCTTCAGAACAGTGTAGACGGCCAGTAAGCCGATGACGACACAGGCAGGATGCAATGGCCCTGAGTGGCTAGGAAGGGACATCCCAGTACTTTCTACTCCTCTTCCTATTTCCCTCACAATGCAAATTTCAAAGTGATGCTCAGGCCATCGACATGGGAGAAATACAGTCACCAACCAAGACTGGAAGACTGAATAGCTGTTGAGCCCGGGTGATAGTCATATTTAAAACATATTAAAAACATATTTAAAACATATTTAAAACATATTAAAAAGATGGAGAAAAGAGAGCATAATGTTTAAAGTATGTAAAGTTTTAGGGCTGGCAAGATGGCTCAGCAGGTAAGGGGCTTGCCACACTTCGATCTTGGAATGCATATGGTGGAAGGAGAGAACCAGGTCACACAAGACATCCTCTGACCACACACACACACACTCACTGTACTTCCACAGGCCTGTGCATGCATGTACAGATAAACCAGTTTATGTAACAAGAACAACTGTGCAGTGCTGTGCACCCACTATGTGCAGTGCTGTGCACTCACTATGCAATGCAGCTCTGGGGCCAGCATGTGCATAGGAGCTGCTGGTGGTCAGATCCTGCCTCTCACAGATGGGCACAGAGAGGCCACATGGCACAGGCTGCCTTTCTCTGGCCTGCCTGCAGGGTTCTCTCTCCTCTCTGGCCGCTGTCAAGCCTTACTTGATCCTCTCTGCCTGTGTGAGCATTGGGTCATGCTCACCTTGAATCCCAGTTGCTTCCCCGCTTTGCCCCACCCCCACACCAGACCCCTGGCTCCCCAGGAGCATGCTAGTTTTTCATTCAACTTTGCAACATCGTGACTTCAGATCCTGCCGGGACATAGTCAACTCGTGGTGCAACCGGTGCCGGCGGCTGTCTTCACAGGCTTCAGACCCTCAGTCCCGGTGTCCTCTGGGCTTCTCTCTATATCTCTCTGTTGCCTGAAATTGAGTAAGTCCGCATATGATCACATCCACTTTCCCCTCAATTGATTCCTTCAATGCCTGAGTATCATGAAGAGACCCCTCCTCTAGTTGCTCAGACCCAAAAGTGTGACCCCCTACACCCACTTCTCTCTCTCCTCCATGTCCTTCCCAGATCCTGGAGACGGCCAACCATTTCATCCCACAGCCCAGACGTACTTATCTGATCTCCCACCTAATTCATTCATTCATTCATTCACTTATTTATTTATTTATTTATTTATTTATTTATTTATTTATTTCTGCCTCTTCTTTTTCCATTTTCATATACATGGTATGCACACATGTAGACATATATGTGTGTGGCATGCACTTATATGTGTGCGCAAGTGCATGTGGAGGCCCATGGTTGATGCTGAAAATCATCCTCAGTGACTCTCCTGGGTTGCTCAATCAAGCCCAGAGCTCTCCGATGTGGCTAACTTAAATAGCTGGTTTGCTTTGGAAATCACCTATCTTTGCCTTGGTCCTCTTCAGCATTTACATGGGCTTCAAAGATCAGAACTCTGGTCTTCACACCAGCAGAGCTTAACTGCTGGGCCATCTCCACAGCCCCTGCTGGTCTGCTCCCTAATCTTGCTTGCCCATCCCTACCCCCAAAAAGAACCTGATCTTTCTTAGCTGTACCTTCTATCATATCCTAAGAAGAACTTCCACATCCTCCTCAAACTCCTCAGCATTTGAGGCAGCTTCCCAGGCCCAAGGTAACTGGCCTCAGCCTGGCTTGACCTCCTATAATTTCTCTGTTGAGCCATCCCACATCCCATTATACACTCAATAAATTCTAGCCTGTTAAAGCTACTAGTAGTTTCCCAACATGCCTCAGTCTTTCTGTGTGGCACAGACAGGATGACTCACCAAATACCCTGTGTGACCAGGAGTCATTGCTAGCGTGGGTCACTGAGTCACCCATGGAAGACAGTTGTGTACTGCCCACATCAGACTTCAGAGATAGGGAGCAAGCTTTTCTCACACTGAACTGCTGAGACACTGAGAGCCTTGTGGTTCCCTCTTCGCTGGTGTCATTGGTATTTGGTTTTGTGAGAAAGGGTCTCACTCTGTAGCCCAGGCTGGCCTCACTCTGTAGCCCAGGCTGGCCTCACATTCACAGCAATCCTCGGTCCCTGGTACCCTCAATTCTGGGATTGCTGCTGTGCACGAAGCATCCCACTGTTCCCTGTGGCTGCATCAGGACCAAGCCCATCCTCACTAGGTTTCCCCCTATGCCTTGGCCCTACCTAGACACCAGGTGTCCATCTGGCAGGCCTAACCTCCTGAATTCTCCAGGGTGAGTCTGGGGCTCTTCCTAAGACCATCCTATAAAACCTGCCACTCATGTGCCCGTACCATGCCAGGTCTGAGAAATCAGGGCCCAGGCCTTTCTCACTCACGGCTGCACCCAGTTCTTGATGCAGGGTCTGCAGGGAGGAAAGTCAGCAGATATTTGAACTGATGGAACATGCCTGTGATCTCAGCACCCTGAGACTGAGGCATGCTGGGAAACCGCTAGTAGCTTCCAGAGGCTAGACTTTACTGTGTGTATCGGGATGTGGGATGGGTCAACAGCCTGAAGCAGGAGGATGATGGATGGGCTGAGGCCAACCTGGGCCACATAACAAGTTCCAGGCCAGCCTGGGCTACATGATAACCATCTTAAATGAACAAAACTAGTGAAGGAAGGAAAGAAAAAATATACAATTTTAGGTCCACAGGTTAGCATACTAACTCCTACCCTCTCCTGGACACTGAACGCTAACTGTTTTACTTGGATTCAATCTTTAATCCCTTTGAGGGTGCTATAAAAATAACAGAAGAGTTGGGAGAGTATGAAGTTCCCCTTTCTAATGACTTATATTCAGCCAGGGAAGTTGAAAGAGCTGCAGACATGTCCTTTCCTCTGCCCGCCCCTCCCTATGGCTTGGAGTTCTCGTCTCCATTGCCTGTTGTGACCACAACACCTCCTCTTTACTAGGCACTAATCCAGCAGTTAAGTCACCAAGGCCATAGCTGTCTCACAAAGCCACAGTGGAATCAGGCGGCTAGAAGGGGTCAGGAGTGGGGGCTGCAGAGCCCACGCTGTCCCTGTGAGAAGCCTGCAGCGGCAGGCAGGCCCTTCAGTTTTTGTATTTGTGATTTGCAGTGAAGCCAGGAGCTCGGGTCTCTGGGGATCCAGGCAGACCAATGCAATTTTCTGCAAGTGTTTCAGCTCAGTCTAGGTAAAACCCTAGGAAATCAGAGGAGAGACGAAAAACAAAACAACAAAAAAATTAACATAGCTCAAGGCAGCTATGATTTATCAAGCACAACTCAAATATAAATCTCTAATGTATATATTATATATACATATGTATCTGTGCATATAGATGATATAGATATGGACACAGACACAGATACAGATATATAAACAGATAGATAGATGGAGAGAGAGAGAGAGAGAGAGAGAGAGAGAGAGAGAGAGAGAGAGAGAAGCTCCTGTCCCAGGTGGAAAACAAAAAATGAAAAATAAAAATAAGATTTGAGCATGGTGGAACAGACTTATAATTCTAGCACTCAGGAGGGAGAAACAGGATCAAAAATTTGAGGTCAACCTCAGCGGTATAGTGAGTCCCATGCCAGCCTGAACTATGGAGGTGCTGTCTGCAAACTAATCAATCAAGACAACGCAGAGCAGGCGCTGTGTTACAAAATGTAAAGGGAGCCTTAAGAATGTTGCAATCTAGAGACTTTCAAAGAGGCCACACGTGATACCTTGGGAAGCCGGCTCCTTGACTCTGTGGTACATTCTACAGCCATCCCTGCTCAGTCCTTAGGAGTCACATGAGGTCAGGTGAGGGGCACCAACTATCCTGCTGAAGATGGCAGAGCTGCCAAATGGCACAGCCAGATGTAAACTAGCTTTCACAACCTTGTTCTGGATGACCTCATGCAGACAAGGTCTTGGCGCGCATTACTTGCTGTCTGACTGAGACCCTGAGCCAGCCTTCACATATGCTGGTTTTAGCCTTGTACTCTCTCCCAAGGTGGGAGTCAGCCCTAACCCTGTTGACTGACCTGGGAAGGGGCATGCTTAGAGCTTGGGGAGGTTAAGAGGCCTTGATACGAAGGAGGCAGGGCACTTCAGGAAGGTCCCTAATTGCAACATAATTCAATTTAACCCAAGTAGTTGGTGTGTTTTCATTTTCCTTCATTGTTGGCCTTTATTTCTCACCAAAAAGACATGAGAGATACACATGCAAGTACTTAGGACACACTTTGAGGTTTACGATCTCTGGAAGCTGATGGAGAAGCTGTCTTACTAAAGCTCTGGTGACCAAGATCATGAACACTGTTAGTCCTAGGTTGGCTGTGTCCACCACGTTGTGGCATAGCTAAGTCCTTTTCTTACTTTCTTGCTTACTCTTTTTTCTTTTTGTTTTTTGTTTGTTTGTTTGTTTTCTTTTTTGTTTTTTGTTTTGTTTGTTTTTTGGTTTGGTTTGGCTTAGGCTTTCTAGACAGGGTTTCTCTGTGTAGCCCTGGCTGTCCTGGAATTTACTCTGTAGACCAGGCTGGCCTCTGCCTCCTGAGTGCTAGGATTAGAGTCACGCACTGCCACCTAGCTAAATCGTTTTAGGCACAGTTTTTGTGGTTTCATTTTTCCAACTGGCATCAACGTTTTTCAATGCATTTCAGATGCTCTCATGTAATAGGCAGGCCTAATCCTCTCTACATACAAACCCCATTTTCTAGAGGACAATATTGAGGGTGACAGAGGCTAGGTTCCTTGTTTTGGAGTCTAGGTCATACAGAACTATTCAATTGCACAGATAGGTTTCCTGCATCCAAGACAAAAACATAGTGCACTGTGTTCTTCCAGAAGTACAAAATAGGTGTGTGCCTCTCTCGTGGAGTATCTTTGTGACTCTTGACACTGCCCTTCTGAGCCTCGGCTGTCTCACTTGTAAAGCATGACAATGGGACAGGGGTGACAGTACACACAAGACACCTAACAGCATCCCAGCATCCTCCAAGCACTCGACAAGACACTTACCAGCAATGACAATATGAATTCATTGTCTGTCCTTACCGTGCTAAGTGTTGTGCATAAAATAATCGACATTCACAGTCGAGCGCAGAGAGAATGCTATCATTACATGTCTTCTACTCGGATCACACACAAACCTGAGGACACAAGTCCAGGAGACAAACCTGAGGAGAGCCCTGCCCACCTTTAAGCTGGGTCTTTCCACATCGACTAAAACAATAGAGACAGTACCCCGCCCCCTGGCATGCCACAAGCCAATCTGATCTAGGCAGTTCCTCCTTAAGATTCTCTTCCCTGGTGATTCTACCTTGTGCCAAACTGACGATTAAAGGCAACTGTCCATCACGTAGATGGGGAAAGGGGGCAGAAACTGGAGGAGAGACGTGGCTCTGCAAAGGTGTCTTTTGACCTCAGCACAAACGCTATAGCAGAAACACATGCATGTGCATACACACAAATAATAATGGTGATGAAAGAGAAGGAGGAGGAGGTGGTGGAGGAGAGGAGAAGGAGGAAAAGGAGGAGGTGGTGGAGAAGGAGGAGGAGGAGAAGAGGAGGAGAGGAAGAGAAAGAGGAGGAAGAAGAGGAAGAGGAGGAAGAGGAGGAAGAGGAGGAGGAGGAGGAAGAAATAATTTTTAAGAGTTCAGGACCATTCTGGGCTACAGAGTAAGACCCTGACGTACACATCCCAACATATCTGTGGGCTGGAGAGGTGCCTCAGCATTTAACCGTATGCACTGCTCTTGCAGAGGACCTGAGTTCTGTTTCCAGCACCAACAAGGGGCTGTCCACAACTGCCTGTAATTCCAGCTCCAAGGGGATCTGACATCTCTGGTTTCCTTGGGCATTGGCATACAGTTTACATGTGTGTGTGTATGTGTGTGTGTGTGTGTGTGTGTGTGCATGCACACACACACACACACACATGTCCAGACATATAAACACAACTAAGATAAATAAATAAAATATATATGTATTTCACTGGAGGTACAATTTATTTCAGGAGAACAGCTTTATCTTCAAGAAACAAACAAAAAATGTTTAAAACTCTTTAGAAGGTACATTAGCTCAATGGCCCCAAGAGAGAGAAAAAAAATAGCTATTTCCTGGCAGAGCCAAGTAAATGCAGCTGACTTCAGCAACAGTTACTGTGACACCTGACTCTAGAATAAGGACATTACAGTTCAGAGGCAAAGACTCTGCAAGGCAACTAATGACTCTGATGGTCACCTGCAAAGGACAACTGGCTGCCACTCAAAGCCAAGCCTGGAGAGGACTTAAAGCCATCTTGCATCCTGGCCCCTGCTTGGCCATGATATAGGCAACCTTCTCGGCAGAGGACCTCACACTGTGAAACAGCAGTGAGTGTAGATAGATAGATAGATAGATAGATAGATAGATACATACATACATACATACATACATAAGGTGGAGAGCCACAGAGGAAGACCGGAAGTTGACCTCTGGCCTCTGCTCAGGCACCACATACACCCTGCCTACCTGGCCACCGCCAACAATAACAACAACAAACAAGACCAAGAAAGCACCAGCAAAGCAGCAGGAAGAGAGCTAAGCTGGAAAGAGCAAACAAGGAGGAGCTGAGTGGCCCTGAGCCTTTCCAGGGGCCTTTCTCACCCAGGCCTCTGCCACAGACCGGCCTTAGATCTATCAGCCTCAAAGGGCGTGTAGCCTGGCTGCATCTCGCTCCTAGCCTCCTGTGTGTTCAAAACCCTGGGTTTTCTTTATAACCTGTTGTCTACAGACCCCTCTGGCTCTGGATAGCACAGAACCCTTGGTGGTTCCCCTGGAGGCTTTTCAGGGACGAAGCCTCGAAGTGCAGGGTCAGGGTCGGGGAGAGGCCTGGGTGTTCCCCAGGATCCAGGTGAGGAGGTGGAGGAAGGGGATGAATGAGAGCCCGGAGAGGCAGGGCCTCCCTCAAGCCAAGGTGAAAGCCACATCACAAAGAGACCAACCCTATGAAGAATCCGTTTTCTAGCAAAGAAGTGCCAACAAGGAGGCCTAGGATTGTGCGGAAGCCAGGCTGGGGCTTTCCTGAGGCTAAAAAAGGTTCATTCCCTAGAGCCCTTGGTGGGAGAAGGCTGAGGCCAGGGGGCCGTGCTACAGCAGGGACATGAGGCAGGACCTGCTCCACACAGAATGTTGGACCTCTCTGCGGCGCTTCCCCAGGTGTGAGTGCCCAGCAAGGGAGCTGTGCCTGACTGGGTGCCCAGTGAGGCTGTCTCTCGGAGGCCTTCAGCACCTGTCCCTGCTACTGACTCCAGCCTTTAGGGTCAGCAACCCAAACAGAGGACGGCAGGCATCTCTCCCAGCCGCAGAATGTCCTCTCACAGGACCCTGGGTGACACAGCTGGCTTCAGTAGTGACTAAGCTACGTTTGAGGCCAGATTTTCCATAATGGGGCAAACCTCAGAAAAAGTCCACTGCTTCTGCCGGGGCTTTCTTTGCCCATCTGCAGTTGGCTCATCCTGAGGTCACAGAGGGCTCACCTTCCTCTTCCCCATTTTCTAAGGCGTTTGTTCCTATGGGAAAGGCCCGGAGCCTGGCTCTTAGTCACCAGGCTATTCTATCCTGGGCACCTGCACATCTGCTTCCTAGGGGCTAGAGATGCAAGGCCTGGCTCTACACATCCCCATACCCAGACAGACAAGAAACCCAACAGTTCTAATTTGCAACACAGCATGCCCCACAATACAAAGAAGCCCAGGATCCTCCAGGGGCCTGAAGATTGGGACTTCTATCCAGCCTGGGCGTGTTGGCAAAAGCTACCCCAAGCTAGTAGAAGGTAATCCAGAATTAGGCCCTGAAGGCAACACGCTAACCTAGGTGAAAATCTGGGACAAAAGTTTCAAACAGGAGATGGCTCAGTCAATTTGTCCTGAAGACATGAGGACCTGAGTTCAATTCCCAAGACCCACAGGTTTTGTTTTATAATTAAATAAATAAATAAAGCAGGCATGGAGATACAAGAAAAATTGCTGGGCTCAGCTGTTCCTCAAACTAACTAAAAATGGCCAACTCTGGGTTCAGGAAGATGCTCTGTCTCAAGAGAATAAGGTGGAGAATGGCAGAACGGAGTGACACCTGGCATCTCCACACCCTGATGACAGGCCAGGTGGCGGAGCTTACCTGGTGATGACATCTCAACAGTTCAGACACCCATGTCCTCTCCAGACAGCAGGCATATAGTTCAAGACCCAACAATCCACTTTCCCCACCTCTGCAAAAATGGAACCATCTAAACAGAGAGGGCTTTGGGCTGGGCTGTGGGCGCACAGTGTGAGCAAATGAACTGGTTCATTTGTTACCACAGCATAACCTAACTTGTTCCTGACTGAGCTGCTGGCATGGCTCGAGCGGGAGCTTATTCAGAGAAGATCAAGGGGCTAGCCTGTGCCTCTAATTAGGCTCATTTCCCTGCCATTCTTCCTTGGGATCTCAGAGTACCACAGAGGCTGTAGTCAAATGTGTCTCTAGAAGCCAGGCTCTACCATTTAATAGCGCTGTGACCTTGGGAAGTTCAGTTGATCCATTTTAGCTCAATTTGACTATAATTAGCCTAATTCAATTATTAATTAATAATTTCAATTTGAAATTGAAAATAAACCAGGCAGTGGTGGCACGCGCCTTTAATCCCAGCACTTGGGAGGCAGAGGCAGGTAGATTTCTGAGTTCAAGGCCAGCCTGGTCTACAGAGTGAGTTCCAGGAAAGCCAGAGGTATACAGAGAAACCCTGTCTCAAAAAAACCAAATCCAAAAAAAACCCAAAAAAACTAGAAAGAAAGAAAGAAAGAAAGAAAGAAAGAAAGAAAGAAAGAAAGAAAGAAAGAAAGAAAGAAGTTGAAAATAATGAGCAGTATTACTTCCTGACAGGTCTGAATAAATAAATGCTATCTTAGGACCACCTGTTCCCAGGTATCCTTGGGCTTACTTAAAATGCAAGGTCTTCCCCACTTGCAGTCCAGGCTTACTGAATCAGAGCTGTTGTACAGGGCCCAGAAATCCACACTTCTAGAAAACTCTCCAGATACATCCTTTCCATAGGACATTAAACAGCTACATTCACACGGTTTTAATTGGCAGGCAAATTTCCACTTTGGAAAAAAACCCTCAGTCTTTAGAGACTGTCCTTGTCTGAGGCCAAGGATCATTGTCCTACAGGTGACACTTAGCCATTATCCCTCAGATAAAAGCCTGAGGCTTACAGCCCAGCAGACATAGAGATTGAGTAACTGTGCAGTATGCAGGACTCCCCAGCAGCTAGCACCACAACCAGCCCAGATCAGGTTCTGGACTGAGAACCGTTGGTAATGCATCCATCCATACACGGTGCCTGCTGGGGCTGCTGAGCTCTACGCAGGCAGGGAGACAGCTGCCAACCCAGGCCTGGTAAGATGCCTCCCGAGTATATAGTTACCAAAAGCCTCACAGAAGAAAAAAGCTAAACCACATATGCCACTGCACCCTCTTCTGAGAGCAGCTTCCTCTTAACTCAGGCCTCTGCCTTCAGAAACTTCTGGGTTCGCACAGAGGATAAGATCTGTTCTTCTTGCTCTTGTTCCCGGACACTTCCAAATCAGTTTGCCTTTCTTCTCCTTTGCTGATGTGCTCCCAGTCTGCTTAGCTCTCTCCTCTCCCCAGTTCCGTTAGAAATCACCCAGTGGGTTATAGCTAATTGAGTTGTTAGACTAAGGGGCCCTCTGGAGACCCTCTAAACCACACAGGCTATTGGTTGCTCTCCGTGAACTGACAGCAAGGCCTTATTGCTGAAGACAACACACAATTCACTGAAAATGGGAGCATTGAGCTGATGCCTGTCTAAAGCCTTGACCCTGCAGGCTGATGTCCAGGGCACTGGAAGATAGAGACTGAGGTGACATCCACAGGACTTGCATAGATCTGTACCAGACAGGGTCCCAGCACTAAGAAGAGAAGTGGACTCAAGCCCTATCCCTAACCCAGAAGTTATTTCCACTCGATAACGTAAATGAAAAACTAGCCCATTCCCTCCAATGGAATCTCCCTAGTGATGCAAACCGCTCTGAGAGCAGGTCCTGAGCCAGCAGTAGACAGTCAGCACAAAATGAACTCCGTGGCATCTGTGGAGGTTCTTTGTCTCATAATGTTTGCCTGTACATTTTATTGTTGTTGTTTTGTTTTTACAAGATGGGTTTTCTCTGTGAAGCCCTGGCTATCCTGGTACATTCTCGCCTGCCTCTGGATTAAAGGTGTATGCCACCACCAGCTGGATTGGGTGTTTTTTTTTTTTTTAATCTATACTGTTCCTTTGCATATATATTATGGCTTCTGGTTTTGTGTTTTTATAGAATTCCTGTGAGGAACAATGCATGTCTGTGCATCTATATGTGTTTCTCATGCTCTCTCTTTGAGTCTCTTCTGTTTATTGGTTTTGTTTGGTTTTCTCTTTTTATTCTTTAGGGGCCTCTGACTTCTAATGATAGACAAAAGGATGTGAATTCACATGGGAGGGGAACTCATAATCAGAATATATTATATGAAAAACTCTTTTTTCAATAAAATAAAAATGGGAGGAAAAAACCCAAAGAACTTGCTTGGGAGAGGAGTTGAGGACAAGCCATTGTGACAGGGAGAGGAGGTGAGGCCAAGCCCCTGTGGCAGGGAGAGGAGGTGAGGCCAAGCCCCTGTGGCAGGGAGAGGAGGTGAGGCCAAGTCCCTGTGGCAGGGAGAGAAGGTGAGGCCAAGCCCTTGTGACAGGGAGAGGAGGTGAGGCCAAGCCCCTGTGGCAGGGAGAGGAGGTGAGGCCAAGCCCCTGTGGCAGGGAGAGGAGGTGAGGCCAAGTCCCTGTGGCAGGGAGAGAAGGTGAGGCCAAGCCCTTGTGACAGGGAGAGGAGGTGAGGCCAAGCCCTTGTGACAGGGAGAGGAGGTGAGGCCAAGCCCCTGTGGCAGGGAGAGGAGGTGAGGCCAAGCCCTTGTGACAGGGAGAGGAGGTGAGGCCAAGCCCCTGTGGCAGGGAGAGGAGGTGAGGCCAAGCCCCTGTGGCAGGGAGAGGAGGTGAGGCCAAGCCCCTGTGGCAGGTGCTAATGGCACCCTGAGCAGATCCCACCAATGGGGTCTATGAAGCATACCCCTCCTTCCTCCAGAGAGTCCAACTCTGTGGTGAATCAGGCTGAATGTGTCACGACTGAGCCTCTTCCTGGTTGGGCTTTGTCACTTGTCATTTGGCCTGTCCTGGTTCTCTCAGTTCCTTACAGCCTTCCTCCAGGGGGAAGTCCCCAGGAGTCACCTGTGGGAAAAATCCCTGCCTTCTTGGGGTTTTGTTCAGGAAGCTAGAACCAAGACACTCTAGACATTACCTGGAGGAAATTGACTACAACTGTAATTCATGCTAGTGAGCTACATAAACTCATGTATGTATATTGCCAGACACACAACCACACTCTCCAATAAGCAGGACTGAGATTGGAGCACCAGTCTGTCTGGCCCCATATGCCCATGGTGCCATGGAATGTGTCACTTGGTGTCTTATTCTGTCTTAGTTAGGGTTTTGTTGCAGTGAACAGACACCATTACTATGACAATTCTTATAAAGGAAAACGTTTGATTGGAGCTAGCTTGAACTTTGGAGATTTAATCCGTTATCATCATGGCGGAAAGCATGGCACAAAGGCAGACATGGTGCTGGGGAAGGAGCTGAGAGTTCTACATCTGAATACCCAGGCATCAGCATGTGACTGTCACACTGGGCACGGCTTGAGCCTCTGAGACCTCAAAGCCCACCCCAAGTAACACAACTTCCTCCAACAAAGCCACACCTACTCTAAGACCACACCTCCACATAGTGCCATTCCTGGTGAGCCTGCGGAGCCATTTTCATTCAAAGCACCACACTTGGGAGTGTGGTTTATCTTCTCTGTCAGTGGCAAGAGTTGGGACAGTGTCTTGTATTCCATTTAACAACCCCACACTCAGAGAGACAGAGACAGGAAGAAGGATAGGAGAGATGAGAGAGAGACGGAGAGACAGAGAGCATGAGAACCCACTAGTAAAGTCTGCAGGGTTTCTTGCTTGCAGCAAAAGAAGATTCTCTGAGATTATCCTGTTAAAAAGCAAGCTGCCATGGGGGAGGTCCCAGAAGGTCATGGTGCCCTCACACTGGCCCCAAGGCAACACTAAGATGTGGACTGGTCATAGTCCTACTGCTGCTGAGCTGAGAATGAGTAAGCTGTGGAACTTCTCCCACTGTGCTTTTTTGTATGAAAAGCATGTGGCTTTTGATAAATAAAGTCTGGCAAAACCTGGATGGAAGAGAGGAGGAAAGAAGCAGGCAGCACAGATGCATGGACAGAGCAGGAAGGCAGAGCAGAGAGAGCCACGTGGAGGGGCACAACAGCAGATAACATATTTAATGCTGAGAGACTGCCCTGCAAGAAGGCCAGCAGACTTAGACTATACAGACACCTCTGCATCTTTGTTATTAAACCACAAGTGGGACCCCGAAAACCTCCCGAAATATCTGGTGCACCAATGTGGAGCCCGAGTCCAGCTAAGGCATGAGGTCCAGACATGAAAATCCAGGCACAAGAGCATGGAGCAGAGACATCAGTCAGAGTCGGAGAAGCTGAAATCCCGGATCTCGGACTCAATAATGTATGCTCAGAGCAGGCAATTCCCAGAGGACAGAGTTTAGGAAAGCTTAAGTGCAGAAAGAGATATTATGTTTGGAAACAGTAAAGAGAAATAAGTAGAAATGTTTTGTAAATGTGCATAGATGCTGAAGAAAGGAAAGAAACTGAATATAGACAGTCATAGAAGGAAATATTAAGTTCCATATAATAAAGTGAACTCTCCAAAGGAAGAAGAAAGTTAGCAAAATTAAAAAAGAAAATATTTCCATGTTTAAAAAAAAATGGAAAACACAGGCTGGAGAGATGGCTCAGCGGTTAAGAGCACTGGCTGCTCTTCCAGAGGTCCTGAGTTCAGCAACCACATGGTGGCTCACAACCATCTGTAATGGAATCCTGATGCCCTCTTCTGGTGTGTCTGAAGACAGCTACAGTGTACTCATATGTAAAATAAATAAATCTTTAAAAAAAAATAAAAGGAAAACATTATAGCAGAAGGCACCTGAACTCATATAGTTTTGTTTTAGCTATTATCATAGAGCTAATTGCAATATGTTCAGTAATGATTACAGTTTCTGTGCCCTCTCCAAGTGGTAGAACAGGGGGCTGGAGAGATGGCTCAGTGGTTAAGAGCACTGGCTGTTTTTTCAGAGGTCCTGAGTTCAATTCACAGAAACCACATGGTGGCTCACAAACATATGTAATGGGATCTGATGCCCTCTTCTGGTATATTCGAAGTAACTACAATGTTCTCACATACATAAGATAAATAATTCTGTAAATAAATAAATAAAAATAAAATAAAAAATAAAATAAAACAAGTGGTAGAACAGGAACTAGAGGCTCTTTTAAATCAGAATAATTTTCTCAAGCCTGGAATGAAGAATTCCATCTAAAGCCTGTGGCGCCACCATATGATAAGATTACAGGATGGCAGCCCAAAGCTGTTAGAAAACCTACAAATTCTCTCCCAGACATCGCACAATTCCTGCCAGGCTAGAAAAACTCATAAGGTTATGATGAATTTGGGTGGCAACCCACAGAGATGCTAGATCGGAGGAGATTTAAAGAGGTAATGATAACCTATGAAATGCACTCACCCTATGTGAAATAAGTGCTAAATAAGTGAACTAGGCAAAGCTGTATAATTCCAAAAGATCGGAAAGATCTAATGGCAGCTATATTGGAATCTGGCCATCAGCTACACTGGAGGACCTGGTGGAGAAAGGAGGCTTCAGCTATGGAGCAATGTAATAGAACTAGAGATGTTAACATTGTCAAAGATCAGTTGCTAGGTGAAGGTGAATATGCTGGGTTATGAATGAAGATTCTGATTGGCAATGCCATCTTAGACCAATGTCATATGGTAGCTTTACATGCTTGGGATAAAGGTGAACAACTTAGCAAACAATCTGAATCATTTACCAAGATAGCCTGGGGCTAAGATGAATCTTTTAGTGATCTTTAACTAAGATTAACTTCCATTGTAAATAGAGCAAAACCAGATTCAGACCCAAGAGAGATACTAATTGAGCCATTAGATTTTGAGATCTAATACTTGATGTAAAAGGCTATTAAGCCTTTAAAGGCTAGATCTGCTCTGATTTATCAATGGATTGAAACTACTGTGGATATTGGATTTAACGCTTACAATAGTGCTACGATTGGACAGGCAATTGCTAAAATATGAGAGCTCAAGATGTCTAGTGCTTTGGCTGTGGAAGACTAAAACATTTCCTAAAGGATTGTAGACAAACATTTCCTAAGGATGATATATTCTGTAATGATAATCCAGAGAGGAAGCTTCCTAGAAGATATAAGAGATGTGGACAGGGCAGACATAAAGCTTATGAATGTAGATTATCCAGAGATATATGAAGCAGTTCCTCAAAACTGGGAGACTGCCTAAGGGTTGTTGTTCGGGCCCCTAAAGGAAATGTGAGCCATTCACCACCAGTCAACCAGGAAGAGCCTGTTCTCAAGAGCAACTAAAATAATTAGTGCCTGATATGACAGACCTCACTGCTCTAAGCTTAGCTACTCCAAAGGATAGAACAAGGGATTTTAAAGGTACCAGGAAACAAGTATTTTGGAAAACTGCTATAAACAATCAAAGACCATAGAGTTGAAATTACAGTTAGATACAATAGATAGGTAGGATAGATAGATAGATAGATAGACAGAGAAACTTGAGATCAAAGGCCTAGGGGATCCCAAAGTGCAATAACTTCACAAGATTCTTAGGATCCAACTTGACCAACTTGAAAGGTATCTACCCAGTGCCTAGAAATTGGGGCATTGTCTCAGGTAAAACATAGTCTAAAAATGGATTAAATATATAGGACCAGAAGATCAGATAGGAAGATTAAAGACATATATGGCAGATATAGTCATACATTTGTGGGGAAGAGATATATTTTAACAGTGAAAATATAGATTAACATTCCTTCAACTTCAGGAACAAGCCATAAAATAGGAGATGCTCCTGATAAAGATATTGAAATGTTATAAGAAACAATTACAAACCATCTAGGCCACCATAGGTGGGACACAGCAGATGTTGGCTCTCCAAATTTATAAGGAGGACCATTGCTGATGGGACACCAACTGCCCTACCATTAAAGTAGCAGCATGATTACCCACAATCACAACCATTAAATTCTGGGAGGCAAAGCTAGGTGGATGGCCAGGGGCTAAGTGTCCTCAGGCTACAGTGAGCATGGTTAGAATAGACTCTCAGGAAGCATCTTCAGTGAGACAGCTCCTTTTAATGGAGGTAACAAAAGTTATTTAAACTTTTCAGGGGTGAAAACAGGCTATCAAGGTGAATGTAACATCATTGACCAGGGCCAGGGTGCTGGGGATGCCTCATTATCATTCTACTGGACATGACCTTATAAGGGGAGTGGAAGTTTAACCTGGATACTGGGCTACAAGACCTCCTCTTGGGGGCAAAGATGGGGACACGCAGATCTTGTGCAGGAGGGAAGGGGTCCTATTCCTGCTGATCTCAGGATGAGATTTCTGGACATTCCTCAACCCTACTCTTTCTCCAGGCCTCCCCCACCACATCCCATGGCTTCCCAGCCCTACAAAGTAGCTAACCTGTTTGAGTAGATCAGTGGTCCTTAACTAAGGAAAAGTTTCAGTCCCTAGAGCAGCTGATCTAAGTGGTGGTCTCGGCTGGACCACTCAACTGGAGGAGCTGGAGATTCAACATATAGAACAATCCACCAGCCCTTGGAATTCCTACTTTTATATTTTAAAAGACATCTCAAAAATAAAGAATGCTAACTGATCTAAGAACTATCAATAAGGCAATTCAGCCTATGGGCTCCTTACAACCTGCAGTTCCTTTAACTTCATTGTTTCCTAAGGCAGGGCCTACTATAGTGATTAATTTAAGAGACTGATTTTTTCAATACCCTTACAGAAACAAGGAAAGAAAAGTTTGCTTTCACAACCAAGGAGAAAATTTTGCTCTCACCATGCCCACATTTAACCATAGACAGCTGACAAAAAGGCCTCAATGGAAAGTCTTTCCACATTGTATCAATATTTTGTACAACAGCTGTTATAAATAATTCATAAATGTTTTTTCACAATCTATATTTATCATTATATGAATAATATCTTGCTAGATGTTCTGATACAGATATCTTAGGAAAAAATGTTTGTTGGAGTAAAAAGAATTTTGCCTTGGTGGAGATTACAAATTGCTACTGAAAAAAAAATACTAAGAGGAGATTCCATTAATTATCTAGGATACAAGATATGTCTACAAAAAATTCAACCACAGAAAATACAATCAGAAGAGGTCCGTCACAAACTCTTAATGATTTTCAAAAATTGCTAAGAGATACTAATTGGTTACAACCCATTATTGGATTAACTACTCATTTATTTCAAACCTTACAAGGTGATTCAGACTTAAACAGTCCAAGGAAATTATCAACTGAATCTGAGACAGAATTGGCTCTGATAGAAAAGAGATTACAGGAGGCACATGTGAATTACTTAGATACCAAGCTTGACTGGATTTTAGTTATTTTACCTTCTACTCCTTCTTCCACAGGAATTCTTTTTGCAGAGAGAATATAATATATTTGAATGGATAGTTTTAGCATATAAACAGAGTAAACATATTAAAACCCTATATAGAAAGGTTTCCAATTTGTTAATGAAAGGAAGAATAAGACTTTGTCAACTAACAGGAACAGACCCAGCAGAGATAATAATGCTTTATATTAATAATACTTCATTGTAGGTAATCAATAAAGATTGGCAAAGAGCTTGCAATAATTTTGGGTGAGAAATAAACAATAAATATCCCAAAAGCAAAGGACTTCAGTATATAAAAAGAACTAATTAGATCCTTTTTTTTTTTTACAGTGAGAGGAATATCAGTTTCTAAAGCGCCTGCCTTTTATATAGGTGCCAATTAATCAGGAATGGCAGGTTATAAGTCTGAAAATATAAGTAAAATAATTTAAAGTCCATATGCTTCAGTCCAAAGGTCAGAGCTATATGCTATTCTCATGGTTTTATTAGATTTTCTAGAATCTCTTTTATTTTTTATTTTTTTGGTTTTTTGCTTTTTTCGAGACAGGGTTTCTCTGTATAGCCCTGGCTGTCCTGGAACTCACTCTGTAGACCAGGCTGGCCTCAAACTCAGAAATCCACCTGCCTCTGCCTCCCAAGTGCTGGGATTAAAGGCGTGCACCACCACTGCCCAGCTAGAATCTCTTAATATAGTTACCGACTCTCGATATTCAGAAAGAGTTGTGTTTGCATTAAAAAAAAAAACTGCTAAACTTATTCCAGATGATTCAGAATTAACTTTGTTATTTATAATCAAGCCTCATTGCCTGCTGGAAATAACACTAAAGTTACCCAAACAAATGAAATTTGGCAGGTGGATGTGTTTCATTTTACGGAGTTCAGAAAATTAACTGTATGGACACCATACAGTTAATGCCTTTCAGGATTTTAATGGCTTTCTGCCTTGAGTTCTGAAAAGGCTGATTCTAAAATTACACAATGATTTACTACAAATGATGACTGTCATGGGGATACCTTTACAAATTAAAACTGACAATGCTCCGGCATATGTATCCAGTAAAATGAAACAATTTTTTACATACTGTAACATAACACTTATTACAGGTATACCTTACAGTCCAAAAGCTCAAACAATCACAGAAAGATCTAACTATACTTTAAAGATGTTTATAAAACAGAAAGGTGATATGAGAAAGATTACACAATGCTTTTTTACTTTAAACTTTTTAAATGACAGTGAGACAGCACAGCTGCTGAAAAACATTGGATTTTAGAAAAGACTGCTGAATTAAATCAGACTATCTACTTTAAGGATGTGATAACCTCAGAATGGAAGTCAGGAAACGTGTTGTGTTGGGAAAGAGGCTATGTCTTTATTTCCACAGGAAACCAAATTTGTGGATTCCTTCAAAATTAATAAAGATTAGATTTGACCATGGAAGACCTCCTGATAATCTTGGCAGCCATCACGAAAGGTGCAAAGGAAGAGACCTGGAAAGACAACAAAGCAGGTAGCATGAACATGACCCCCCTTCTGGGGACAGCTTAGCAGACTGAGGAGACGGGTGTCTCTGCAGCAGACAGTGAATCTTTTGGCTACCTCATCCTCATGACTTATTGCTTCATGCCATCCTTTCATATGGCATAGATGGGGATTTATAACACACTATTACAGTCTGGTTTTTCAGTCCAAACTGACCTGCTGAAACATGAAGCAGAGAATCACTATTGGCTGATGTGTGCACACTGCACATTCCAAACATGTGTTAATTCAAAAATGTCCCTACAATGTTACCCTTAAGAGTTTGTGTGTTTCCAGAGCAAAACGTCCAGATACCAGAAGTCAACGGAGCTATCCCCAGGAGGTCCAGCCTCACTGACTGACCTCAGCTAGCCCTCTACCTTCCTGAACAGCAAGTGAAACAGCCAGCTAGCTCTCCCAGGATTTGGACAGCATCCCAATTCTTTTAGGGTTCCTGAAGATGCCATCAACCCTAGACAGCAGGAAGCCGTCTAAAGAGCACATTGTCCTCATTCCTGAGAGGTGGGGTGGGTGGCTATTGGTTATTTGGTAGGTTATGGATGGTCGTTCTCATTTAGGGGGATTGGTTGTCACTGGTTGAGGTCAGAGAAGAAACAAAGGGATCTCTCTCCTTCTCTCCTTCTTTCTCTCCTATCTAGTGTTAGGGGGTAAAAAGCAGGGGGAAGGGCAGTGAAGGGAGAAAGAAGGGTGGGTTATTATATCTCCTTTTAGACTAAGAAAGCAACAATAAGTCTCAAATATTTTAGACTGGTATGAATTTTTGTATCTTGATAGAGATTTAAGGTCATGTTTACTACAACATCCTGTATATATGATTCGACACGTGTTTAAGATATATGTACATATAACTTGAACGTACCTCATTTAAAAAATATAAGGTCTTAGAATTATGAAAAATACTTTAGTAAATGGTTAAAGATAACTAAGACATACAAGTTACTGGTCAGTAACCTCTAAATAATTATATCCTTTAATGCATTCAGAGCTGTACCTGTATGTTGGTTTAGACTTTTCAAAGCCTGCCTTATTTAGGTTCTTGATAGCAAACACCAAACATTAGTAAGTAGCAGAGGCTTGATCCAGCAGAAACCATAAGGATCTGCTGAATCGGCATAAGTCAGCAGAAGCAGCAAGAATCAGGTGGAATACCAGGAGGAGTTCTCTGGCGCATTTCTACGAAGTGAAGATCAGTGTTCCTGATGGATCAATCAGGCAGCTCCCAGAAAGAGGGCATGGCCCTGGCAATGTGCCTCCTCTATTTTATTGGGGCAAGCTTTGTAGACCTAGTGACTGAGCACTCAAACAGCTAGGGTCAGTAACCTCTGCTCCTGAGCAGTGATCTGGGTGGCATGTCACATTCTCCACAGCAATTGGTCCCCTACACGCTTCCTGTGAGCATCGTTAATCTTGACCAGAGTCCTATGGAATCATCTCTGACTGTACTGGATCTTACTCTGTAGACCAGGCCAGCCTCAAACTCAGAGATTATCTGCCTCTGCCTCCCAAAGGGATCAACTTCTTTTACAGATAGAAACCGATACCTAGAAAGGCGGATCTGCTGCCTGCAGTCACTCTGCCTAAATAACAAGATTGAAATCCAGACTGTGTATTCTGCTGATTATCTCTCCATACTCCTTGTACTGGCTGGTTTTGTGTGTTAATTGTACACAGGTTAGAGTCATCAGAAGGCAGGAGTCTCAGTTGTGGAAATGCCTCCATGAGATCCAGCTGTAAGGCATTTTCTCAATTAGTGATCAGTGTGGAAGGGCCCAGCCCATTGTGGGTAGTGCCATCCCTGGGCTGGTGGTCCTGGGTTCTATAAGAAATCAGCAAACCATGAGGAGCAAGCCAGTAGGTAGCACCCCACCATGGCTTCTGCATCAGCTCCTGCTTCCAGGTTCCAGCCCTGCTTGAGTTCCTGTCCTGACTTCCTCCAATGATGGACTATGATCTGAAAGTGTAAGCCAAATAAACCCTTTCCTCCCCAACTTGCTTTTAGGTCATGGTGTTTCATCACAGTGATAGAGACCCTAACTAGGACACTGCTCCTCTGCTAATCACAAATGGACACTCAAAAATGTGCTCACAAACAAAACTCCCATTACATAAGTTTCTGCAGCAGTTCAGCGATAACAGTGGCTCATTTCTCCACTCCCTTACTGCTTCTGTGTGTCAGCTTTGACCTCTAGGTGGATCCCATGAAGGCTGAGAGTGTGTCCTTTCTGTATCCCTCAGAAGACTCCAATGTCATTCTTTCCACTTGGAAAAGGACTGCTATTGTCCTTGTTGGCTTAAGACAATCAGAAATCTATAGGCTTAGATTTCTTAAAACCTACTTTTGTTTGTTTGGTTGTTTTGTTTTTTTCAAGACACGTTTTTCTCTGTGTAGCCCTGGCTGTCCTGAAACTCACTCTAGACCAGGCTGGCCTCAAATTCATAAATCTACCTTCTTCTGCTTCCCAAGTAAAACCTACCTTTAATAAAGGATTTTAAATGCTTTAACATCACTTCTAGCCCACCACCCACCTGAGGTAGTGGAAAGGAAAGGTTAATAGAGCAAAAGAAAGATGTGAATCTGCTTAGAAATATGGGTTTGTTGTTGTTGTTGTTGTTGTTGTTGTTGTTTTTGAGCAAATCCAATCTGCATTGTCAGGATATCCGCAGTTTAGTTCACACTAATCGACAGCAGCTCGATCCACTCACAAACACCATTTATAAATCAGCAATGGTGAGGTTCTACCAATCCATCCAAGTCCTCAGAAGCCTCAAGAAGCCATCAAACATCACTAGAAGTTCTTAGGTGGTGTTTCTCTCTGTGTAGTCACAACAAACAGTGACTACCAAAAATGCCAAGGTGAACCCATACCACACAGCAACATCAGTGAAGACCAGTACCAGCAAAGCCCAATGATGCCCAGCAGAAAATGGCAAGGTGAACAGCCAGTTGGGCTGTATTTATACCCTCTCCAAATATCATGTGTTCTCTCAAGTGTCCACTCTGGCAAAAGATCACATGCCTTTTTCCCAGGCAGCTTCCAGAAAAACACCACGTGTCTGTTCTCAGCAAAACATCCTCATAAGACAGTTTCCAGAAAGAAGACACATGACACCACTGAGTCTCCTAAGAAGCCAGAAATTTCCACTTTGGAAGTCCCTTCAATAATCAAATAAAAGGAGAATCTGGGTGTTTTCAGGGCGTGGGGAGAAGAGGCAGGAGAACTGAGCAGCCACTGCTCCACCACCCATGCCTCCCCTTAGCATTTCACTTCCCTCCAAAGGGGGTCCGCCATCTTGTCCTCACTCCTGTTCACCTCCATCCTGCAGGAGTCTAGGGACGTGTGTAGCACTGGGTCCTGCCGAAACAAGGAGTACCATGAAGAATGTCCTCTCACTAATAGAGAGTGGGGCCCAAGCTGGGGACAGACTATATAAGATAATCAGATTTCTAATGCTAATTAGATTACCCTCTTTGCACTGTCCTGCCATGCCTCCTGGGGCCACTGTCCTACTATGTGTCTCTGTTCACACCCTATCTCCCCACCCCACACTTTCATCACAGATCATCTTTCTTTCTGGATTTGGATTATCTATATTGGTTTCCATGTTTTCCACACTAGTACAAACACTTTACCTCATTCATCACTGAGCTAAAACAGCCAGCCATATAACAGGTGCTCAGTAAACATTTACGGGATGAATAGTCAGCTCCCCAGTGTTGCTATAGGAACAGACTCAGTCTCCCCCACCTTGCGTGGCATGACCAGAGACTGCTTTCTGTCATGCTCATCTTTAACATTACAAGCCCTAGAGAGACAACCAGAGAAAGACAAGAACACCATCCTACCAGAGGAACTCGGACTGTCCTAGTGACAGAACTTCTGACCTGTTCATACTACTGCTATGTGACTGTACCTAAAAGCACAGTTCCACAGACTGGGGTGGTGGTTGTTGTTTTATTTTGCTTTTTGTTTTAAGGAAAAAGAATTTTTTTTCACAATTCTAACTTAAGGCTAGAGGGTCCCATTGAGTGATGACATTTTGGCTGTCAAAGTCCTGAGGCAGCACGGGGCATCAAACATTGAGAGCTGGAGAGCTAGGTGTGAACTGGGTCCTCTGGTCTTCTTCCTTATAGCACTACTGGAATTCAATCACGGGAGCTCTGTCCTAATCATCTTCAAAGGCCCTGCCTCTAAGTAAACACCATCATCAGACCAAGACCTCACTGTGAACTGCGTTCTGACAGACACCTGAAGTGTGGAAAGGTACACAAACACCTCCATGCCACAGTATTAGTGCCCCTTAAGTAGTCCTTCATTGTTTTGCTTTATTTTCTGAGGTTCAAGAAATCAAACCCAGAGCCTTATGCATGTTCCATGAAGACCACTGAGCTACACCCCCAGTTTTAATTGAGGCAAACCAACAAAACTATTTTGCCTACACATACTTCACAAACATGAAACATACAATATTCACAAGCCCTTTTAGTTCTTTTTTTAAAAGATGAATTTTATGTGTTTGAGCATTTTGCCTGAATGTGTGTCTACACACCACATGTGTGTGATGCTTATACACGTCAGAAGAGGGTATCAGGACCCCTGGGACTAGAGTTCTACATGGTTGTGAACTATGTGTAAGTGTTTAGTTCTGGGAACTGGATGCAGGTCTTCTGTGTGTGAAACCAGTGCTTTTAACAGCCAAGCCATCTCTCCAGCTCCTAGTTCTTTTTAAAAACAATATTTTTTTACAGTATGTGCATGTGCCACAGCATGGGTGTGGAGGTCAGGGGCAAGCTTTGGGCATTGGTTCTCCCCTTCCACTGGGGATTCTGAGCATCAAACTTGGGTTGCTAGGGTTTCTTTCACCCACAGAGCCAGCCCCCTGGTTCTCTTGTTAACTCTTAATAATCACCAAATGTATCACGATCCCATGGCTCACCTGGCCTGTGCTGGCTGGCCGAGTGCAGATTGTCTTAGCCAGCACAGTGTCACACTGTTACCAGGTTCTCCAGCTACAAAATGAGATACAAACATGTATCATTTTCCCCCTTGTGATTGTTGAGTCACAGTGTGCTGCCTACAACACAAAGGATGGGAAAAATAGAAGGCCACAGGATTAGAAACCATTCTGGTCAGGGACAGTGGCACATCCCTATGGTCCCAGTAGTTACAAAACTGAGACGGGAGGATGGTGAAGTCCAGGCCAGCCCTGATGAGACCCTATCTCTAAAACAAGCAGCCGGAAATGGGGCAGGGCTGTAATGGGCTTGTCCTCAACAATTAATGTAACAAACTTACAGAAGGAGCTGGGAGGGGAGCGGGGAGCCGGGGAGATGATATAATTAGTATGGTGCTTGCCACAGGAACATGAGGACCTGAGTTCGGATCCCAGGGATCCAAGTCCAGTGTTGTGTCTCACGTCTACAACCCTCATCTGGGGATGCAAAGGGAGGTCCCTGGAGCACACTGGCAGACAGTTTAGACAAATTAATGAGTTAAAAGTTTGGTGAGAGACCCTACCTCAGAAACAATGGATGGAGAGTCCCCTAACCCTAAGCCTAAACCTAACCCTAACCTAACCCTAACCCTAACCCCAACCCTAACCCTAACCCAGTTGAGAAAGACACCCTACATCAACCTCTGGCTTCCTGACACACCTGCGCACACCCAGGCAAGCTGCCTACCTCTGTCTTCTGTTCACGCTTGCACACACTCAGACGAGCATATACATACATCCCCACACACAATTTTTAAATAGAAAGGGGGATGAGAGGGAGGGAGAAAGGGAGGGATGTGGGAGACAGACAGAGAGAGAGACAGACAGAGAGAGAGAGAGAGACAAAGAGAGAGACAGAAAGAGAGAGAGAGAGACAGAGACAGAGAGACAGAGACTGAAGTGGGTATATTTCTGAGTTCCAGGCCAGCCAGGGCTACATAGTAACATAGTGAGACCATGTCTCAAAACAAAACAAAACAAACAAACAAATAGATAGACAGAGGAGAAGGAGCCACCAGTCTGTCTGGCTTCAAATCTCAGCTCAACTTCTTATTGACAGGCTGGTCTTTCTGTGCATCCATAACATGCAACACACTATGATTAATAATCGTAGAGCTGTGAAGGCAAATGAGTTACTGTGTATGAAAGAAGGAACACTCTGCTCAAGTCAAAACCAGACCAACCCCTGCTCCTGCTCCTGAGAACAGCCTGGCTTTCTTCTCTCCCTTGCTGAGGCATTGGCGTTTCTTCCAGGTTCTAAGCAGCAGTTCTTCCTCAGTCACCTCCACTCCTTGCCTGCCCCCCTTTGTCAACTTGCGCATGACACTGGAGGCACACGTCCACACGTCCATGCTGTTGTCTGTCATGGCCACCGCCCATCTCCAGAACGAACACAGACTTCACATTCATTAAGCTCTCACTTCCCCACCACATGTGGCCCCTAATCCATCCCACTTTCTCCGTCTTCAGATGTGGCCCCGAGGAACCTTTGGAAAGGAAGTTGTGATGTGTGTGTCCTTTTGAATGACAGACACATCTGTAGCACAATGTTTACAGGAGGCACCAAGATAATCTCCTCCACTGAGCTGCTTTTGATTGACAGGCTGCAGGGACTGGAAAGCATATCTTGTGGGTGTCCTAAAGTAACCTTCCCCCACAGAATACTCAAAAGACCATTCGATGACTTTGTGATCATCATCATAATAAAAATATATGCTGTTGATATATATACATATATATACACATACACACACACACACACACACACACACACACACACACACACACACACACATATATACTGGTGGCTCATGACCTAGCACTTGGGAGCTGAGGCAGGAGGGTGATAAGTCTAAGGCCAGCCGGCCAGCTTCTACCACATATAGTAAGTCCCAGGCTAGCCCAGGCTATGTAGAAAAGCCTTGACTCAAATAACCACATACATACATAGGACAGACAGACAGACACAGACAGATAGACTCCTGAAAGGCATAAAGTATCCTGCATTTTACCTCAGAAATTCTAAAGTCCACTCTTTATCTCCCCTATTGGTGTGTGTATACAGTTGTTTTAGTTGTCTTTAAAAATTATTGTGATCCCACACGCATGCACCTGTATACACATACACACACACACACACACACACACACACCTTCTGTGATCTACTTTAGTTCATCTTTTGCCCAGAAAGCCAACAACAGAAAGCTGTGAATCCTTTCTATTTGGAAGGCCTTCCAGCTTCCCCCACAAGCCTCCTTTGGTGCAGTAGCTGCTTCTGGCTCTCCCGCAGGGCCTCCCCCAACCTCCAGCCCCCAGGCTTCCCAGCAGCTCCTGTGTGAAGAAGGTGCACTCTCTGAAAGATGCCAAGCCCTCCCTGTGGTTTCTATTGCTTAAAGAAACCCAGTCTCCCCTGGGCACCAGCGCCCGCCCAACCCCCTCCTGGGGTTCCCCCAACTGGCTCGGCTGTCCCTGGTAAAAGAACAAACTATCGCCAGGCAACAGCCTGGCCTGCAGCCGGGTGACGCCGGGCCTCAGGCTTCTCTCCGCCTCATCCTAGTCTGTTTGTTTGGGCTCAGCTGCTTCTGCAAGGTTTTCTTTTGCTTGTCAGTTTGCAAGAGATCTTTTGCTGATTGGCTGCGGTGGGGACGGGGTGGGGCGCTGAGGTCAGACGCCCTGGATTCAGGGAAGGCAGCTCCCTGCCTGGGCAGGGTTTGGGGTTTTTTGGTTGTTGTTTTGTTTTGTTTTGTTTTTGACATCCTGGAGTATTTCCCCAGCACCGGTAATAATATCTCCAAGAGCCCAGTGTGGTGACACATGGTAACCCCCTGGACAAAGTGGAAACCGCAAACGCTCTGACCCCACACTCAGCTCCAATCCAGAACCCTTCTTGCTACTAAACTGAGAGAGTTTCAAAGATGCCACAGGCATGACTATTCGCTGTTTAATGAAACTAAAGACACATTTCAGAAGTCTGACGAGGGGAACGAGGGGTACCAAAGGCTGGAAGAGAAGGGTGAGGAAGGGCTGGTGAACTCTGGCCAACAGGAACTGAGTGAGAGCGAATAGCAGGAAGTTCCTGTGTGTGGTTGCCTAGGACAGAGACTATATAGGGAACTATATGGTGTGTGGTATTGTGGGACTGGGGGTGTAGCTCAGTGGTAGAGCACTTGCTTAGCACGCACAAAATCCTGGGTTCACTCCTCAGCACCATAAATAAATAATACATAAGTAAATGAAACGTAAACGTAAAGTAAAATACAATAAAATAAAAGTCATTTCAAAAGGCTAGAAGAACCTTGAAGATTCTTAACATAAAGAAACAATCAGTGGACCTGGCTAGACAGCTCAGCAGATAAGGGTGCTTGCCACCAAGCCTGACAACCCGAGTTTGAGCCCCAGAGCCCACACAGTGGAAAGATGGTCCTCAAAGCACAAGGCAGAGAGATAGCAGGCTTTCTGTCGATCCTTTCTCGCTGAAGAGCGCCCTCTGCTGGTAATATTTCCCCGCTTAGTTTGTAAAGGGATTTGCAGATTTGTGGGGGTTTGCTCTCCATCACAAGCATTCTGCAGGACCTGGCCCTAGAATGACTGACTGAATAGACACATGTCCCCAACTAATGCTGAGTTGACAGCCATTTGAACATCAGAGTGCATCAAGAAGAGCTATAAAGTGTCTACCGAAGACTTTGAGAGAGATTGCACCACTCAAAGAAATGAAGACATCGCCCCCTCAAAAAACAAAACAAAACAAAACACTGGCTTAAGCCCAAATCCCACACCCTGGCCCTGGCCCTCTGCTTCCAGCCTTGAGTCCCTTCCCTTGGGGTATCTCCTGGTCTCCTAGACTAGCTGTTGTCATCCATACACACAAACCTTATAGTTCCCCCAAACTTTGCCCCAATGAGTCATCCTTGCTGTTACCCTCTCTTCAAAACCTTCTCCCCGTCTCCCCAAGATGGGCCGACCTCCCAGACATCCTGCCCCGCAGGCAATCCTCCTATGGAAGACCACAACACACGCCTAAGAAACCAGTTCATTACACTTCGTGTCACAGAGGACATAGCCTTGGGAGAGATGGTTCAAGTCTCTGATCTGCCACTGACCAGTTGTGTGGTGTGTTTTGTCAGGAGAGTGATGTTACCCTGTCAGCTCGCAGATTGAGGTGCTCTGCAGTTCGCAAGATATGTGGGGATCAGGGGACACGCGGAACACCTTCACCCCACTTAGGGCTTGGTTGCTCACCTGACAGAATGTGGGCAGGGCTTACTGTACTCAAAGCAAACTGTACTCAAAGCGTCTAAAGCAGCCTTGGGCGTGTCACAGACGAGCATAACCAGTGTAAAGAATGAGGGCTTTTTCAGGAAATGTATACAATTGTTTTTATTTCTTTTAAAAATCGCAAGGAAAAAAAAAACCCAAACTTTTAGATTAGAAAAATGAACAAGCAGTGGTGGCACACGCCTTTAATCCCAAAACTCCTGAAGCAGAGGCAAGTGGATCTCTGTGAGTTCAAGGCCAGCCTGGTCTACAGAGTGAGTTCCAGGTCAGCCAGGGCTACAGGTTTTTTTGAGAAACCCTGTCTCAAAAAAAAACAAATAGAAAACTAGTTAGCATAGGGCTGGCAAGACGGCTCAGTAGGAACAGTACTTGTTGAACAAGCCCTGGGCCCGCCTTTCCGTCTCTGGATGCATATACTGAGGGAAGAAGAGAACCGACTCCACCAATGTCCCCAAGGGCACGCATACCCATACACTAACAACAACAATAGCAGTAGCAATAATGATGAATGACTGTTAAGAAAAAAACTATTTCACATATAGTATTAACATTTTCCTTTGTATAATAATGCAGATGTAAACTATAAATTCAATGGTCAAATGCTTTTTGACAAGAAAAGTCTTTCCCCCCCCTTTAAATGTTATTTTTTTTTATTCCATATATTTTTATTTACATTTCAAGTGATTTCCCCTTTCCTGGATCTCCCCTCCCCGAAAGTCCCATAAGCCCTCTCCCCTCCACCTGTTCCTCAATCAACCCCTTCCCACTTCCCAGTCCTGGTATTCCCCAACACCGCTGCACTGAGCCTTTCCTGGACCAGGGGCCTCTCCTTCCTTCTTCTTGGGCATCATTTGATATGTGAATTGTTTCTTGGGTATTCTGAGATTCTGGGCTAATATCTGCTTATCAGTGAGTGCATACCATGTGTGTTCTTTTGTGATTGGGTTACCTCACTCAGGATGACATTCTCCATTTCCACCCACTTGCCTAAGAATTTCATGAATTCATTGTTTTTAATAGCTGAGTAGTATTCCATTATGTAAATATACCACATTTTCTGTATCCATCCCTCTACTGAGGGACATCTGGGTTCTTTCCAGCCTCTGGCTATTATAAATAGGGCTGCTATGAACATAGTGGAGCATGTGTCCTTATTACATGCTGGGGAATCCTCTGGGTATATGCCCAGGAGTGGTATAGTGGGGTCCTCCGGTAGTATCATGCCCAGTTCTCTGAGGAACCGCCAGACTGATTTCCATGACAACAACCGTCTTATGCTGCCTTCATTGGGGAGATAATCTTCTAGGCTCTGCTATGCCTAAAATCTAGCAAATGGGTCAATAGCTCAACCCTGTGCTCTCAGAATTCCTTAAGTAGTTAATATGCTTTAAACAAATTCTGTATGTTAACAAATGAAAGTCTAACAATTGACTCTAGCAAGACATGATATCCACATGCAAAAAAAAACCGAAGTTGGACCTTTCTCTAACACTATATCCTAAGTTAATTCAAAATGGGGTTCTATATGTAACCCAGTGGAAATGTGTTTATCATTTGTGAGGCCCTGGGTTCAATTCCCAGTACCAAAAATTTAAAAAAAAAAATCACAAAAGAACAAAGACTTAAGCTTCCCTTCCTGCAAAAGGTGTTTAATCCCTGGTCCACTCCATGTAAAATGTATGCATTCACATCCACCATCAAACAATACAGTCTGGACAAGCACAGACTGTCTCCTTCATCAAGGATCACCACTGGGGGAAGGGGAGGAAGGCCTTTGTTACAAAGAGCTGCATCCAAGTCTCCCAGAGAAGGCCTCTCTCTCTCTTGTAAACCTTCTGAACTCTCCGCAGTCATCCGGAACCAGCCCGGATTTCGCCCCAATCCCAGGCTTCTGGCTCAGTCATCTCCCTCCTTCCCAGCAGGCAGGGGAAGCTCAAACCCTCGGACCCTCGTCCCCAACCCCCCTCTGTCCCCAGTGGCATATGACACCGGACCCACAGGAAGCATCCCAGACGCTGCTGTTTCTCATCCAGGGAATCGCTGGGACCCGCAGACTGTGTTCTCCCTCCCCGGAGGGAGGGGCTTGCCGTCAGCACTCCACTGGCAAAGCAGACATGCACACCAGCACACACTTTTGACCCAGCACTTGGGAGGCAGAGGCAAGTGAACCTCTGAATTTAAGGCCAGCCTGGTCTACAGAGTGAGTTCCATGACTGCCAGGGCTATACAGAGAAACCCTGTCTCAAAAACCAGGGAAAGAAAGAAAGAGAGGAAGGAAGGAAGGAAGGAAGGAAGGAAGGAAGGAAGGAAGGAAGGAAGGAAGGAAGGAAGGAAGGACCAAAACCCATACAACCCAGTTAAAAAATGAGGTGGGAGTCAAAGAAGATTGGAGGTGTAACACTGGCCTAGATTGCAGCAGGCTCTGGTTTTTTAATGTTCAGACCCACAAAAGCAAAACAAAAGGAAAAAGAAAACCCAAAACACTAATAATAATAATGAAAAATGTGCAAAGGACTGAAAGGAGCTATCTCCAATGAAAGCTCATAATGCTCAGCCTTACTAGGTAGGCCACCTCAAACCCATCAAATGTTATCACTGACAAATCTACTGAGGTCCTGAAGAAGGGGGACCCTGCAGCAGCTCTGGAAGGCAGTGCGGCCATTCCTATAAACAAACAAACAAACAAACAAACAATATATGGTCCAGAAGTTCTACTTCTGAACGCATACTCAAACGATTTGAGGCAGATCACCTGGTAACATATCTATCTGCACCCGGGTAAATATCAACATTATTCATAAGGGCAAAAAACAAAAAAAGGAAGCAACCCGAGTGCCCATCAAAATAGAAATAAGATGACACGTACATGGCTTACCATGATTTTTAATTGGGGGTGAGGAGGACAGCTACAAAAACCAATGTCATGAAAGCCATACTGTACTCCTGACTAGAAAATTTTCCAACCTTAAGAGGGGGGTGTGCAATGGAAAACAGCGGAGCCAGCGGGGGAAAGCACCGTAGCTGGGGGTAGCTTCCAGTCCCAGGATCCTTCCTCCCAGCAGTTCCTCTCCTGATGGCAGAGGTTCGAACAGGGCGAGTGAGTTCCTACAGTGAGCTTGCTTATTGGCCTTTAAGCTTTTGCCCCAAGAATTTTGTTCTTGTCATATTCCATAATGGCCAGAAGGGGGCGCAGCGACTCAATATTAAAGTGGAAATCACAGCCCAGCGGTGTAAGCAGGAGGAAGACGATCCTGGAACTGGCTAAGTATATCCTCAGCTCCCTGCTCCAATCAGCTCCTTAGTCAGTCGGCTGGCGTCCATCAAGACAGAATCTAAGCTCTTCCGAAGTTGGGTAGTGGGCATTTTACAGGTCTCAAATGAACTGGTCTGTTCTCTTTCCTTAAATGCCCACTGGGTGCCAACAGTGAACTCAAACAGATTCTGCCCCCCACAGGGAGCTTTGAGGCTCTTACCATACAGAGGGAGGACCCTGAGACTATCAAGGAGGGAGCGTCTGGATTCTAGGGAATAACCTGGAAGGCCTGGGTGAGGAAGTGAACTTCAAACCTGAGGGCTGAGAGATGCTCAGGAGTTGAAATAGTGAGAGTTCCTGGCATGGGGACAAAATGCACAAAGGTCATTTTGTTCCTTTAGTGCTCAAGAACTGAAGGGTAAGCACGGCATGAGGCAAGAAGGGGGCTAAGGGGCGACAGAAAACACGGGACTCTAGAACGAGGGGTCAGAGGTGCCTGCTCGCTCTGACCTACGGTCTCTCGGGGCCTCAGGTCTCTTTATTTGGCTGTTTACCAGGCTGCCCGCCCCCTTTGACCAAGGTGGACACATTTCCCCTGACAGCTGGCTGTTTCCTCTCCTCGCCCTTCCCTCAGGCAGTCAACACAAGCGCTCCACACTTTGCTTCCACTGTCAATCAATTATCTTCCTCCCTTGACTCAAACCTTCACATACACCGTTTACCCTTTAGCCGCAAATTCAATTCTCACCGCGACGAAACAAAGAAGGAAAGAAAAACAAGACAACTGTATTAGATAGCCCCTACCCTATTCCAGTTTTGTAGTTGAGGGAAGGAGTTTACTTCTTTCAACCCTAAGAGTCCATAGCCCCGAGGCAGCAATGGTGCACACCTTTATATTCCAGTACTCCGGAGGCAGAGGCAGACAGATCTCTTGGTTCGAGGCCAGCCTGGTCTACAGAATGAGTTCCAGGAAAGCTAGGGCTACAGAGAAACCTTGTCTCAAAACAAAACAACAAAACAACAGAGGAGGGGCTAGAAAGATGATTCAATGGTTAAGAGCACTCACTGCTCTTCCAGAGGTCCTGAGTTCAAATCCCAGCAACCACAATGGTGGCTCACAACCATCTGTAATGAGATCTGACGCCCTCTTCTGGTGTGTCTGAAGACAGCTGCAGTGTACTTACACATAATAAATCTTTAGGCTGGAAAAAAAACGGAGGAGGAAGAAGAGGAAGAAGAGGAAGGGTTGGTTGCAGATGGAATACTTGTTATTCAAGGTGCTGGAGACCGGAACTGATGGAACCACATGTAAACACGAAATGCCCCTTGTTTCCTGTGTGAAGCAGCATACTTCAGGAACTGAGGGGCTTGAGATGGGAAGGGCCCCTCCCTCCCGACGCTCTGATTGGAATGGCTTGCTCTTCCTGGCTGACAGCCAGGAGTTTCTGACATAACTGATCAAGCCTCCTATAAAACAATTTACTCCACTTTCTGAGAAAGTTCACGATGAGATTTTTTTTTTTTAATGGCTCATGGACTCTGCCTTAAGTTCAGCTCCCTTCTGACCTAGGTTCTCTGTAGGACCCTCCCTTCTCCAGCACAATGTTCCCCCACCCCACCCCCCAGGAAGTGGGGGCAGGAGGGGGGAGGGTCTTCTTCAAGAACAAATCTCTATGGATAAGAAAAAGGAACAGGCCCAACACATCCTTTCCCTAATACCTAAACTTAATTATATTTTGTACCTTAAATGGGGGCACGGAGGCACAGGCCTATGGCGGTCTGAGTCTCCCTATGGCAGAAGCGGACTCCACGGGCCAGCACCACACTATATTCATATCACTCTGTAGCTCTGGCTGGCCTCACATTCACAGAAAGCCGCCTGCATCCAGTGCTGGGAGGAAAGGTGTGCACCATCATGCTTAGCACCTGAGGATGATTCTAAACAATATCTCAGTGCACCTGTGTTTTTCCTGTGTCCTCTCTTGGGGTCAGATGCAGAATTTTGCATTGAGGCCTCAATGTTTTGGTGGTTTGGGTGCTGCTGCTGCTG
This sequence comes from Apodemus sylvaticus, assembly GCF_947179515.1. NCBI lineage: Eukaryota > Metazoa > Chordata > Mammalia > Rodentia > Muridae > Apodemus > Apodemus sylvaticus. The sequence continues at coordinate 36,862,785 of NC_067477.1, forward strand.
CTGCTGCTGCTGCTGCTGCTGGTGATGGTTTTTTGTTTGTTTTATTTTGGTTTTTTCTTGTGTAACTCAGGCTGGTTTCAAACTTAGCTTGTAGTTTGAGGGAGCCTTGAACTTGTGATCCTCTTCCTGCCTCAACCTCTCCAGTTCTGGGATTCAGGCACGTGCCTATGCCAACAAACCTGGTTTTGTGCAGAGTTCGGTTCATCACTAGAAGAAAAAGAAAAACTAAAACCAGGAAGAAAGGAAGGAAGGAAGGGAAAGGGGAGGAAAGAGAAGAGAAGCGAAGCGAAGAAAAGCAAAGCAAAGCAAAGCAAAGAAAAGAAAAGAAAAGAAAAGAAAAGAAAAGAAAAGAAAACAAAGCAAGAAACTCTGGGTAGAAGTGGCGCACACCTTTAATCCCAGCACTCAGGAGGCAGAGGCAGGCAGATCTCTGAGTTCCAGGCCAGCCTCATCCACAGAGGGAGTTAGTTCTAGGACAGCCAAGGCCACAACAGAGAAACCTAATCTCAAAAACCAAAATACTCAAGTAGTAATTGGAAAGTTAGAGTGAAAACTGTTGACAAAGAATTATAATCATTTTAAATTTTCTCTATATATCCATTATATCTGAATTTTCAAAGGTGTGTGTTTGTGTGTGTTTCTTTTGGAAAGAAAGGGCAAAGTATTTAAAAAAAATATTGTCACCTATTTTTAAAAAAATACTGTTCTGCTGAGAACATTTTAAAATATCTTCCTACAAAAGCTATATGTGCTCACCAGAAACAACCAAAAACCAGTCATGAAGAAAAGAGACGAACAAAGAGAAGAAAAAACCCGAACCAACCACCCCCCAACCACCCCCCGCCCCCTGTCCCCCCACCCCCCATCCCCCACACACCAGGACTTGCAGCCCCATGGCTTTACAAACTGGGTGTTTTTGTTTATTTGTTTTTGTAGGTTTTGCTTGTTTGTCTCCTCCCACAGAGCTGCTTCCAAGTGGGTTCACCGGGATCCACCCTGTAGCTGTTACTAGAAATTGGAAGGAGAGGTCCAGTTTCCTCTGTATTCCCCAAACAGCAGCTCCAAAGATGAGTTTGTTTAGCCTCAAACTGTGTCTGGGATCTCCAAAGGATAGCTTGCTTAACGGGGAACCCCTGACCTTTATAGGTTTTACAAGCCACCCCAGTGTGTTACAGGGGCAAGATCTGTCAAATGTGGGGTCCATAGAATGATTCCCAATACATTGAAGTTGCAACATTCTAACACTGTATAATTTTGCAACCAGCTTCCTTCTTCAAAAAGAACTGAAAGAAAGATAAAGCCATTTGCATAGCCCAGTTAGTACTTTTCCGTAGGTGCAGCTGAGGGGAATTGAGCCCAGTGTGGCTCCCACAGCCCTCCTCCCACCCCCACCCCCCACCTCTAACTGCTGGCAATCAATCCCAGGGTGCCCTCCGTCAAGGCTTGGAACTGTAGCTCCAGGGAGCTGTGCAGGCAGGTTCTTAGCTCACTAGGCCCACGAGTCCACATCCTGGGCCAAGATGTCCCTGGGCCATTCCCACACACATGCAACAACAATAGGTTGCCAGGGCCCACCCAGCACACACCCTCAGACGCTAAAGCCCCCCTCCCTGGAAGGAGGGCAGGAGAGCCTGTGGGTCTTGGCATCCAGCCTCATGAGGTCCACACCCTCAGCTTAGCCGTGGGGCTGAACAGTTCCTAGAGTGAAGGGATAAGAGGCTCACACCTTGGAGGCCCCGATCATTTCTGGTTGCTTGAGAAAAGACAAATGCTCACCTGCCCAACCCATCCTCTCCTCCCCTGCAAGTAGTGAGCCTGTCTCATTCTGAGACCGTGAGTTCTGTCTTTCTTAAAACTTCTAGGATCTTTGGAACGCTGTTCATCTTTGCAGGACTCCCTCTCATTCCTAATACCAGCAGTCTTTAAGCTCCTGATAACACCAGGCAGTTTATAAGCCTATACCACAGCAGTCTTTGGAGGCAGATATAATTAAGCTGCCTCACACAGGAGAAACGGACGAGTCCAGGACTTGGAGGGACCAGCTCAAGGTCAACAGCTATGGACAGCCAAGAGGAGGCCCAGAAAGGGTGGCACTGAAGGGAAACCAGAAGGCTGGAAAGCTCATTCACACCACCTAGTGCCCCGTACTTGTATGGTGTGTTTATAAACATCAGGCAACTCAGTTTGCACCCTGGCACGGCCGTGAGTTGGGCACGAATTTACATAGAAGAAAACTGGGACAGCAGAGTAAACTACCCAAGGCCTCACAGCAAAGGGAGCCTGGACTTGATGCTAGCTCAGGAGCCTGTGCTGTCTCTCCAGCCCTAGCCGCAGATGACCCCTTCTTTGTACTTCCTCTGTTCCTGGTGCCGCCCTCCTCGTCCTCTCTAAGCTTCCAGCTTCCTCCTCTCTCTCTGGGTGGTGTTTCGCTTGTGAAACTACACATTGTGCAAAGCCACCTTTGATTAGATCACGCTCTACACCCCACCCCCACCAAGAACTAAGAGTTCTTGAAGGCTTATCTATGCGAAGGCCCACAGTGTGTCTGTAGAAATGACCAGTTAGTAAGCAGTGACTTGTTGGAGGCCCTTTTTGGTCCCCAGTCCTATGGAGGGCCCTATGGGGAGGGTCTATAAACACAAAACACAACATATGGCCCCATCCCCAAGGAAACAGTGAAGCCAGTATATAGGTCTGAGTGGGTGAGGGTGCACACCTCTACTCCCAGCCCCACACGTATGTATGTATGTATGTATGTATGTATGTATGCATATATGTACTCATACTCTCAGCACTCAAGAGACTGACACAGGAGGGTCATGAATTTAAAGCCAGTGTGTACTACATACAGACGCAGTCTCTAAAAATAAAGACTGATTGAATTAATGAACAAATGAATGAAGAAAGGGAGACTGGCCAAATAGCTCCCTAACGGTCAATGGCCTGAATTCCATCCCATTCATAAAGACGGGTCAGGAAGGGCCTGGAGAGGTGGCTCAGTGGTTAAGAGCACTGGCTGCTCTTCCAGGGCTCAAGGGTTTAAGACCCAGCAGCTAAATGGCAGCTCACAACTATCTGTACCTGTATGGAATCCAGTTTCCTTTTCTGGAGTGTAGACAGTCGTGCAGACAAAATGCATATACACAATATAAATAGATAAAAACCTTTGACCTCCACGTGTACACTATGGCACATACATGTACACTGTGGCACATACAAACACACATGTACACACACCATGCACATGCATCCCAAAACAACAAATTAAAATTTTTGAAAGGAAGGAACCTATAGGTACTCTGTGCATCCCTGTCAGTGCAACTAAATTACAAAAGGAGAGAGAGATGGAGAGAGAGAAACTTATTTCAAAGATGGGAGTTGAAATCTGGTTGGAAAGGGAAGAGGCAGCAGGTCTTGAAAAGCAGCCCTGGTGAGAGAAATTAAAAACTGTTTTCCTACATCCACATGAAACAAGTGCTCAGAAATAAGCCACGGAGAGAAAACAGCTAGAGTTATTTGGTGTCTTATTTTGGTTTTGGTTTCATCTGCCAGATCGGCTCTTCCCAGCAGAGTGGGCCCTCAATGTGACTCAGTAGGGAGAGGTGCTTGCTGCCAAACATGGCAAACTGGGTTTGCTCCCACACTGGGTTGGAGGAAGAGAAACAACACTCACACTTTGTCCTCTAGCCTCCTCACAGCAAACTCCTGCGAGCCCCCTCACCGCTGTGCTGATGTCTGTGGGACTGGAGGTGGGCACACTTGGCTCCCATAACCACCAGGTGGCAGAGATGCTGTTCCGAGGCTACTGCTCCAAGAACAGTCACAAGCAAGAGGACCAGTCCCAGACCACCCCTCAGATCAGCGGAGGCGCCAGTTAAGGAGGAGGCACCGATCTTCTCAGCGCGAGCTGTCCTCGAGGCCGGCTGGAGGTTAGAGAAGAGCGCTTATGAGAAGAATCTGGGTGAAGCTGAAAAGGAATTTTGAAAGACACGTCCCTGCAGCCAGATTCCTAAGAACCAAGAAACCTTCGAAGCATCAGGAAGGGCTGGTCCTGTAGGTTACTCAGCAAGCTGCAGTCTGAGCGGTCTGCCTATGGCTTGGTTATGAAAGCTAATCAATCACGGGGTTCAGCACAGCTGACTACAGTTCTGACCCTTCCGAGGACAAAGCTCCAGCCGTTCTAACGAGGAATGCTAGTGGTTTTAAAGATTAAACACTCCTTATTTATCCCATTCTGTAGGTGAGTCGTGACAGTGGGCGTCGTTAGATACTCTAAATGTAATATTAAGTCGTACATAGCTAAGTCAAGAAATATGGTCACCCGAGCTCGGGTTTAGGCACATCTCGATATCCTCTGAGAGAGAAGGACACAACTTAATGCCAGAAACCCGGCTTTTATCTATTTCTAACTATCTGTTCAAGCTTGATTGAGAAAGCCAACTTCTATGAACTTTAGAGTCCTTGCATAGGAAATAGCAAATTTAATCTCTGAAGTCCCTTTCAGTTTTGAAATTCTGGGGGAAAAACCCCCACACTTCTATAGCCAAAAAGATTGGGGGACGTGGGCGACCAACAGAGGAGGATAGCGAAGTGTATTGGCGTTGTGGGGGGATAAGCCTCATAAAGAATTAGCCCCACGCATCTCGTTAATTGCTACGGAGTACTCAGCGGTAGCCACTGCGGCACTGCTCGCCCCGTCCCCGTCCCCGCCCCCACGGCTCCGCTGCACACACCCACGGCTCCTCAGAGACTTCTGGAATCTCGATGGATTCCTTTACATCCGCATGTTTATTGCCCTTTACATCCGCAAATCGCTTTACATCAGCAACCCTGCCGCGCGATTATTAATCATTTCAATATTCCCTCAGCCTGTAAAAGGAATTGCGGGGTCCGGACTTATGAAGGTGAACCCTGTCTCGGATCCATTCATTCAGCAGTTAACTAAAGTTAATTAAGCGTCTAAAATGAGTAAGCCCCAGGAGACGCACAGATACAACTAGAGCAGGCATAAGAACCGCAGGGGTCCTCAAGAACGTCACCTACTTTGCAATTATGTCACCAAGAGAGGGTCAGTTAGAGGGTGATGGAAGACCTCGCCAAACAGGTGATAGGGTTGAAAAAAATAAAAAACAAACAAACAAACATACAAAAAACGGCCCCAGCCAGAAGAAAGTGGCCTTCCCAAGGTCACTTATATGTCCCAAAGGAAAACACAGACACCCCCCACCCCAGAACCTCTGTCCTCAAAGCTTTCCACTGCGCCAATGACAAGAATCTGAAATCAAGTGTATCAAAGAGAGGGAGGGTTAGACTAGGATTGCTTCCAGAATTTCCGGGCACAGAAAGAGAAAATCGTGATCCCGGATCGTCCACCGGTAACAGAGGAGCCAGGCCCTAAGCTTTGACTGCAACCTCCACTAACCCAAGGATGCTGGCGACCCGAGCCCCCGCCCGCCTCCGCAGGGTCGGGGAAGGAGGAGGGGTGCTCAGCCCAGGGCTCCGCGGGCCCGCGGGGGCGGAGCCGGGCAGGGGGCGGGGCGCCGCGGGAGTCCGGCTCCCAACCCCTCCCTGCCTGCGGCGCCTTTCCAAATATGGGCAGAACGGAAGCAGCGGGCAGACGTCACGGCGCCGGGTGGGGGCTGCTGACGGGAGGCGCTCAAGGCGCCTACGTGTCACCGTGGAAACCAAACAGTAAATAGAGGACTGGCGGGCTCCTGGTTCTGTCTGCCCCAGCAAGCTGACCTGGAGCAAAGGACCGGAAGCTGGGAAGGGTTAGGTGACACCTTGGCCTTGGCAGAGGAGGGTGAGGGCGCCGGGAGAGTACCGAGAGGGAGGGTGCAGGGACGCGGAGACCCTCCCCGCAGAGCTTGGAAAGCCCGCCGGGAGGAGCCTGTCTATCCATCCCGAGCTTTCATCGGCCTGCAAGGTTGTTGCGACTTGGTTTTCCTTACCAGCTGCTGAGCTTGAAGGTATTGAGGACACTTTACCCTGGGCTCAGATTCCAGGGCCTCCACTCCAGGTGGATAATGACGTACAGGCCACAGTCTTTCTGCGCCCCAGACTGTTAAAGTAAGCATAATAGCAAGACCTACCTTAGAGGGTACTTGTGACTATTTTATGTATAAATGACATGATCATACGTATCTCTTTATTGATCTGGCCTTCATCGTGTAGCCGAGAAATAGACCTTTAACTTCTGATCCCTTTGCTTCCTCTTCCCAAATGGTGACATGACAGGTATGAGCCACTGTACCCTGTACAAAGAGTTCTGGCGCTCAAACCCAGCACTTCTTTAATGTTAGGCAAGCATTCTAGCCACGAAAGCACAACCCCAGCCTTGTGACTAATTTTTAATAAAAATCTCTATTATTTTTTGTGTATGTGTCTATACACATTTGTAGATGTGCTGGATGTAGGTGTGTGCTGAGAACCAGATTCAGGTCTGCTGCAAGAGCAGATGAACACTATTCAGCACTAAACCATCTCAACAGCCCCCCCACCCCCGCTGCCCCCGCAAAGAAATTTAAAAGTTGTATAGTTTAGAGCACTGTTTAGCTCACTGTGAGTCCAAGTTAGTGCTGACTGCCTCTCCCTTAGAGGCAGGAGAGTAGCTTAATTGTACCACAGCTATTTCATACACCCGTTGTCATGTTTTCCTTGTTGTCCTTCAGTTTCAAAGCAAACAATTTTAAAAGAAATCTTCCATTTTTAAGGACACACTAAGAAGATAACATATAATAAAAATACTAAATGTGTTCACCACAACGCACTTGCCAGTAAGCATGACAAAATGTTACACTGCTTCACAATAACCTGTCAACATACATCAAAACGGAGGTGCTCATACACAGTGACAGAGCTAACGAGTTCAGTTCAGTTTGCCTTTCACAGTCGCTGTGTTATATCAGTTTGGTTTTGCGTGTTTTTGTTTTTTCCAGAAAAGATTTGTACCATTCATGCTGATCTCAAACTTGGTATGCAGCCAAAGCTAGCCTTGAACTGTCTTTCAGAGGTGAACTGCCTATATCCACTCCTCAACTTGAGGGCTACAGGTATGGGACACCATAACTAGTTACTTCATGTCAAATCTATTTGGGAGATATAGGGGTATGGTAGCACTTTGGAGGCAGAGGCAGTAGGAGCTCTATAGTTCAAGGCCAGTCTGGTCTGCTACCAGTTTCCAGACCAGCCAAGATTAAATGATAAGACCCTTTATCAACAAACAAAGTTGGTTTAAAGGGGCCAGCAAGATAAATCAGCTAGGGGCAGAGATGTAGGGGCTGAAGAGATGGCTTAGTAGTTTAGAGCACTCTTCTCTTCTGAAGGTCCTGAGTTCAAGTCCCAGCATCCACATGGCAGATCTGTCTGGTGCCACCTTCTGGTGTGCAGATGTACATGTAGACAAAGTAACTGTATATGTAAAATGCATAAATAATACATCTTAAAAAAAAAAAGATGATGAGAGCTCAGCTAGTAAAGCTCTTGCAGACCAAGCCTGATGACTTGAGTTTGATCCCTGGAAGCCATGTAGAAACGGACAGAGAGGACTGACCCCTAAAAGTCGCCTCCTTACCACCATGACACAAACCCATGCTCGCACACACATGCGCGTGCGCACACACAGACACACATAAATAAATAAATAAATAAATAAATAAATAAATAAATAAATGGAAAATACAGAGATCTGCCTGCTTCCGCCCCAAGAATGCATGTATTTGCTTGCTTGTTTGTTTATTTATTGACACTGTGTGTATGCAGCAGTCAGAGAACAATCTATTCAGTTACTTTTTTCTTTCCATTGTTGGGTCTTTGGCTCAAACTCAGGGTGTCAGGCTTGGCACAAGCAGTTTACTTGCTGAGCTGTTTCCCCAGCTTAGAGATACTTTAATCCCACCACCCCTGATGGGCATAAAATCATCTCAGAGGAGTAGATCCTATAACTAGAGTCAAATTCTAATGATCCGGCAATGTGGTTAAGCAATTTGGGCTCTAGATTCACAAAGTGTGTATTCAAATTTCAGGTCTGCTGCTTAGCAGCTGTGGGCCCTTGGCCAATGCACTTACCATTTCCTGGATCATGTTCCACTCCTATGACATGAAGGCACTAATAGCAGTCTCATTGGACTGTTGTGTTGAGAAGACCAAATGAGGCAACCATTTGACAACATGACAATAATTGTGTGCCTATCAAGTGCCACTTGTTAGATGCACACTGATTAGCAGAGTAATCCCTGACCCAGAACTTCCCCTAAAGTTTAAAGTAGAGCCTGGCATCAACAGGTTCATGTGAAACCTTACCCCAGAGTCATGGGTTCTGTGCCAACCTTGGGCTCTGAATAAACCCTATCAGCTCTTTCCATTTTCTACTGGGTTATTGGGACTAACCCTCATCTCCCCCTAGATGGATCCCCTAGGCATTACAAGCTAACATGTTCCACATATAACTTAAGCATCCGCATCCCCTAAACCCATGCTTCTTTCTGTCGACGCAGAATCCCAGGGGGAACTATAAGCCTCCCTGTGTGTCAAGCTCCTCCGTAAACCTTTCAAAGACCATAGATTCCTCCCTCTCCCTCAAAACCACATCTACCCCATCACCAAGCCTGGGCAGTCCTTCCTCCTACTTACCACTTGTTCCTCTCCATTCCCGCCACCATTGCTGTAACTAAGCCTTCAAACAGATTGATCTAAGTAAATACCAAGCTCAGGGCAATCTGGCCACAGTTATCTATTCTTGACCTACCTTTAACTTCCTTCGCTTTTGATGCTGCAATATTGATGTAAATGTTAGATTCCCCCCCTCCCCTCCGATTACTACCACCCAGTGCATTTTATAGACTTAGCCTAGTAAATTCAAATTCATTGTTTTATGAGTCTGTGCCTTTAGAGAAGTTCAATGCCTTGAACCTCCACATCCAAAGTCCAACTCAGAGGTCATCTAGAGACTCCCCCACGTAGAATGTCTTATTCCCTTTTCCTCTCATTCCTCAAGCCGATTTCTGGTATTACTGTGTATTATAGTGTATGTATTTATATGTCTTTTGCCTTTATTGAGTTCCAAACTCTGAAAATACAGCAGTGTTTTGCTCACTTCTGAATCCAAGGTATGATAATTCAGTAGGCACCCAGAACCTTGTTATTCCATATAATACAGTCCTTATTATGTGTTTCTCTGACTGACCACCACCTCCCAAAGTCATAATAACAACCAGTTGTTCTACCATATTTTTTATGCCTAGGAGCTGTAATAAGCCCTCTCTACATGCTGATTTGCTTTACTGAATGCCCATAACAGTCTCAATAGACAGTTACCATCTCCATTTAAACACTAAGGAAACTGAGTAGAGACTGCTTGATTTGCCTAAGGTGAAGGAGCCAAGATTCAGAATTAAGTCCATATTCTGGAACACTTTGCAATATTGGATCCAGACCACATTATCACATTGTCTTGATAAATTTACCTGTCATGACAGTCATATGATCAGTTAACCCAGTAAATTTCTCCCCTAAATAAACATAGCAACTGGACCTTGGGCCACATACAGCCAGGATAAAGGTGCTTTTTGTTTCAGGCCTTTTAAACTGGTCCTTGCCACACAGGCTTACTGCTAATGCTTGTTCGTTCTGCAGTACCCGGGAGCCAGCCCAGGGCATCACACAGGCTAGCAAGCCCAATCCCACTACATCCCGAGCCTCTGGGCCTGTTTCTAGAACAAAGAGTTTCTAACATAACCAACAACTAGACAGGTGGGTCCCCAGACTTCTAATCACCTGCTTTAACCAAACCCAAGCACCAGGGCTAAAAGTTAGAAAGAAATCATGAGGGAAAGCTGATGACCAGACAAGGCAGCCTCCCTGGGACAATAGCCAGAACCCTTTCTGCTCTGCATCCTCTCGAGTAACAGGACAATGCTTTTTGCACAAAGGAAATGCATTTCAGCTGAGTCCACGAGTGGGTCTGTGGAACTGTGGAAGTGGTTTGTATTGCAACTAAACTGGTTTAGATTTCTGTTGCTTTTTCCTGCTTGCAAAGACAAGGGAAACCTACCAACTGGCTCCTTCCAGAGGCCAGTCATTTGCCAGCATCTAGTACATCTCATCCACAGCAGGTGTGGACTTTCTCTTGGCTAATGATAGTGATATTGATAACGGAGCCGGGCAACCCTTACTCTTCCATTCTAGTGTAGACTAAATTACAGGTTATATCCTCCAGCCCACTGAATGAACGCAAAACAGACTTGTTTTAGACTCTGAATGTTTTGTCCTGCTTCAGCCTCCCCGGTGCTGGAACTCTAATCATTATCCTTGGAGCAACATGTATTTCTTTAAAACCAAGCATGGGGGTGGGGGGTGTGCACAAATGTTGGGAGTTAGAGGTCAACTTTGTGGCATCAATTCTTCCTTCCACGTTGGTCTCCAGGGATGAACTCGGGGTCATCAGGCTCTCTTATCTCGAGACATCTGGAGATCTTGCTATTTATTGTTGCTTACATTTTATTTATTTTACTTTTTACTTATATGTGTGTGTGTGTGTGTGTGTGTGTGTGTGTGTGTGTGTACATGAATGAGTGGTAGAGCTACCACAGCCAGGGATGTTGGATCTCTCTCCCCTATAGCAGGAGTGGTAGGCAGTTATAGGCCACTCATTGTGGATGCTAGGAACTGAATCTGGGTCCTCTGGAGGATTGGCAGGTGCTAACAGCTGAGTTACCTCTCCAGCCTGGAGTTTGATTTAATAAAGGACCATGGTCTTCTACCCTTGAAGAAGTCTATGAGGTTAATCTTCCCTCCTAAGGTGTAGCTCTCTTAGAACATTTTCATAATTGTCATCTGCATTCATTCATCTATTTGCATTCAGCCAACAACCCTGAGAGACACGATTATGATCAAGATACAAAAGGTCATTGTTCTCGTGGGACAAGACATTTATCTTTTTTTTTTTTTTTTAAGTAAAGGAAAACTGAGATTGGATGTTGCAAGCTATCAAGAAATGTAATGAGATCCAATCATGAGAAAATCATGCAGGGAGTGTGCACAGAGTGGCCAGGGAAGGTGTCTAGGAGGAGACTTGCTTTGAGTTGGATCCTGAATGTCTTTGCCAGTTTGGGCAAAGAGGCCCAGGTAGAGGCTCATCAGCACAAAACAAACAAACACCCTCTTCAAGGAATGAGCACCAAATGTGTGCAGAATGGAAGGGAGTCCCGTGCATTGTGTGTTTATGGGATATGGGGACTTGAGGACACCAGAGGAATCAAGGGTCAACTCCTTAATGTTAACAGCAAAGCAAGCACCATTTAAAGCACCAACACTGTTCACACCATTCAGCATTCAGAAGTCTCTCTATCCCTTGCCCTTTGAGGAATTGTTTCAGAGGAAACTTGTGCACAATTCAAAGGTTGCTTTTGCTATTGTTTCCTCCTTGACTTCAGACACATTGAAACTTGAGATGTGCTGAGGGTAACCATCTTAGAGTTTTTACTGTGCCTGAGACTAATTAAACATAGCATGATTTGTTTACTTGGGAATCACTGTTGATACAAAATAACTGTAATTAGAGCAAAAAGTACTTTTCTCTAGTTTTGATAATCAGCATGAATTCTAGGGGTGTGCAAAGGTGTTTCTTCCATTATCTAAATTAATTTCAGTCATTGCACAGTCATTCACTTTGCTGAAATGGCAGACAGAATCCAGGGGAGGCAATGAAGGAATTCCAGGAATGAAGGACAGAAGTGGTCTGTGTGTCTCTGCAGCGGGAAGTAAAGGATGTAACATTCCTATTGCCTAACATCGTAGCGGGACTGGAACAGAAGCTACAGAACATACACAGACTAGCTTCTGGTTGGACAGAGAGTATAGGATTTATTCATTCACCCACTGAGCAGAATGTTCATTAATCCTGTACTCTAGCTCTGAACCAGGTCTTAGAGTCCATTGGTGGATCAGGCTTGCCGTGGTCCCCAAAGGAAAACGGTCCCTGGTCTTTAGCCCTTTCTGTTGTATGTTCAGGACCTGCATCAATGTTAGTGGCACTGAAGACATGCAGGTAATTGTTCCGCTGAAACTAGTTTGAGGCTTTGTCTTCTGAGAAGAGATGGAGGTGTCCCCAAAAGAAAGGTGACATTCCTTCCTAGTGTCAGTCATCCTCAGGAATTTTTGAACCTAGAGTCTCTGGTGGGGGAGAGGGGATTTGGAAGGAGTCCTTTGTCCAGACAGGGAAGATATTCCTTTCTTTTATCTAGACCGTGGACAGAGCTGGCAGGGGGTATAGAAGTTGTTAGTCTTACGGGGGAATCCCGTGAACTTGGAGAAACCTTTCTGAGATTCTGTCTTCCTAGAGTTTCAGTGTTTGCCTATGGATGGAGTGTAGCCTGGGCTGTGGTGACCTGGAGGAAGGCTTTGTGTTAGGCCTGTCAAAGAAAGCAGGATGTTCTTCTTCCCTTCCACAGTTAGTATGCAGCTGTCCGCGCCATTAGTGAGGCCTTCTGGGCTAGCTGCTTTCCTTGCTGCTCTTTCCAATCTGGAAAATTCCTCTCAGGTCATTATCACCACACATTTAAAGGAGCTCACTGGGTCCTTATAAATGTTACATTAACTCTAAAGTTAGATATCATAATTAAAGGCTTTTTACACTTTAAGCAGTAGACAATGAACCTAAACTTTTTTTTTTCATTTCATTTCATGTCTATAGGATCTCACAGTGCAGCCCAGAACTCAAGCCTCTCTCCTCAGCTCTGGGATTATTGGTGTACCAGAAAGGCCTCTCATAACTCAGGCCTGGCAAAAGCAGTGTGCAAGTGGAGAGTGTTGTAAAGAAGGTTCTAGAGAGACTTGGGTGCGTTGCTTTGAAGTGTCAATCATTATGGCTGGAGCAGGTAGATCATAGGTTAACAGCTCACATGTAATGGAACTGTCATTTAAAATTGAAACATAGCTTGACAGAGTTGAGACCCACATTGACCACAGAGTGATTTTCATTACCAGTAATGACCTGAAGGCTCCCCTTCCACCAGCATGTGTGGAAACAGTGTCTGGTTTTTAGGTACCAGAGAGCAAGGGGAGAGGATCAATCTCCTTTCCTTTCATTTGCAAGTAAGCAAGGAGAGAGCAGTAGTCATTACCTGAGGTGTCCCATACAAAGGTCGTGTTCTTCTTTGAGATGATAAACTTCCTAAGCTAAACTGGAGTCTTCTGGCCCTTCCCTACTGAGCTTTTATGTAACTTCTTACTTATAGACTGTACCATCAGCCATTATTTATGCTGCTGGAGATCTTTGAATCAATTCCTTTTCCCCTACTGTACTATGAATTACACCCAGTGTTAAAGTAACTTCGGGAGTTGGAATTTGTTTTTCATGGTGACATAGGAAGATAGCCTGCTCTCTTTGGAGAATAAAAGGGGTTGACTAGTGAACATATGTTAGGGTAAGGAGTTGAAGCCCGGTATGACGGTACATATCTGTAATGGCAGCACTTGGGAAATATAAACAGAAATATCAGGAGTTCATGGCCAGCCTTAGCTACATAGCAAGTTTGAGGTCAGACTAGACTATCTTAGACCTATCTCAAAAATAAACAAACAATTGAAAATGTATTTGTGTGTGTGTGTGTGTGTGTGTGTGTTTTGTTTTTTGTTTTTTTTACCAAGGGAAACCTTTTAAGGGTAAGTGTGATAGGCAGTTCAGGAGGACTGGGGAGATCGCTGAGCAGTTAAAAGCGTTGTTAATCTTGCAAAGAGCCCAGATTTAGGTTCCTAGCACTTGCTTGAGTAGCAGCCATTGTCTCAGAACTCCAGTTCCACAGGATCCCTAGCCCTCTTCTGGCCTCTGTGAACACTGCATATGCACATGGTGCATAGACATACATGCCAGCAAAACATCCTTACACAGAAAATAAAAATAATACATCTTTAAGGGGGGGGAGGACTGGCAAGATTGGCTTTGTGGGTAAAGGTGCCTGATAACTTAAGTTCAATTCCCAGACAAAGGTCATGTTGTTCTTGAGGTGTTTCTAGAAGTTGTCCTGTGCCACAGTACATGCATGCCCTCCCCACATAATAAATATATATATTAATTCTTTTATTTTTAAAGAGGAAGTTTAGCCTAATAATGGACAGGAGGGGGAAGTGGTGATCAGGTTTGCAGTGTGAAAGTTCACTTATTTCAACTATTCTTCAGTTCGCTCACTTTTAAGATAAAAAAAAAAATGGTCACATGATTTCATGGGAATAAAATGCTAAACTGCTGGTTGACTGTAATAACCAGCACTGGCAGGGCTGAGGCAGGAGGATTACTGGGAGTTGGAGGCCACCCTGGGCTACCTAGCAAGATCCTCTCTTGAACAATACAAAAAAAGAAGAAGAAGAAGAAGAAGAAAGAAAAAGAAAGAAAGAAAAAGGGTTGTATAGAGCTAGGCTCTGTTCAAAGGATTCCTTACCCATGAAAATCACTACGGTGAGGATAAGCACATAAATTTAAGAATAAATAAATTCAAGAGAAGCAGGAAGGCACGTCCTTGCACAAGCTGTTACAGGCAGCTTTCAGCCCCCAAGGCAGGTAGGTAGAAAATCTTAGCCATGCAATATGAACACACATATCTGTAAAATATCCCGAACTAGCACGTCCTCTGAGAGATAAAGGAAGACAGAGGGCGTGTCCCCCTCCAGGACCCACCCATCTTGACAAACTGGTCTCCTCAGAGGCCTTCCCGAAACCGTGCAAAACTCTCAGAATAAAGAGCAACAAGGTGGTCGCATTCAACTTAAATGCTTTTATTGACAATGTCTTGGAACAATAAGCAAACAATGCTTAAATTTTTCATTCAAATTCACTTTCCACATGTCGAAAGACCTCAGGGTAGAAAAAAATAAAATAAAAATATAAATATCTGAGAATCCATCTTAATAAATAAATTGAAAACACAATAAAACGTTTTCATGGAAAACTGTTAAATGTCAGAACATTCAGACCACCTCAACAATGCATGATCAGTAACATGACGATGAACATTGACGTTGAAGAACTACAGTACATGGATATAGCTACTTATTTCTATCTACTGGAAAATAAAGTTCTATCTTTTTCTTAGTTTAATATTGGTCATTTCTAATTGGAACACACTATTGCCAGGAACACAGTAGGTATTGTTAAAATCAGCTGCACTAGATACAATCCGAAAATATCCAGCACCAGGTTAATTCCAATAATGAACCCAACAGATTAGTTAATGCTATGAGAAGACTAAGGAGAAAGAGAAAAGAGACACAGACCCAGGCCTGGCTCACATGCTTCTAACTACCAGCTCTCAGGTGACTCTAGGAACAATACACTCCATGCGGTTTTTTGTTGTTTGTTTGTTTGTTTGCTACATCTCCGGAAGAAGTGAGGACTGGAATCCAGATGTGGATGCTTGCAAGTCCTTGAGGCCCACAGCCTGGTGTGTTTCACGAACAGATAAGGTCCTCCCTAGGTCTACGGGAACCCTCGAGGGAAGACGGTTTCTCCTCTCAGTGATGCACCAGCTCAGGCAGTAGCATTTTGGGATGCCGGCTGCCTCACCTTCTCTGACTGCTCACAGGGCCAGCAGTGTGGGCGAGCTCAGTGAGTCAGAGGAGGGCTCGTTGCTGCTGCTGCCCTTTCGGTGGGCAGCCGCACAGCTTGGGAAGGAGTCAGCCTCGGGGTAGGTGAAGACAAAGGAAGACGTGTACGTAGTGCAGCTGGGAGTACAGGTAACCACGGGAGTACACAGGGGCTCCAGCTCTGTGACCATGGGCCCCATCCCCAGGGAACTGCTGTGCAGAGGCTCCCAGTCTGCTGCATAGAAGGAACCGGACAGGTCCACATCTGGCACGGAGCGGGCGGTCTCCGAGCCACTGGGCCTAGATGACGCCGGAAACAAGAAGTCATCAAAAGGCTCAGCCTTCAGCTCCATGGTGCTGATGCTCTTGACTGGCTCCAAGGATGGCTTGGGCTCAGGGTCGTTGAGAAGGGGCAGGGTGAAGGCCTCCTCAGACTCTGGGGTGGTAGCCTCAGTCAGACCCCCAGTCAAATCCAGGGAGGTCACAGACATCTCCTCCGGGAAGCCTAGGTCATCGGGGATCTTGCAGGCAGGCCGGTGGGCTGCCAAAATAAACTCCAGTTTTTCCTTCTCTTTCAGCAGATTGGCAATCTCGGTCTGCAACGCAGACTTCTCATCTTCAAGTTGATCTGTCTCCTGCACAGGGGGAGAGGTAAGAAAGCATAAGACACGGCCTTGCCCAAGGACCCTGGGCCCATAGCCCCAAGCTCCAACTTTATTTAATAAAGTTTCGGGAGCAGCAGCTGGTTGAACCTACCGCTTGGAGCGTGTCTGTCAGCTCCCTCCTCCGATTCCGGCACTTGGCTGCAGCCATCTTATTCCGCTCCCTTCGGATTCTCCGTTTCTCTTCCTCTTCAGGAGATAGCTATAAGAAGAAAAGGACCCACATTCAATAAGGTTGTCTGGTGCCACCTCCATTCAGTCACCCCAGTGAAACTGGCTCCCAGAGCTCCCGCACCTCTCAGTGAAGCAGTTTTTCTAACCTGCAGTTGGCTGGCTGAGTGTGATTTGCATTTAAAGTGAGATCTTTAGGAGGGGAACAAAGACGCTCCCAGGCTACAGAATGAGGTAGGAAGCTGTCAGGGAAACTTGTCTATTGAGTATTTCTTGGGGGCCAACTGTCAGAATCTGACTTGGGAGGGAAAGGGCTTGCAGCCAAGGGAAGAAGGTCAGGAAGTGCAGTCAGTAGCACCGGGGTTTCTCCCTCTCTGTTGTGTCCTCGGTGAGTCCGCCCCCGGCCGGCCCCGGCCCCGCCCCCCGCCCCCCCGCCCCCCCCCCCCGCCCGCAGGTCCAGAATCGGGGCTCACCTGCTCTACTTTGCCCCTTCGGCCGATGCTCTGCGCTCTGCCGCCTGACACGGTCTTCATCATTCCCGCTCTGGCGTAAGCCCCAGTTGACGGGGTGGGGAGTCCGTAAGGATGGGGCGCTCTGGTCTGCGACGGGGCCACGGAGGAGACCAGAGTGGGCTGCACCAGCCACTGCAGGTCTGGGCTGGTGGAGATGGCAGTCACCGTGGGGATAAAGTTGGCACTAGAGACGGACAGATCTGCGCAAAAGTCCTGAAAACAAAAAGAGGAAAGCGAGGTGAGCGAGGGGGTTTCAGACACAGGTGGAACAAGTGGCCCTAGTGTCGCATGAAGCAGGGAGAGAGAAGCATTCGGGTCAGAGGCTGCTTGTATCTTCCTGTATGCACCTCATCCGAGATAAAAGCTCTCCCAATATCCTCCCATGAAATCCGCAGCGCAGCCTTCCTCCTCCATCCTACTGCTGCGTTCCCGTTATCCCTTCGGCATCACTCGCTCGAAAGGGGGTTTGTTATAAATATCCCTGACGTCTGCGCTGACGCAGGCGCTGCTCCGGAGTCTCCAGAATGAACTCGCTTTTTATCAATGAAACTGCCTTACACACCCGCCCGCAGCACCCTCCTCCCTCCTCCCTGCTCCAGGCTGCCCGGGGAGGGGGGATTGCCGCCGTTTGCCGCCTCCCAGCCTCTAGTTCGCGAGTCTTTGCTCAAGACTTGTTGGCCCCTGCTGATCTCAGAAACAAGTCACCGAGAAAAGAGCGCAAGCCACTCAGAATAAACCTGCCGCGCGGGAAGGGGTCACTAAGTCTTACTATGACAAGTGTGCACGCGCTCAGACAAGTCCTGGGTTCCCAGGCTAGGGTTGCTCTGACCGCGCCAGTCTCCCTCCGGGGCGAACAAGGAAGACGCCCCCCTCCCGCCCTGAGAGTCACACCTCGGTGTCCCCTCCTCGGCGACCCCCCAGCGCGGACCTGGCGACTGCACAAAGCCAAACTCACCTGTGTGTTGACAGGGGAGCCCATGCTGGAGAAGGAGTCGGCTGGGGAATGGTAGTAGGAAAGGTTGTCTCCGGCCGGGGAGGCGCTACTGCAGCGGGAGGATGACGCCTCGTAGTCGGCGTTGAAACCCGAGAACATCATGGTCGAGGTTTGGGGAAAGCCCGGCGAGGGGTCCAGGGGAAGACACTGGTGGGAGCCGCAGAGCAGAGCTGGGTGGGAGCGCGGTCACTGCTCGTTCGCGGAACCGCCGGCTCTATCCAGTCTTCTCAGTTGCTCGCTGCAGTCGCGGTTGGAGTAGTAAGCGCCTCAGCTGGCGCCTTTATAGAAGCGTATCAATGGTGCATACGTCACTGGGCGGAGCCGTGGCTCTGGAAGGGGGAAGCGCGCCCCAAGGTCCTCCGCCGGCGCTCTGTCGTCAACTCCGCCCCCCAACTTCAACCCCCGTCTTGGCATGTCACTTTTACCTATGAGTGTTCACAATTGGGATCTTAGGGGGTCTCCTGGACCCTCCGCATGTAGGATTTTCAGAGATGGTCCCACGAGGACAACGGGGACCGGCCGTGGAAACCTGCTGACGCAGATGTCCTAATATGGACATCCTGTGTAAAGGAGGAGGGATTGACGGGAACAGCTCGCCGGCTGCAGCCAACTCTGAGGGTGCAGCGCAGGGGGGAGCGGGGGCCGCGGCCGGGGGAGGGGAGGCGGGAAAGGCAGAGAAGGCGAGCGAACATTCGCACCTGATTCAATGTGGACCCGGTTCCAGGGTCAGGGGATGAGACCGGGGTCACCCCCTTTCCATTGTCCAGCAAAGTGGAACTTTTTTTTTCTTTTAAGTCTCTGGTGTTAGGAGAAGCAGGTACGCAGCCCTAAAGACTCAAAGCCTCTATTCCTAAAGGAAAGCTTGCCCACATCAGCCCCCACCCCCAAATCAGTGCAAAAAAAGGGGGGGGGATCAGCTTCTCAGCCCCTCGCTCCAGCCCCCGGCCTGGAGCAACATTAGGACTGAGGTTGCAAGCAGCAAGTGAAGGATTGTAAATAAGTATACAGTAACCCGCTTTACCTCCAACACTGAGTTCATTCATAAATTCGTGTTTTAAAGGACTACAGGACCCGCTCCCCGACCCTTTGCCACTTACAGCTATCAGGGTGACTGTCCCCGTCGACACCGACGGAGAAACTGTGCAAAACCACCCTGCAAGGATGCCGAAGGGGTCGTTTGCCTAGTTTTTGAGCTGAGGCCAGAGTGGGGGCAGGGATAACTCAGAATTACAAAGTGAGATGCGCTCCTGGTGAGAAGGCGAGTCGGGGCTGGCGTTGGGGGTGGTGACAGAGGGGGTCGGGGGTGAGGGGGGCGACTCCGGAATCCGTGCAGCCTGGAAACAGCGCTTACAAGGAACCCGCAGCGGGTGATTTTCCAGATCGGACTGGGGTGGGGGTGGGGTGGGAAGGGGAAGGGCAGAGTGGACTGGAAGCAAGGTTCCCAGCTGTGCGGAGATTTTGGCGTCTGGGACCTGAGCACAGCTTTAAGTCTTGGAAGATGGAACTTTGGAGAGGCCAGGTGCTTCAGTGTAGAACAAATACACCCCTACATGCCCTCAGCCTCCTGTCCTTCCGCAGAGGACAAGCCGGGTTAGACTGACTGGGCTCGGCCCCAGAGCGCCGGTCACCTCTGGGATAGGAAACCGCAGATCCTCGCAGGACACAAGTGTCCCCTCGTCTCCATTCTGTGGGTCCCAAGGGTCAAGCCAAACGGTGGACATTCCAATACGGACTAGAGAGGATTAGGGCATCGGATGGATCTTTAGGGGCGCAAGGGGTGCCGAGCCACAAACCTGCCTCGGGCCGCCGCACCCGGGAGCTAGGCGATCTTTCTATAGATAGTAACAGCGAAGCGGCTGTTTACAGCAACACAGCGCCGCCAGGGCCGTCTCCAGGCGACGCCGCGCGGCCTGGCGCACGGTCCGCCCATCCAGGCCACCCGCCCTCCCCGCTCCCTAGGAGCCGCGGCCTCCCTGGCCAGGCTGCGGCCGCTCCCGCCGACTGACATCACCCTCGGGTTCGGGGGCTGATCCCGGCTGGCTCCTGCCTATGCGTTAGCCTCCATTCTTAGAGATCCAAACCCAGCAGGAGCGGGGAGGGCAGGGAGGCGGGGATTCGTGGAAATAGGCCACTTGCTATTTTTGCATTCCCAGTCATAGGCAGAGGTGAAAACAGAATTTCATCATTGTATGTCATTAGTTTATGTTGGTGGGAATTTAGGCGCTTGTTTTTTTCTCACTCGAAAGAGGGGGGGAAGGAAAGAGAACGACACGATATAGAACACAGGCTTCATGTAGCTGCTCAATCGTGATTTTGTGGCCTTCAGCTCCTCTGTCATGTGCTTCCACTGTTCTTTACCGTGAAAGGGAGAGACAGAAAGATTATGCAGACATCTTCTCTCTTATTAGTTTCGACAAAGTAGGTCAACCTTTGAATTCCTGGGTCTGTCTGGCCTTGCCTTCACTCATAACTGCATCTCCGGGGCTCTTAGGGGAAAACTACAGTGATTTGATTTATTTCCTTTTCAGGTTTAAAGCAGCTCTGGCCAGCACCTCAAAGATGTGTCAAGATTTTATATCCAGGATTTATCTCATACATCACTTACTTTGGCAATAAAAAAAAAAAAGAGGTCTTTGGGTGAGCCTTCCTCCTCCAAATAGCTTTTTTTTTCTCCTTCTTAGCAACATTATGGCCAGCGTTGGACATCTAATCCATCTGTCCTCTGAAAAGGACAGCCAGAGAGACTGGAGAGATGGCTCAGTGGTTAAGAGCACTGGCTGCTTTTTCAGAGGACCCAGGTTCAAGACCCTTGGGAACACATCCTATGAGTCCCGTTCCAGGGAATCCAACGCCTTTGCCTGGCATCCCTGGGCATCAGGCACATATACATTGCACAGACATACATGCAGACAACACACCTATACATACAACACAATTTTAAAAGGACAGACCATTGTGTTAGTATCTTCTCTTGATTATTTAACAAAAAACTATTGAAGGACTAGGACTAGGACTATCGAGGGTAGAGGCTGGCACTTCCTGCAGTGAATGGGGTGGACCTATCCTTACCTTCGCATGGAGCCAAGCCTCTGGGGAACATAGATAAGTAAGTCAATAAATATTATGGGGCTGCAGTACGTGGCTTGACAGATCTAAGAATGGAGTAGCAAGGGGCACAGTGAGGGTTTGAGACAAAATTCAGAAGAAGTGACTGCTATACAGAGCGGGGCCTTGATCCCCTCTCTGTCCTCTGGGTAAGACCAGGACTGAAAAGGGTCTGAGCATCATATAGGGTCTCAGCCCACTACTCAGACCCTCCTGTCTCCTCCCCCGCCAGTGATGGTGATCATCCTGTAAGACACTCTTACATCTCAACCTGTTCACCCATTCATCAGTATAAACATCACATCTTAAGAAATGGGGCAGGCCTGGCGAGGTGGTGCATGCCTGTAGTCCCAGCTACTCGGCAGGCTGAGACAGGAGGATTGCTTGAGTCCAGGAGTACTACTGGGCTGTAGTGTACTATGCCAATTGGGTGTCTGCACTAAGTACAGCATCATTATGGTGACCTCCAGGGAGTGGGGGGGAGGGCACCAGGTTGCCTAAGGAGGGGTGAACTGGCCAAGGTCGGAAACAGAGCAGGTCAAAACTCCCGTGATGATCAGTAGTGGGATCGTGCCTGTGAATAGCCCCTGCACTCCAGCCTGGGCAACATAGCAAGACCCTGTCTCTTTAAAAGAGAGGGGGGAGCAGACTAGGGGTATGGCTCAGTGGTACGGTGACTCCTGATGTGCACAAGGCCCCAGAGTTTAATCCCAACAGTACAAAACCTGATAGCAAGCAGAAAGAAATTCTGCCAGGTGTGTTGGCACAAGTATTTACAGAAGCATTCATCACAGTAGCCAGAACATAGAAACAGACAAATCGATTTTTAAAATATGGTGTACATATACAGTGAAATAGCATTTTCAGTCTTTAAAAAAAAAAGAGAGAGAGAGAGAAATCTGTCATTTACAAAAGTTCAGAGGAACCTACAAGACATCCTGCTGGGTGAAATAAGTCAGACACCAAAAGACATGTAGCACGTGATCTCACTTACATTTGAAATCCCTGTGTGGAACTCTTGGTAGTAAAGAGAAGAAAACAGGTTACCAGTGACCAGAGGAGCGAGAAAGTTGGTAGACAAGTCCAAAGATACAGTTAGGCTGGAAGGATAGGTTGTGGTCTTCTATTAAATAGACCACACACACATATGTACACAATGCACATACATGCATACATGCACACTCACATGCTCACATACACACATGTACACAAATATATACATGTGCATGTACATGCACACAAACCCCACACACATAAGCACATGCATACATGTACACACATGCATACATGCACATTCACACCCACATGTGTAGAAGCACACACATGCACACATGCACACATGCACAAGCACACACATTTTTATGTTTTAAGCCAGGGCCTCAAATCTGGCCAACATTCACTATGCAGCTGAAGATGATCTTGACCTCCTGACGTCCACCTTCCAGGTGCTAGGATTTCAGATACACACAGCTAAACCTGGCTAATAATGGGTGTTTCAAAATATCTATAAACAGAAGAAAGGACTTGCAATACTTTTATCCATAAAGAAATTATAAATATTTGAGATGCTAGGGATGCTAATTACTCTGGTTTGATCATTACGAAACATATAAATGTATTAAAATACCCCCTAAAAAAACGATACAATGATCTGCCAATTAAAAATAAAGTTTTTTTTTTTAAATGGAGCTCACACAATGTAGCCTAATAATAAAGACAAATGATTGCCTGCATGTGAAATTATCTTTGCCATTTGCAAAGGTCAGAGTGACTTTGAGACAGGTGTGTGTGCTCCAAACTGCCTAGTGCTGGTTCCCAGTAGGGCAGGATTCCATGCCCTGGACAAGCCTGAGCAAGAAGCACCACAGCTTTGGCAATGAACACTATCTGTGTGCTGAGTTCCTCTCACTGGAAATCAAGAGCCAAAAGGCTACAGAATCTCCCATCTGATTTTAACCCAAATTAAAAACAAATTCAACGTGGGTCTAGTGGGTCTAGTAGCTCCCTCCTGTAGCACCAGTACTCAGCGAGCTGAGGAAGGAGGGATCTGGGCTTTGGATCTGGGCTACACAGAGAGTTCCAGGCCAGCCTTGATTACAAAGTGAGACTGGCGTTGACTTATAAAAACAAAATGAAAAGAAACAGCCAAGCCAAGAACAGAAGCTGGGAGCCAGGTATGGTAGCCCATGCCCATCATGCCTGTACTTAGAGGTGGATACAGAAGGATCAGAAGTTTAAAGTCATCCTTGCCTGTACAGGGAACATCTTGAGCTGAAGGAAGAAATAAAAGGAAGGAAGAAAGAGAGGGAGGAGAAAAGGAGGAAGGAAGGAAACATTTTTCTCAGCAGATTTTTCTTATCCTGTACAGGCTCTTCTGATTTTGCACTGTTGCATGGTGGGATGGTAGAGAAACCTGACCAGCGTCAAGACATTCGGTAACTTTTTGAGGTCGGGTGTGCATTGTTTAGCCTGTGTTATTGCAACATTAAGTGAAAGGCTGCTGTCTGCGCCGCCTACGTAGGTGCTGCCGCACATGCCCTGTCCCCAGCATGCAGAAGTAGCGATTTATTTAGGGAAGTGTGGTCTAGTGGTGAAGGGCTGTGGTCAAAGCACGAGACCAGCAGTCAGGAAGATGTGCATACCAGAAGCAACTCTTTTGGTGACTTGGGAAAGCCATTTTTTTTTTTTGCACTTCTTTGGTCATCTTTATGCCTCCCCAACCCCCTTTTTGAGGCAAGATTGCATGCATAGATAGTAAGTTCAAGGCCAGACTGGATTACCTGAGTCTCCATCTCAAAAAACCAAAGGGGAAGAGGGAAGGACAAGACTTAACATTCTTGGGTATGAATAGCCAAACACTGGGAAAGATAAAAATACATAGCATGTTTGAGTTATCCTTTCAGCCGGTACAGCCTGTGTGGTGTGACCTGCAGTGGTTCATGGGGGATGGGAGACCACCCCACCCACTGCTATGCTACGCCATGAGTAGGGCCACAGTGCTCATACATAGACACCACATAGTCTACAGTGACAGTGACTGTTGAAAGCATCCTACACGTATCCGTTCTGAATGTCTGGATCCAACAAGAAATGTCTCACAATCTCAGTGGGATTCACACGAATGTGAGCCCGACACAGGGTCTTAGGGGATTCAAGGCTCGTCATCGTATGCCTCTGTTTGTGAAGAAAGCCCAAGATGTCCTTATTTAGAAGAGCACAGGCACAGATTTGCCACTAGCACCACCCCACGCACCCGCCACCACTGCGACTAATTAGTGCAAGTGATTTAGCCTCTTTGGGAAGAATTCTGTTTTCATTCTGAGCAACTCCTGGCTTTCTGACAAGAGATGATACTTCAATAGGAACCCCATCCTGCTGCTAATGGGAGCACTTAAACAAGGCTGTGTAACGCCAGAAGCAGATCCATCTGGAGCTGAGGGAACGGGATGCTCGGGTGTTGAAGACCAACTCGCTTCAGCCCAAGCTTGCTATGTCTTCTACCACCAGCAGCAGAATCCCACACCCGTCTGTCTGCTGTGCTGAGCCACACGTCAGAAACAAGAACACACTATCAGACAACAAGGGAGGTCTTCTCTGGATTCTCAGCTGCTCAAGTGTCCTGAGCTAACCTTCTGTGGCTCTAGCCAGCTTAGCTGCTGGGATTCCAAAGGAACCTCAAATACGTCACCAAACTTATAGGACAGCAACACACCCCGAGAAACCTCAACTGCAGGGCTCCCATCCAACAAGAAAATCTCACCATCGCCATGGGCAGGGCTGAGGGTGGCTAGAAAGGGCTGGCATATGACGTGCTTCAAGGTGTTGAGACATCTTATCCATCATCTTATTTAATAGAATCTGAAAAAAGCATTGATCACTGTAAAGAAATCCTTTCCCAACTGGGAAAAATCCAATCCAGTCTTTGGGAATGCAGAGTGAAACTGCTTTCTCGCCTGTCCTTCAGAGTTTCAGCTTAGATGTGGCGACTTTTTTCATCTTAGTATTTGATTTATGTCCTGTAAGAAAACTTCCAGCAGTAGCTTATTACCAGCTGGGTCTGATTTTCTTTTGCTGCCCTGTTTACCTGCAGGGTTAGAGTTAGAGATCACTGGTGACATTCTAAAAGGGCCTCACCTAAGAATTTCATCCTCAAGGCTGGAGGCAGGGGGCCTCACTTGCCTAGAGTGCAAAAGGCCGTGTGTTCAGGACCTAACCCCAGAACAAATTTTTACCTTTGGATTCTGGGCTACTCTGGATATGAAGTCATCAGTTAAGACAAGGGCAAATGGAGACAGATCACCCACCAGCAGTTCTACTTCCTCATTTAAGGGTGAATTAAATCATGACTCTGAACAGACCTGCTGTCCTGCCCAACTACACCCTTATTAAAATTCGATTTTTAAAAATCAAACACACAAGCAAAACGCCTCTCCCCCTGGCATCACTCCACCTCCCCACCCAGCCCTTTGCCTCTGACCTCAGTTTATACCATGCACCCAGCCACGATGTTGTGTTGTCTCCTTCCCTGAGTGACCCCAGCTAGTTCTGTTGCTGGACCTTTCTTCTCCTTGCTTCCTTTTGCCACCAGACACTGAGCATCCAACTCTTCCTCTAGCAATGTCTGCTCAAGTGTCACCTTCTCCAGGAAACCTATCACGCCCCCTCCCAGTTGCACACTCTGCCTTTTGTCACTTTCTGTCATGTCCCTTGGTTTTCCTTTTACTGAGCATTCATCACTACGATGCTGACACCTTCTGTGTGTCCATGCACCCTTTCATGGTCTTCTCCAGGAAGGCCCTCAGCTCCTCAAGGCTGGGCGCTTACCTGGTTTGCGAGTATCAACCTTCTCGAGGCATTTGGAAAATGCTTGTGAAATGGGAGCACGTTGAACAGAAGGCTAGAAAGTCTTGGAACTAAGAAAATAGTGTGGATTTCCTTATTCGGATAAGAACCTTATTTGGTTTGGAGGACAAGGCTTTCCTGGTTAGTTCAGGTTAGTCTCAAACTAATGGTGATCCTCCTGCCTCTGCCTCTTAAATGTTAGAATTAGTACAAAGAGTTGCAATGGGCATTACCTCTTACCACAACCCTCCTCAGCAAAACTAAAACCCTGGTTAGTATAGTAATGATCAATATAGTTCAAAGACGTATCAACCCAAGACTCGAACACACCTGTTCTCAGAACAGTACATACCCAGCAACTGGTATTTCTGACATCTGGTACATAGAAAGGAAGATTGGAGTTATTTTCATTTCATTTCATTTCATTTATTTATTTATTTATTTATTTATTCATTTATTTTGAGACAGGGTCTCTCTGTGTAGCCCTGGCCGTCTTGGAACTCACTCTGTAGACCAGGCTGGCCTCCAACTCAGAAATCCTCCTGCCTCTGCCTCCCAAGTGCTGGAATTAAAGGTGAGCACCACCATCGCCTGGCTTACTTTCATTTTAAAGCCATAACCACTCTATCCGTGAATACTCAGAGAGATCTAGCATACCTAAGAACCTTATAACACACACATGTGCATATACATGCACACACATACACACGCACACACAAACACACAAGTGCACAAACATACACACACAAACACACACACACACACACACACACACACACGTCAGGATTGTCCTGGTTTATAGCCAAGATTCACAACTCTCTCTCTCTCTCTCTCTCTCTCTCTCTCTCTCTTTATTTTTCTGAGACAGAGTTTCTCTGTATGGTCCTGGCTGTTCTAGAACTCTGTAGACCAGGCTGACCTCGAATTCAGAAATACGCCTGCCTCTGCCTCCCAAGAGCTAGGATTAAAGGTGTGTACCACCACTGCTCAGCAATTCACAACTTTAATTGTAATACTACAAGTAACTTTTTAGAAAATATTTGCACATAAAAACATAAGAAACATTTAAATTTAAAAGCATTCACTAGGCACTGTGGGCCATGTTTGTAATCCCAGCACCCGGGAGGAGGAACCAGGAGGATCAGGAGTTTGAGGCCAGCCTGGGATAGATAATGGCTAAACTCTGACTATAGAGGCATAGTAAAACTTGTACAGGCCACGCACAGTGGTACATATCTTTAATAGCAGTGCTTGGGAGGCAAAGGCAGGCAGATCTCTGTGAGTTCAAGGACAGTCTGGTCAACATAGGGAGACCTTGTCTCAAGAAAACAACAAAACTTACACAGGCTGGGCCTACTGGTGCGAGGCCATAATTCCAGCTACCCAAGGTATCTGAGACAGAAGCAGCACAAGGTGAATCCAGCAAAGTGAGACACCATCCCAACATAAAAAATGAACAGAACTTGGAGTATAGCTCAGTGGTCAAGCATTGGCCCAAAATGTGCAAAGCTCTGGGTTTAATCCCCAGTGCAGTAAAAACATAAATAAATAAATTTTCATTACACTAATACTAAAACGACTAGTTCTCCCTCCCCATTATCTTTATTCAAAATAAAGGCAATGTTAAACTGAGAAAGAGTTTTTATTTTAAAAAAATGAATTTACAAAACTATAACCACAACACCTAGGATTTGGAGTCAAGATTAGAAGTTCAAGGCTATCCTGGACTATATATCCAGTTTAAAAGCAGCCTGGGATATGTGAAACCCTACACACACACACACACACACACACACACACACACACACACACGATACAGTAAACTGAGATTGTGCCAGGACATTGAGTTCCACAGAGGAGGAAGGAGAGCCGCTTCCCCAGTACCAGGAACAACACCTAACACAACAGGATAAAGGATCCAGAGTTCTTGTTTCTGGGTGAATAGCCCTATCCTCTGCTCCAGCTACTGGCCTCTGAGAGCAGCCTGGCTGTGACTGACCACACTCGGTGGGTGGGGTGGGGGGGACTGTACATTGATTTGTTTGAACTACACAGAAAAAGCCCATGGAGCAGGTCTCATCTCTGCTGTAGTAAACACCACCTTGTGCTCCTGCCTGGTTCATACACATGCAGCGTGAAGACATGGCCCTCCTAGCCCTTTGTCCAGACTCATCAAGTGGTTTGGAATAAGTCCTGGGATACATGCCCAGGGGCTGTCTGTGGGTTAGCAGTCTTTGCTCTTGCCCGGACTCTGCTTGCTGCAGATAGGAAATGTGTGTGTTTGTGTCTAGTACTTGACATCCAAGCCAAGTTCATTTGAACTCTGGGCTTCGTCTGGCAGATGGCCGTCTGAATTTAGAACTTGGAAAAGAGATAAGCAAAGGGTTGTGAGCTAGTCTAGAGGATAGAAAAGAATAGAACAGAAAATAAATACTAAAAACTCTGATGTTCACCCCACTCTCTCCATACTGGTCCACCGAAACAGCTCACCAAAAGATAATTCAGTAACTCCAGCCAGTAATTCTCACTGGTCCTAAACCATTTCCTGGGACAACGGCCTCTCCTCTTCCTCCTCCTCCCCTTCTTCCTGTTTTGTTCTGTTTTCTGTGTTTCTAAGTCAGGGTCTCTCTATGTAGCCATGGCTAACCTGTTACTCACTTGAACTCCTGGAAATCCTCCTGTCTCAGCTCTCTGAGTGCTAGAGCCATAGGCATGCGCCACTATGCCTGGCTCTTTCTAAAGCCATTTATGACTCATTCAGTAAAGCAACCATATGAAGAAGTGAAGAGCTTCACATTAAGTGTCTTAGTCTGTGTGTTTAGATAAAGGCAGCTCTGGGGCATTTATATCATACATCTAGTTTGAGATAATTTAGTTGTATTTTTATCAGATGACCCTGTTTTGTTTTCTATTTCCCAGTGGTTTCAGAATTCCCTGCAGGGAAGAAAGGGGTTTTCATGTCCTTCAAAATATCATTTCCTTGTATATGAGCCAGAAGGTACAGAGATAGGGCGGGCCTCTGCAGTTAATCCTTCCGTAATTCAAATTGTGCAGACTCTAGTATCCGGTTCTTTGCAGTCACTTAACATCTTTGGTGAGCACCTACTATGTGTAGATCACTGAAATGCATAGTAAATAGGCAAGCTTCCTAAGATAAGGCTTGTTAATAACGAATAAAAGAGAAAAACACAAAACAAAACAAAAACCAGAAAAAAATAAATACTGGGGTGCTAATGACATCTCAACAGTGGGAAAGGTGCTTGTCACTCAAACCTGACTGCCCAAATTTGATGCCTGAGACCTAAAGTGTGGAAGAAGAGAATGGATCCTACAAGGATGACTGGCTTTCTATCTCTGTCTCTGTCTCTCTCTGACACATATGTGGGGAAAGAGAGACTTTTTTTTTAAAGTTATGCTGAGTTTAATTAAAAATGGAAGAGTGTGTGGAGTTGTAACTGTGTAGCTATTTTGTGAAGGATAGAGGGGGGTGACAGGCATGAAGACTAGGAGGGACTGACCCCAGCTCCAGGTATGGTGGTGCACACCTGCAAAGTCAGACCTCGGGACACAGAGCAGGAGCGCTGTGAACTGAAGGTCAGCGCCTTAAGAGATTCCATCAAAAGGAAGAAAGAAAAAGAAGGAAGGAAGGGAGGAAGGAAGGAAGGGGGAGGGGGAGGGAGAGAGAAAGAAAGAGAAAGGAGAGAGAGAACAGGAGGGAGAGAGGAAGGGAGGGAGACAGATAGGAGAACCCCTTCACTCCCCTGCCAAGCTGCCCTGGGACACCCCGCCCCCTGCATCGGTGACTCCCTTTCCTAGACCTTAAATGCCAACTTTTTAATCCAGGCTACCAAATTTGGAAAATTCCCAGGTCCTTCCTTGCTTCATTTCCTCCGTAGCTGCCCCTCCACTTCAAACAGGATACAGACAGTTTCATTTCATTCTCCTGCTAACACAGGTGCTTAGGATCCTTCTCTGAAACAGCATCACACTCCTGTGGTGATGGTGGTGGTTGGTGCCTTCTTTCTCTGTAGCTAAAAGGGTCTTCAAAACAATGAAGTCGGTCTCAGTCTCTCTACCTCGGGCTTTGAGGTCTCCCAGAGCTATTTTTACAGGAATGTGAAAACAGGCACATTCCATTTCGCCCTTTGTTGGAAAGCTTTTGACAACAAACAGAATTCACTTAGAATTTGTGCTGTAAAACAGCAGAACCTAGCTTTCTCACCCAGTCCCTGAATTCTTACCCAGGTTTGATCCAGTGTGTGTTGGGGAAGGGGGTGGTGTTTCTTGAGAAATCATTGCAAATATCTGCTTCTTGAATTCTTTGTTATTTTGACTGCACTGAAGGCCTTTCACAAGCCACTATCAAATCCACCCATCTTCAGTTCCTGTAAATATTATGTCTTCACTGTGCTATGTGAACTATTTCACGACTGGAATATGAACCCTAGGAGGAAAGCTTGCTAATGGGAATGACATAAGCCAAGTATTAAAAGTGCAACAAGAGAAAAGCCGTTAGCAAAGGGCGGGGGTGGGGGGGACGGGGGGGGGGGCCGGTTAGGAGTGGGGGTGAGGGAGTGGGGGGTGGGGGGTGGGGGGATGAGAGCTAGGAGAAGACCAGAGCTCCAGCCCCAGATGGATTATCCAAACCGCACTCTATTATTTAAATCCAGCCGTAAATGTATGCTGACACATTCCTGGGGGCACATGGGTGACTTTCATTACAGCAAGGACAAGAAGTCCCGTTCAGTTCCCAGAGAGGTCATTTCTATCACAGAGAGTACTGATGGTTCCAGGCAGTGGAGACCCTGGGAAGCAGACCCTGGCAGCAGCGGCTGGCTGGCTGTCCTGTCTCACTGACAGTGAGTTCCCCGGAAAAGGAAGATTCTAGGCAGCTGCTTCCTAGAAGGTGAGGACAGTTGGCGGTTAGGTCTGAAGAGTGAATATGCGCTGCTAGTGCTGGGTTATGGCCTCCCCCTCATCCATTCCCTTGTCTAGATCTCAAACTTCAAGCGGAATCTTCACACGTACTCCTTGAGTACCCAGGCTGACTTTCGGAGCTTTGTAGAATTCCTCATTTTGTCCTAGGTTTTCCACTGGCTGTACTCACACACCATTTATATAAACACACACATACACGTGAAGGGATCAGCCTACACATGCTCCACGAAGCACGTGCTCCAAGAAGAGACCTGTATAGAGTGGAGGTAGTTTGTTCTTTTACTTTGTTGTACAAGGGACTGAACCCAGGGCCTTCCGCAGGATGGGCAAGGGCTCTACCATGGAGATACACTCACCCCCCAGCCCTGCCTTCCCTTTTTATTTTGAGACAGGGTCTCCCTAAGTTGCCCCTAGAAATTAGCTTTAAAATCACTCTGAAGCACGGGATGAATTCGGAGTCCTCCTGCCTCAGTCTTGCAAGTAGATGAGATTGTAGGTCTGAATCACCAGGCCTGGCTGATCATTGTTTTTGTTTACAGATATACCCTCCGAGAGAGGCCAGGTTCTAGAAACATGCGTTTGGTGTCTACCGTCCAACTCCAGAAAGGCAGACACTCCACTGGGGTTTCATTCATCACCGACTCTCTCCAGACCAATTCAGCAGCCACCACATCATAGCTACTCAGAAATACTCTTTCAGGGCCAGAAGTGAAAGGCTTAAGCAAGTGTACCCATGGTGTTTCTCGACCCGGGTTTCAGCACCAATGGAAGGGCTTAAGCAAAACCCACGGTGTTTCTCATCCGAGTCTCGGCACCAAATGAAGGGGCTTAAAAAGAGAGGATTGGGGGTTTAGAGAAATGTGGCATGGCGGCGTGGGGGAAGGGGGTGCCCAGGCAGGCCCTTGTCCAGGCACCTCTTCCCCCTGAGGGACCACACACACACAGGCATGGTATAGAATAGAATTTATTCAGGGTAGAGGTTGGAAGTTAGTGGTATAATGGAAGTAGAGAAAGGCAGAGAGAGAGAGAGAGAGAGAGAGAGAGAGAGAGAGAGAGAAGTGGAGGCCAGCCATGACCACATGGAGAGAGGGGGGAGGGGAGGAGAGCCCAAGGGGCAGAGAGACGAGAGTGGGATGGGGGAGAGAGAGAAAGAGAGCTAGAGGAGGGGCAAGTAGCCCCTTTTATAGTGGGCCAGATCTCTGGGGCGGGGCATACCTGGCTATTGCCAGGTAGGTGTGGGGTGGAGCTTAGACAGAATACCAACAGGAAGAGATGGCTCAGCAGTTAAGAGTATATGAGGTTCCCAACACCCACTTTGGGATGCTCACAATGGCCTGTAGCCCCAGCTCTAGGGGGTCCAACACCCTCTTCTGGCCTCCTTGGGCATACACACACAGGCACAAAAATAAAACTTTGGGAAACACTTTTTGTCCATGGAAATGCTGTTAAGGAGCTTGTGTCCCTGAGCACTTTTTCTAGACTCGTGGTAGGATAGTCCCTGAGATTATTTAATATTTTCCTCAGCTCAACGATGGGCTCTGCTAACTGTGTTGTTTGGGCTGCTGAACAGGTTCAATTATTTTGTTGGCTAAGACAAACTCAATGTGAAGCCCATCACGGCTCAAACGCAATCATTCTGCCTCCGAGTCCTGGCATTATAGGCAAGTCTTGCCATTCTTCGCTCAGAGTCAGTCCTGGTTTGTTGTTGTTGTTTTGTTTTTATCTTAAAGATTTATTTTATTTATATGAGTGTACTGTAGCTGTCTTCAGACATACTTGTTTTTTAATACTGATGTTATAATTGCCAAACCCACAGTGGATAATTGGTCTAAATATTCTCCTCTTCTCTCCGTTGTAGTGGAAGGAGTGCCCTTGTGTGACCTAAGTGAATTTGTTTCCCTTAGGTACCTACCAGGGAGAGTCTGATAAGAGAAACTCAGGCTCGTGGGCCTTAATTATATTTACATTACAGAGAACAAAATTATAGCCTCATCTTCTAGATATGTTTAACAACACTTATAATAACACATATTTATAATTATGCATGTTTATTTACAAAGAAATTGGTCTAATATCAAAAAGATAAGCTCTACACAGAGATTTTTGTAGGGTTTAGTTTGCTTGTTTGTTTTAGGGCTCCTGGGATTGAATCCAGGGTCTCTAACATGCTAGACAAGACAAGCACTACACAGAGTTATATCTATCTTCATGTGTGCATGCGTGTGTGCATGCGTGTGTGTGTGTGTGTGTGTGTGTGTGTGTGTATGCGTGTGTGTGTGTGTGTTGGGGGGCATAGTTTTTTTTTTCTGGTCTTAGTGAGTTTATATGCAATCAAAGAACATGCAAAATGCTTCCACTTCTAAGAAAGAAAACTAGAAGCAAGAAAAAATGGGCTGAGCTTTCTCAAGGTGCTGGTTAAACTGGCTCTGCCGGTATCTGTGCTCTGTCCTGGGACACTATGTAGAAGACGGGCTTGTTCCCTATCTGGGAACTCTGCCCGTTCCTGTTGTTTAGCTCCATCAGATCTGGCTGAACCACACATAGTACTATCAGTAATTCCACCTCCCAGAGGTTAGACCCTAGTGTTTAGGTAGGTGGGAAACAGTCAAAGCAAGGACTGGACCCACGGAAACCAGCTCTGTTTGGCCCCGAAGTGAAAATAATTCCAAGAGAATTAGTCATAATGTCATGTTTCTGTGCTGTGTGACATGGGGAGATCAACACTTGTCTTATTACCCTGAATAGGGAGCCCACCACAGACCAGAGTACGAGTACCACCAAAGTCCAGCTTGGTGAGCCAGTGAGTCTTGTTGGGGTTATTTACAGGAATATAGGTGAGGGGTTACTCGCAGGAGCAGCAATGACTCAAAGACAGCTGCATCGCGAAGGCCCACCCCAGCATGGGTGACAGGTCATATAACCTGGGAACCTGCACTGCATAGCCTACAGGCAGCCAGCAGTTGGAGAGCGCCCTGTCCAAGCGGAGATGGCTGGTTTCTGTCTCTTCCCGGCAACCAGTCTCAGTTTGTTTGTTTTTTGAGATAGGGTTTCTCTGTGTAGCCCTGGCTGTCTTGGAATTTGCTCTGTAGACCACTGTGGCCTCCAACTCTGCCTGCCTCTGGGTGCCAGGACTAATGCATGTGCTGCCACACCACCCAGTTTCTCAGGGTGCTTTTTGCATCTGTTCTCCTTTCAGCCTCTTCTTTGCAGCTCAGTTTATCTGAGAGTCTTTTTGGAAGTTCTGTTCCACTAGTCGCAGAGGGACTGACACTTACACTACCTACTCTGGCAGGGAGGGGCCTGGTGACTGGTGAGTTTCAGGGACTTCCTGAAGCTGTTTCTAGTTGTTCAGTTTCCTGCTTAAGAAGGCTCCCCGCATAGCCCTGGCGGTGGTGGCACACACCTGTAATCCCAGCATTCTGGGAGGCAGAGGCAGGCTGATTTCTGAGTTCGAGGCCAGCCTGGTCTACAGAGTGAGTTCCAGGACAGCCAGGACTACACAGAGAAACCCTGTCTCAAAAAAAAAAAAAAAAAAAAAAAAACAAATCCAAAAACCAAAAACAAAAACAAAAACAAAAACAAAAACAAAAAAACAAGGCTCCTGCAGGATGCAATGTCTGATTTTGGAGGCAACCGTATCCTGATGGTGGGAAACTGTCCTAGGAGGTCAATGACTCTCTTTTATTGGTGATCCAAAGATTCTAGCACAAGAAAAGGATTGGTTTTGTATTTGAGATAGAGTCTCACTGGGTAGCCCAGGTTGGCCACAAACTCACAGAAGTCCAACTGCCTTACCTTGCCAGTGCTGGGATTGAAGGCACGCACCACTATGCCCCTCCAGGAAGCAGTTTGCCCCTCTTCATTTGTTTGTTTGTTTATTACTTCTGAGGCAGGGTCTCCTGCTGTACCCTGGAGTCAGCCATCCTAGGCCTCTCAGCCTCCCCAGTGCTGGGACTCCAGGTGTGAGCCACCATGAGAGGCCATACACAGTTCTTGAGTTGAACTTTTCATTTCTCTTTGCATCTCACCATTGTGAGCCCCACGGACACCAGAGTCAAACAGTCCTGAGAAAGATGGGAAAGTAAAGACAGAGTGGGAGTGCTCACTGAGAAACATAGGTTTGACTTTGAAGAGTTGTTCTTTAATGTTATTTGACTGTTTTCTTCCTTAAGACAGGGTCTCATATATCCCAGAATGGCCTCAAACTCACTATGTAACGTAGGATGACCTTACATTTCTGATCTTTCTTTTCATCTCTTAAATGCTGGGATTATCGGTGTGCAACACCATGTCCAGTCTATGGAGTACTGGAGATCAAAGCCAGGCCTTCACGCATGCTATGCAAGCCACACATTCTACCAGATGACTTACATACCTAGACCCTGGCCTTGAACACTTACAAAATATTTTTAAACTTGAAAATTATTCTGCTTCATAGTTTTGACCACCCCTGTAAGAATTATTGGGGGGGGGTGCTCATCAGGGCTGAGGGGCCTGCAGGGCTGACAGCTACTTTTATATCTGAGGAATCTACTTTTATATCTGAGGGAAGCCATCATGAAAAGCACAAGCAGAGGGGTCGCTTCCCATCCTGGCTGTGATGCGGACACCCTGGCCTTGGACAAAACCTTTGCTCTGGAAATCTGTTGTGTGGAGGCTCCACTCAGCACCGCGACAGAGAGGTGTTGTGGGAGAGTGTGCCCAATCATAACAGCCAGCAGTTGGTATTTCCACAGTGCCAGCAAAGAATCTCTCCATCTATATAGCCCTCCTCAGTCAAAGCAAACACAGGGAGTGTCCAGGTCCCATGTTACAGAACAGGAAATACACCGGGGAAATTAATTGCCCTGTGGTTTAAGAAAGTCAGCAACATGGAAGGTCATCGAGGTCCTTTTGTTGAATTGGAAAAGGGGAAAAAAAATCAGCCGTTGGGGGTTGGAGAGATGGCTCCGTAGTAGTTAAAGTGAGCGCTGCTCCTGCAGAGGAGCCTCTGCATGCATCTGCATGGACACACAGACACACAGACAGACACACAATACCAAAACCAAAGCTTACAAAGAAAGAGTGGCATAACCAAAATGCAGAGTAGGAAGAGAAAGAGTTTTATATCAGCGTGTGTGTGTGTGTGTGTGTGTGTGTGTGTGTGTGTGTGTGTGTGCATGAGCACATAGTCTTATAATAACACTAAACTGTAATCAACTTAGGACTTGCTGAAATGAAGACTCTTTGGTCCATGTATGCCCGTGTCATGTTTGAATCTAACAAAAAGAGGACTCAAACGTGGAAGGTTTATTAGAATGGATGACCTTGGAAAGGGTCATAAATCTACTTCCTGAGCTAGAGTTTAATCTAGGCACTTAGACCATGCGCCGCCACCCTCCTCCCCCCATGTTCTCATCTAACATGGAGAACACCCTCACCACTTCCATCTCTTCAGATCCTTGTTAGCATGCAGTGTAAATACCGCCCCATCACCCCCCCCCTTTGGTATAACCCAGATATTTTGTCTCTTAGAAACCACAGCATCTCTGTATTCCTGGAAATGTAGAAAGAAACAATAGCATTAGAAAGCAATGGATGATGGTCTAGAAAAGATCTTATCTCAGACTTTCAAATACCCACTGGCAGTGTCAAGACAGGAGGGAGACCTGCCGGGCTCTTTAATGCATTTACTGGATAAATAGTAAACGCTTGCAGTTCCTGACTTAATCAGAATGAAGTTCATTAGGATAAAGAGCTATGCCCTTTGGTCCTATTTGCATTAAGCAAGCTCCTAATTTCATTTAATTTCACTCACATCTCTGAAGGGAATTATAGGCTGTAAGGCAGGCCAAGAAGGGGGCAAGGGAAATTAGCAAAGATATTCACCAGGACAGATGAAGAGAGAGGAGGTGGTGGGCTTCCACTAGAGCCAAGGGACTGGCGCTTGCTTATCATCCCAAGACTAGGTCAGCCACTTAGCTTGTTGTTTTTAACTTTTAACTGTGTCGGTCTCTCTCCCTGGGTTTGAAAACATGTTATCAGGTCATCGAAACCTTTTATGAAGCATCTCAGACTTGTATGAGCATGAGCTGGTGAAGGTGCATTCTATTTGACTTGGGAACTGAGGATTTTAAGGCTTTTTTTTTTTTTTTTTTTTTTTAATAGTAGGACTTGCCTGAATGCCCTGAGGAGAGATTGTTATCTCTAGACAGATGCTAGATGCTAACTTGGTTTCACTGATGGAAGTCCAGGGTAAGGTTAAAACTGCTTCCAGTTTTAATGCAGCTGGGAATGTGTGGCTCTGGTAGAGTGCTCACTTAATATGCGCAAGGCCCTGGGTCCTGGCTTCAATCCCCAACTGAGGGAGGCAGGTAGAAAAGTTTCTGTAGATATTATTTATGCCTTGGAATGTTAACTCCATCGGTAGGGTAGTATTATTTATCAAATATCTGGCATTTTAATATGTGAAAGGTGACTGTGTACCTCTTTAGTTTGGCCTTATTTCATTTGGAGAAATCAAGTGTAACACCACGACATCCCACCCCCATTTGCCACTGCAGGCTGCAAGCGGACAGAGAGAAAAATAGTAAAAGTCCTTAACCAGAAGTACCCGCCAAGGTCATTTGGATTTTTTTTTTCTTTTAACGTACGCCAGCTAGAAGAAATCTGGGCATCTCGGTGGGAATGTGGGTAAATGATGTCATTGCGCAGAATTAGGACCAGACAGAGGAAATGGAGCCAGATCCTGCAGGGGATTGCACAGAATCCAGGAATTGGGTATGAAAGGCTCCGGCTGCTCTTGAGAGCATGAAAAGCATTAACTCGGAAGCCAACCCATTTCTAGGACTTGGCTAAGATGATAATGGCATTGCTGAGCAGAGATGCGGGCTGGGAGCCGACTCTGTAGCAGACTCTGGGCATGGGGAGCAAGACTCCCACTGGAGACCTGGTGTGACTGCGGAGCGATGTCATCTCTGGGGCTGTAATCAGTAGGAGCCAAGCTGCACGTTAAGCACGTTTTCTCCTGGATTTCATCCTTGGCGACGGATCCAGACCGCAGCCTCCAAGATCTGTTACAGAAATAAACAGCTGGGAGACAACAACCAAAACAGCAACACGGGCAGAGCTGGCGGGAGCCAAAGCTCCGCCCCTGCTAGCCTCCGCCCAATCAGAAGCCTGTTGCCGGGGTCCTGTGTTGGGCAGCCTGACGTTCCCATAGAGACCGAAGAACATTACACACTAAACACTGGCGGCGTTGACGTCTATGCGTTTTATCCGTGGAGACGACAGAGCAAACGTCATCCCTCCCTCCCTCCTCGTCTTCCCGCCCTCTCTCTGCGCCAGGGGCGGAGGAGCGTCGCCATCACACGTTGCCAACTGGGAGGGAGGCCTGGTGGGCGGGGCCTGTTGTCATGACTGCCGAGGCTGCTGTTGTTGTTTGGAGCTGTAATTAGAAAGTGCTGAGGCGGCAGTGGAGCCAGAACAGATTCTGGAACAGTGTCTACCGCCCCCGGGCCAGCGAGGGTTCCCCAGCCCTGGGAAAGCCAGGACACCCCCTAGGCTGTCCCAGCACGCCTCAGCCTCAGGTCCTGAGCCAAGATCTGTCTGTGAGCCTGGGACTCCAGACTGAGGCCAAACCTAGACCACTCCCTCCACCCTCAGTGGGCCATAACTGTCTGGGTGACCTCCCTAACCACTTCTCCTCAGACAGTAGACCACAGAACAGCCACTAACCAAACTACCTTGCCCAGGAGGCTAAAATCAAACCCAGAATAGAGAATTCCCACTGTTGGAATCAACCCCCAGAGTCAAGGGAAATCAGGAGAGGAAAAGTTTAAAGTTTTGCCCTTCATATAACAGAACTCAAGGCATTCATTCCGTGGAAGTCTGGTTGAATGGGAAGCTAAATGACCCCAATTGAAGGGAGAGGACACGCAGAAGTTCCTGAGAACTGTGACTTGCAAAGTTGAGAAAGTCCTGAAAATGTTAGGTCAACAACTGAAGCTTAATTCTGTCTTAAGAGAAAGCCAAACATGAGGAGCTTGTGCTCTTGCTCTCTTTTTCCCCCCTTGGCCCAGCTCTGGAAACAGTTGGAGAAAGACTGAAGCATTAAAGAAATGAAACAGAGAGAAGGGTTGAACAGACCACCTTACAGCAACCCCTAAACAGAATGCAAGTTCTGGGTGATAAGACACAGTCGAAGTGCTCAGGACTCTACATAATCACAATCTAGATTTAAATTGTGCCTTATGGGGCTGGGGAGTCAAAATGGGAATTACTCATTGGAATTCAAAACAGCCATTGTAGGGCATGGGGTGCGTTCCTGTAATCCCAGTGTGTAAACGGAGCAGGCCAAGGAGCCCTGGCAATACAGCAAGACTCAAAATCAAAACAACACTCAAATAGGATGAGATAGGAGAGTGTGCTTTAGAGGTAAAGAAGGAGTTCATGAAAATAAATGGCCTTTGGAAATAGCCTAGAATTCCTCCGTTCCTTCTCCAACACATAACCCATCTTTGACCAATCAACACCTCAGGGTTTCCTGCCCCCTCCCCCCATGGCCCTTCACTGAGTGTCCAATAGACATTTAAGCACCTATCCACAAAGGGAGCCCATCCCCCACCCTCACCATGCAGTGGATGGTGCTTCCTCCCATCCAACCTCTTACTCCATCCTCTGAACCACCTGTTCCTCATTTCCTTGACACTCTTCTCCAAACAGCTCTCCTTCCCTTCCCTTCCTACTCTATTGCCTCTCTATAGGTCTCTACTCACCAACCAGCACTCTCCAAACTCTCATCCTGTCTACCCATCCCCAAGAATAAAAAAGAAGTCTCTGCTTTAATTCGACAAGGCAGCATTTTGGAATTCTTGTCCAGTTCCAAATAGAGGAGAAGTATAGTAAGTGGAACAAAGAAACAGCCAGATAATATTACGATACAGCCAGGCAAGGGCGGTTTCTTGCAGGAGTCTCAGCAAGGTAGCAACTACCCGTACTGTCGTTCTCAGGGATGCGATGGTCATTTCTACTTTATCCAACCGGTGACGAGGCTAGACCTCCCTGGGCATCGTTTGGCACCCTGCCTTCATTGTTCCACCTAGAACATAAGGTAGAGGCAAGGCAGAAC
This sequence comes from Apodemus sylvaticus, assembly GCF_947179515.1. NCBI lineage: Eukaryota > Metazoa > Chordata > Mammalia > Rodentia > Muridae > Apodemus > Apodemus sylvaticus. The sequence continues at coordinate 36,902,694 of NC_067477.1, forward strand.
CCCAAGTTCAGGTCTGTGGAAAGGCCTGGCTTGTAGGTAGATTAGATTGAGTCACTTCTGGGCTTGGAAATGAAGTATTTGCGTTTTGTTCCATGTGAGAAAGAGCAGATGAGATTCCCCTGTAGACGCCAAAAAGAAAAAAGAAAAAAGAAAGAAAAGAAAGAAACATCTTATAGTCCTTATTATTATCCCAAGAAAATTGAGGCTAGGTTAGAATAACAGTTTCCTGAATGATTGTCTCTCAAAAGCTCTTCTCTAATTCTTCCTGCCAATGAAGGATTTAGCAAGGCGCCGACAAAGAGTCAGGAGAGAAGATATAGCTAGTATTTTTCATGTGATAGGACAGTGTATTCTCCCGTTGTTACATTGTATCCCTCTAAGGCCCCTGAGGAGAAGCCCCTTTGTTGTCCACTTTGACAGCGGAAGAGGTTCAGGTAGTTAAACAATATGCCAAGGATGTAGTATTTGCAAAGAATCAGGCTCCCAGGCCAGATGCTCATTTTCAGACCTTTTGCCCATCCCCCTCCCTCACCCCATCCTCCCCATGCTGTGGAAGGTGCTTCCTCCCGGATCAGGGATCACTCATTCTGTAAGTGTTCCTCTCCACCCGGAAGTTCTCATCCCTTGCCCAAACTTACTAAAATGAAACGGGGTGGGGGGGGGGGAGTGGGGGGGGCGTTTGAAGATTGTTTGTGAGATTTGTTAGACTATCTGGAAAAGGTGCTGACATCAGGAAGTAAGAAGGAGGATCCATCTTTGCCTCTTGGGACTAACCTACATTTCCTCCTTGGCTCAGGATCCAAGAAAGCAAAGAGAGACATGCCCCAGAGCACACAGCAGAAAGGCTTGGGCGGTTGGAGGAGTCTGACCTGCTCTGGGCTAGGGAGGGCACTACCCGAGTTCAGGGCTACTCGGGAGTACTCTATTATCATTTATCTGAAGCTGTCATTTAGGACTGGCCCCGCCTTCTTCTCCCCAAGCCTGACCCTGCAGAGAAGCACGTCCAGCCTCCCAACCTCAGATTCGAATGTGTTTGAAGAGTTCTGTTCTTGACAAGCTGTATTTGTCACGTGGGTCTGGTAGGAGGGGCATTTCCTAGCGATCCAGGACTTGGAGGAAGAGGCGACCCTTCTCCCTCCCCGCCTTGGCAAGCAGCTCCTTAAGCAAGGCTTGTGGGTGGTAAAGAGTACAGACAAGCTGCGGGGTTTCTTGCTGGGCAGGAATGCCCAAGGGCCACACCTTCTTCAGCCCTCAGAGCCCTTTTCGTGTCTGGACCTGCGATGGGGGTGGCGGTGCCAGGGAGTGGGTTGTCCGGTGTCTGGCTCCAACAACCGGTTTACTGTGATGATTCTATTTGTGTTCCCCAGTGTTCTGTTTGACTTGGTAGCGGGGCGGGGGAGGGGGGGGCAGCAGGTTCACTCCAGTTTGTACTGGGTGGTTCCTGCAGCCACACCCAGGCATTAAAGCAGGTCCAGGCACTAATGCTGGGGATGCCTTTCCTGGGGGCCCTCGTGTGCAAAAGCAAGGTGTGGGAAGTATTTCCTTTTGCTGGGTTAGCTAGGCGTGGCTGGCATTTCACCTATTCCTGTATTACTAACATCACTCAGATTCAGGGCAAAGGGCAGACCTACCATGACACTCTGAGATCCAGGATTAGGGGATAGGTGGTCAAATTCATCTGGGCTAGATTATCCTATATTATTACCCAAAGGCACCTTAGTCCTTGCTTCTAAAATAACAAAAATACAAAAACAAAAACAAACAAAAATCCCAAAGCCAAAAAACAAACAACAACAATAAAAACTCCACATAGTGACACATTTGTAATCAAACAGTGGAAAGGAAGGAGGCTGAGGCAGGAGGATTACCACAAGTTCAAGACCAGCCTGAGCTACATGAGACAATGTCTCAAAAACCAAAATAGAAACATTAATTAATTAATTAATTAAAGTCAAGCCAAATAAAACAAAAATCTAACATCTGACATTTGTGCTCTGATTGGGGGAATGGTTGTCCCCCAAGAAGTGTGGGTTTAGCATATATTCCTTTTAGCAAGGTAATGACATTCAAAGAGAGCAATCTTCAAGATCAATTAGACTGAGGATTTCCCTCCTTCTTTATGAGTGGCTCTGTCTAGAGTGGAACTCTCCGGCCTGTGGGGAAACAACAGGTAGTCAGTGTACTACCATATTCCAGGCAACTGCTCCTTTGTTTGCTGCTGTTGCTATGTGTCTAAGTATTGGATTTTAAAGACAAGGTTTCTAGCTCAGGCTGGCCCTAAACTCACTGTGTAGCCAAAAATGTTGAAGTCTTGCTCTGTCTCCTAAGTGTATCTATCTTCCAGACATGGACCACTATTCCCAACTAACCAGGCAGGATTCTAGACATGTTTGTAAAAATTCACTGATAGCCCCAAAATAACCTAAAGAGATGAGTAGGTGAATACTGTTATATCATCACATTATATAGATGAGAAATGGACAGGGAAGTCAAGAAAACTGCCTAATATTACATGCGACCACAGCAATCTAGGACAGAGGGCATCTGGTCCAGGATCCATGGCTTACCCATAATGCTCCTGCAGGGCCATATTATGCTAGGGAAGCTACACTGATCCAGACATTATTTCCCACCCCATCATACCCACAAACCATTTCTCAGGCTCCTACGTCAGTTTTGAAAAGAACCTTCTTGCTGTGAGCCCTGGAGTAGCCTTTCTGAAGTGCACGGATTTCCTGGCTGAAGGTGACAGTCCTGGTCACCAGATGAGCAAAAGGACCTTCGGAAGGACATCAGCTCAAATGAGCTTCTCACCTGTGTCACAGACAGGAACAAAGCCCACACAATGACACTCAGACTTGTCATGAATGAACACTTTGCCCAAGAGGTAGGTGTGTAATTCCCAGGGCTCCTTGACATGCTAGGGACTGGCAGAGCCAGGGTGGGGGTGCCTGGTGGAACCCAGCATGTTGAGCTGGCAAGACTGCAGAGAGCCCTTCCCTGAAGAAAGTAGCCCCGACTCAGACACCTGGGTGATGAAACCACTTCCTTTCCAAGAGTGTCTGGCAGGGCTACAGGCTTTGTTCCTGAGGTCACTCCCTACCCGGATATGATAATATATATTGTGGGCTTGAGACAGTTAGAATCTTCTCAGTGAGAGACCAGGGTAGGTAGGTAATTACATCACCTACATTAACCAAGCCTGTGGAGTCCTTAAGGTGGCTGATGTAGATTAATACTTAAGTGATCTATGAGGCATGTTTGCTTAGAATCCCATTTGACTGGGGAAGAAGTAGAGACTGAGGATATAACCTTCCCAAGTCAATACAAGCAAGGGCGAAGTCCAAATTCACTTTGACTTCCTGGGAGTATACTCAACTTCCCTCAGAGTCAAGGAAGATAATGTGGAACTAAGGGAAAGTCTGCCGACATTTCTATACCGACATGAGGATTCAAGGCCGAAAAGTTCAGTTGACTGGGGATCCTTGGGACCCATGCCTACACAATGCCATCTGATAGGCACCCAGGCTCCGAGTGGCCACTTTAGAAGTTCATGGGTTAGAGGTGGCTCCAGTAAGCCCACGGTCTGCTATAAGTCTCAGACTGACTTGAAGCTTGACTGGCCCAACAGAATGAGCAAAGGTTAGAGACAGCTGGTATATTAAGCAGGCGATCTTATCTCTGGGTGTTTGTCTGGACATTTTGTCCATCTGGGCTTCAATAGCTGGGCAAGCACCTTTCAAGACTAAAGACTATGACCTTACCTTCCTACTTTATCACCCATCCCTTCCCTGTTCCCCATCATGACCAAGACTTACTAGATATATCTCTCTAGCTATTCTAGAACTTCTTGTGTGGACCAGGCTGGCTTTTAACTCACTGAAATCCCCCTGCCTCATTCTCCTTTCTATTTCTTCTCCTAGACTTCTCCTCTGCCCTGTTCCTCACCCCCTGGGTTCAAATCCTAGCTCAAAGAACCAGAGATGTAACAACCCACCACCACAGTACTGGTGCCTGATCTCTGTGGAGTACCCACCTCTTTACCCATTAACACTAAAAGGAAGGCACTCTAGGGTATAATGGTTAGTGCTGTCAAGTTGACAGAATCTAGAAGCACTCTGACACAGGAATCTGTGGGAGATTATCTTGTGTTAATTAGTGTAGGAAGACTCAGTTTAATTGTGGGTAAGATTATCCCTTAGGTGCTTTAAAGAAGAGGACAATGAATACATTATTTATAAACAGTTAATTTTCCAAATTTTCATTACTTTGAGCCTAGCTATCTCATTCATAAGATTAGAAGATCTATATATCTTAACCTCTTATTACTATGGTTAAAAAAATTTCAACTCTTACCAAAGCAACTTAAGGAAGGAATGATTTATTTTGACTCATAATTCAAGGCTTTAGTTCTTCATGGTAGGGGAAATTAGGAAGGCGGGAGCTTAAGACAGCTGATGAATTACATTCATCTGCAATCAGAACTGGAGAGATTGCTCAGCGGTTAGGAGCACTGACTGCTCTTCTAGGGGACCTGGGTTCAATTCCCAGCATCCATATAGAAACTCATAGCTGTTCAGTTACAGGGAATCAGACATTTCATCTATACTCAAGAAACAGTGGATAATGAATGCAGGTGTTCAGCTGGTTCTCTCTCTCTCTCTCTCTCTCTCTCTCTCTCTCTCTCTTTGTTCAGTCTGGGACCCCAAACATAAGGAATGACCTCACCCACAACTAAATGAGTCTTCCTACATTAATTAGCACAATCAAGATAATCTCCCACAGATTCCTGCTTCAGAGTAGTCCTAGATTCTGTCAAGTTGGCAGCACTAACCATTACACCATAGTGCCTTCTTTTGGGGGTTAACAGGTATAGAGGTGGGGTTGCCCCAGTGCTGTGGTGGCGGGTGTCACATCTTTGGTTCTTTCTTGATTATGCTAAGACGAGCTATCACCTAGTGGACAAGTGTTCCCAGCCATGTCCTGTCTGTCTTCATCTCTTCAGTTAGTCCTTTACTCAGAGACCTAGCAACAAGCACTCTTAGAACTGGACAGTGGACTCATTCGACTAGGTGAGGGGGTCTTGAGAAATTCCTCAAGGCCAGTGTTCCTGATAATTTTAATGTGTCAATTCGGGGAGGCAGCCAAAGCTGTTCATTTGTAACAGCTGCTGAGAAATTATGTCAACACCTTGGGATAGATTCTCTGTTGGGCACAGAGGTTAGGCTGAAAGTCATGAAACCTAAAATAATTATTGGGCAACAGCATGGTAGGGGATTACAGGCACAAAATAAACAACCTTTTAAAAATCCACATGCTTTGGCTGGCTGCGCTCACGCTTGCTCGTCAACCTCACCGCCTTTCCTTAGACTGTCATCTCAGTCTGAAGGTTGAGCACATCTTCGTAGATTTAACTACCCTCACTTGTAACCTAAGGGCAGTTCAAACCCACATGCGTACTAAATATAAGTTGTTGATCCAGCCTGGGATAGAAAGTGATCGACATCACGGGGTGAGTTCCTACCACAGAGGAGGGTCAAGGTGAAAGGCCGTTTTATCTCAAATCTGAACAGAGGAGGAGATTTCCTGTGAAGTCAGATGAGAAAACGAAGAAAAAAGAAAACCACCTTTTGACTCCATTGCACGAAGCAGTTTATAGCGGGTCCCGCCCCGTCGGAGAACTTCAAACACCTGAGCGGCATATTTGTGGTTTGCTTGTGTTACCCGATTCTGGGGCTGACACATGTTGCTTTTAGTTCACGGCTACTGTTTCCAGTCCTCTGGGCTCTTACGTTATGGTTTCACTGTGGTCACATACATCTCTCCGCTGTTCTAGTGGAACAGCTAGCTGCAGGGATACCCCCACAAACAGACCAGGGAGGACGGGCACAGCTCCGCTTCACAGGTTGAGAAACCAAAGCTTAGTACACGTGAAATGTGTGATCTAGGATCACCTGGGTAGGAAGGGGCAGAGCCTGGCTTCTCATGTGGCAGCTACAACCAAGGGCTCCTTTGTCAAATTATGCTGTACCATATATACCCTACCCTTTCTTCTTTCTACACCCTCTTTGGGCTATGATTTGCCCTCTTTCTGCTAGATACCTACCTCCAATATTATTCGTACTCTTCCCAATCACACATTTGGGTGTGGGCACAAGAGTACACACACACACACACACACACCATTTCACTGTTTCGCTGCTCCAACCTAGAATAATCAGTCCATCACCTTTCTGGAAAAAAAAAAAAAAGAAGAGGGATTTTTTTTTCTTTTGAGGCAAGGTCTCAAGTCCTCCCCCCACCCCCCACCCTCGCCCCCAGCTGATCTCAAACTTGCTGTGTAACTAACAATGGCCTTAAATTCCTGACTCTCTTGCCCCACCTCCAAAGTTCTGAAACTTGTGGCACCATGGCTGGCAAAAACACTCTGAATTTTGTCTGGACCACTGACCTTGGTCCTCATCGGGCAGTATCTTGTGCTGTGGGCTTTACTGTATAGACTGCCTTCTAACTAAGCAACAGAACCTAGGAGTCAAGACAGCTCTGCATTTCTCTTTGTGTCCCGTTAGCCTCAGCCTAGAATCCTGCACACTTTTGGTGCTAATTAAAAGTCTGATTAGGGCAGGAGAGATGGCTCATCAGTCAAGAGCACTTGCTTTAGGGTTAGGGCTAGGATTAAGGGTAGAGTTAGAGTTAGGGTTAGGGTTAGAATTAAGGTGAGGGCTAGAGTAGGGTTAGGGTTAGGTTTAGGGTTAGGGCTAGGTGTAGGGCTAGGGTTAGAGTTAAAGTCAGGGTTAGGGTTTGCTGCTCTTGCTGAGAACTCAAGTTCAGTTCCCAGAACTCATATAGCGCTTACAACTCGCTGTAATTTCAGCTCCAGTAGATCTTATGCCCTTCTTCAGCCTCTAAGGTCACTCCATGTTTGTTGTGCTCATATAAGTAGTGAGATGCATATACATGCACATAACAGATGTGCATAAATGTATATAAAGAACTTAAATTAATGAGGTGAATCTCTAGAGATCTATGCTAAACATGGACTCTGCACAGGCTGTTTTCAGCAAGCAGGAGTCATTGTTAGCACAGGTCCCCTGTCTTGGAGCGCTTTTGGTAGTGCCTTCCCAACAAACTGGTGATCCGTGAGAATTCAGTGAATGGAAGAATGAACCGCCACCTCAGTCACTTGAGAGGCCGGTGCTCTCGTCTCTTTCATTGCTATGACAACATACTCTGACAGCTAGCATCTTGTTGAGGAAAAGGTTTCTTTCATTGAACCCCTCCAGACCATCACTGAGGCAACTCTAGTCAGGAACAAGAAGGCAAGATGCAAAGAGAAATGTGGCTTGCCCGTTGAATCATATCCAACTAGCTTCATTTTACAGCCCGGGAACATACATATGAACAGGAAGTGGTGTTGCTCACAGTGAGCTGGACCCTCTGGAAATCAATCAACAATCAAGAGAGCCCCCCCAAGCCCCCTCCCCGACAACCCCAGAAGCCAATCTGATTTAGCCGATTCCTCGATTGAGGTTCTCCTGTCTGATGACTCTAGGCTGTGTCAAACTGACAGTTAAAGCTAAGTAGGACAGTGGAGCAAATTATGCAGCACCTCCATGCCTCTATTCCCTCGTGCATAGAGAAGTGCCTCTTAGAGGGGTTGTGTTAGAACTCTGGACAGTCCCTGAAAGGGGATAGCTACCGCAGTCCCATCAGTACATTCTAAACCTTCGCGGGGGAAATGGTTCCAGCATCTCAGAAACAGAGAGGAGAGTCTAATGGGCGGAGCAGGGTGGAAATTTGCTGCGGAGTGGATGAAAACGACAGACCGCCCCCCGCCCCCCGCCCCTGCCCTCCGCCCCCACCCTTCCTCCTTGTACTGCTATCTGCTGGGTTCTAGGTTTTGTTTTGTATTTGCTTGTGGCCAACTTGGAACCCCCATGGTGTCTCCCTTTGAAACCCTAAGAACACTTGCTGCAGCCAGTGCCCCCCTACCCCCCACCTTTCCTTTCTTTATTAAGAAAAGGAAACAGGAAATTGAATGTAAAAACCCTCCAACGGTTAGAGTCACACAGAAGTTGTGAATGTGGCCACACCCCCCGCCAGGAAATGAAAGTACAGTTCTCACCGTAATGTTCCTTGCCTTTCATGGCCCACTTGGTGTTTTTCAGATTTGCATTAGATAGTGGAGATGACAGGCCTGAACTCTGGGCAGGAGGGCTATCACTGGGCAATGGGGACTGGAGCACAGATTTGATACTCTATAAAAAAGAGAAGGGCTTTTCTTTTGCTCTGTGTCAACAAGGTTCTTTCAGATGTCACCTACTGGAGGGAAGAGGGGACACGGCAGATTCTGACCCATTGATACGTGTATTTGTCTTGGCTCGTATAGTGTGTTTTAAAATCACTCAGTGTGCATGCAAAGACTTGGAGTCTGGATTCCCGCAAGGGCTGTGGGGGAAAAGCAGATGTCTTACAGCCATGTGTGGGCGGAGTGGGGCTAACGCAGGAATCCACTCTATTTCTTGTACTATCTGCTTGAAGTCAAGGGGTGTTTGCAATATCAGGCTTTTATCGTGTGTAAGTGAAAGACAAGATAGACACAAAGCTGCCATTCCCCAGAACAGAGGTGGAAGCCATTGACACCCTGAATCTGTTATACTCCATCCTTCGTTTTGGCTTATCCTTTCCTAAGTGGTTCCTCTGATTCCAAGTGATTAGTCTGCTACCCTACAGACTGTGTGTGTGTGTGTGTGTGTGTGTGTGTGTGATCAGAGGACAACAGTACTCAGTCCTCTCCTTACACTATGTGAATCCTAGGGATTAACTAGATAGCAGGTGACAGTGGGCCATGTTGCTAGCCCTTGTCTGGTTCTTTCCTTCCTTCCTTTCTTTCTTTTTTTTTTTAAGATTCTTTTATTTTGTGTGTTTGAATGTTTAGCCTACATGCTAAACTCACATTCACATGCACATGCACACATACATCCCACATGTGTGCTTGGTCTACAGTTGTCAGAAAAAGGGTTTGAATCTCCTGGAAGTAGAGTTACAGATTGTTGTGAGTCTCCATGTGATATGGGTGGTGGAAATTGAACCTGGGTCTTCTGCAAGAATGACAAATGCTCTTAACCACCAAGCCATCTCTCCGGAGACCCATTTGGTTATGCTGATCTAACAGTCCTGCTCTATAGCCCAGCTTGACCTTGAACTCTCCGTAATCTTGGGTGCAGGGATTATGGGTCTTAGCCACCATATTTGGCTGTATTAGACCTCTTGCTTCGCTACCCAACACTCCTTCCTGCTTCTTCTGCAACTGGACTCCAGTTCTCTTTCAGGCAATCGCCCATTTTCCTCTTAGTCTCTGCATTACATCAAGGTGGCTCTATGGGCCACCTCCCCAGTAGACATACAACAAAGGTATTATCTATCAGATCCTTGCTCAATTTCCCAACCATAGTGATTGGTTCAGATAGGGCACGTGACCCTGGGGAGACCTATTGATACCTTGTGTGGAGAGGGGAGGTGGTGCTGTTCTTACCCTAGCATAGAACCTGGAGCGTGGAACCTTAGAGCAGTTATTGGTCACCTAACAGGAGGCTGAGAGGGAGACTTGCGAGGAAGACTTGCTGAGAGAGAAGGACAGGCCCCGGATCCCCTTGATGCAGCCTGTCCTGGACTATTCAGTTCTATGAGGAGCTTCTTAGAGAAACTAGGCTGACCCTTTCCTTGTAAGTCTCCTATCCATGGTCACCCTGGGAAGCAAACATAGGTGGGGGAGCAGGTGACAGGACACACTTATGTGCCTCCCAGATGACCCACTTTATTTCAACCAAGGCCTCTAGAGAGCAAAAAGACCTCTATGCTCTTTTTCCTTTCTTTTTTAATTATAAAATTCATTCCTACTTTAATTGCAATAATAAAAAAGAATCACAGAAAATGTGGTATATTTACACAATGGAATACTACTCAGCAATTAAAAACAATGAATTCATGAAATTTTTAGGCAAATGGTTGGATCTGGAAAATATCATCCTAAGTGAAGTAACCCAATCACAAAAGAATATACATGGAATGCAGTATCTGATAAGTGGATATTAATTAGTCCAGAAGCTCTGAATACCCAAGGCACAATTAGCATAACAAATGACTCCCATGAAGAAGTAAGGAGAGGGCCCTGATCCTGGAAAGGCTTGATCTAGCATTGGAGGGGAGTATCAGGACAGAGAAAAAGAAGAGAGGTAATTGGAGAATGGGTGGAGAGAAGAAGGTTTATGGGACATATGGGGAGGAGGGACCTGGGAAAGGGGAAACCATTTGGAATGTAAACAAAGAATATAGAAAATAAAAATATATAATAATAATAATAAAATAAATATATAACTCACAAAAAAGAATCAAATCACACAAACAAAAAAGGTAAAGTCGTCCCCTCTTTCCCCCTTCAGCTACTCTCTAGAGGTTTGTTATGTAAAGTATGGTTACTATTAGTAACTATAGTTACTAATAATGTTGCTTTAAAAATTACCACTTCTGCAAAAACAAAAACTTGGAACTTATAATACCTACTGTGTTCTAGTAGCATCCTAAGGACCTGCAGTTTCTCATTTGGGCTTTGTTGTGGCTTGCACTGACTATTTGTGATCCAAAGGGTCAAGTGGCAACCCTAACAGAAATGAAATCAACTGACTTCAGAGCCCAGGTTCCTTCCCTGTCACTGGGCTCCCGCGGATGGTTAGACATTTAGCTGGAGATGCCCGTTTGTGCATATTTAACTAAACCACTGTGGGCTGACGCTACACATTCTGTGCGCAGTTATCTCTCATCTGACCATCATCATTTGTCATCACCTCATATCACTTTCTCAATGAGACAGTCAAGCTCTTGAATGGCAAAGTGGTCCATGCCTCAAAGAGGCAGGGGTGGGGGTGGGGGGTGGGGGGGAAAGACCAAGAGTTCAATGCTAGCCTTAGCTACATAGCAAGTTTGAGGTTGGTCTGGGCTACATGAGACTCTGTTGGGGTCTCCTACCTCTACTTCACTCCCAGTCACCGAGGACAAAGCAAAAACAAACAAAGAAACAAACCAAAACAAATCTCAAGCTGTTGTCTGAAAAACATTTGCAGACACAGGTGGCTTGCAGGGATGACAGCCCTGTAGGTTAGTGACCAAGCCATCCCAAGACAGGTAGAAAACAATAGCATCTTCAAAGGATGAAGAGATGTTTGGCGACATCAGCCTCAGAGTATGCTAAGCTTCAAGCCCACTGGTCATTGGTTGACTGTCCCTACCCTCACCCCTCCTGACATGTAGGGGAGGGACTGTGCATCAGGCCCATTTTTATTTCCGGGGCCTAGTATGACTGGCCTGGCTCAAACTAAGTGCTCAAGGCACTTACTGAGTGAACACACAAAGGGAACACGTGTTGAATGCTCAAGGGCAGGGCCTCCAGAAGTGAGAGAACCATCCCAGTGCTGTGTGGAGAGGCCAGGAGGCTTTGCGGGTGACACAACTGACCTGGATTCGTAGGCGTCCATCCCCAGTGATGCCATGCTGACGTTCATACACAGATTTCCACACATCTGTTCTCATCTGCTCACTGGGGCTGAACCCACACCCTGCATGCCACCAATAGTCAGGGTGTTTGTCCTTGTTGTTGTTTTGTTTTGTTTTTATGTTTACTGGCTACTTCAAGGGCAGCACAGAATAATGGTTGCTGATTTGGGACCTGGAGCCAAACTGCCTTTGTTCAAATCCTAGCTCCGCCATTCACAAAATTTGTGGCCTTAGGCATGATATTTCCTCCCCCATCCTCCACAGGGTTTCTCTGTGTAGCCCTGGCTGTCCTGGAAGTCACTCTGTTGACCAGGCTAGCCTTGAACTCAGAAATCCACCTGCCTCTGCCTCCCAAGTGCTGGGATTAAAGGTGTGCACCACCACTGCCTGGCACCTTAGGCATGATATTTAACTTCACAGTGGGTGCGGGGTGTGTTTGCCCAGAAGTAAAGGGGGGATACTTACCTACTAGAGGGGTAAGTAGTGAAACTGAGGCTTGTGTGAGGTGACCCACATAAAGCATTCATCAGGACAGGCAGAATGCCAATCAGTGTCCCGACTGTAAAGAGCCCAGTTGTTTGACCTTTTAAAGAAGGATCAGATCACACCTTTAATCCCAGCACTGAAGCAGAGGCAGGCAGATTTTGTGAGTCTGAGCTAGCCTGGTCTACACAGCAAATTCTAGGCTAACTGAGGCTACATAGTAAGACACTGTCTTTAAAAAAAAAAAATCAAGAATCAAGATCAGTGTGGGGACATAGACCTTTAAAATCCCAGAACTCTGGAGTCTGAGGTAGGAGGATCAGGAGGTCAAGGCCATTGTTTGATGCGTAGCAAATTCAAAGACAACTGCTGGAGATTCTCTCCCCTCACAAAATAAACACACCAACTAAAAAGAAAGCCTCTAAATGACAACACAGGATCCTATACTGGTTCTTGCCCGTTGTGCTCTGAAAAGCCACTGAACTGCTGATCTTGAGAGGCACACAGATCGAGCACAGGATTTATTGTTGTAACACGCTCTCATCCCTGGGTGGTGTTCCAATTCATTCTTAGTTTCTTGGCAGTTGAAGTGCATGCCTTTCTGGGTGATGGTAACATGGCCTAAAACACATAATCCTTTAATACCTACCCTCTCTGTGTCCCGAGTCCCTTCTGTGCCTTGTGGTCATCGTCCGTCTTCGGATCTTCTCTCTTTCCCCTAAGTGGCCCAGCGTCATCTCCTTTAAGGTGAGCTGTCCCCGCCCCTGCAGCTGTTGTCAAGCCGTTGACTAGGGTATCAGCCCTCCTCCGTCCTCCCTCCGTCCTCCCTCTGTCCTCCCTCTGGCAGGCTCCCAGTCACACGGTCTTCTCTCTGTCAGAGCAGGGCAGCTGTCTAGATTCATAAGCTTCAAAGGGAACTGTTTAAAATTTTGAAAATTTTCCCCAGATGCCAATTCTATGCCCACCCTCCCATAGCCAGTTTACTCCTGGGATGATGTCACTCTAGTTCTACCTTCATGAGGCATCTCTGAGTGTGAGAGCAAAGGATTTAGGGTAGTATTTGTGTATGTACACATATACATTGATGATATGCCATCACAAAAATCATTCCCAGGGTTGCTGTATCAGAGGTTAAATTAAGTAAGCTAAATTAAATAATGCTTTCACAAACCCAATTTGTAGTTGGGGGCTTCCTCTGGTCTTATCTTGGCTTTCTTAGATGTATACATCTCAGATGTCCTTAGAATTGATGAAGTCCTTGACCCATGCCATGGTTTGGTGTAATTGGGTCAAGCACTGGGTGCTCCACACTTTCTCCTGTGCCTCAGTCCCTGAGGCCAGCATCATTAGGGTGTGACCTGGGCAGAGATGGCAGCCAGCCCAGTCATGGAGCTATGACGTCCATCTACCCACGTACTGGGACTTAAACCCAACCTCACTCATGCTAGGCAAGTTCTACTGCCGAGTTTCATCCCTGGTGCCCCCTCCCTTGGCTTTTTATTTTGGGACAGTCTTGCGAAGCCACTCAGGTAGGCCTTAAACTTGCAATCATCCTGTTTCAGCTTCCTGAATCCCTGGGATCACAGACGTGCACCATCAGGTCACACTGGCTGGAAGTTCTGATACTCATGGTAGAGTCACTGGTTAGGTAAATTCATGGTGGGACTGAAGTATGGCATGGTGGGGGCCTGGCACTCTCCGGGAAGGACAGTGAGATCTGTGTGCACACTGTACACTCTACTCCATGAATTGGTTGGGACAGGGCACAGAAAAGGCAGATGCTGATTGGTCACATGGGCCGTCCCGCTCAGCTTCGCACCATGTGACAGCAATTGGCCAGCTCTGTTTTTGCCCCTCCCCTTAGGTTTTGAAGACAGATAAACGTAGGATATCTTATATTCTTTGTCATATTTCCCAGGACTTGGCCTTTTCTCTTCAAGCACACTGACTTCGCCTGCAGGTTCAATCTCTAGCCCCTGTGAGACAGAGAAAGCATTAGTGCTGAAATGTGGCTTCTCCAGTCACTCATTCAACAGGTACTTGCTAAGCAGCCTGGGTGGTAGAATACGTGAGATCTCCTCTAGACACCCATGGTCCAGGTGGGCTGGAGAGCAGCTGAGTACTCAGGCAAAAGGTGAACAAGAATGCCAGCGGAGAGCTCCTGACCCAGGGCAGGAAGAGTTAGAACAACTTATGTGAGTCAGAATCAGAAGGAAAAAAAATTGGGAATTTTCCATTGCATGCACACATACAAATACCACTAACAACAACAATAGGAAGGGCATGACAGACAGAACAGTACACACACACACACACACACACACACACACACAAGACAAGAGAGTCGAGGACATTCAGCATAAGGTGGTAAGGAGCACCCTGGAGACTTTCACGGGGAAGAGTTGGGAAGTTGACTGGAAAAATTAAGCCAGAGCCAAGTATGACGGCATGCATGCTTTAATCTCAGCACTCGGGAGGCAGAGGCAGAGGCAGAGGCAGGCAGAGCTCTGTGAGTTTGGAGCCAACTTGGTTCTACGTTGCAAGCTCTAGGCTAGCTGAGGATACATAGAGTGAGACATGGTCTCAAATGAATAAATAAATAAGTCAGAGACTTAGGCTGCAGGCCTCAGGCCTCCGAGCTCCATGTCTGATGTCAGGGTGCTCAGGCCTGCTCCTGAGGGAAATGGAGTAATGGGAGGCTGGGGCAGGAGTATCCTATGTTCGAGGCTAGTATAATAAAAGAGGAGGAAGAGAGACACAGAGACACAGAGACACAGAGACACAGAGACAGAGAGGCACAGAGACAGACACAGAGAGAAAGACACAGAGACACAGAGACACAGAGGCAGAGAGACAGAGACAGACACAGAGAGAAAGACACAGAGACAGAGAGGCAGACAGACAGAGACAGACAGACAAAGACACAGACAAAGAGATAAACATACACAGAGAAAAACATACACAGACACAGAAACAGAGAGATGCTGATATTGACTAATTAACGGGCAGGGATAGATGAAAGTCATTTAGAAGTCCACCAAGGTGAGTTGCCACCTCCCAGCCTGGAAGAAGGGTTTGGAAAGGAGGGCACATGTGTCCAATTCCACCCAAGTCCATTATTAATAAGCCACACAGTGATTCATCTGCACCTTCCCCATTCCTGGCTTCATTTCCCCATCCGGCCGCTGCAAACCCTGTCTTTGATTCTAGCTCACTTCCCCTTCCTCCCTGTCTGAGCAGCTCCCTGCACTAGAATTCTCTCTGGGACCCATCTCCTTTCTGCCTTTTGTAGCTAATTGCCAGATTCCCCTGGCTTTCTTTGTGGAAAGCTTCAGGTTTTTCTTTCCAAAAATCCCTTAGAAGCACGTTGGCCAGTGGGAGAGGAGGATCAACTCCTTTCAAAGGGCAGCTGAGAAATAGCGCAGCCGTTATGACTTATGGGAACTCCATGGCCACAGCTGCTGCCAGTGACGGGAACCAAATCAACAGCAGGAGCCCTGGCCCTGGGCCTCCCATGCTGGCAACTCCCACAGCCAAGATTTGAACCTGCCAAGTCTGCATGCCCCTGGGCAATACCTTATGGGTTCCGTCATGTCAGTCAGAGCATACCCATGGAGATTATATACGGAAAACATGTGGCTCACTGAGAACGTCGTCTCCTCACCCTGCTAGAAATGGGGAGCAGGACAGATGGGGAGAAGCTCCTTGAGCCCCTAGCTCTGTGTGAATGACACACAGTTTGGAAATCTAAGCACTTTCAAGGATGTTCTAGTAAGATTCTGTTGTATGTTCATCTATGTACATATCTAAAAAGAAAAATTTCATCTCAGAGAAAATCCAAAGACGATTCATCTGTGGAGTATGATTTGAATTAAGCAAACGGAAATCTTTAAGAAGGTGGGCATATCCATCAGTGTAAGGGATGCTTTGACCTATAAGGAAAGCCTTTCCAGGTGAGATTATCCCCATTGGTGTGGACAAGGCAATTTTCTGTCACGGCCCATCTCTAAAACAGATCATCACGCTTGTTCATGCGGCAGCAGCTGCTAATGTCAGATAAAAAAGAAAAAAAAAATCCTGCCATTCCAAAGCAGAACCGTTTGTGTATAATTCACGAACCTCTTAGGTTCCTTTCAAATGAAAAGAGTTACCAAAATAGAAATTATTCTTATCACCATGCCAACAGCAGACCTACAACATCAGCTCATAAAACACTCTGTCCTAAAGCTCAAAGCAGGACCCTCACGTTTCTCCATCAGAAAAGCTTTCCATTTTTTTCATTTCCTTCCAGAACAAGCCTCCTTCACGTACAACGCCCTCACCAGATAGTGTGGTCAAGCTGGCAGGAACACACACACAAACACACACACACAAACACACACACACAAACACACACATACACACCCATGCACATACATGCACACTCCTCAGCACACATACCTCTCTCCTCATTCCCCAAGAGCAGTGTGTGTGTGTGTCTGTGTGTGTGTCTGTGTGTGTGTCTGTGTGTGTGTCTGTGTGTGTGTCTGTGTGTGTGTCTGTGTGAGTGTCTGAGCTGATGACATATTATGACAGCATGCTCAAGAGTGAGACTCAGCCTCAAAGCAATGCAGGTCACGGCAATAGGCTTTATATAACCCGGAGATGCAGAGAAACCCAAAATAGCATCTTCCCTGCTGCTCAGTTAGTCTCCTCCATCAGCCAGGGATAAAATTAGAGCAGGCGCTGACGTGCACCTGCGTGTGCAGAGGGACTCCAGGGAGACAGAACAGACTCAACACTCTGCCATCAGCCACGTAGGCTGCCAGGTTTTTCAGACCCCAATCTGTCACCAGACGGAGCCGTGTGTGTATGTGTGTGCGTGTGGGTGTTCATTGGTGTAAATGCAAGCCCTGAAGAGACCTGCTCTGAGGACAGCGAGTGAAAGGACTGGTCTGGGAGCTGGTGGCAAGGAGCTCGGCTGCGTGGGACTGTGCAGAAGATGTACCAGGCTATTCAGATGTTTGGAAGGAAGTCGGTTCCTGTATCAGTCTCAAGTTTCCCTTGCAGATTCTTTTCATGGACCCATACACTTCTTTCTGAGCCACTGAGGGGGAAGGCTGGCCCCTTTGTAACCTCATTCTGCAAACAGATAAGCAAATGCAAGGTCTTACTGGGTTTTGTTTTGCTTTCAGCTGAACCAAACACATGGAATCTGGAGGTTAAAAGACTGCCAAGAAGTCCAGGGAAGAGAGGAACAAGGGTGGGAAAGGAAGCTCAGCTGTCCAGTGGCTTTCGGGCTTTTGACCTTGTCTGGAAGCCATAAACACTGCTCACAGGTGTGGTGGGCAGAACTGTCCAGCTAGAGCAGTGGTGTGATTTTTGCTCCATCTGAGAGGAGGCAGAACAGAACCTTTTGAGCAAAAAAAATATGTATGAGGTTTGTTACTGCATCAGTGAATACCAACCAGGTACCACCTCCAGGGAGGGGCGTGGCTGACCCCAGAGACCAGATAAATAGTACAGGCTAAACGGGATGAGTTGGTGGTTGTGTTTTTGTTGTTGTTGTGCTCTGTCTTGACTGCTAGGGATTGAAACCCAGGCTTTGTACAAGCCAAGCACACTCCTGGTCTATAGCCACTCGAACTCTGCTATTACGCATTTATTTCGGGGCACTTTCTGCTTTTGGGCCTCCTTTAAACACATTTAACTATTGTACATGATTTACTGATCTTTGACTAAAGCCACAATAAATTCTGGGTATATTTTTGTTGAGCCCAAGAACAGATTAATATCAGCTTTCAAAATCAAAGCCATCCACATATGATTAATAATATATACTTTATTTTTAGGCATGGTCTCAGTATGCATCTTTGGCTGGTTTAAACTTACTATGTAGACCAGAATGGCCTGGAACTCGGAGCTATGCCTGCCCCTGCTTCCTGAGTGCTGGGATTAAGAATGTGTCACACCACATTTGGTTGTCATATTTGATTTTCCAAGGTGGCAGACTTACTATATAACATCAACTGATATCCACGATCCTCCTGCCTCTGACTCTGTACTGCTGGGGTTACAGGTGTGCGCCACCACATCTAGCTTAAACAACTTTTTATAAGAATCTCCTCTAAGTTTTTCCTTATAATTATTGAGAGAGAGAGAGACTGTGTGTGTGTGTGTGTGTGTAGGTCAGAGGACACCTGTGGGAGTTGGCTCTGTTCTTTCACCATATGGGATCAGAGAATCAAGCTAAGATGATCAGGCTTGGTGGCAAGCGCCTATACATTGAGTCATCAGCCAGACCAGATCTCCCATTTTTAATTAGTAATTTGGCAATAAAAATGACCTGATTAAGCTACATTACGACTTCTAGACCATTCTGACCTGGGATGTAGAATTAGACCCTGTATCTAAAGAGAGATCAGAGGTGAGGAAGGAAAACAGGGAGAGAAAATGAGAGGAAGAGAGGGAGGGTAGGGAGAGAAAAGGGAGGTAGGAGGAGAGAGATAGATCTGACCAGCCCCCCCAAACGCCTCACTTGCGGCACCCCATTTCCATTCTTGCCCAAACCTTATAGCTACCCTCGACCCCTCACAGACACACCGCCCACCCCTTCCCTCTAGCTCCTTATGTTTACATAGATTGACAGGTATCTCTGCTTTCTTCTGGTCCTCTCTGATCCGCTGTGCTCTGGCTTCTCCACAAACCTCCCAAACTGACTGAGCAGGCAAAGCTCTGCTCCCCTCTGTAAGGCAGGGCATGATGTGAGCATGGATACTCGGTTCAGTAGACCAGCAGAGCTGTGGGGAGCCGGCCTAACGCCTGAGCTCGGCAGACCTGCAGAGAGACTTCAGAGGAAGGAACTTCTCTCAGGAGCTGGGCTGTAGACAGGAGAGAGAAATGGAGTGTGGGAAGCTTCAAAGTGGAGCTTCTGCTGTTGGGTAGCTTCAGTCTTTCAGCCTATCTCGTGTGGTCACCATGAATGGAGACCAAGAACTAACTGAGAACGCCCAGGATGGGCCTACCCTCTCCGCGGCCTCTGGCGTTCAGCTGGGCGCTAGCCCCTCTCGAAGCCCCGTTGCTGATAAACACATCGTGTATCCTACATCCTGTCCCTTTATCACCTTTGCTCAAGAACAGCCCTGGCTAGTCAGCCCACCCTGGACCCCCACAAGCCTGACTCCCTTTCTTTGGCAAGCTGAGGAACTTAAATTCATTCTTGGGTGTTGGAGAGATGGCTCAGTGGTTAAGAGCCCTGGCAACTCTACCAAGGCAGCCTGCTTAGCTTCCCAGCGCCCACAGGACGGCTCACAGTCATCTGTAACTCCAGTTCCAGCTCGAATGCCCTCTGGCCACACAGGGTGTCAGGCACACCTGTGGCACACAGAGATACATGCAGGCTAATACTCCTACACATGAAATAAAAATAAACCTCAAAAATATTTTTTTAATGTAGTCTACGATGCACAGTGAAATATGACTTCCCCTGACGTCTGTCCTTCCCTCCCTGGCCCTAGGGGACAGGACTTTCAGGTGGCCCCCAAGATCCCTGCCTCTGGTACATATCATGTTTAATTTCTTTCCCTTGAGTATAGTTTGATAGCACATCTCACTCTGGATTGTGGCAGGAAGCTGTGTTGGTGTAATGAAGGCCCCTACTCATGTGATTTGGAGTTAAGTGAAAGAGATTATCTGGGCCTCCACTAATCAGGTGAGGTGATGGGACTCTTCCTGAAGTCAGAAAGAATTTCCTGGTGGCCTTGAGGAAGTCAGCTACCAGGCTGTGAGGGGGACATATAGTGGGGCCACAGGACAGGGACAAGGACAAGGCACGAGTAGATGCTAAGAGTCATCCGTACTGACACTGAACAAAGCAAGGATCTAACCACGTAAGGCGGCGGCGGGTGCACACTGGTAATTTTGCAGAAGGGAGGATGAATCAGGAGGATCGTGAAGTAGAAGCCAGACTGAGTCTCAGGGTGAGATCCTGTCTCAGTAACCAAACCAAAGCATCATGGAAGCTAGGAGTGCTGGGGCATGCCTGTTACCGTAGGATTGGGAGCTGGAGGCTGGAGGCCGGAGGGCAGAGAATCAGATTCAGCATTATCCTTGGTTAGAGAGTTTGAGACCAGCCTGGGCTGCATGACTCTGTCTCAGAAGGGTGTGGGGGAAGCTAGCTGAACAAATAAATGAGGAATGAATGAATGAAATCGGAGACTTAATGATTTGTATGGAAGAAACTGAATTCTCCCAACTATCACATAAGCCTGGAAGAGAGAGCCCTGGACTCCAGAGATGAATTCAGTTCACACGCACTTCGTGAGACCTTGAACAGAGACGTCAATTGGGCTCAGGCTGGACTGGCCTGTGGAAACTAAGAGTATTACTGTTCTCTTAAGGGGTTAAACTAGGCTATGCTGTTCTGCCATCATAGAAAAGTAAAGCCAAGTCTTCAATGCTCCTGCCTCAACCTCCTGAGTATGGGGGATGATACGCCTGCATCAGCATGACTGACAGGCTCTTATTGTGTTTAATGCAGCAGGGATGCCAGATCACCCAGGAGAACAGATTTAAGATTTAGCGTGATGGCGCTCATTCTTAATCAGTGGCAGTAGCTCTGAAGTCTGGGCTTACACAGCCGGGCCTGAATGCTTGACAAAATATTGGCTTGAGCGTGTCCCCAATGGTCAGGGAGCAGTTCTGTGTCTCATGCAAGTGGCATAGACTTCACTGTTACTGTGCTATGCCTGACAAAGGCCATGCACTGGGTATTATGTGTGTCCTTGCTTTGGATTGACTAATGTGGTCACTGTCACTATGTGGAATGCTAGACACAGGGAACAAGTCACTGGGGTCTATTGGCCAGCCACCCAGGCCATTTCTGCATATGTGTAAGCGTTGGTTCATGCACACAATCACACACACACACAAACACACACACACAGCTATGGCTTCTTTATTGGCTCCATTGGAACAGGCACAGAGCTTTTTATTGCTCTCTGTATACAAAGGTTTTTGGAGTACAAGGTTCTAAACGGGTTCTAGGCATGCTCAAGGCCCACGTTGCTTCTGCTACCATTTTACACCTCTGGTCAGTCTTTTCTGTAGCTTAGAAAGAGGAGGCAGGGCTAAGGCTGTGGCATGGTTAGTAGAGTACTTGTCTAGCATGCACAAGGTTCTGGGTTCAAACCCTAGCATTGCAAACATCGCAGCGTGGTGACACGTGTCTTCAAGTTCAACATGAGAGGCAGGAGGTCAAGGTCATTCTCAGCTATGGAGTTCAAAGCTAGACTGGGCTAAAGGAGTCCAGACACACACACATACACACACACACACACACGCACACGCACATGCGCACGCGCGCTCACACACACACACATACAGAGGGAACTCCTTAGGGGTCAGGAAATCCATGCCAAGGGCCCCAGGGCAGAGACAGAGAGGAAGTGAGAGACCTGGCAGACATCTCTCTGCTAGCTAATGCTGGCCCACCTGGTATACTCTGGCTGTCCATACTTCACTCTGAGCTCATTGGGTGTATAAGGAGCTTAACCATCCCACCTAGCTCTTGGGTTGTTTCAAGGATTATGGGAAATAATGCAAATAAGGCGTATGATGCTAAGCGAGTGTAACAGAGAGCCCTTGGTATCCTTCAGATGTCACCGATGTTTGGCCTGCACACAGGCTCAGACAGGGTGGGGAGGGGGGGCAGAGGCATCCTTTAGGGTCTCAGAAGCTGGCCGAAAAGGATTCATCTCCAGAGTTCCTGGCAGCCTGTCAAGTCTTGGGCCAGTAGGTCTGACAGGCTCCTCATTGTAAGCTGCCAGGTCACCTCACCCCATGCTGGGAGTGGCAAAAAAAAAAAAAAAAAAAAAAAAAAAGACTGGCAAAAACCCCAGGAGAGAGTGAGATGGCAGGTGTGAATAAAACCGGAAGTCTGGCTTAGGAGCCAGCACCCACCCACGATAACCACTTCTGAGGAATGCCTCACTGGGCCACTGATTGAACAGTGAGCCACCATTCACATCCAGCTCCCGCTTCCTGAGAAGCTTTGTGACAGTGTCCACCTGAAGGTCAGAAGCGGAACTTCATGTCACTAGCATGGAGATTTAAGTGGTAGCCACGGGCTTCCTGAGGCAGCCGCCATGACCTGCCCCAGTCAAATCCTAAGTCATTCAGTTACTGTAATCTTGGGCAATATGATTTGACCTCCCTGAACCTCAGCTTTCTTCCCTTTTAAAAGAAAAGTTGAAACTGCATCAAGAGCCTAGCACAGTGCCTGGCCCACGCCATAAGCTCAAGCTCCTCCCCCTTTGCCTCCCCGGTGTCTGGGCCACTCCTCTGCTCCTTCCTTGTCTCCACACTGAAGACAGTTGACCAGGTTACCTGGGGATGACGCCAATTCTTAATTATTTGATATTGCCACACATCTGGTCTTATCAGCAGTTATTGACTATAAGACTGCCTGCTTTCTGCTCCACCTGGCTCCTTCCTGCCAGGTGGCTTCCCCTGACGCACTTGGACAATGGTGAAGGGTTGGGCCAGGTCACCCAATGGCATCAGGATTGATGTGAAAGTTTTTTTTTCTTCCTTTTCTTTCTTAGTATTCCAAGCTAAAGGGGAAAAATTACTGAAAATCGGCATAGGTGCTCACGTCCCTGTAACACACCCCTGCACAAGTTCGACTCCTCAGGGCCTAGCTCCTTACTTCCTGTGAATGTCCTGTCTAGTGTCCCTCACCCCATCACTCTGTAGTTCCCAGCCCCCTTTTAAGGCTTGGCTCTGTGTTCCACTTCTTCCGCCCATCTCCCAATTCTGGGGTTCAGCCAGCTTTGCCTGTTGTCTGCCACACGCTCTCGGGGTGACCTTGACCATGATCATCCTCTATGGATTCCCTGTCTGGCTCAAGCCCCTGTGCTGCCTACAGATGTGTATATACAGCTGCCTCTAGAACATTTCTATCTGGTGGCTCTCCTCCCACTCAAGCATATAATATACATTGAGTTAATTGTTGAGCATTCAAGTCAGGTCCACACCGACTCTTACATAAAGATTTCCGTGGCTTCTTCCTACCAAGCCTTCTTCCCTTCCTGAGGGATAGCTATGATCATGTCTCTCCAGGGATCAGAAAAATCTTCAGTGGCTCCCTACTGTCTGTGGACTAAAGTCCAGACTCTTCAGGCTATCAGGACCTACCAAGGCTTGTCTTCTGTATCCCGAGAATCTACAACCATGAACGCCTCTATATGTTGTGCCCCAGTAAATTTACCTATTATGCAAACCCGGAAACCTAACCTGGGATCCCTCTTCTGATAATTCTAATTCCTTAGTGTCCCTTGACTGCATCCCCCTTATCTACCCGCATCCCACCACAATGCAGGCTGTCATTGGCCTCCATAGGAATTCTGTGCCTGCATGAACGGACCTGTCACTCACTCTCTTTGGTACCCAGAAAGATGTAGACCTGACTAGGCTCATCCTCTTAAAATTGATCAACTGGTCACTGCATCTATCTATCTATCTATCTATCTATCTATCTATCTATCTATCTATCTATCGTCTATCTGATTTTGTTAGACATTCTTGTCCAGACTGGCCTAGAACTCACTATTTGATCCAAGCTGGCCTCAAGTTTATGATACCCCTGCCTCATCCTCTCAAGTGATAGGGTTACAGGTTTATGTCACCACACCTAGCCTTCAAATAGTTTATTTTAATAGACACAACCAAAGATATTGAATTATTTACTAGGTCTAAAATTATTGGCTAGGACAGTGAAAGAGACAAAGAGAACGTATTTTATTGAGGTAGGAACTGAAAGAAAGACACCCCACCCTCAGGAAATGAAGGCCTCAGGGTTGTTCATTCAGCAGCCAGGAGGGTCCCTTGCCTTACGTAGTGACTAAACAAAGCCTGATGAGCAAGGCCCTCATGGTCTCTCTGCAGACCTCTCCTTATCCCTCAGGCCGTTCTTCTCAGAATCTCCAGCCGCCTGGACAGAGGCCAGAGTGCAGCTCAGTGGCCTATGGCTTGCCTGGTTTGTAGGATGTGTTAGGTTTGGTTCAGTCCCTGGTAGCGCAGGAAAACAGGCAGCCAGGAAGGAAGAAAGGAAAGAGGAAGGGTGGGAGGAAGGAAGAGCTCAATAAGGCCTTGTATCGCTCGGAAACCTTTTCTGAGCCTTGTATGCATGTGGGTGCACATGGGAGCCCCTTCTTTAAGGGCTGGATTCACTGTATCGCCACTGTCACCGTCTTAGTCCGCTGCAAGGTCGGAAGGGGCAGTTTTCTGAAACGCTTAGTGTTGCATGTAAGCGCCTGATAGATGGTTGAGTGTTAGAGGACCCTCGCTGCCTCTCGCGTAGATATCTTTGTCCGTGTTCCGCGCGGAACTATGCCATGCAGCTCTGATCATATCTCTTCGCTGATCAGAATATCTTCAGTGGCTCCCCACTGTCTGTGGAGTAAAGTCCAGACTTCTAGAATATGGTAGCTGGCGTTTGTCTCTGACCTTCCTACTTGGGCGTATAGCCCTCTCCACCCTCTGAGCACCAGGGTTCCTCCCACGCAGGCCCTGGCTACTTCCTCAATACCCCGGACTTTCTCCTGCCGGATTACAGTCCACTCTGTTACCCTTACCACGCATGCCTAGCCCAACTGACTTTGCCTCTTGCAGTTTTCCTGACCTCCAAGGCATCCTGGGCCATTTCCCTGCCTCCCCCTTAAATTTGTACCTCCAAATCTTTTCCTGTTTGGTTTTGTTTTAAAACACAGTTTCTCTGTGTAGCTCTGACTGTCCTAGAATTCACTCTAGACCAGAGTGGCCTCGAACTCAGAGTGCACTGGGCTACCACTACCCTGCTTAGACTTCCAAATCTTTAACAGGATGTTGATATCCCGGCAGGTCTGGCCTGCTCACAGGTTCAGCCCTTTTTCGCTACTCCCCCACCCCCTTTGTTCCGTGTTCTTTTTGTCTGAGAGCCCTGGTCTCCTCTGGAACCCTGGGACAGGCAAGGGTGTTTTGCTTTGTTTTTGATGATGCTGAGCGTTTACGCATGCTCTTCTCCATGCCTGTCCCTGTCTACCCTTCATCCATACCATTTTCCTGAAGCACACGCGCTGGGAGATCTCTTCTAGACGCCTTCCTGCAACCTTCTGGTTACCCTTTCATTTCGCCACGTCCCACTATTAGCATGCACTCAGCCCGGCTGCATTCTCCCTGAAAGCAAGCCTGGTGTTTCTTCTTCCATCCCCGGTACTTAGCACATGCCATCAGATGCTCAATAAACGATTGTACACCGATGGGCTTCTCCAGCGACTCTGTCCACAGCAGTCCACCACAACATAGGCACTTGGTCATTTCTAATAAAATGAAACAATTTTTACTATGGATATTTTAAAGACACACAAAAAGAGTCAGGAAAAGAGCACAATTACGTTCATATTGTCCTCTCTGTCATCAACACTTGGCCAGTCTAATTTTATTTGCTCTTTCTTTCTCATTTTTTTTTTTAAATAGACAGGGCTGCACTTAGCTCAAGCAGGCTTCAAATCCAATAAGTAACTAAAGATGACCTTGAACTTTTGATTATCATGTCCCCACCCCCCCACCATCCCCCACCCCCCCAGTGAATGCTGGAATTACAAACTTGGGAGTGTGCACCACCACACGTGGCTTGCTTGGTGTTGGGGATCAAACTGAGGGCTTCACACATACCAACTGACCCTTATCCCCAGCACACACTCCCGGAGCTCTCTTTTCAAAGTTATTTTAGAGCAGGTGTCAACGGGGTTGATGTATCTTGCTTATCCACACATCTTAGCATCTGTCTGGTTTTGTTTGTTTCTTTGTTTGTTTTAAAGACTTATTTTATTTATATGAGTACACTGCAGCTGTCTTCAGACACACCAGAAGAGGGGCATCGGAACCCATTACAGATGGTTGTGAGCCATTATGTGGTTGCTGGGAATTGAACTCAGGACCTCTGGAAGAGCACTCAGTGCTCTTAACTGCTGAGCCATCTCTCCAGCTCAGCATCTGAGCTCTTAACAGAAAAATAAATGTTAATCAAATGAGTTAATTAGATGAAAATGTCTTTCATTCTCTCCAAAGTGTATTCAGCAAATACAGATCCAGCAGCACTGTTCTAGGCACTGGGGGAAAACTGTGGTGGATAGACACAGGTGGATTCAACAGTGGAATGTGAGAAGCACCCATCTTGGTAAGCGCATGGATCATTATAAACAGCCAGCGAGCGGATAGGCAGCCACTTGGCACAGGTAGTTTGGGAAAGCCCCCTTGAGAAATGACCTTTAAGCCGATCTTGGGCTGATGAGGAGCCAGTTATTCAAAGCCAAGAGGGAAATCGGGCCAGATGTAAGGAACCTCTGACCCCACAGCCAGCCTGCTTAACAGAGAAGCAGAGAGAAGCCCATGTGGCAAGACCAGAATCAAGCAGCGGTATAGGGTGTGTATGTGTGTGTGTGTGTGTGTGTGTGTGTGTGCGTGTGCACATGTGTGTGCTTGTGTGTGCTTGTGAGTGTGTGAGTGTTCATGGGTACACAGTGAGGGCTGAGGAGGAAGCAGACCCACTTTCTGTAGGACTTCCTCAGCCAGGCAGGCAGTTGAGGTTTGGTTGAAGGTTTCTCGAGGCTTTGAAATAAGAACATGATAAAATCGGTTAAAAAGACCATTCAGGCTGTGGTGTGGGGAAGAAACCAGAAGGCCGTGGGAAGGACAGCTAAGAGGCAATTTCGGTCATCCAGAGGACGGTGACGTGTGGCTTAGAGAGGGAGCAGTAGACAAGGGAGACACCAAAGATCTAGACACGCTGGAGGAAATGCGCAGGTCCTGCCAACGAGGAAGCATTGTGACGGCGAGGCATAGGGTTGAGGGTCCCAAGGAGGAAGCTATCTCTTGTTGAGTGAAAGTGGCTCTGGGATGGGAAGGAGACCCTTAGGAAGTGCCTGCTACTGCCCCACAGTGCCAAGAGACACACATCAAGTGGAAGCAGCTGGGTCAACATGCTTTTATTTCACAGACCTAGGCCCCGATCTACAAAATGTGAAGATCAGATGTGGCATACAAGGGGCAGGCAGCTTCTGACACAGAGTTAAAGCGTGATAAATGTGAGTCCTTATTCACCACTCCACCCTGGAACACAGCCCTTCGTCATCAGCCACTGCCTGAGGATCTATGTATCCTGGCCACCGTGTGGACTTTCCAACTCTGACGGTGTCACAGGCCCCAGCGAGAACCTGATTCACACCATGACAAGGTGACTTCTGTAATCCCAGCCCTGAGAAGCTAGAGGAGTCCTGCAAAGCTCAAGGGTAGCCTGAGCTACAGAATAAGCCCCGCCTTAGCCCCACTACAGAGTAAGAGCCTGTCTCAGGAAGAAGAGGGGCTATGACAGAGCGCCAAAGTGACCTGACCCGCCAGCACCGGGAGGATTCTCGTGCTCTCGGCATGCGATAAAGGTGAATTCCATCTACTTAGGGAGAGATTCTCTGTCAAAATAATGTGGTAGGGGGCTGGGGGCTGGATGTCTCAGTCGGTAGGCAAGGTGATTGTCATACAATCTTGAGGACCTAAGTTCAAATTCTCTGAATCTATTTAAGATCTGGAAAAATGTCTGTATTCCCAGAACTTCTAGGAGAGGGAGAGACAGGAGAGCTCCCAGGTAATCAGAGCCTCGCCAGTCTGGTATATGCCATGGAAAAACAACAAGGTCCCTCTCTCAAACAAGGATGGAGCATGAGGGCTGATGCCCACAGTCACCCCTTAACCTAGACAACCAACTGCAGCACACACATAAATAATAATATAACAACAACAATAATAATAACAACGGCAATAATGACAACAATTTGGCATATCTTATCACCAGAAAGCTTTTGGGTTTTTTTTAAATAGTGAAGCGAAAATAAATATAAAAAGAATATGTCATCATTACCCTAAAATGGTGCCAAGAAAAAACATTTTTAAGTAAAATGTAAGCCAGATAGGCCCCATGAAAGTATGCAGAAAATTAGTCCAGAGTCCTACTCTTTGTGTTGATTTGTCACAGAAGTTACTTTAATAACTCCTGGGATTTTTTTTTTCATCGTTGTTTTGTTTTGTTTTTGAGACAGTCTTGTAAATAGGCCAGGCTAACCTCAAACCTAGCAATCCTCCTGCCTCAGGTGTCAGCACACCTGACTCTAATTCATATGCCTACTGTCTGTCTGTCTGTCTGTCTGTCTCTACCCTGGGCTGCTTCCTTACCTCAGGTGCTGCTCCACCTTCCGGGCACGTGCCACCACAGCAGTTTCTAACCTGCTCTTAAGCTGTTAAGGTGTTCTTGTTCACTGGGCTGCACTCTCAGGCCAGCCTGCCAGTTGTTACAGCTTACCTGTATCACCCGGGCGCCAAGCCACACATTTCCCAACATGCCCCGTGCAGGAAGGCATGCCTTGGTGCCCATCCTAGGCACACACGCTCCACACATCCTCAATCCCAAAATAAACGGGCAGAGCGTTTCCTCTTCCTAATGGGGAAGCAGAAGCTTGCACTGGGCAGAGTGAAGGGTGAGCCCTGTCTAGACCATCATCCCAGGGGGAATTCTGTGCACACAGTTCCCCATGGAAATCCCCAGGGCCTGCAGCAGCTCTGCTGACTCAGGCTGCCTTCTCTAATGGCTTCAGCCCCAGACGATCTGCTTTCTCCATGTGCCCAGTCTCCATCCATCTGGGAACAGGATAGCTTCGTGTGTGTGTGTGTGTGTGTGTGTGTGTGTGTGTGTGTGTGTTGCCTGCCTCTGCCTCCCAAGTGCTGGGATTAAAGACATGCACCACCATCACCCAGCTAGGATACCTTCTAAAAGAGTTTCCTCGGATAAGATAATGGGTGCTCCGTCTCTTTGGACTGTCAGGGCCAGCCTTGGGTCATGCACTGAGCTTTCCTCCTGTCTCCGGGGATAGCTGCAGGCTGGGGCATGACTTGTGGGAGCTAAAGGATGAGATGCATTATTTATTATTATTATTATTATTGGCCAATTTCTGTGTAAAAGAACCCAACTATAGTCAGTTTGCCTCCCATCACATATTTGGCAATGGCTGGTGACATTTGGGGTCGTCACGATGAAAAGTAGGCGTGTGCATGCTATCATCATCAGAGATGTGCACTTGCTAAGGAAAGTCACTCCAGGGAATCCAGACCTGGAGACAACTGAAGAGAGGACCCACCCACAGAAACATGGATTCCCTAAGAAACAAAAGCTACTGACGCTCACGAAACACTGTAGCCAAGCAGGGTGAGCACATCTGCAATCCCAACACTCAGGAGGACCAGGCAGGGAGAGCAAGAGTTTGAGGCCTAGAGGCCAGAGCAATGGCTTCGCAATAAAAGCTCTGATCTCATAGAGGACTCACGTTCAAACCCAGCACTCACACGGCAGTTCACAACTGTCTGCCACTCCAGCTCCAGGGAGGCCGGTTCCCTCTTCTGGCCTCCAAGGGCACTAAGCAGGCACATGGTACATTTCCATGAATGCAAAGAAAACACTCCTGCACAAAAAACAAAATAAATACCACTAAAATATGTTAAGGAGTTAAAAGGCCAACCTGCACCACATAACCGTGATATCTTAAAAATAAAAATAAAACCAAATAAATTAGAGGGGGGGCAGCAAGGTGGCTCAGCAGGGAAAGGGGCTTGCCACCAAGCCAGACGACCCGAGTTGGATATCCAGGTTCCACATTAGTAGGAGTGACTCCTGAAAACTGTCCCCTGGCCGTCACACGTACTCAGCACATGTCTACCTCCTCACAGACATGTACACAAAAATTCAATCTCAAAGCTTCTAAAAGAAGAATTCAAGGAAAGTTAGAAGATGGGAGGGCAAACTTTCTGGATTCTGTCTGTTTGTTCTGGCCTGATCCTGAATGTTCGGTGATTACAAACACTGTCCTGTCAGGATTCCAGCAAACGGGGCAAATGGACTTTGAGTGTTGTTCCTGTGATGGTCAGGGAGCACCTGAACGTGGGTCAGTCAATGCAGTCACCCCTGCTTGTGGGGGCCTGGCTCCAAACCTGCCACAGAGTAAAAGCCAAGGACACTCAAGTTCCTTATAGACAAGGAGGAGTGCTTCTCAGGTAACTCATCCTTTATTAATTAAGATTGCATTTATTATCAATGTGTGTGTGATAGGGGTGTGCATGCATATGAATATGTGCAAGTGTGTGAATTTTGAGACAGGGTCTTACTCTGCAGTTCAGGCTGACCTGGAACCCACTGTGTAGTCCCAGGAGAGATGGCACAGTGGTTAAGAACACTGACTGCTCTTCTAGAGGTCCCGAGTTCAAATCCCAGCAACCACATTGTGGCTCACAACCATCTGTAATGGGATCCGATGCCCTCTTCTGGGGTGTCTGAAGACTGTTACAATGTATTCATATACATAAGATAAATAAAAATCTTAAAAACAAAAAACATACCACTCTCAGTTCAAGCCCTCAAAGTCTTAGCTCTTCTAGAGTTACTCAAGAAACTTGGCTTCTTTGGTCAACCAAGATGGCTTAGGGGGTAAAAGCAGTTTCCTCCATGCCTGACTCTTTGAGTTCAATCTCCTGAACCCATATGTGGACAGACAGAATTGACTCCCGAAGGTTGTCCTCTGATCTCCACATGTGGCATGCACACACACAATAAATAAATTAATATGTAAGTAAGTAAATAAATAAATAAACCTTTGTCTTTTATTCTAGTAAGGAATGTTCTCCGTTGTACTTGGCATAGGTAGGCTATGCAGGGCCATGACCTTGGTTAGTATCTTTATTTAGAAAATATGTTTGGCTTAAAGAGATTAGGTGACAGGCTGGCAAGGAGTGGACTTGTGATGGTAAATCTTAGTTGCCAACTTGACTGGATTGGGAGACACTTACCTGGAGATGGCCAAATGCCTGTGGTTGAAGCCTCATCTCTGAAAATTTTAGTTTACTGTATCAGCAGTGATAACACGGCCCAGCTTTCCCCCAACGCTTTTTCTTAAAATCCTGGGAAGTTATTGGATTTTTAAAAAATAATACAGGAGCATTAATAATAATTTTTTTACTAATAACAATGTGATGTAGCATATTAATAATAATGTGGTGTGGCCAAGGATGATGCTGAACTTGTGAGTCTCCTGCCTCTACCTCCTGAGTGCCGGAATTACAGCTATGTGATGCCAAGTTCTTGCAGTATTGGCAATAGCATCCTTAGGGCTTTGTGTATCATAGGGCCTCACTCTACTATCTGAACTATAATCCAAACCCCTCACGGGGCTTCCACAAGCCTACAGTAGGACGCAGAGATCTGTCCCTTTTCTTGTGACTTTTTTCGTCAAGATCCGATTTGACTCAGTACAGTAATCAAAATTGCTCACTGGGTCGCTTCCACGTGCCTAGCTGACAGGTGGCCACTGCCGACACAGTGTGCGATGCCAATTTGGGACAACTCCAGGGTTCTGTGGCTGAGGGCTCAAAAAGATGAAGTTGCTGCTAGTGGGGGAAGGCAGTGACTGGGTGAGTAGGAGCCGGACTGCAAGACAGTGACTCAGGAGTGAGACTGTCAGCGCGTCCTTGGGGAAATGCTCCTAAGCTGGTTGGAGCTTGAGAGCTGGATGTCAGGCAAGAACTCAAGGACTGACTGGAGACGTCTTCTGTGTAAGGGGAAATCCACAGAGACAAGCAGAAAATAGAACGGAAGCCCCAGGGCTGGACTGTGAAGAATAATGCACAATGGAGAGGAGGAGAAAGAGGAGGAGGGAGAGGAGTCAATAAAAGACAAGAAAGAACAATTAAACGTCCTGAAGTGAAGCTTATTGGTAGAGCATGTGCTTAGCATGGGAGGAATGGATAGATAGGTAAGGCAAGGCCCTGAGTTCAATCCCCACACCAGAGAAAGAGAGGAGAGAGAGAGAGAGAGAAAACAGTTTTTAAAACAGGAAGAAGACTAAGAGGGGTTTTTTTGTTTGTTTGTTTTGTTTTGTCTTGATACTGATTGATCGGTTGGTTAAAAATTCTATTACATTTATTTGTTTATGCGGTGGGGGAGGGGCATGTTAAGAGGTCAGAGAACAGCTTTCCAAAGTCAATTCTCTCCTTCCACATGTAGGTCCCAGGACTTAAATTCAGTGCCCCAGGCTTGGAGGCAGGCACCCTTACCTGCTGAGACACCTCACTGGCCCACAAGGCACCGATTTTTCTGACAGTGGTCTTACTGTGTAGCTCAGACTGGCCTTAAACCTTGATTTTTTTTGGGGGGGGGGAGGGGGGTGTTGTCGATTTGTTTTTTGTTCGTTGTTTGTTTTAGAAGTCTCGTGTAGCCAAAGTAAGACTTGAACTCCTGATACTACTGCCTCCACCTCCCAAGTATGGGTTACAGGCATGCTCCACTGACAATGTTGATGATGATGATGGTGATGGTGATGATGATGGTTTGGTACTGAGAACTAAACGCAGAGCCTTCAACATGATAGGCAGATGCTCTAACAGAGCTGCATCCTTAGTCATTATTTTTTCAGGAACAGTCAAAGCTTCATAGTGTGAACACTGAGAAAAGGACCTCATCATGTAGAGTGACCAGGCAGGATAATTTGCCCAAGAACGTCCAACTTTTAGCTCTTGTGATGCCTATCCGTGGCTGTCAACTTGACTATATTTGGAATTAACTAAAACCCAAGCAGCTAAGTACGCCCGTGAGAGAGTTTTCTTAATTAAACCATTTGAAGTGGGAAGACCAACCAACCCTAGATCTGATCTTCTGAGGTGGGAAGGCACACCTGAAATCTGGGCCACATCGTCTGGAGGCAGGCTATAGAAAGGCATGGACAAAGGAAGCCGCGGTTCTCTTCCGCGTGGGCTTTCGCTCTCTCTGGTAAGTTCGATTCTTCACTGGCATTATTAGAGCCTACTACTTTGGGATTCTGGTGTATACTGAAGAGCAGCTGAGACATCCGGAGCCTCGTGGATTAAACAGCTACTGTAATACTATGATTCTTGGTCTGTCCATTGGTGGACAGCCATTGTTGGACTAGCTGGACCACAGCCTGTAAGGAAGTCTAATAATTCCCATGTCTGTCTGTCTGTCTGTCTGTCTAAGATATCTACCTAAGCAGACAGATTCATTCTATCTGTTCTGTTCCTCTCAAGAACCCTGTCTAACACAGCCCTGAAAGCTCCACATCCCTGGAATAGCTTATCCCTGGGCAAACAGGATGACCGGGGCCACAAGCCTTCAAACTAGATAGCAGGCAGCCTCAAAGGCACTACCTTTAGGTGAATCAGCTGGGCCTCTGCCACATCCTCTGGGCATGACCGTGGCCCAGACACAGGCCAAGGTCAATAAACTCAGCTACTTAGATCCAGTCTTTGAAATGCTTTGATCATTTTTGAGGTTTTTTGGCCTGGAAGCAGTCCCTATCATAAAATTCAGTTAGTCAAGGTCATGTTTGGTTCAGACACTGTTTCTCTAAATTGCTTTTATTGGAGACCCAGCTGTGAAGGGAGGGTTTCTAAATGGATGAACCTGATAGCGATATCCAGGAGAATCAGCTATCCAGGAGAATCAGCCTGCTCCATCAAAGCTGGAGACCCAGTTTGGAAGATGCTGCAACAGCTTAGGGACCACGGGATGATCTATGACAACTTCTGGGGCCGGTACCTTTTCTAAAGACCCAGGGCCTTGGTTTTTAGCTAGGCCTGTTCTGTCTTGCAGCTTACAAATGGGGGGAACCAAACAATATTCAGAGTTGCTTTTTTTTAAATCATGCTTCAGTCTCTGCCTACTTCTTCTAAGTTGAGGCCCAAAGCTGGCAGTTTGTGGGTCAGTTCAGCCTACAGATGTGTTTTAGTTGGCTTACCAGATGTTTTGGAAATGTTTAATTCATTGCCAGCCCTTAACATGCAGGGGATTTCACATAAAAATCTGAATTTCCTGATTTTCTTGAAACGGAGGGTGGGGGTGGGGTCTGAGGAGGCTTCGGGAGGTGTGATAACTTGGAGGCAGTCAGTGGGCGCTGGGATGGGGTTCCTCTGTTGGATGCCTCCCTCAGTCCTACCTGGCTGCTTTCCTTCCTTTTACCTAAGAGACCCAGCCCAAGACTCCACAGAAAATGAGCTTCCAAAATACCTCAGTTATTAGTTCTGAACCACTTGTCTTGACCTGTTTCCAGCTCTGTATCCCGACATGTTCCCAAACCTTGCAGGTTCTGACGTCACGACTGATTTCCTGTTTGAGGATCCGACTCATCCCCTCCCCTGGCCGGATGCCTGGCATGGTTCCTCCAGTAACCTGTGTTTCCTGCCAACCCCACCCCTGCCCCTCTAAACCAGAAGACTCACCCAGTCCCCTGCTGCTGGCGGCTGCACAAACCAAACCACAGGCATCTTGATTCCTTTGCCTTTCACATCTGTCCTTGGTCTTCCCGCTCCCCACTTCTAGACTTTACCTGGTTGCTGATTTTCCAACTTTCTCTGTGTTTCCATCCTTGAAATCATCACTTGGATTTGACCACAAAGTCCAGCTCTTCTCGTCTTAAACCATGGCCTCTCCCAAAATGCATGTTAAGCTTGGCTTGTGCCTCTTACTTAGAAAACCTCAGACTATTAAGATGGCTCTAGGCCATAGAAATGTATGAAATAGAGCAATGCTGGCTTCCGTAACAAAGGAATCCTACACATTTCAACATCTTAAGCAAACAAGAGTCAAATTATTGCGCTTCCTTAGCCTGAAAATGTATTTGTTCATTTTTCCCATTGTTATAACAGAATGCGGGAGACTGAGTCATTTATCAAGAAAAGATGTTTGTGTGGCTCGTGCATGGTCCTGGAGGCAAGACCAGGGGCGTAATGGCGACTTCTGGGAAGGGACAACAGCTACTTCAGTGTATGGCAGAGAAGCATGGACGCGGGAGTGAAAAAACAAGAGGCTCAGCTTGGCTTCCAACAACCTGATTTTATGAAAAATACATTCGTGTGTGTGTGTGTGTGTGTGTGTGTGTGTGTGTGTGTGTGTGCACGCCTTTAATCCCAGCACTCAGGAGGCAGAGGCAGGCAAATCTCTATGAGTTTGAGGACAACCTGACCTACAAAGCCAGTTCTAGGACAGCCAGGACTACACAAAGAAACCCTGTCTCAAGAACAAAACAAAACAAAATAAAACAAACCATTCATTTCTCTAACAATATAATCACTTCTTAGAAACCCCACCTCCGACTCCAGCACAGAAGCAATCAAAAATGTCAAAATGAGTAACTTTGTTTTGCTTTGTTTTTGTTTTTGTTTTGTTTTTTTGAGGCACGCTCTCAGTTGCCCAAGCAGACCTTGAACTCACTGTGCATCTGAGGATGGCTGTAAACACCTGATCCTCCTGCTTCTATATAACTCAATGCTAAGATTACAGGAGAACACCGCTGCCTCTTCCAGAGCTCTCCACATGACTTTTAAAAGGTACAATCCTTATTGAAAGCATAACAGGAGGCTGCACCCAGGATCTGGCAAGCTGAGGCTCTACTACCACTGAGGGTCCGAGCAGTCTGTATGTTCACTTGGTAGGAAGCAAAACTGAGAGTATGTAAGTCTGTAGCTCAATAATGGAGTCTTCACATTGGCAAGGCCCTCGGAACAATCCCAGCACCACGCCAGGCAAACACAACCTCCTCACCCAGAGAAAATGGTTTGTATTCATCCCGTTATGGTGGCACAAGCCTAAAATCCCAGTACTCAAGAGCCTGAGACAAAAAGATCACTATACTCTAGCTCAGGGCTAGCCTGGGCTATGTAAAGAGACCCTGTCCAAACAAACCAAAAAGGAGATCATGATGACCTCCTCCCAGCCAGGCAGTGACACACAAATATCACTGAAACCCTTTTAGTAAAAGGGTGTCATATATTCCCACCAGAATGTAAGAGACAGGAAGTAGAGTCTCTGGTGAGGCGTCCAGTGACTTGTAATAGAAGGAAGGCTCTGGGTTTTGAGAGGGCAGCGCTCTGTCTGAGCAGAGGCACCTAGCAGGCTCCCTGGCTGGCGCTAGCTCCCATTAGGAGTGGAAAAGAAAGGGTATATTTTCCCCCAGCAATAGAAGTAGTCAAAACTCCATAGCAACTGGGAGAAATTTAGATCAGCCACAGGGGGAAAAAGCAAGGTAGGGGACTTTGTCGGCTGTCATGACTGGAAGCTCAGATAGCTGAGATGGCCTTAGGTATAATTGGATCCAGCACCCAGCATGAGTGTCAGATCTCTCTCCTCTATTTCTGTATCTTCATGCCTGTGCTCTCTCCTGCGGCTGAGTCTCCCACATGACAGAGACAAGAGCTGACAGCTGCCCTGGGTTGAGTGTTCTGGGCTCTAGCAAGGAAAAGTTCCTCCTCTGTCAACTCCAAGTTTAAATTATTTTTAACACATTTATTATTATTATTAGCATGTGTGTGTGTGTGTGTGTGTATGTTACACATACTGTGCATGCAGAGGTCAGAGGACCACTTTTTCTCCTTCTGCTTTTACATGTGTTCCAGTGTACCAGGCTTACACACCAACCCTCTGAGCCCTCTCACTGAGGGTAGCTCTGAGTTCTCAAAACCTCGAAAAAGACTGATTGGACCGACAGGGATCGTACATCTCCCAAGAAGGCAGGTAGACAGTGAGTCCCTTTCCTTTCCCATCACACTGTAGGACAGGCAAGGACAAGCCAGGTAAAGCATTAAACACCTGGCACATGACATAGACATTCCCTGACCCAGTCATCGGCCAGCCCAGAGCCCAGTTCTCACTGCCAGTCCTGAGAAGAGCCTCTGATAGCAGTGTACAGTCAATACTCATGATCTTAGTTACAGTTCCAGCTTCTAGAAGAGTGTGACAGTCAGCTTTCCTGTCACTGTGATAACTGAGATAGACACCTTAAAGAAGGAAAGGTCTATTTTGTCTCACTGTCTCAGAGGGCTCAGTCCACAGTCACTTGGCTCCATGTAGTACAGGTTAGCCTGTCCTGAGGTGGGATATCACAGATGGGTGATACGACTGACCAAAGCCGCACAGCTCTTCTCTGACAGAAGCTCAGAGAGCCAAGCAGCCAGGGTCTGAGACAGGAGAGGGCCTTCAAAGTTACTCTCTATACCTCTTGGTATTTCCACTGCTTTTTAACAGCATCTAGGAAGCACGCTTCCAACACATGACTCTCTGAGAAACCATTCCAGATCCAAGCTATAACAAAGACTTAGTAAGACCTTTATGATTTTCTAAGGCTTCACCAGAATTGGACAAGGCATACTGATTAAAAAAAAAAAGTTCCACCAAATGGGTATCATTTCATAATGAAATATTATCGGGAAATCCATGGTTTTCAAGCAAGAGTTCAAATATTGAAGTAACTCATTCATTTCTCCAGCTAAGAAATAATTGTTAAGCACCTGTAAGGTGCCCTTCGCTGTTATATTTGCAATTGTTACTTGGCTAAGTTCAGGTTCTCTGTAAGTTTAGACTTACAGACTTTCCTACATAAAGAAATAGTTGTAGCATGATGTGATACCAAGACCAGGCATTTAAAGCAGTGTGCGGACAGGCTTGGTGGCCCTCGTCTATAATCCCAGAACTCAGGAGGCAGAGGCAAGAGACTGCAGAAAGTTCCAAGCCTGGACTATCTGTCTTCAAAATCCAATACATAAATAAGTGAAGAGATAAATAAATTTGTCCCATAAACCGCAATCCCGAGCCCTGAGCACAATTCCCAGGAATCCTCTGTTCTGTGTGTTTAATCTCCCTGCCGAAACTCATTCAGGTTTTATTTTTGATTTTTTTTTTTTTTTTTTTTTTTTTTTTTTTTGGTTTGTTGGTTTTGTTTTTGAGACAAAATTTCTCTATGTGGTCCTGGCTGTCCTGGAACTCCCTCTATAGACCAGGCTGGCCTCCAACTCAGAGATTCTCCTTGTTGTGTCTCCTGAGTGCTGGGATTAAGGGCGGACACTACCACACTCAGCTTGGTTTCCGTTTTTCATCAGTGTTGGGGGTTAACACGCAAAGCAATGGCTTTTATTGTGACAGTGTCATGCCCTACTTTTTTTCCCTTCCGTCCCTGACTGACCCGTGTGCACTTTTCTTCCCAGATTGTTCCTCTCCTTCCTCCCAATTAGTTGCCCCTTTTGCTTTCTTATAGCACAAACTCCATTACGCTCTTCATTTTACACCACCCTTAGGATCGCTTCCTGCCCTTTTTCTAGTTTTATGATTCCTCACACATATACATGTGTGTGTATATATGTATAAAGTATACACATACATGTATAATTTTAAATTGACCTTCTACATATGAGAGTAAGATACAGTGTCTTATTTTGGCTTAGCATAATATTTTCCTAAAAATGTCCTGATTTCATTGCTGTGTGTGTGTGTGTGTGTGTGTGTGTGTGTGTGTGTACATGCAGCTGCTTGTGGACACAGAGGTCAACCATCATTCCTTAAGTGTATACACCTTGGTTGGTTTTCAGTGTCTCTGGCCTGAAATATGCAATTTAGCTGGCTAGCTGCCCAGAATCCCCCCAGTATCCTCCTGTCTCTGCCTCCCCCAAACTGAGAATACATGTGTTTCACCATGCCTGGCTTTTCAATTTGTTTTATACTTACATGTATGAATCGTTTACCCGCATGTGTATACATGTACCACATGCATGCTGATACCCATGAGGCCAGAAGAGGGTGTCAGAAGCCCCTAGAAGTAAAATTGTGAATGGTTATGAGTGATCATTATGTGTGCTGGGAAGCAAACCTGGGTCCTCTGCAAGAGCAGCAGGTGCTCTCAACCTGCGAGCCATCTCTCCAGACTACCTTTAAAGCAACTGGACAACAACAGCAAACACCATGGCTTCTGGAGATTAGACTCAGATCTTGCCATTCGAAAGACAAGCATTCACCGACAAAGCTGATTGATATATATATCAATCACCTTCTGTGTTTCTGCTCATCTGTTCTGTCATAGCCTGGATCTATCTTCTGGCTGCTGTGAACAGAGCAGCAATGGCCATAAATGCACCTGAGTCTCCATGGTGTGTCTGCTTAGAGTCACTTAGATATATTCCCAAAAAGTGCCTCTTGGTCATATGATCATTTTGAGGGGTTTTTGTTGTTGTTGTTATTTTGAGGAGCTGATTTCCACAGTGGCTGTACAAACTTATGTTCCCACCAGCAGTGAATAAGAGTTCCTCTGTCTCCTCATCTTCTCCAGTATTTGTTTTCTGGGTAATAGCCATTTTTGTCTGGAGTAAAGGAATCTCAAAGTAATTATAATTTGCATTTCCCTGATGGTTTAGGATGTTGAACACCTTTTGAAGTAGTTATCAGCAGTTTGAATTTCTTCTCTTAAGAATTATCTATGTGGAACATTAGCTCATTTTTGGACTGGATGGTTTGGTTTTTTCGGTGTTTGATTGTGGAGTTCTTTCTATATCCTAGATACTAACCTCCTATCTGCTATATAGTTGGCAAAGATTTTTGTCCTCATTCTGGTGTGTGTGTGTGTGTGTGTGTATGTATGTATGTGTGTGTATGTGTGTGTGTGTGTGTGTGCACATGTATGCTACAGCATGTGTGTGGAGGCCCATGGACAACTTTTTGGAAAAAGGTTCTCTCACTCTACCATATTCTTAAGGCAGAGTCTCTCTTGTCTTTGCCATTGCCCTATGCATATTAGAGCTTCTGTCTGAGTGTGCTGTCTCCATCTTCCATCTGGACTCCCAACAGATGGATTACTGACACACACCATGCACCCAACTTTGTCTGTTGATTCCAAGCTCCGGGCATCAGGTTGTGAGAGTTATCTCCCAGAATCCTCATTTGAGGATTATTTCTTATGTTAAGCCCGAGAACATTCTCACTTCTAGTGGGATTCTAGTGATAGCATATTTTTATAAGAGGAGGGACACCTGAGATAGCATGCACCATCTCCTGCTTGATGCCCAGAACTGCCTTTTAGGGCTGCAGACTCCCCCTGCAACAAGAAGGCTGCCTTCCTCACTGTTCTATTGCTGTGAAGAAATACCATATATGAATAAGCACAGCAGCTCACATAAGAGAAAGCATTTAATTGGGGGTTTGCGCAGAGCTTCAAAGGCCTAGTCCCTTATCAGCATGGTGGGGAGCACGGTGGTGCACACACACACACACAGGCTATGGGGAAGAATCTGAGACCTTAAGGACCTGAACTACAGGCAGAGGGGGAAAACACTGGGCCTGGCATGGGCTTTTGAAACCTCGAAGCCCAACCTGAGTTACATACTTCCT
Organism: Apodemus sylvaticus; assembly: GCF_947179515.1. Taxonomy (NCBI): domain Eukaryota; kingdom Metazoa; phylum Chordata; class Mammalia; order Rodentia; family Muridae; genus Apodemus; species Apodemus sylvaticus. Next base: position 36,942,994 of record NC_067477.1, read on the forward strand.
CCAACCAGGCTACCCTTCCAAATCCTTCTAATCCTTTCAAATAGTGTCACACCCTAATTACTAAGCATTCAAATATGTGAGCCTGGGGGTCTGAGGCAGTCTTATTCAAACCTCCACAAAGGCCCTCCCCAGATCTGGTCCCTCTAGCACTGTGATCTGAGTAACCCTTTATTCTTTGTAAACTAGTCTGTGGTGTTTAATTGTAGCAACTGAAAACAGACGGATACTAGAAGAATGGGAAGAATTTCTGATGTGCTTAAGAAAGGAAGATAAGCTTATAGAAGCCAGGACATCATGGAAGTCACAATGTGTGTGTGACTAAGCCTTCTGCAACGTAGGTATCAATGACATGTGACCCTACTGGGTTTGCTATGGGGGACTTGCAACCCTCTAACATCTTAAATTGGCTACTTGGGCTTGATTAGACAAATTTTTCATGAATACTTATCTCTAATTTTTTTCTTGAATGATAGCAATTGCTTTATAATTACAGAAACTTGCTTTATAGTTATAAATGACACTGCAAAACAAGAAAATTTGTACAATCTAGCTCTTGGGATTTTAAATAAGCTGTTTTAATCTATCTATCTATCTATCTATCTATCTATCTATCTATCTATCTATCTATCTCTTTTCTTTCTTTTTGAGATGGTCACCCCATGTAGCTCACCTTGGTCCCAAATTTACCATTTTCCAATCTCAGCCTCCTGAGTGCTGGGATTACAGGCCCACCTAGCAGTAATTTTTTTTTTATAGAAAAGTTGGAGAGATCATTGAGAATTCCCCCATGTTCTGTTGACATGAGCATTTTCACGTCGCCGTGCTACTGAATCTAAACCAAGAACCAACACATTATCATTAACTTATTAATTTTCATCAGTTCCTCTGGTAGTGGTGTGTGTGTGTGTGTGTGTGTGTGTGTGTGTGTGTGTTCGTGCGCGTGTGTGCGTGGTGTGATCTAAACTATTACCTTGTGATAGCAGCTTTTGACTTTTAAAGATGAGTAGCCATCCCGCTTGGGTCGGCTCTGCTTTTCTCCATCAGTGTCCTAGACATTTCACAGTTCATTAGCACCCCTACCAGAGTGTGAGCAAAGGAAGGAAACAGTTTTAAAATGCAAATGAGCCATGTCAGGTATTCATTGGCTGCAGGTAGCTCCGTTGCTCATAAGGCCAAGGGGTATTGGTTTTGAATGAGTCAGCTGGCTTAGCAATGTAAGGAGAAAATGTTGTTCATTATTTGCACCTCCAGTTCTGTACAGATGCTGTGCACATCTTTTGGCTCAGTGAGGTGAGAATGTGAGCATTGCCTTCCCTGTTCTCTGGCTACTCAGGGTGTGTGGTGTGGACAGGGATGGACAGCGTGCATGTCACAGTGCAGAATCTTAGGCCTGCCCTGCACTGACAGCCAGAAGCTGGGCATTAGCAGGAGGCTCGGGTGGTTAGGAAGTACAGCTGAGCTGTTGTGATCTTGACCAAGAACCAGCCCTCAATGGAGACAGATGACATTTCCAAGTAGGGCTGGGTTGTCACTCGGTGATAGTTGGCTTACCTAGACTGAGCAAGCTCCGGAGTCTAACCCCAGCACCTCATTCCCCATCCAAAAACAGACCAAAGAAAAAAATCTATCTAGAACCATCACAGAACTGCAATCTAGGAGGGGATAACATTGACGATAATTATCTTAAGTAAATGTTTGATGATACGACAATACCCAAGAGCACAACCTCAGAGAGAAAGGGTTCATCTTGACTCACAATTGGGAGGTCTCAGTCCACCATAATAAAGAAAGCATAGTGGAATCCAGTATCTAGGAAGCATGAGACACACACACACACACACACACAGAGAGAGAGAGAGAGAGAGAGAGAGAGAGAGAGAGAGAGAGAGACTCATCCAGGACAGAATATAGCCTCCAAGACACACCCCCATCCCTATTTCTTCCAGGGACACTGTACCTATAATGTGTCCTAGGAGAATTCTGCCAGCTAGGGACCAATGCTTCAGTTTGTAAGCCTTTGTGGGGAGATTTCATGTCCAAACCAAAAACAATCACAAAAGAATTTGTGCTGATGAGATATTAATAGGAAATAAAAAGAAGTTAATTTTTATTTTTTAAGATTTATTTTATTTTTAATTGTGTGTGTGTGTGTGTGTGTGTGTGTGTGTGTGTGTCCATGTGCTCATGTGCTTGTGGAGATCAGAATCATCCCTGACCATTGTTCCTGAGGAGCTCTCCATTCAGCTTTTGTTGCTAGCATTGCCTGGCCTATTAGTATTGTACATGTGTGTGTGAAGTACATGTGTGTGTGTGAAGCATGTGTGTACATATGTAGACATCAAAGGACAACTTTGTGGAGTCAGTCCTGCCCTTCCCCTTTATGTAGGATCTGGGGTTTGAACCTGTGTTGCAGCTTTGCTCAGGAGTACCCCACAACCACTGAGCCGCCTCCCCGCTCTCCCATCTTGTTTCTAGAGACATGTTCTCTTATTTTCCTAAAGTTTACTGATTAGGCTAGACTGGCCAGCCAGCAATCTGTCTAGTTCTGCCTTCCCTGTACTGCCGGCATTAAAATTTGCTGCCTTGAACTGATACTGTGATATACCCATCTTTGCACAGCCCAAAGCCACACAACCAACCAACCATGGACTGAAACCATGAGTCTGAATAAGTTTTTCCTCCTAAGACATACCTCTGGTGTTTTGTCACTGTGTTGGAAAGGTAATGCAAGAGGCCAAGCGTGTATTCAAATAGGGTCTAATGTGTCAAATGTTGAGGGACTACAAAGGGGATGACATAGCATCCCACAATAAAAGGGAATATAAGGCTCATAGAGGCAGAAAATGTTGCTGAGGTCAACACTGGACAGGTCATAGAAGGCATGACTAGCATGGGAGTGTACCTGTAATCCCAGTACTTGAGAAGCTGAGGCAGGAGGACTGCCTTGGGCTAAGGGCCAACCGAGGTTATATAGCAAGACCCTGTCACACAACCAAAACCAAGGCTTCCACAGGCCTTCACCTCAATAGGCATTCTTCCCTAGACACTCCCAGTGGTTGGGAATGGCAGGTCAATAGGTACCATCAAGGTGATTTTTATTGACTTTACCTGTATGTTTGTAAGTATGTAACTTCAGATTATGTAACCCTCCCCCCCCTCTCTCTCTCTCTCTCACACACACACACACACACACATTCACAAAAGAACAACTGTTTGATGGCATAAAAGAACACCATTGGTAGGGGCTGGAGAGATGGCTCAGTGGTTAAGAGCACTGACTGTTCTTCCAGAGGTCCTGAGTTCAATTCCCAACAACCACAATCATTTGTAAAGGGATCTGATGTCCTCACATACATAAAATAAATACATTAATACTTAAAAAAAAAAAAGGACTGGAATGATAACTCAGCAAGAAAAGGACCCGCCCACAAGGCTGAAGACATACTTTTTTTTTAATGTTTTTTTTAAAGATTTATTTATTATTTATATGTAAGTACACTGTAGCTGTCTTCAGACACACCAGAAGAGAGTGTCAGATCTTGTTATGGATGGTTGTGAGCCACCATGTGGTTGCTGGGATTTGAACTCAGGACCTCTGGAAGAGCAGTCAGTGCTCTTAACCACTGAGCCATCTCTCCAGCCCGAAGACATACTTTTGATCCTTGGGACACACATGATGAAGGAGAGAGCAGATTCCTGTAAATAGCCTTTTGATCTCCACACATGCACCATGGCACATGTGTGCACACACGTGCGCAAACACACACACAGACACACACACAGTGTAATTAGAAAGCCATGTTGATGAAGCTCCCTATTCCCACTCTCTGATTTCTCCCTTCACAGAAGCTGTTCTGCCAATGACAGGCAATGTGCTGGGCCTGCCTGATTGGCTCCTCAAATGGATTCTTTTTTCTGAGCCTTCTTCTGCTCCCATAAACTATGCTTCTCAGATTCCCCTTACAGTTAGGGTCTGGATAAAGAAAGTTCTAGTAAATGAGGTGCACGTGAGAGATTTAAAAGGCAGAAAGAGATCAAGTGAGGAGCTCCCTTCATAGCTGCTTTGGCTATGGAGCACTGACAACATCACAGGATTGGGGGTGGGGTCGCGGCAACAGTGGTCCACGCTGTTTCCAGGTCCACGTGCGTAAGGTAGAAACGTGGCAGAGGAGCTGGGAGGTGACACCTGTTTCTGGGATTAGGGACTACTGGTAGATTCTATAGTGTATATGTGTTTGTGTGTGTGTGTGTATGTGTGTGTGTGGTGTGTGTGTGTAGATGTGTGTGTGGTATGTGCATGTGTGTGTATGTGTGTGTGTGTGTGTAGTGTGTGCATGTGTGTGTGTGTATGTGTGTGTGCATGTATGTATGCACAGGTGCCCGTGCAAATGCCTGGTGTAGAAATGTATGTGGAGGCCCCAGTCTGACATTGGCGTCTTCCTTGATTGCTGTCCACTTTATTTATTCAGGCAGGGTTTCTAGTTGAGCTCAGAGCTCATCAATTCCAGCTACCCTAACTAGCCAGCTTGCTCTGGGACAGGGGTGGCGGGGGCGGGGGTGGTGGTGTCACCTGTCTCTGCCTTCTGAGTGCTAGGGTTACAGTAACCACCATGGCTGACTACCCAGATTTTTACATAGACTTTCAGAATTAGAACTAAGTCTTTACACTCACTCCATAAGCACTTTACCCGGGGAGCCATCTGCCCACAGCCTGCAGGTCACTTCTTACACTCAGCAATCTCATTAGTAGACTTCTTGGTTAAGGAGGAGTGACAGTTGCCCCAGAAAATCAGTTCTGGGGTACTCTGTCTATGAAAGAACTCAGTTTCTAATCAGTCTCAGAATTAGAAAATTATGAACTTCAATCTTTTTAGATTTAGGTGTGTGGGTGTTTTACCTGCACGTGTGGTTGTGTACCATGTTTGCCTAGTGCCCTTGGAATTCAAAAGAGGGCATCTAATCCCCCGAAACTGGTGTTAGGGATGATTGTGAGCCATCATGTGGGTGCTAGGAACTGAAAAAAAAAATTAGCCACAGCTCCACTAAAGGTTGAGCTCACTTTAAGTCTCAGCATTTGGAAGACAAAGGCAATGGATCTCTGTGAGTTCGAGGCCAGCTAGGCCTACAAAGTGAGACTGTTAAAAAAAAAATTAACATAGAGGTAATGGGCTCCAACATGGTATTTTCATACATGCATGTCACTTGGCTTTGCTCTGCTTCGCCCTCTCCATCACTGCTCTTCAATTTCAACTTTGCTGAACACACACCTGGCAGCCTGGTTCCTGCCTTGAACCATGACGTCGGCAGCAGAAGGACATAAGAGTAGTTTTCATTCTTACAGTTGGCACGTACACTGTGATGAATTGATGGGTCTGGAGTCATCTGCCTCGTGGGCGTGGTGTGTGTGTGAAAGAGAGGGAGAGGTGGGGCAGAGAGAGACAGACAGAGAAAGAGAGACAGAGAATCAGAGAGACAAAGAAACAGACAGAGAGAAACAGAGAAAAGAGAGAGACAGAGACAGAGATACAGACAGAGAGAGAGAAACAGTGAGAGACAGAGAGGAGAGAGGGAGAGAGTGCCTGTGCCAGGGTCTGAATGTAGAGTCAAAAACCAGCTTTCAGGTGTTGGATTTTACCCCCACCTTGCTGAGATAGGATCTCTCTTGTTTGTGTTCCTGTACCGAGTGCTCCAGCCGGGCGGGCACAGGAACTCCCGTGTCTTCACCTCCCAGCTCCCAGGAGAGACTCTGGGCTTACAGGAACATCTGGCTCTTTAGGAGGATTCTGGGGACCACAAGGGTTATCACTAGTGTGACTAGCTGCTTCCCACTGGGCCATCTCCCTGGCCCCACCTTCCCATTAACTCCTAGGGTGGCTTAGGCTACTGATCTCAAGGTGTGATGCTCATATCTAGTGGCAGGAGAGGATTTTAGGTTAGGGAGTACCAACGAATGTGTATTTACTTGTGTGTCAGTAGGTATCATATCAGATCTGATTTCATGGATTGGTGACTTCAAGAATATCGGTGACTTCATATATGAATATTGATGGATATGAATATAAGAATATGAATATATGAATATTGGTGACTTCATGAATATATAGCAAGGCTTGAAGTGATTGCGATGGCAAAGCACAGTCATTAATTTAATGAAAATATGAAATAAATGACAGATGGCTAGCACGCAGATTTGGAAAAATCACAAGGATGGCATTCAAATGACTGAAAATTAGAAATCCTTTCCCACTTATGGATTGTGAGCCGCCTTGCTGTAAGCACGGGGAGAAGCAAGTTGACATCAAATGACCTGCCTGTCCCTACACCAGACCTTCATGACCTCCATCCTTTGGAACTCCTGCTGTTTCTGAAAAGTTGACAGTGCTGTGACATCCTAGAAAGAACAGCCAGAACCTATGGCTTGTCACGAGTCAAGACTCAGAGGCGTTCATCAGCAGGACAGAGGGGCGGTGGAGGAAGAGGCATTGCAAAAGGAGCCGTGTTCCTAGAACGGCATGTCTTCTTCAGCACATAGCTATCAGTTCAGAAATACCAGACGTAGGTGTGTTTGCTATGGAGGCTTAGCTACAGGGAGAGGAAGGGTGTGACCTGGGATTATTGTCCTCAAAGGAAAAACTGACAAGCTATCACCTTGGAGCCCCAGTTAAGAGCCACAAGCCCCAGACATACTAACAAAATAAATCCAGGACTCGGAGCCATTGAAGCTCTCTGTCCTTGTTCACGTCCTGAAGACCTCAGGAGAGATCCTGCAGATTACTGACTCTAATATAATGAGCACAGATTGCAAATACTCCAAAGCTATGCCTTGATAATACTTAATTGCAACAGCAAGAGATAAGATGAAAAACTGGACTAAAGGACATTTAGAAAAAAATGTCTAATAGGCCAGTGACTCCCAAAGCTCAGGCCACAGACCGATGTCCAGCTAGCTACAGGACATCTCCTGTAGTTACACCGCCTGTCTCAGGAGGAGGACGGACAAGTACTTTAAAATTGATAATGCCAGGCCGGGCATGATAGCGTGAGTCTGGAGTCTCCACTGCTCGGGAGGTGGAGAAAGCAGGATTGCTTAAGGCCAGGAACTGTGGGGCATCGTGAGGTTCATTCTCAGAGCAACAGAACATTTCTAACATAGCTAACATAACATTCGCAGGCAACACCCAGAAAGTGTTCTAGTGGCTGGAGACAAGTTTCTGGGGTTCACCTTTTTAACAGCTGTTCAAAGGTCCAGTCAAGTTTGCAAACTAAGCATAGAGGCCTTGAGCCTTATTCAGTGGTAGCTTCCGCCACGCAGTCTTGTTTGTGTCTCAGTGATTGTCAGCGCTAACAGCTTTTCAACTTCTCTCCTGTCCTCTCACTCCCTCGATCGCTCGCTTGCTCGCTCTGGTTTTTGAGTCAGAATCTCACATCTGTTGCTCAGGCTGCCCTGGAACTCACACTACAACTGTAGGGGCCAAACTGGACTCACACTTCTGGTGGTTCTCCTGCCTCATCCTCCTGCGTGCTGGGATCACATTTGCTCACTACCACATCCAGCTTGGTTTTCTCTTTGAACACTGTAGCCAAATCAATTACTCGAAAGGTCAAGGAAATCAAACGTTAAAGTGACAAATGGATCAGAGAGATGGCTCAGCAGGAGAGGTGCATGCTGACAACTCTGAGGATCAGAGTTCAATCCCCAGGATGGAAGGAGAAAAATGACTCTCCTCAGGTTGCCCTCAGACCTATACACACACACGGACACATACACGCACGCGCGCGCTTAATAAAAATGACCAAACTATTGAATGTCATGAGGGCTATTATGTACGGCTACTGATGCAGGCACTGAGTAGCACAAGCAGAATGTACATCATGTCTACTCTCAGAAATGACCAGTGGTGGCTGGGTGGTGGTGGTGATGGTGGTGGTGGTGGTGATGGTGGTGGTGGTGGTGAGCATCTTTAATCCCTGCACTCAACAAGCAGAGGCCAGCAGATCTCTGAGGCCAGCCTGGTCTACAGAATGAGCTCCAGGACAGTCAGGGCTACAGAGAAAGCCTGTCTTGGAAAAAACAAACAAACAATGACAAAGAAATAACCATTTCTTTGTTTCTAAATGTTTTGAAACATAGCTATTAGTACATACATTTCTTTCAGTGTGGCCAACATCTGTCCTTTTAAAAACTATCCTTCTGGGGAGCTGGAGAGATGGATTTTAAAAAAACTGTTTCTCTTTTCCTAATCTGCAGAATCCTAGAGGCCAGTCCATCCCAGAGCCTATGAGAGAGGCACAGGGCCCCACACGAGCCACTTGGACTTTCTCCTGGGAATGTGTATTTTAGGAAGGCCTTAGAGATGGGGATGTCTGTTAATGGTGGCTCTTCACAATGCACACTCTACAGGTTGTCCTCACATGGGATTTAATGGCTCTGTGCTAAGCCTTAATTTAAGCCTGTGTCTACCAGTGACCTCAAGCAGGCTAGGAGAAGGCTTGCATTTTATAGGTAAAGAAGATCTCTAACTCATCCTCGTAAGGGTCCGCACTATGTGGCTTGATGTAACTGAAGGTTTAAGATAGGAGGTCAAAGCTGATGAGTCTACTGCCTGATTGTTTTTGAGAGGAGATCTCAGATCTTGTGTAGCCAAGGCTGACCTCGAACTCTTGGTTCTCCTGTCTCTACCTTCCTAGTGCTGGGATTTTTAAGTGTATACCAGCTAGGCAACTGCGTCTTCTGAAACCTAAGGGCTCTCAATAGTACATTCCCCCACTGAAGCCAGACTCCTCCAGGTTATGCGGTTTGGTTCAGGAAAGGCTCCTGAGCGTCCTCAGGAGATCTTGATATTTCAGGAGGCCTTACCCATGGTTAATGCATTTTGAAATTTTAAGTTAGCATACTATCTTTATTTATATATTTTATTTTAAAAAGCAACACAAATTCCAACAGCTTATAAATAACATGAAGAAGACAGTCTTGATCCCAGATTGATCTGATGGTAAAGACCATTAGAAAGTTCCTTCTCTAGCTTCCCTTTTCCCTTTGCTGGTGTTATTAGCTCCAGTTGCCATCTGGACATTGCTTTCTGGGGACCACGTTCACCAGCACTTTCTTTCTATTTGTTTGTTTGTTTATCTGAAACAGTTTCTCGGTATAGCCCTGACCGACCTGGAACTTGCTCTGTAGACCAGGCTGGCCTCGAACTCAGTGATCTGCCTGCCTCTGCCTCCTAAATGCTGGGGTTAAAGGCTGAGCCACCACTGTCTAGCTTACATTCTCTTTCGTCTCCCAGCAATAAAGAGACGTAACGAGTAAAGTCATTTCTCCTGTAATTTGAAACAAAGAACAAGACTGTCCTACAATCTGAAAACTCTTGCTTTATATCCTGTTCTGGCCTTAGTAATAGCTTGTCTTCAGGCAAGCCATTTCTTCCAAGACTCAGTTTCATTATCTATGTAATGGGAACAATAAGACCAGATCCCATCCCCAAAGATCCTGTTTCTATAATGGCTTGGATACTTGCAATTTTCCTCAGTGCTCCATGGGTTATTTTAAGGATGAACTATGCCAAAAGCCATAGAATAGTCCCTGGCACCAAGATACAATTCAGTAGCAGTTCTCTTCCCTTCTCCTTTGATGCCTTCTTCCCTGACCAGAAACTGTTGTCCATTTCTACCCCAGGCCTCTGTTTGCACCATGTATGAGTGTATGCCTGTGTCTGAGGACATCAAAATGCACACTCTTCTACAGAAACTTACTCTGTCACTTTACTTGTTTGTCTAACCAGACAATCCTCTTGTGCCAGGCCCTGAGACAAAGTTCCCTGTCCTCATGGACTTACTCAAGTCTTGGCTGGGATTATCTTCAGTGAAGACACGGGAAAGCCAGGAAGGCATAGAGAGTAAGCTTTACAAGTAATTCAACACACTGGAGAGAGCAAGTTTCTCTGAAGAGGCTGCCTCTCTGGTCTAAAGGAAGAGGAGGAACCATACAACCCAAGCCGGAAGGAATACCCAGGGAGAAGGAGCAGAGGCTGCCAAAGCCCAAGGCAGGGGTCAGGCAAGTGCTCTACCACTTATCCCCAGTCATAGGCAAAGATCAGGACCAGAGTCTGGGGAAGGGGCATTGAGCGCCAATTTGGGCCAGGAAGGTAGCAAGACTCCCCCTCAGCAGCCCAAGAAGCAGGTCAGAGAGTCAGATGAGGAGGATGAGGCTTTAAACAGGAAGTAAACTGGAGTAGAAAACACTCAAGAAATGAAAAAGCCAAGGTCCCCCAGGAAGGTCCTCCGGGCTTCAGGTGGATTAAGAAACATATCTAAAAGCAATGAGTCTGTGCTCTCTATCACTCAGGAGGCAGAAACAGCAGGATTGCTTAAGTTCCGGAACCAGAGAGGCAACACCATGAGGTTCCTTCTCAGAACAACGGAACATTTCTAACATAGCTAACATAACATTTTCAGGCAACACCCAGAAAGTGTTCTGGTGGCTGGAGATGAGTTTTTAACAGCTGTTCAAATATTCAGTCAACTACATGTGGAAACCAGGTATTAGTATATCCCTTACACCTGAGATGATATTGGCCCTTGATTCCATCGCTACTTAAACACCTGGATTTTCTGTTGTGGCCTCTTTACCACCTATGTAATGAGGTATTCTCTTGAAGCCTGTTGTACATTATCCTAAGCTTTTTTTTTGAAAAGGAACCAAATCCCGTGGGCAAGTATAGTCTGCGTGAGGAAGGGAAAGAGCCTTGTGTTGAGTGCAAACCTGGAGAGCAGTGGAGGAAAGGTCAGACCTGCAGCTGAAGAGTTGAGACTGGAATGTGACACCTTGGAAGTGCTGAAAGGGATAGGATGCAGTTCCTGTAGAAGACCATCACTCAGGGTGTGGTGGTGTAAATTAGGTCAAGATGGAAGCAAGACTGTGCACTCTCTCTCTCTCTCTCTCTCTCTCTCACACACACACACACACAAATAAATAAATAAATAAATATAAATAAATAAATGGTTTCAAGTTTCAGCTTCTTGGGGCTGGAGAAATGGCTCAGTGGTTAAGAGCACTAACTGCCATTCCAGAGGACCATTTTACAGCTGAATCTCATGGAGACATTCCCTCAACTGAGGGTCTTTCCTCTCTGAAGACTCTAGCCTGTGTCAGGTTGACACAAAACCAGTCAGTACATTGTACATTGGTATTTTGCCTGCATGTATGTCTGTGTGAGAGTGTTGAATCTTGGAGTTACAGACAGTTGTGAGCAGCCACGTGGGTGCTAGGAATTGAACCCTGGTCCTCTGGAATGGCAGTTAGTGCTCTTAACCTCTGAGCCATTTCTCCAGCCCCAAGAAGCTGAAACTTGAAACCATTTATTTATTTATATTTATTTATTTATTTATTTGTGTGTGTGTGTGTGTGAGAGAGAGAGAGAGAGAGAGAGAGAGTGCACAGTCTTGCTTCCATCTTGACCTAATTTATACCACCACACCCCCATAGAACATATTCCTATACCTCTTTATCTTTTAATAATCACAACAGTAAGCTAGGGGAAGCAAGCCAGTAAGCAGCACTCCTCTGTGGCCTCCAGGTTTCTGCCTTGTTTGAGTTCCTATCCTGACTTCCTTTGGTGATAAATAGCAATGTGGACGTATAAGCTGAATAAACCCTTTTCTCGCAACTTGATTTTTTAGTCCTGGTGTTTTCTTCGCAGCGATAGAAACCCTAAGATATACATAAAATAAAAGAAAGTAAATTTTTAAAAAGGACTCAACTTCTCCACACCGTCACCTTCGGGGATTAAGTTCCTAACACATGCTCCTGCAGGGGCGTGTTCAAATCTCCTAGACTCAGGAGCGAGCACAGAGGAGCTTCGTGCAGAGGGACAGGTAGGCCCACGTCACCCGCCTCAGGATTACTGCCCTTCATCCTCAGCTCTACAGTGCAGTTCCCTCACACACTGCTGACAAAAGGCCAGGGATTCACTGCCTCCACACCCAGCATGGCATCCTCCTCACGGAAGCCTCCCTGGTGACTGGACATTCAGAGTGCGCGGTGAGGGGGGGAGGAGAGTAAGGGAACCGGATGTCAGCACCTGGCCAGGAGAAGGAGGATTCTGGGCTTCCTCACACCTCTCTTCCTATTGGTCTAACTCAGTGGGTTTTCGTACCCAGGATCACTGAGTACAGCTTTCCAAAAGTCTCCACCCACCAAGTCCACTTGCATTACCAGAGAAACTTAGAATGTAAGGCCTGCAGCATAGATAACTTCATTCCAATTTAGCCACGGGTTGTCAGGGAAGGAACTAGACACTAATACAGTCCATTCCATATTCCTGGGGGCATTCCTAGATGTTCAAGAGGGAAGAAGAGAGCGCAATCACTATGTTGTGTTATGTAAGGAATAGTCCATACAAATTCTAAGCACCTTATCCTCATTTGGACAGTAGGAAACAGAAGGTCAAAAAGATAATAGTACTAAGGTGATGGGGACAGCCGAGCACTTTCTCATTGACCTTAAGGCTCACTCCATGAAATGGAGCCCATACCTGACACTGCTAATGTGGCCAAGACCGAGGGGAAAACCCAAGTCCATCATTCTGCTGAAGGAGCATAGCAGTAAGATTCCTAATGACATCGTCTCGTTCCCATAAAGCTGAGCACAGCTCAGCCCTCCTCAGAGAGGTTTCTTTTTGCAGTCGATGGAAATTAATACAGAGACACCCCCATCCCCCACCCCCTACCCCCACTCCCATCCCCCACACCCCAACCCCCCCACCCCCACCCCCCCCACCCCTGCCACCAACCGGACAACGTGCAGAGAGCGAGAGACTTGAAGTAGTCACTGTCCTAAATGGGGTGTCTTCATCAACCCCCTCTTCCCAAAGCTTAGGGATCTATTTGGAAGAGGAGGCAGCAAGATTCTAAGAGCCAGAGATGGTGGATGACTCCAAGGAAAAAGTATCTTTCAGACACAACCAGAAAGAGATGTGTATGAATCCAGAGGCTGGCAGCGTGCACGAGACCTGCACAGGTTAAACCAGCCTGAGAAGGAGAAGCGGACACACAGTCCCCTAAGCAAGAAGCCATTTGTAATTGGTACCTGCGAGGTAAGGGAAAGCCAGTTATTTCTAGTGGAGTGTCACTGAGTATATCAGCCGCAGGCCAGGCCAGGCCTCGAGTCCAGAGTTGTTGGCCAACACAAAACAGACTCCATGTTTTTGGTTTTTTGTTTTTTGTTTTTTTTTTTTTTTTTTTTGCATGTGCTTTTCATTTTATTTTTTTTCTGAGACAAGAGACAAAGAAAAAAGATAAATTTGGGTGGGTAGGGAGGTAGGGTGGATTCAGAAGGAGTCGGAGGAGGAGAGAAACATGATCAAAATACATTGTATGAAAAATTTTAATAACTGTTTTTTTTTAAAGATAAAGTAACTTCACTCAGGTTGCATGGCCAGCCTGTACTGAGGCCCTGATGAGAATTAAGGTCTGCCACATAGCAAACAAAGCTCATGCTCACGGTCATGCCGTATGCCTTTCTGGTGTCTTTCTCTAGAATCTTCCTCCAGTAGAGGGATAGTTAGCATCACCCCCTTTCCCATGTGAGGTGAGAGGGAACCGTAGCTCTCCAGCTCCTGTCTCCATCACTTAGCATCTCCTCATGTTTCACCCATGGCTCCCTCTTTTCTCCCCGTGGTACCAGGGACTGAACCATGGCATTTTGCATGCCACGACATTTAAATGCTCTATCACTAAGTAATATCTGCAGCCATCCTTTTTACTTTAAAAAGTTCTTATCAGTATATATTAATTATACATAACAATGGGCTTATGACATATTTATGCATATATATTTTTGATCATATTCTCTCTCTCTCTCTCTCACACACACACACACAGACACACACACACACACACACACACACACACATGTGATCGATCTCATTCCCGATATTACTCTTCCCCTTCTCATTTAATCTCTCTTTTATTTTCATGTCTCTTTTGTGTTGAGTGTTTGTTTCTTTGTTTGCTTTGGTAGTCTGGTGAGTTTCATTAGGTTGTTTACAGAATCATGGGCAGAATCCTACTTAGGGTTGCTTACAGCCTAGCCAGAATCTTCAGTAGGGCGGCTGCACAGTAAATGTTTACAGAAGTGTGGGCACCCTACCGGTGGCTACATTGACAAAAATGTTCCCCCGACCGCCCCCACCTCCACAGCCATAAACTTTTTATAAGCTCCTGAAGGGGTGGGCACTTCTGAGCCTCTTCCCTTGACTTTTCTGTTTGGGACAAGCTCTCACCCACAAGGACAAGTTCAAGCTGAACTTGGGCTCGCTCTGTAGCCCAGACAGACCTTAGATTGTCTCTCCTGACTCAGCCTCGGAGAAGCTGGGATCACAGGCCTGTGGCACCAGGCTCAGTCTTCCCGACTTTTCTAGCCCCCCCCCCCCTCCTCTTTATCATGTTTCCTGAAAATCCAGGCCAGAGAATTAAGAACCAAACAAGGCTGCTCGCTTTGGTTGCTTATTATACCGGGAAGGAGAAACTGTTTTCACTGTGTGTCCTCAAGTATTGATTGTTTTGCCTGGGGTGCTGGGATCTTGCATGCTGACTCTTCAACAGGGAGACATTTCCCAGATACCCTGGGCCCCCCGCAGTGATCTCTCCTTGATAGACTGCCCACAGAATTAGCATTTACCCAGGAAACAGTCTTATCCTGAAATGTTTTCTCGTCACGTACAGATACATTCATTACAGCTAATCACTCCCCCGCCCACTCACACCAGTTAACTGAGGGGTTATGTCTCAGTGCCTCACTGCGGTTTCCGCCTCACCCTAAACACAGATGAACACGTTGCTCTTTAACACGCTCTTGTCATCTGCCTGCCTGGCTGACCCGCCAGCAGGTGGAAACCTCTTGGTTTCTATCTAAAAGGTGGCACCCGTTCTTGGCTCCTGGAGCTACTGGTATCCCTATCTCAGGTACCCCACCACACCCTCATTCTCCTTATCTTCCTTAATTTTCAACAACAAACCCACCCGGCATTACCCCCATGCACAGCCAAGAAAATTCAGGTTCTAAAGGGGTAAGCAACTTGCATCAAGGTAAGATGGCAAGCCAGGAGCAGAAACAGGGTTAGGAGGAAGGCAGGCAGACCACCCCAGAGCGAGATACACATACCCACGTCTGGGCTTCCTCTCTGCCAGAACCTCCTCAGGGCACAGACTGGGTTTGGTCTCCTTTATAGGCCTAGCCAGGACCCTACCTAGAGCAGTTATACAGTAAATGTTTGTTCAGTAAATTGTCGAAGGAAGTTTACCCTGATTACTGATTGGGTGAGAACCCGTATTGGGGAAATGGGAAGTGTTTGCACAGAGATAAGACCTGTGTGCCTGGTGGTAAACCCTATGCCCTGAGCCAGTGAGAGGGAAAGTAGGCAGTCAGCAACCGAGAGGACCAGGGTGAGAAACTGCATCCTGACTGGGAGGAAGGAAGGCTCAGGGGTGATCCAGAGACCTTGGGTGTGGTAGAAGATGGAAGCTTTGGCTACTCTTGGCTTCTAAGCCTGTGGGTTCTTTCCACCAGGAGCGGAGAAAATGAAGAGGCGACCTCTCAGTTGACGCTGAGTGTCTCTGGGAGGGTATTTGACAGACCAAGTGGGATGCTGGTGTGAGGGGCCCCAAGGCAGAGAGGTTGGGGGTGGGGACTGGATCTAGAGGATCTTGAAGGTATGGAAAGGGGTTTCATAGGAAAACAAAGAAATATTCAACACCTCTGAGGTCAGGTTCAATACCTCTGAGGACTATTTCCTCAGGAGGCAGCAGACTATAGGGTGGTGAAAAAGCACAGGGCATCAAAAGAGATGAACTGTTGCAAGAAAACTATGAGGTGACAAGGTTTAGGGATTCAGAACTGGCTGGGCCAGAAGCAGGCAAAGAAAGCCCGTGGGGTTGCAGAGAGCAGAACCCCAACAGATGCTTACCCTTACTTCCACCACTGGCTCTAGACGTGGAGCAGAGGGTACAACCCATCTATCTGTCTTAGCTCCCGTCTGTTTACTGTTGGTTTGATAAACACCATGACCTCAAGCAAACATGGGGAGGGAAAGGGTTTATTTCATCTTACAGTTTGTAGTCCACTGTGAAGAGAATCAGCCATCACACCATCTGACCCTCAGTTTCTTAACCATTAGGTGAAAGATTCTACCACATGCCTTCCACCGTTGCTGTAACCATGAAATGCAATCTGTAGGAGTCATTAATAAGGCTCTATCAGCTACCAAAATTGAGCATACTCAAATCCATCATCTAAAATGGTACAGAATTTGCCCATAACATACATGCATTCTCCTGTATAGTTTAGATAATCTCTAGATTAGTTATACTACCTGATATAATGTAAAGGTTTCATAAATACTGTATTGTTTTGTTATGTTATACTGCACTGCTTAGAGAATGATAAGTGAAAAAGTCTATTTATGTTTAGACAAGACAGTCCCAGAGCTCACAGGTGGCACAGAGTTCAGGTGGTACCTCAGATTTGTTAGAATATCCCAGGAAGATGGCTCTGTGGTTAAAAGCACTTGTTACTAACACAGAAGACCATAATTCAGCTCCCAGTACTCACATGGTAGCGCATAACCATCCAAAGCTCCAGTTCCAGGGTTTGTCTAATATCCTCTTTTGACTTCTGTGGGATAAACACACACACACACACACACAAACACACACACACACATAGGCAAGATACTCATAAAATAATGTAAAATATGTGTACACATATCTATGTGGATATATATATATATATATATATATATATATATCCCAGAGGCACTACTAAAATGACAGACTTCTGGGCACTATCAAAGAATCTGATTTGCTGGTAGCAGTGACAATGGAAGCTGACACAGAAAGGACAGAAATTAATACATTTTAGCTAACTCTGTAAGCAAATAGATTCTATTACAATTTCTGAGAGAGACAGAGAGAGAGAGACAGAGAGACAGAGGGAGACTATATGAGAGCAGGCATAGACATTTCACAGAGCCTGTCAGGAGGTCAGAGGACAATTCTTGGGGGTTAGTTCTTCCCTGCCAAGGAAGGTGGAATCCAGGGATTAGGTTCAGGTCTCCAGCCTCTACCCGCTAGCCCATCCTGCTGGTCCTCCTTAGGTAGTCTGATGCAGGATTTCTAGACAGGAGGAGGGAGATTATATTGTCATATACCAGTAGAGTATCCTAGTGGTAGGCCCGGTAGAGGCGGTTGAGTGCTGTGACAGGAATTAACCTCTCTGCACCTGAACTTTAAGGATGGGTAGATATCTGTGCATCCCTCCACAGTTCCCTGTTGTGGAGGAATTGTGGGGTTAATCGTATCCCCTGAAAGACATGAAGAGGTCCTGACTTCTAGAGTCTGTGAAGGCAACCTTATTAGGAATAGAAAGGTGATCATTGCAGAATCTGAAGACCATTCTAGATTATTTGATGGGTCCTGAATCCAGTGACACATTCCCTTCATACACAAAAAACAGGTATGAGGAAGGGAGAGAGGTTTGTGAAGATAGAAATGGAGATTAGGATGTTGTGTGTGTGACCCACAAACTGCCTGGAGCCATTAGGAGATGGAAGAATCTGGAAGTCCCTCTGGTCCTCAGGGGGAGAGCATCCCTGCCAACTCCCAGAGAAGATATTCTGATGGTTTAAGCCATCTTAAAAGACTGCGGCTATCTGCTGTGGCTGTCCTAGGAAACTGGTACAGAGGCTTGCATCCGAGGCACACAAGTTTCCTGATAGTCCCTGAGATTAGACTCCAAGCATTGTGAAGTCACTGCCCACAGACAGACAGGTCTCCAGGCCCCAAACAAAGATGGCAAAACACGGCTGTTAGTGGCAGAGGGCGCGGGTGCCTGTGGAGACCTGTTGCTACTGCTCTCATTTTGGGGATGCAAAGACTTGTTTTTTTCTTTTCTTTTCTTTTCCTTTTCTCTTCTCCTCTTCTCTCTCTTTCTCTCTCTTTCTCTCTCTGTCTCTTTCTCTCTCTCTCTCTCTCTCTCTCTCTCTCTCTCTCTCTCTCTCTCTCT
Organism: Apodemus sylvaticus; assembly: GCF_947179515.1. Lineage (NCBI taxonomy): Eukaryota > Metazoa > Chordata > Mammalia > Rodentia > Muridae > Apodemus > Apodemus sylvaticus. Next base: position 36,961,055 of record NC_067477.1, read on the forward strand.
CTCTCCACTGTAGCTCAGGTTGACCTTGAGCTCTCTGTGTAGCCCAGGCTGACTTTCAACTCCAGCCTCAACTTCCTGAAAGCTTGGACTAGAGGTGTAAGGCTGCATTCCTGGTTTAGAAACAGATTTGTGAGAAGTCTAAGGAAAGCTGGGCCCTGCCTCTGGCTTCACCAATTACACAGAAGGAAGTCAGCACCACCTACACTCGACTATCAGTCTGAAGTCTCTGGCTGAGCAGGAGAGCCATAGCCAGTCCACACCGCTGGGCCTCGTTTGGGATGATACTGTGGTGTTTAGTTGCACTCCTAAAGTGGTCACCCCAGTGTCTGTCCTGAGTGACTTTCTTTTTGTCCCTGACCAATATGTGGGTAGTAGCTGTTGACCTCTGGCCTAGAGAGTGGAATGACTCCTTCCCTCTAGTTGGTGGCTTCTGCTTTAGGGATGGGAACTGTACCAGCTTCGAAAGCCGTCATTCAAAATGCAGAAGTTGGCCATCTGTAGAAAACTGCACTGGCTGTGCATCATGAAACCTCATAAAGAATGTCTGCACAAAGGTTATTAATAACTCCTTTGTCCAAGTGCTACAGTGGCTCTCTGCAAGCTACAAGGAAAAGCTTTCCCTTGAAGCCTCGGACAGCTCTTCCTCCAGCCCTGAAGCCCTCTTTCCCACTCCTCCTTCCTCACCAGCATATGCTGGGGGCGAGTGGCCTGCAGGAGCCGGGAACAGAACCTTGTCCCTGTCCTGGGGCTGGTATTGCACTCTCCTTACCAGAGGACAGATGCTGCAGTTCATTCTAGGTGAAAGGGCGGCAGGGGTTCAATAGGAGAAACAGGATGAAAACCAAACAGGGAACTATTTGTTGAGAAAGACATGGAGAATTAGGGACTGAAACAGAAATGGGCCATGGTTAGCTAGCTGGATTTGTTTTCAATCCTGGATACAAATTGAGCCAGGGCAATTTTGGTGTTTTTAGCCCTAATGTTCAGGTTGTATCCCCAGACCAGTAGCATCCAGAAGTCTGGGGTGGGAGGCCAGGCATCAGTCTCTGTCTGTCTGTCTGTCATCTATCCCTCTATCTGCCTGCCTTACTGTACTGGAGACTGAATGTAGGGCCTGGTGTGCAGGCACTCTATCACTGACATCTCTCCACATCTCTTTTCACTTTTTATTTTGAGAAAAGAGTCTCATTAAATTACTAAGGCTACACTTAACTCTGTAACCCAGGCAACTCTTCAATATTTTTTTTTCTTTATTGAAACAGGGTCTAGTTAGCTAGGATTGAGGCTAGCTTCAAATTTATAGAAGTCCCCTACAGTCCCCTAAATCCCAATGTGTAACACTCTGCCTGGCAGACCTTTTTGCTTCTTTGATCCTGTTTCAGACTCTGTGAGTAGCTGCAATTATAGGTCTCAAGAACAGGCCCAGCCTTTTTGTTCTTTTAATTAATTAATAAGTACAATTATATTATGATGGTGGTGGTGGTGGTGGTGGTGGTGGTGGTAGTGGTAGTGGTGGTGGTGATGTGTGTGTGTGTGTGTGTGTGTGTGTGTGAGAGAGAGAGAGAGAGAGAGAGAGAGAGAGAGAGAGAGAGAGAGAGAAAAGACAACAGGAATTCATTTTCTTCTTCTACCCTGTGGGTCAAGACCTAGAAATTAAACTCAGGTTGTCAGCTTTTACCCACTGAGTCATCTCAGGCTCTGGCTTGGGTTGAGGTCTCTCTGTTTGTAGCTCAGGCTAGCTTCAAATTTGCAGTCCTCTTGTTTCTGCACTTCATGTTCTGGGGGCTAAAGGAGTTACCACCACACTAAGATTCAATTTATTATTTGTTTTAAAAAGGTTTTCAGAGGATTCCAATGCCCAACAAAGAAAGTTAGGGCATGATGAAAATGTGTTATTCCAGGTGTCGTGCCCCTGTATTCTGTCTTTGTTCTTCTGAGTTAGGTCTGAGGCACTGGGAGTGTTTAAAGGCTGCCTGGCTGGTTTTGGTATGCAGAGGCCCATCTTGGAGATCCTGGGGACAACAGTGAAGCAGACGTCACCAAGGGTCCTGACGCTTCTGTTCTTTTCAACTTGCACAGCTCATGTTCCTCATGGGACTGCGCTTCCATGAAAGAATAAGGAGTGTTAGTAAGACACTTGAAGCCAGGCAAGGGAGTGCACCCCTGTAATCCCAGCACTCAAGGGAGTACACCCCTGTAATCCCAGCACTCAAGCGGCTACAGCAGGAGGACTGACATAAATCCAAGTCCACTCGTGGCTACACAGAAAGACTGTCTCTAAGGAATGAAACACTGGGCTGGCAGGCTGGCCCATCAGTAAAAGTACTCATGGCTGGGCTGGAGAGATGGCTCAGTGGTTAAGAGCACTGACTGCTCTTCTAGAGGTCCTGAGTTCAAATCCCAGCAACCACATGGTGGCTCACAACCATCTGTAATTGGATCTGATGCCTTCTTCTGGCGTGTTTGAAAACAGCTACAGTGTACTCATATACATATAAATAAATAAATAAATAAATAAATAACCTAAAACCACTAACCACTATTAAAATTAAAAAAAAAAAAAAAGTACTCATGGCCAAGCCCCATGACCTGAGTTCCATCTTTACCCATGGGAAGGAGAACTGGCTCCTGAAAGCTGTCCTCTGACCGGGGCACACACACCAGGGCATGTGCACAGCCAAGCAGTGTGTGTGAACACACACACACACACAAATGTAAATTTTAAGTTATATAACAAACATACCCTTAGTGAGACACCAGGTACTGACTATGCAATGGCCTGGTAAGGAAAGTGCGTTGGAGGAAGTCACAGCTTTCTCAGAGCCAGGAATGAAGTCCTGTTATCAGTGCTGTGTTCTACTCCAGGCCACTGAGATTTAAGCTCCTAGGGCTTCTACTAGTCATCTTAGGTCATCTGAGCATCTACATATATGCAGGCTTCAGGCATGGCTGGGTCCAGGTGGAGAGTGTAGCTGATGTTGAGAGGAGATACCCTTTGACTCTGTCTTAATCCTCCTTGGGAGGCTTTAGGGAACCCTGGGCTACTTCTCAAAGCTCTAAGCAATTTTCCTGTGTCTTTCTGGGTATTTCTGTTACTCCTCCTTTGTAGCACAGTGATAAAGGGGGGGACCCTGCAGTTCTCCCCTCCCATCACGCACCCCACTTGTTGTCCCTACAATCCCTCCTTTACGGCTCTCTCTCCTTCCTTGTCCCTCGGTTACTCTGTTCATGTTGGCCCACTGAACTTTCCACCTCATGCCTGCCTTAGGATGCTGCGTCCCTGGTTTCCAGGAATCCAGATCTCTACCAGATTCTAGGAACCGTGTCTATAAGCAAACAGAACTTATGTGGTGGCAAGGGGTGGGAGGAGGACCCTCCCAGACTCGCCCTTTCACCTCACAGGATCGTTTCTCTGAACTTTGTGTTTTTAAAGCACACCTTGCATCTTTTGCTTAAGTCATCCTTAAAATTCTTCTGAGAAAAGAAACTGGCACGGAGCCAGGCAGTGATGGTGTAGGATCCTGGGAGGCAGAGGCAAACTGATCTCTGAGTTCGAGGCCAGCCTGGTCTACAGAATGAGTTTCAGGACAGCCAGGGCTACACAGAGAAACCCTGTCTTGGAAAAAACAAACACAAGCACCCCCCCCCCAAAAAAACCCAACAAAAATAAACTGGCATGCAGTAATTACACTCAAGAGGGATAGTCTGACATGTTCATACACACATGCAGTAGGTAGTGATTAGATAAGGGCAGTTACCACACCCACATGGTTTTTGGTTTTGTAGTTAAATCTAGATTTTCATAACCTCAGTTCACAGATCTCACTAGAACTTCAATCTTGGTGGCACTAGTTTAATTCCAGAACTGGGGAGGCAGAGGCAGGCAGTTAACTGAGTTTGAGTCCAGCCTGGTCTACAGAGTGAGTTCCAGGACAGTCAGGGCTACACAAAGAAACCCTGTTTTGAAACCTGCCCAAACCCAAGATTTTGATCTTAGCAATGAGAATTTAGTGCACACAGCAGGGTCCTGATCTTAGCATTCTACAGACAACACTAAGGAAGGACATTGGTCATCATGGATAGCTAGCTGGTGAGGGAAATTCATGCTTGCTGTCTATATTTAGGACCATAGAACCAGGGATGTAGTTCTTCAGTAGAGAGCTTACTTTGCAAATGTGAGGAACTGGCACCATGAAAAATATATTACCATGGACATCTAAAGAATATATATCTTGTATTTTTCAAGCGAAGTGAATTGAGGGCAGATGCTCTAAGTTTTAATAGTGATTATTAACATCATTGTGCATATTCCGGAAGACTTAAATCTTCACATGAACCATGTTGTATTATGAATGTTAGTTTGGGTATAGAAAGATTACTTATGAATATAAAACTTCCCAGTGGAGTGGGAACTAAGGACTAATTTTACCAAGTGGAGTGACAATCCTATCTGACAGCGGTCATCTCTATTTTCAGCCCTACACTGACTCATTGTAAGGTTTCAGAAGAGTCACTTAACAGCTTTGGACCTCAGCGTCTCTGTATGAAAAAAACGGTAATTAAAACACTGCTCAAGAGAGGAACTAGCATTTATTGAGCAACTGCTTTCTGCCCATCATGTGCTGAACACTCTGTTTTATGCTATAGTGTTTCGTTCAATCACAAGTTAAATATTTGTTGAGCACTTACCATATTCAGGAGTGTATGCCTGGCCTCCTATGTCAGGTCTTAGCTTTCCCAGTGAAGTGGGAGTGGATACAGATGAAGAGAAATGGAGTGATAACTGCTGTGCAGGTAATGAAACAGGAGAGCATGCTAGGAAGTCAGCTGAGGATGGAGTCATATGGAGGCGGTGAGCTGTGGGGCAGGTGTGTGTGTGTGTGTGTGTGTGTGTGTGAGAGAGAGAGAGAGAGAGAGAGAGAGAGAGAGAGGGATGTAGGAACTGGGGCCTAAATAATGAGAGGCAAATTGTAGAGTCCAGAGTCTACAAGACAAGACCCAAAGAAGAAAGCTGCAGGAAGACCTGCATGTTGCAGTATAAGCTATTTATTTGCAAGGCTGGGTGGTCAAGAGGGATGTGAAGGAAGCCACATCCCTCTTGGCCAAATTAGAAGTTGCAGTAGCCTTGTGAGCTGTGGTAAGCTGCTTAGATTTTATTCTAATTGACCTAATTTACATTTTAAAAAAATCACTTAGGGGGCTAGAGACTGCTCAGCAGCTAAGAACACTTGCTGCGCTTCCAGAAGACCCTGGTTTGAATCCCAGATCCCACAGATCGGCTTACAACTGTCTGTAAGTACAGTTCCAGGGGATCTGATGCCCTCTTCTGGCCTCCATGGGCACCAGGCACACACTATGGTGTGCAGGCATACACACAGGCAGGCAAAACACACATAATGACGACGACGACACAACGATGATGAGGACGACGACGATGAGGAGGACGACGACGACAACAACAACAACAAACTTTTGAAAAATCACTTTGTAATGAAAATGATGACAAGTTGGCAGGAATGGGAAGCGGGAACGGTAAAGAGGTTGTCTCTGTGAGGAGAGCAGGATGCTTCTCCTAAAGATCAGATAGTAAAGGTTTCAGGTTTCCTGGGTCACAGAAGTTTTCTGCCATACGTTCCGTTCTCCCTCCTTTTTAAAAACAGACCTCTGAAAAACATGAAAAGAAAAAAACAACTCCACATTCTTAGCTCTTAGGCAATAACAGAACCAGAAGGTCCCAGGCCTGATTTGATCTGTCTGAGCAGCAGTTTGTAGCCTCTGGCTTAGAGAGGAGAAACTGATTGTTATCTATTTAGGACACAGAACTGATAGGATTTGATGATGAACTGCCTGTGAATGGAGAGAATGGAAGAAAGAGGAAGCAGGGATAGTTTCAGGCACTGGGTAGGAGGTAATGCTGTTTCCCGGCGAGATGAGGAGGAAGCCAATTTGAGAGGCAAAGGAGAGGGGAAATCTGGAGTTACTCATCTGCGTGGAGCGCTTGAGCCAGGCACCGGCTCTAGACTCTGCAGCTTTAGGGCAGAGGTCAGAGGTCAGAGGTAAAACTCCATATCTGGAAGTTATCAGTCTGTGGGTGAATTTAAAGTCACAGGGTTGGGTGACATCACCCAGGGAACAGCACGAATGTTCCAGATCCACAGGGCTCCAGCACTTAGAGGACCCATTGATGGGATCCTTGGAATCTGTCTCTGTGTCAGAGAATATGACACACAGCAAATACTGCCAAACTGCTTTCCAAAGGGGTCTATTGTCTTTCCACAGAAACTCGCTTGTGTTGGCTATGTAAATTATACAGTGTGGGGAAGATTTTACACTTGAATGGGAAGGGATGTGGAAGCCAAGGATCCTTGTAGGTTGGTATCCAGAAAACTCAAGTTAACTGGAAGGTTAGCTGGATAAACTGGGTGGCCCAAGAGGCCCAAAGTGCTTTCCAAATACAGAAGCACTCGGCAAATTTGTTACAAATGCTTTGTTCCTCCCTCCCACTATATAATCCTGTCTGGCCTGGAATTTACCGTGTAGACCAGGCTGGCCTCAAAATTGCAGAGATTCACTTGCTTCTGCCTCCCAAGTACTGGGAGTAAAGGCATTTGCCACTGTGCCCAGCCCCAAAATAACAAATTTTAATAAGGGCTTCTGATTCACTGTCTGAGTGAGGTGTGTTTTAAGCAGGCTCCTTCTTATATAAAAGAAAAGTTTAAAAATATATGGCTTGGGGATACCCTAGATGTTTCTTAACCCCCAAAGGCTTCTGTGGCTCAGGAATTTTAGGTAAATCTGGCTGGGCAAGTTTCAGGATGGTAGGACATGGCGGCCCAGGACTGCTGGTCGGAAGAAGCATTTATGTGGGCCATGGCCCTTCCTAGTCCATCGCCAGTTCCAATGAGGCCTTTCCCTCATGCAGATGTGAGAGGGCACCTTCCTCAATGCAGCTTCAGAGCTTAAAGTTTTAGTTCCCCCTGGGTGGTGGAGGGAAGTAGAGGCAAGCAGATTTCTGAGTTCGAGGCCAGCCTGGTCTACAGAGTGAGTTCCAGGCCAGCCAGGGCTACACAGAGAAACCCTGTCTGGAAACAAAACAAAACAAAACAGAACCGTTCTGTTCCCTAGAGCTGTTTCCTGCTCTGCAGCTCCACAGCATAGAGGTGAGATTTTGTTAATGTTTTCCTGTGTCCTTCTATAGACACATTTTCCAGTAAGGTAAAAATAGCTGGGTGTGGTAGAACATGTCTGCGATTCTGGCACTCGGGAGACTGAAGCTGAAAGGTCGAGAGCTCACCATCTGGGTTAAATATGGAGACCCTGACCCAAAGAAACAAAAGAAAAAAATGTGCATAACGTTGGTGAAGCCGAAGTCAGGATTGCAGATTAGACGCATCATGTATTCAATAAAGTGGTGTGAAAACGGCAAAGGGAACAAAGAGAACAAAGGGAGGAGCGTGCTGTTAGGCATTCTACAGGAGCCGAGGGCCAGCCTTGCCCTCTGGAGCCGGGCGGGGCTTACTGGGCCTGCGGAGCAAGCATTACTCTGGGTTTAAGAAGAGAAAGCAATGAACAAACGAGACAAAAATCTTTGTCCTTACAAAAAAGATACAGTGCTAGGGAGGCAGAGAAGTAAATACAGGAAACAAGAATGGGAGTGGAAGCCAGGCGGTGGTGGCGCACGCCTTTGATCCCAGCACTTGGGAGGCAGAGGCAGGCCAATTTCTGAGTTCGAGGCCAGCCTGGTCTACAGAGTGAGTTCCAGGACAGCCAGGGCTACACAGAGGAACCTTGTCTTGAAAAAACAAAAAACAAAACAAAAAGAATTGGAGCAGAGGGGAAATAAAGAAGAGCGTGCAGGGCCAAGGGGAAGGCTGGGAGCACAGGCTGGGAGCACAGGCTGGGAGCACAGGCTGGGAGCACAGGCTGGGAACACAGGCTGGGAGCACAGGCTGGGAACACAGGCTGGGAGCACAGGCTGGGAGCACAGGCTCAGGCAGGGCCAGGAACGTCGTGTGATTTGGGGAAGGAACTCGTGCTTTCAGCATGTTTCTCCATTTGCAAAATAGTATAGAGTCTCCGAAGACGGCTCTGACCTTTATCACTTCTTTCTTTTCCTGACACAGGGACTTCACACAGATATGATAATCTGGCTGTCCTGAAATTCAACACACAAACCAGGCAGCCCTTGAACTCACAAAGATCTGCCTGCCTCTGCCTATCTATCTATCTATCTATCTATCTATCTATCTATCTATGTCTATCTATTATTATCTGTGTGGAAGGGTGGAAGTCAAAGAACAACTTCTGGTTTTCTCCTTCCACATGTGGGTCCCAGGGATCTTTTTTTTTAAACAATTACATATTTTTTATGAATTTTTCTTTCTTTTCTTTTCTTTCTTTATTTTTTTTCCGAGACAGGGCTTCTCTGTCCTGGCTGAACAGTCCTGGAACTGACTGTCCTGGAACTCACTTTGTAAACCAGGCTGGCCTCGAACTCAGAAATCTGCCTGCTTCTGCCTTCCTAATTAATTTTTAAAAGATTATTATTACATGTAAGTACACTGTAGCTGTCTTCAGACACAACAGAAGAGAGCATCAGATCTCATTATGGATGGCTGTAAGCTGTCATGTGGTTGCTGGGAATTGAACTCAGGACCTTCGGAAGAGCAGTCAATGCTCTTAACCGCTGAGCCATCTCTCCCAGGAATCTTACTCAGGTTTTCAAGCTTAGTAATAAGTACAACCTACTCTTGGCTCTCTCCCTGGCCCCTGGGATTCTGAATATTGACAGGTTCTAAATCAAGCTACGCTGAACTATTTCTCAACTAGGCTCTTTTGGGGTTTTATGCCTGAGTGTTGTTTGCTTACAGAATGCTGCTAAGTTAGTTGACCAGAAATTCCCCTTCTTCTAAATATTTCCTCTCAGTCCTCCTACCTTGTGACTAAATCCCCTTTCCCATAAATTCCTGCTTTTCCTTGTATTAGGAGTTGAAATGCAGCTCTCTCCCCTACTACACAATTTCATTATATCACTGTGATATACTTCAGTCTCCATAGTTCCTTTGAATAAAGTGTCACAGTTCTCCAAGCTAAACGACACCAATGCCTTTTAAAATACTGCCTAAGTTTCTTAGCATCTCATAGCCTCAGTTTCCTTATCTGGGAAATGAAAATGTCTAAAGTATCCTACAGGGCTTTTGAAAATATCAGACAACATCATTAAGGTACGTGAAGTAGGCCATGTCTCATGGTGGATGCCTGCACTTAGCAGGCAGAGAGAGGAGAATCACCTCGAGTCCCAGGCCAGCCTGGAGAGAGAGCCTGTCTCAAAAGGAAAAAAAGATTTAACAATGTGGTCTATTGTATAAAAGGTAAGATGGAAGGTAAAGAAGTTGGGCAGTGGTGGCGCATGCCTTTAATCCCAACACTTGGGAGGTAGAGGCAGGCGAACTTCTGAGTTCGAGGCCAGCCTGGTCTACAGAGAAACCCTGTCTCAAAAAAAATAACAAAATAAAAAAAAAAAAAAAAGAAAATACATGCACATGTAATTTACATGTTGCAAATCTCTCACTAGTGGTCAGAAGATCCCTAAAACTTGAGTGGACAATGAATTAGAATAATTATATGGCTCAGTGGCTAAGAGCATTGGCTGCTCCTCCAGAGGTCCTGAGTTCAATTCGCAGCAACCACATGGTGGTTCACAACCATTTGTAATGGAATCTGATACCCTCTTCTGGTGTGTTTAAAAACTAAAGTGCACTCATATAAATAAATAAATCTTTTAAAATTATGTAGATTCTACTGCATTGGTGGGGGAGGTGCTATGCAAATTACCAAGATATATTCAGTAGACTAATCAATCTTAGCTTAGATCAGGGATAAAAACAATCAAACTGAATGTTCCTAAGTAGACACCTCATAAAGTATTATATGGTATTTGCTAGATTTTAAAATGTTTAACAACTCTGTTACATTTGTGCTTGCTTTGTTTTCAGACTTCTGTTCCAGGAAAGGAGCCAGGTAGACAGAAAGGAGTTATAAAAAACGAAAATGAAACAAAAGAACCATCTAAATTACTAAGGGCAAACAAGTCATCTTCTATTTTTGCTATTGTTCAAGATACATCCATTAAAGTGGACTACAGTTACACACATAGGCTACTGTTTATTCTTTGTTGTAGTATCTGCTTTTTGAGATGTATACTGCAGGCTGGTTTGGAACTCACTGTTATATAGTCTAAGATGGCTTCAATCTCAAGGCCATCCTCTTCTCTGTCTTCCAAACCCTGGGATTACAGGCACATTATATTGAGTGTTGTTCTTGGTATATTTTTCAGCTCCATAACTTGTTATAGTTGTAACATAAAAATGCTAAGCCTTTATTTTGTTTCCAAGACACAGAAACACCGTGTAGCTCTGGCTGTCCAGGACCCAGTATGTAGACTGGGCTGGCCTCCTCTCAAGGAGATACAGGTGTCTCTGTTTCCCAAGTGCTGGGACTAAAGGTGTGTGCCACTATGACAGGCACTAAATATGTTTTAAATTGACAAATACTATATAGGAATTATTTTGTTAAGGAATATTTAGATTACTTTATCCCTGATTTAACCTAAGATTGCTAAGTCTATTGATTGATCTATTATGGATATGAATTTTGCTTGTATGTTTGTTTGTTTTTTTGATTTTTAAAAAAGATTTATTTATTATATGTTAGTACACTGTAGCTGTCTTCAGACACCCCCAGAAGAGGGCATCATCTCTCATTTCAGATGGTTGTGAGCCACCATGTTGTTGCTAGGATTTGAACTCAGGACCTTTGGAAGAACAGTCAGTGCTCTTAACTGTTGAGCCATCTCTCCAGCCCTGCTTCTTTAGATTTTTTTTTCAAGACAGGGTTTCTCTGTGTAGCCCTGGTGGGATTAAAGGTGTATATCCTCATTGCTTGGTGCTAAGTTTGTTGAGCACACAGGATGTACCTCAATAAACACATTAGACATACTGAGTGTAGTATCTCTGGCACATAGTAGGTAATCAAGACTTACTAACAAATGAACGAACGTTTCCTATATAAATCAGCTTACTACAAAAGACCAGGGCAGTGGTGCATGCCTTTAAACCCAGCACTCAGAAGGCAGAGGCAGGTGGATCTCTGAGTTCAAGACCAGACTGGTCTATAGAGTTCCAGGAGAGCCAGGGCTACACAAAGAAACCCTGCCCCCCCCCCCCAAACAAAACAAACCAACAACAAAAACAAAAAAAGAAACCTATCAAAGGTACATGCTCGACAACACTCATTTGGCAAAATAATATTTTATGTTCATCTCTGACTGGACCAAAACAAAAATTTAAATGTTGTTTGAGTGCAACTTATCGCAGAAGACTATTGATGTTTCTTAAATAAATGCATTGTGAACACCAAACTTGCAGCAGACCAAACACTCGGTTCAGAGGCATTAACTCTGCCAATTCACATTCACCTGTTGACCTCTACGCATTCTACTCTGAGTTTGTGGCCCACACTCACTAAAAGCCAAATTAAAAATTTCTTTTGTGTTTTTCCTCTTCAGTGCTTCACTGTCCCAACATCTATCAGAGTAAGCGTTAGGACACCGAACTTCATTTTGTGCCTTAGCCCGGAGTCTACGCAGCCGGTGGGCGGGCTCAGAGAAAGGCCTTGTGGCTGTTTCTTATTGGGGCCTGGTTGCTATGGTGTCTCCGATTTTAAAAACTCGTATGAACCACTTCCGGGGGCTTAGAACGATTACTTCCGGGGCTGCCCATACTTACTATGGTTCTCTCGGAAATCTTTCACCACCATAAAAAATAAAACTTGTACGAAAACCTCCTGGGAGCCTCTCTAAACCCCCTCAAATCCGTGGTTATGACATACTATCAAATCTTTTCTTCCTTTTAAAATGTATTTGCTTTACATTCCTTTTCTGTTTAGCCAATCTCCAAAATGGCGCCGACGGCCTCGCCAGGTCAGAGGCGAGTCACGTGGGTCCTCCCGGTTCCGGCGCGCTAGAGGCCCCGGGTGGTGAACGAGGCTCCGGCACCATGTCTGGTTTGTTTGGTCCACTCTCCTGGCCTGGCCCTCTGCCGTCCGCCTTGCTCTTTCTGTTCCTGCTCGGCCCCAGCTCGGTCCTCGGCATCTCCTTCCACCTGCCCGTGAACTCTCGCAAGTGTCTCCGAGAGGAGATCCACAAGGACCTGCTGGTGACGGGCGCGTACGAGATCACCGACCAGTCTGGGGGCGCTGGCGGCCTGCGCACCCACCTCAAGGTGCGGCCCCGGGCGGCGCGGCGAGGCGGTGGGCGGCGGTGGGCAGGCGTCGTCCGGGGAAGGCCGAGGTGGGGGAGGCCGGCGGGCGGGCGGAGGCTGGGGCTTGCTTGCCCCGGCCTCCCCCCAACCCCATCCCGACCGCTAAGTCCGCGCGGTGGGGACCGCCCCTTCACCCCGCGCGTTGGGGTTCGCGGGGCGGGGCGGGGCTGCGCGCCCAAGTCGGGGCCCTTGGAAGGGCAGAGAAGCGGACCTGGAGTCTAGAGACCTAGGGCTGTCAGCTGTGTCTGAAGTCTCGGGAATCGAGCAGTAACGTGATTTTCCTGAGAAATGTTTAGAGGGTCAGTGGGGATTGGCATCCTGTCAACACCTACGGAATAAAGCAGGCAATAACGTCGTCTGTGACTAATAAAATTTGTTATTTATCAAGCATCTGAAGTGTCACTTCCTGTGCCACTTATGGTTGTGCCTCGTTTTGTAGACACAGACACTGAGGCTCAGGTAGAATGAACACTCGTTGGAGATGGACTTGGCCAGCTAAGTGTACAGACGGAAAAGTACTGAAACCTTCTTTCTGCTTCTTATTTGTAAATCTTGGGGTTTATTATTGATTACAAGATGGTCACAGCCTCTAGTCCCTTCTCTTAGCTACACCGGGGTCATCTAGAACCATGTATGCTGACAGCTACTTTATTTAATGCCGTTTTGTCCTAGTTTTCAGTGGAGTTTTGCTTGACCAGATTTTTGAGTTGTTAATAGTGGAGTTGGCTGTGTTCTGAATAGTTGTGTTCATTCACAATAAGCACTAGTCATTTTTTTTTGTTTGTTTCTTTTTAACAGAAGGAAAACTTCACATTCTTAAGCCAAATAGAAACAGTTTACTTAAGGTTTTAATTTTTAATTATTTAATACGTGTTTTGGCTGCATGTATGTATGTGAATCGCGTGGGTGCCTAAGACCCGTGGAGGCCAGAAGAGGGCATCAGATTTCCTAGAACTGCTGTTGACCGTTATGAGCCACCACATGGGTGCTGGGAGCCCGACCTGGGTCTTCTGAAAGTGAAACAAGTGATCTCCACACAGAAACAGTTTTAACAGACTTCAGTTATATTGTTTATCTTTCAAGTATTGGGCCACAGTGGTGATAAGGCAACAGACTATCTGTGAGAAGGAAACTGTTGTCAGGGTTGTTTGGTTTTTTTTTTTTTTTTTTTTTTTTTGGTTTTTCGAGACAGGGTTTCTCTGTGTAGCCCTGGCTGTCCTGGAACTCACTCTGTAGACTAGGCTGGCCTCGAACTCTGAAATCCGCCTGCCTCTGCCTCCCAAGTGCTGGGATTACAGGCTTGCACCACCACGCCCAGCTCTCAGGGCTGTTGTTTTGTGTGCCATCTTTTTATTATCTCTTTAAATATTGAATTGTCAACCAAGAAAGTGTTGGTGGTACAATTTAAAGACGCAGATACAGTGTTTGGGGTTTGGTGATGCTGGTGCCAGAGGAGAAGAGAGTAGTACCTAGAATCGGAGACGCTGAGCAGCCAGAAACCTTGCTCTCCGCATGCTGTCTCTCCCTGAGGCTTTGTGTGTGGAAACCCTTCCAGAGCTCACCGGTGCCTGTCTGACAGTTTACATTTGCCAACGAGCGCTGTAGTACTCATGCGATCTGTCTTGAAGCTTCATATGTTGTTAGTTTCCAATTTGTGTGCTATACCGGGCCTTCCTGAACAACATTACTCACTGTAACTATTCTGCTTAATCTTTGTCTCCCTTATTAGGCTATCAGTAGTTTCCTAAGGGTAGGAATTGGTTTCCTGTTCATATTTTCTAGGATGTTAAGTACAGTGCCTTGCTTCTAGTAAGCATTCAGTGAAAAACGGGAACCATGGTCCAACCTTACAGTGGTGAACATCTGGGGACGGGTCAGAGGCTGGAAAGGATGGCAGTGGAGGGAGGTTGTGCTTCAACTCACTAGTAATTTCACCAACACTCAGTTACTCTCCCTTTCTCTGCTATGTCTCACTCCTAACCAGCTTTATTGGACTACTGCCATCTTAAACCCAAATGCCAAGTAGGTAATACCTGGGAACGAATTGAGCCAGATACTAAATGAAAGAAAGAAAAAGAGAACTGGGAAGCAGCAGTGCTAAGTGTGGTGTAACGGCATGGGGGAGATTGTGAGCTTGGAGTGACCAGAGCCCCTCCCCTCTGTGGGTTTGGGAAGCCGGGTCGTCCTGGAACCTCTGTCCTCCTACCTCGCCCTTGCAAGGGCAGGGATTATAGCTGTGTGCCAGTGTCCGCGCTCTTGATGAAACTCGCCTTGCAAACATGTGGATCCTTTTGTGCCATCTGTTTTTTCAAGTGAAATAAAAAGCACAAATTTTGATGTCAAAGTCCTGAGGTTTATCACCAACCCAAGTTGCTTTGGGCAGTGTTTCATTTTCATCGTTAAGGAGAATATATCCATTTGCATGTGTTACCCAGATTTTGCAACTGTTCACCATCCATACTTGTTTAATCTTCACCTCTTTCCCTTTATTATTTCCTGTTAAGTTGTCTCAGTCCCAGGAAACCCCAGTATTAGTGTTGCAGTCCAGCTGACATCAGCTTGACTCTCTTAAAAAATAGGAACCCGACTGCCTTGTGTGGCCATACAACACCCTTTCAGAACTAACGTGAGCTGGGTGCAGTTCACGTGTCTGTAATCCTGTGGAGACTGAGGTAGGAGGGCTAGCTGAGTCTGGGCTGAGCACCGCAGTGAAAACCAGGGGAGGCCAGATCACTGAAGCCTGTGACGATGGTGAGAGCTATCTGGTTTAACAAGCCTCTCAAAACAAAACATACGAAATTCCGTAATGATTCCCTAATGTCATGTGGTACCCAGAACGTATGCGCGCGCGCACACACACAAATTATAACAAAACTTTTAAAAATTCCCCACTTGTTTGAAAAAGACTTACTTAAAATTAGGGTGTGGGGCCAGAGAGGTGGCTTAGCATTTAGAACAAATTCTGCTCTTGTAGAGGACCTCAGATTCCCATCACCCATGTCTGGCAGCTCACACCTCTCCCCATATTTCTTGTAAGAGGAGTGAGGAATAAATATGTCATCACACTTAGTTGTAGCTTTTTGCTGTGAATACTTGATAGCTGGTGCTGTATGGGGCCTGGGATGTAGCTTACTGATACAGGGAGAGCCCTTCCCTCATGTTCTGGTCACTGGATTTGATCCTGAGTACTGAAAAATAGGTCTCCTTACCTCATGGGTAGCGTTCTGCACTTCATTTGGGATCAAGAAACATAATGGTATCTGCTCCCTGATCTCTGATCTGCTATAGATTCATAAATTCAATGTATTTTAGGGTAAATTTAAAGGCTAGAAAGACGGCACTAAATTTAATAGTCAGTGGTTTACTATGTGGGGTGGAATTAGAGAAGAGGAATGCAGGGGGTTTTCAAGTCAGAAGAATTTTTTTGGTTTGGTTTGGTTTGGTTTTGATTTTTCTCAGACAGGATTTCTCTGTGTAGCTTTGGCTATCCTGGAATTCACTCTGTAGACTAGGCTGGCCATGAACTAGAGATCTCCTGTTTCTGTCTTCCAAGTGCTAGGATTAAAAGCATGTGCTATGACTACCCAGTGGATTTTTTAAACATTTATTTCTATTAATAATATATGTATATTATATTTACTTAGAAAGCCCCTCAGCAGCTTTGCAACTGTGATATCTGTTAACTCGGTTCTACTTCCTGGCTTAGATTCTGCCTCAAGGGCTCCTACGGTATCCTTCCAGCATCAGAAGTCTTGCCTCCCAAGCACATAGATGGCTCCTGCTTCCATGTCAGGCCGCAGTCTGGGTCTGTGATCAGCCTATGGCTTAAGTTGGCCCATTCTTGGCTTTGGGGCACCTATGTGCTTTTGTTATGTACTGCTTGACAGGACAGCCTTCTCGGTGTAGTGTGGTAGTTTCTTTTTGATCTTTATAATGTCTTAAATAGATACTTTTCTCTATCGGTATATCTATCTATCATCTATATCGATCAATCGATAGTGGTTTTTTGTTTTGTTTTGTTTTTAAACAAAATCCCTTCCTGAATCTGGATCTCCCCAGGACTGGCTAGCAAGCATGCTCTAGGGCTTCTCTTGACCCCCCCTCCCCCTCCCCATCCCTGCCCCTCCCCCACCCCACCCCAGTCCCCAGAGCTGGGATTGTAGACATGCACTCTGCTGCTTCCCCCCCCCCCTTGTTTGTTCTCTGCTTAGCTCACGCTGACCTTGAATTTGCTGCAGTCCACCTTGCCTGTTGGGATTATAGGCACTTACCACAATGCTCAGCTTTCTTAGCTTTCTTTTCCAGGGTTGGGGGAAGGACTTGAGATAGTGTTTTATGTATCACAGGATAGCAGAGGATGACTTTGAACTCCTGATCTTTTAGCCTCCACCTCCCAAGTGCTGAGATTACAGGGGAGAACCACCATCCATGTAAAACGGTGAAGAGAGTTCAGATCTCTACTCATAGATTTGGACTAAATTGTTGGGACTGCACTAAGTATAGAGTGTGGTCTCCGTTACTTAGTCCATCTCACCCAGTCCCTTACATAAGGTGTTGTGGTGGTGGAGCTGAGGAGTTAAAGCAGCTGAGCTGGACAAGTCTGTGTTCAGGGAGCCGGCCATGCTTACTTCCTCTGGCTGCGTGTGGGATTGTAGTGATCAGATGTACAACGAGTCTTTTTTGGTTTCTTGAGACAGGGTTTCTCTGTGAAGCCATGGCCATCCTGGAACTCACTTTCTAGACCAGGCTGGCCCAAACTCCGATCCACCTGCCCCTGCCTCCCAGGAATTAAAGGCCTGTGCCACCACTGCCAAGTTTTTGTTTTTGTTTAATCCATCCATCTATCCATCTCTATCTATTCCTTTAGTTTCTGTTTTGTTTTGTTTTGTTTTGAAATATGTAGCCCTGGCTGTTCTGCAACACACTCTGTAGACCAGGCTGGCCTCAGACTCATAGAGATCCACCTGCCTCTGCCTCCGGCCTGAAATTATTTGTCTTAGGGCTTCTATTCCTGCACAAACATCATGACCAAGAAGCAAGTTGCGAAGGAAAGGGCCACCACTGCCCAGTGATATGGACTGTTTTAATTAGAAGGGTTCTGAGTATTCTGTTTGTGATCCTTCTACTTATTTAAAAAATATTTCTTTACCATTTAGTATTTGACTCACCTAGTTTATGAGTTGTAGTGGAAATAACAAAGATAGACCATAAAGTGGAAAAAATGGTTCTCAGTAGTAAAAGTAGGGAGGCAGTGATTGGTGGGATAAAGGCTATTACTGGCTGGGGAAGTCATCTGGATAGCTAGCTAGGGTGTTTGTGGGCTTCTCACGCTGTACCCATCCCTCTTCCCCACTCCCTGCAAAACACAGTCGTGTTGACCCATCCCTAGGAGATTGTGAAGACTTTGCTACCCACACTTGAGACTGGGAGTGTCCCCTCTCCATGTCACCCCGCTGCTTTAGGTCCTCATAAGAGCTGTCACAGGAACTGATGGAGAGCCCAGGTGTGGGGCCGCAGCACACCCATGCTGGACATGAGGAGATGCATGTACTGCAGTCTGCAGGCTCCAAGGCAATGGTTATGTTTCTGGTGTCTATTGAGGACATCTCTGTGCTGTAGAGGGAGAGTAATACAGGACTTGTTGCTCATTTCCCAGAAGAAGCTGCTCTTTTATCAGTCACTTCCTTGTGAATCCTATCTTGCGCTCACCTGTTTCTTGTAGTGAAAATATGGCCCTTTTAAATTGATATTTATAATATTACTGTTACCAGTAGATTAAAGACTAAAACCAGACCAGTAAGGGGATGGTTTGCTACAGAAGCCAACTGTACGTTAACATAGGATCACATTACAGTCTAGTTTTTTTAGCTTTTACTAGCCCTGACCTTGTATTTCTTCCTTCATAAAAGTTAAAGGTTAGTGTTTCTTCATTGAACTCTTACACAGTGACCAGTTTCTACAGCTTTGTGTCTTCTCGCTCATCTAGAAAAGGGGACTGCTTAGATTTTGAAATCAGGGATAACTTCTGAAGACACAGTCCAGCTTTTAGGAAGTAGAACAAATTGTAAAAGTAAGAGTGACTTTGTCAGTTGCTGACTGGTGGTTGATGCTGAGCCACTGCCCCCAGATTCATGTGCAGCCTGCAGCCTAGACAGTAGGGCCCTCTGTGAAGTCATCCAGCTTGGCACAGACCCGAATGTGGGCCCCCCGAACACGCCTCAGACTTGAGGGAGGTTGATGTCATCTGCTTTATCCTTTGCCCAACTTCATTGTTCAACATAATGTGTGGGAAATCAAGGGACTAGTTGTTAAGAGAGAACAAGGCTTTGCTTGTGCCTAAAAAGGGTCATGCTGGAGGTTTTTACCGTAAATAACTCTGGAACAGTATGAAAAAAAACATTTGATCTGGCTTCACCCCCGCAGAAGTGTTGCTAGGGCAGCGACTGGGCCTTCCTTCTCATGCCCCTCCCTCCCTGCTCACCACCCCTCCAGGCAAGCCTGACTTGCCTGTGGTAAGTCAGTGTAGCAAAGGCTGATAGAAGTAGGAAGAGAGCCTGTGCCTGCTCTCCCGCCAGTGCATGGAAGGTTCCATTTCTGCATCTCAGCAGTTTCACAGAAACCCTATCCCTGATCGTATTGGCTTACACAATATGGGCGTACTGTACTGTGTCATCGCTGAGTTGGGTGGGAAATTTGAAAGAATTTAGTGTGGAATGCTGCTTGCTGTGTAAGTTTGGCTTTGTTCTCACTATAGTCTATATGATCTTCTGACTTCAGAAATACAGTTGATAGACTTTGTATTTGCTCTTGACTGAAAAATCAGGGTAGAGGCTAAAGGGACGGCTAAGTGGATATGTATGAGTTAGCATGCACTGTTTTCAGAGAACTTGAGTTTGGTTCCTAGCACTCTACCGTGTGGTTTACAACCACCTGTAACTGTAGTTCTGGAGACACCTGCACCTCCACACCGACATACATGATTAAAAATAAAAATAAGGGCTGGAGAGATGGCTCAGCTCTTAAGAGCACTGACTTGCTCTTCTGAAGGTCCTGAGTTCAAATCCCAGCAACCACGTGGTGGCTCACAACCATCAGTAATGAGATTGGATGCCCTCTTCTGGTGTTTCTGAAGACAGCCTCAATGTATTTACATATAAATACATCTTATATAAATAAATCTTTAAAAAATAACAATAAATCTTAAAAATAAAATGCAAATTTGAAAAAATAAATTTTACAAAAGAAAGATCAATACATTCTGTCAGTGTTCTTTGTTTCTAAGATACAGTGGCAACTTGTGGTTTGCATGTTACTTTGTGCAGGAAGTTGAACTAGATTGGCTAGAATATTCACTTTGCCTAACTGTCCCCCAACCCCCAACTTAAGATGGTAGCCTACGCTAGGCTCAAACTTGCTATGTAGCTAGAGATAACTATTGTCCTTCTTCTCTCTTTCCCAAATGTTGGAATTGTAGATGTAGATTACTGCTCTTGGCTCTGCGCATGCCTCTGTGGTGTGTGTGTCTCTGTGTGTCTGTCTGTCTGCCTTGATACTCACTGTAGTCTAAGGCTGGTCTCAGAGTTGATCACCTGCCTCACAAGTGCTAGAATTACAGGCATGAGCCAGTAGACCTAGCTTCCTATTGGATTATTCTTGTAATTTATTCCTTATCAGATTAAGACTCACATTCCAGAAAAGCTAGAGTTCAGCTTGGGTTCCTCACTGTGCTGGTTAGGGTTTCTATTGTGATAAAACACGTGCCCAAAAGCAGCTTGGCCTTACTGTCGTCCTGGCAGGACTGTGGAGGCAGAAACCGAAACAGTTGATGGTGGAATGGGGCTCACAGGCACGTTCCTTGTGCATTGCTTAATTTGTTTTCTTATATTGTCCAGGCCCACCTGCCCCCATCGAGTTGGAGCCACACTCTTCAATTATTAATCAAGAAAATGCCCTACAAGCTTGTGCACAGGCCAGTCTGTGGAGGCATTTTCTCAATTGAGTTTCCCTCTTTAAGACTCAAAGTGTGGAATTCCTGCTCTGCTAGGCTTTTGTAACCTACAGTTTCCAGGACCCTGCTGTTTCCATGAAGATGGACTTAGTTGTTTGTATTGCCATGCAGGGGCCCTGCAGGGCATTGGAGCTGCTATTCCACTTTGTGCCCCAGTTGTTTGTCCCTTGGTTTGGATAACATAGCTAATACCCCTCCTAATACGGTTCAGCGGGAAGTGTGAGGTAGTCCGATGGTTAGGGTCTGAGTTAGGACTCAGACAGTTGTGATGGTCCACTAGTCCTTCTCACAGTGATAGCTCACTACTGCTAGTGTGGCGGGCACTGTTCCAGGCCCTGATCCTCCTCAGGGATCTGGTGAAGGATACCCAGCTATGCCCTTACTTTGTGGATAAAGCACAGAGGTTAAGGATCATGTCTGAGGCCTTGCAGCCCCTGAACGATGTGAAGAACACAGGCCAGAGCTAGTCTCTCAAACCTTCCAGTATTTTTCTTCTCTTTGTTTTGTTTGTTTGTTTGTTTTGTTTTGTCTTGGTTTTTTTTTTTTTTTTTTTTTTTTGAGACCAAGTCTAACAAAAACCTGGCTGGCCTTGAACTCTGTGTAGTTTAGGATGGCTTTGAACACCTTCCTAATCCTTTGGTGTTTTCCCAAGTGTTGAGATTGCTGGCATGAGCTATCATGCCAGTCTTAGAATCTCTCATCTTTTTTTTTTTTAATTATTTTATTTTACATATATGGGTGTTTTGATTTTATGTACATCCAGTTTTGTTTTTTGGATTTTTCAAGACAGGATTTCTCTGTGTATGTAACCTGACTCTGTAGACCAGGCTGGCCTTGAACATGAAGATCCACCTTCCTCTGCCTGTTGAACACAGGCGTGTGTCACACCTGACTGGCTTGAATAGATATCTTTGTACCACATTCATGTCTGGTCCCCAGAGAGGCCAGAGTCCTTGGATCCCCTGAGCCCGCAGTCACTAAGGACTGTGAGCTATTATGTGGGTTTAGGATTAAACTGAGGTGCTCTGCGCAAGCCACAAGCGCTCTCAACTGCCAGACCATCTCTCCAGCCCAGAAGCTCTCATCTCAACTGACATCTTGTATTGTCTCAAAAAAAAAAAAAAGTTGATGGCGTTGTTGAGAATATTTTTATCTTCTACTAGAGCTTCCAAGCAGAACCCCACAAGGTTGGTGTTCTCCTTAAAGTCTTTTACTCAGTATTCTGTATGGCTGACCAGGACTGAAGAAGATAGAGTATAGAGAGGAGCCAACTTGAAGGGAATTGCAACTTTACACTAATACTAAATTTATTTTAAACGATTTTTAAAATTGTTTTATGTGTATGAGTGTTGCTTGTATGTCTGCACCATGTGTGAGTCTGTTGTCCACAGAGACCAGAAGAGGGCGTTGGATCCTTGGAACTGGAGTTAGAGGGGTTGTTAGCCACTGTGTGGGCACTGAGAACCGAACCCTGGTCCTCTGGAAGAGCAGCCAGTGCTTCTGACTGCCGAGGCACCTCTCCAGCCCAGACTGGCTCTTAATGGGGCTGTCTGATGGTTTTCTCATGATCAAACTGGGGTTGTGTGTATGGATTGGGAGACTGCAGAGGTCAGATGTCATTCTTACTACAGACCACTGTGACTTGTCACAGCTCGTCTATCTGAATTGGTGTTTGTCAGGCTTCTCCACTGAAGCTCTTCTTCTCACACTGCTCTTTGGGATGAAGTCATTTATGCAGCCAACCCACACACAGGGAGTGGTGAGTTCGAGTCACTTCCTAGGGGGTGTAGTGTTAGTCTTCTAGAGAGACTGTCTCTTCTCCCTCCGTTACTTGTTAATCATGCATTGCCTGAACAGAGTCACAGATACTGTGTACTTGAGATGACAGTCCATTAATATTTTTCCTTGGTGGTCAGGCTGTCTTCAGCTTTGCTGTGCAGACAGTTCCTTCCACACACTCCCATTGTGGGGCTTTCCCGTTGAGGGCTTCCTCACTTTCTGGCCCGATAAGATGCCTGATCTTGTATATTTTCAGACCGGTCTTAGGATCCAGGGTTCCCATTTTTCCAAGGAGCCTCCTTTTTGTTTGTTGGATTGTCTCTTAGAATAGATAGTATTGTTAATACGTTTTTTTTCTGCTGGGCAGTGGTTTTTTTCCCAGCACTTGGGAGACAGAGGCAGGCAGATTTCCGAGTTCGAGGCCAGCCTGGTCTACAAAGTGAGTTCCAGGACAGCCAGGGCTTTACAAAGAAACCCTATCTCGAAAAACCAAAAAAAAAAAAAAAAAGCAACACACACACAAGTTTTTTTTCTGATGCCCTTTTCCCAACAGTTGTTGCAACAAGTAGCCAGATAGTCCCATCTTTGCAATTCTGGAGCAGGAATGGGCTGGGATACAAAGAAAGTTGTGGTGGTGAGGAGGCCAGGCAGAGAGCCAGGGCTTGGGCATTTGGGTTCCTTTAGGTCCTGGGGCAGTACTGTGTGAAGTCAGAGCATCACCTGCAAGCGGTCAGGTCACTGTGCATCCGCATGAACTCTGTCTTTAGCAGGCTGTGGTTGAAAATGGCAGGCACCTTTCAGATAAACTGCTCATGTTCAGTTCCAGGAACATTGTCCCTGAGATAAATTAGTGCGTTTTCATCAGTAAACAAGTCGTATGTAGCTCAGCTGGCTTCTCTTCTAGTCTTTGAGCCTCAGTTTCAGGCTTAGGTCAGATGTGCCATCAGAGACTGCAGGCTCCTGAAATCCAGCAGCGTTCCTTCCTCCTGGTGAGGCAGTTGTGGTTTATTCCTAAGTGCTTTACTGCCCCAAGCTGCTTACAGCTCCGCCTAGGCATGGGTTAGTTATCTTGAATGTTTGGTAATGGAGTTGGTCCGCAGGCAGGTTTCTGGACCAGCTCAAGAACCTCCTCCTAGCTGCTGCTTAGACTAATCCCAGAAGATAGAATTCTAGATGAGGTTTTTCCCCCAGTGACCCATTTTCTCACTTAGTTCACAGGTTCAGTGTGAGAATTCACATGGTCTTGACATCGACTACCCTGCATATGCAATTAACACCTTTCCCTCTCTTTAAATTATGAATTTTGGTTTGCTTTTCATTTGAAACTGTTATCTAGAACATAATTTTATTACTTCCTGTTTCATGGTGTCATTTATGGAGCAGATTTAGAGCTTAGTATTACCTTTGTGTAATCAGAGAATGGTGTAGTAGTTACTACAGGTATTCTGTTGTAATCCCAGCACTGGAGAGGCAGGCTTCAGAGTAGGGACCTCTAGTGAGGTCACCCAAGTTTGATTCCAGTTGAGTTCCAGCCCAAGCCAAGGCCACATTAGTTAGGCCCTGCCTCCACAACAACAGCCGCAGACCCTAAGGATTTAGTATTCTAGTAGACCGAATCAACAGCTGTTCAGTGTGTTGCCTAGGTAATTCTTAAGCAGAAAAACTAAGCACACCTTATTTATTGGAAAGCAGGTAATATGTAATCAATTTTTTATTTTTAATTGTAGGAAAGTTAAAAAACATTTGCATCTAGCTTAGTGGTAACATGCCTTTAATGACAGCACTTGGGAGGTAGAGGCAGGCAGGTTTCTGAGTTCAAGGTCATTCTGATATACAGGGGGAGTTCCAGAACAGCCAGGGCTATACAGAGAAACCCCGTCTCAGAAAACCAAAACAAAAAGCAACATCTTTTGCTTGGATTATGGCAAGGAACTGAGGCAAGAAGGTTAACACAAACTCCAGGCCACCCAGTATTACAAGGCAGAACCCTACCTGGAAAACCAGTAAATAGATTAATTCATCATTTCAGCCCATAGACCTTTTGGGCTCTGATTACTCACTGAATTTGGCTCAGTTTCCTATTCCTTATTTTTGCTACCTACTGGTTTATATAATGGTGTTAGGGTTAAAGGATGTGCCTTTTTTTTGAAAGGGGGGGTTGGTTGTTTTGGGGTTTTTTTGTTTGTTTGTTTGTTTGTTTGTTTGTTGGCAAGACTTAAGAGCTTTGCTGTTAAATAACTACAGTTATTTTACTTGATAGAAGACTTAATTTTTTTAAGGAAAATATTAAGATCTGTTAGAATGCCCAGCAGTTTGTATGAATCAGTCCAACCTGAAAGTTCCAATTCCTTGGATTTTCAAGTATCCAAATAAAAACTCTCACGTGGTTGGATTAGTGCAAGATGATAAGGATAGAATTGCGATGTCCAAAGGAACACTAAACATCATTATCACACGTTATTTCTGGAAGGTGAATTTCATGTTGATGAAGGCAGTGGGTTGGGCTTGTGTGCAAGTCCCCTCATGAGGTAAAAATGAAATTCTGGTCAGCATGATTTAGCCAGTGCTAGACCAAATACTTCTGGAGTCTGATCAAGCAGTTTATTTTTCTAACTCATTTAAACAGTAAAATTTTGGGGAAAAGTTTCCACATGATCATAACAAAGCTTTAGGCATAGCTTTACCTCTTCAGCCAGACATTTGTAACTTTAACCATAAGAAGGAGTTCTATCAACAGTGTTCAGAATAAGGAGGGAGGGTTTGTAATAAGCATAAAGGTGGATGCTCTTGACCAAGGACTGGTCAGGGTTTGGGGTGGGGGGAGGGGTTCATGTTAAAGGCTCCAGAGAATAGTAGACCAGGTTGTGAGATGGCACTCGCTCCAGCCTTCCAGGTGAGCAGTGTCATTTCTTACCTTTGAAGAAAAAAGCCTGCATGTTTAACAATTCTGTTCCTCTAGTGCTTTTTGTTAGCAGTAGCCTCCACAGGTTGGGGCTGGAGAGATGGCTCAGCAGTTAAAAGCCTTTGTTTCTCTTGCAGAGGACCTGGGTTTAGTCCTAGCAGCCTCAAGGTACCACACAGCCATCTGTACTCCAGTTTCAGAGGATGTAATGTGATCATCTCCTGACCTCTAGACGCACATGTGTTACAAAGTAATAGGCAAAGTATTCATACACATAAAATAAATAAACCTTTTTAAAAAATACTTTTAAAAGGTGGGTCAGGCAAGAGAAATGGCTCAGAGGTTAAGAGCACTGACTGCTCTTCTAGAGGTCCTGAGTTCAATTCCCTGCAGCCCCGTGGGGCTCATAACCATCTATAATGGGATCTGATGGCCACTTCTGGTGTGTCTGAAGACAGTGACAGACTACATAAAATAAATAAATAAATCTTAAAAATAAATAAATGGGGGGGGCTTCATTCAGCCTCTGGTGATGCATTGGGTCGTTGCCCTAGAATGAGCTCAACTTGTGATGGTTTTCCAGATGTCCCGGAGCAGTCAGAGCACGTGGTTCTTCCTGGTTGTAGTGGAGCACAGTTTGGAGGAGACATTAAACAGGGTTCACTCCTCTAAGTACCAGTTGGAGATAGGAATTGTGGAGTCCTTAATTTATGTCACAAATCACCCCACGCAGCACTGCTACCATGCTTTAGTAAGAATGTTATGACCTCGGGACTTTCGGGGAGTGGAGGGGGCTAGAAAAGGGGAAATCATTTGAAATGTAAATAAATTATATTGAATAAAAAAAATTAAAAAAAAAAAAAGAAAAAAGAAAAAAAAAAGAATGTTATGACCTATATCTAAGTCCTTTTATAATCTGGAAAGGCTCCTTTCATTAAATTAAAAAAAAAAATCATTGAAGGACACTTTTAATATTCTAGGAGAAAGTAAGGTGATCATAATCTCTCATCTAGGAAATAGGTGGTTGGGCAAATGTGTGCCCGGTCTTGTTAAATCAAGGTATTTGCAGTGACCTGGTCTCCTTCCTTGCCTGAGCATGGAGAAGATAAAAATCTCTGATTTATTGTTGCTGTACGCTTAACACTTACTCCCTGCTGTCCTCTACTGGTTCTCTGACAAATACATCTTATCAACCTGCAGTTCTTCTCCCTTTAGATTAAACTAGTACCATAAGCAATAATGAAATCTCTTGTATCAAATTCACTTTTAAAAAGTCTGTGTTGTCACAGACATCATTCATAGGAGACTGTTAAGTTTTTTCAGATTTATTTTATTTTATATGTATGCGTATTTTATCTGCATGTATGTATGCCATATCACATGTATACCTGGTGCCCGGGGATATCAGAAGAGGGTGTCATAGCCTCTGGAACTGGACTTAGGGGTAGTTGTGAGCTCACATGTGGGAGCTGGGAATCATACCCAGGTTCTCTGAAAAAGCAACAAGTGCTCTAAACTTATAAACCACTGAGCTATCTCTTCAGTCTGCCTTCTGGAACTTTCTTTAAGAGTTGTCAGTGTGTTTTTGGGAGGCTGGCTGTAGGAAACTGAGTGCTTTCTGGGTGGGTGAACTGATGATCACGGAAGGAGGTGTGGTACCACCCTGCCTATCTTAGTTTGGTGTTTGATTAGTTTTCAGACCTTTTTGTTGAATAATTACAGTCAGGGTGGATCAAACAGTTTGTGTGTTTACTTGCTTGATTTTTTTCCTTAATTTATTTTTCAGGAAAAGTATCCCCTGAACAGAGACTTTAACGAATGTTTAGGGGCAACTTTGTCAAGATCGTTACCATTGGCTGCCTGCTGATCTAAGATCTGAATGCAGATGAGCAGGCCTACAACCATTTGAGAGGATTGTCATTTGCTCTGAATCTCTTCACCTCTCTTCTTCCCTTCATCTTTTAAGTTTCAGCGTATTCTCCCAGAGTCACCCTGGCCCTGTGATCTCTGCAGCCGAAGCAGTGTCTCTTTGTATTGCATTCCATCCTTCTTTCTGTGTCTTGTTTCCAGCTTCATTTTGGTATAACTGGTAAAATAAAAGTTGTGTATACAGTGCTGGTACTTTGTATAACAAGTTAATAAGCATATTTCATCACTTCATATCAAAAGCCAACACATCACAAAAAGGTGTCTACCATCATTAATCCTCAAGGAAATGCAAAACAAGGAAGGAAAGAAGAAAGAAAGAAAGTAAAAGGCTTTCTTATTTCTTACCCACTGGCCACAGATCTTAATACCTTACATGTTTTACAAATTCATGGATGGAATGAGTGGCAGAGACACTAATCTGGTATTACCTGGGTATCTTAGGGTCTGTTGCTGTGAAGAAACACCCTGACCAAGCCAACTCTTATTAAGGAAAACATTTAATTGGTGCTAGTCCATTATCATCATGGCAGGAAGCATGGCGGCATCCAGACCGACATGGTGCTAGAGAAGGAGCTGAGAGTTCACATCTTGATCCACAGGCAGCGAGGAGGAGACTGAGATCCACAATGGGCGGAGCTTGAGCATAGGAGACATCAAAGCCTGCCTCGCAGTGACTTACTTCTCCAACAAGTCCACACTTCCTA
Source organism: Apodemus sylvaticus (assembly GCF_947179515.1). Lineage (NCBI taxonomy): Eukaryota > Metazoa > Chordata > Mammalia > Rodentia > Muridae > Apodemus > Apodemus sylvaticus. Next base: position 36,988,697 of record NC_067477.1, read on the forward strand.
ATAGTGCCACTTCCCATAGCCAAGCATCAAACTCATGAGTCTATGGGGCCATACCTATTCAAACCACCACACTGGTATTATTAGAGAATTTAGGAGTTTTACTAACATATCCTTTCAAAATTATCTAAGAAGTTAACTTTCTTTAGTTATCATTTTTTCCAAAATAAAATAGCTTTATTATTTTTGATGCTAAGTAACATATGACTTTGTAGAAAATTAAGAAAATAGAAGGACTATTTTAAAAAAAAAAAAGGCTGATTTGAGTTGGATTCCCAGAATCCCCCTGGTAGACAATCAGTTTTCATAAGTTGCCCTTACTCTTCTGCATGTGTGTTATAGCCCCTGCCCCTTATTAGAAATCAATATATATGGAGAAAGAGAGTACTATTTACCATTCAGAATTAACTACTTGTTTTGTTTGTTTTGTTTTGTTTTCGAGACAGGGTTTCTTGGTATAGCCCTGGCTGTCCTGGAACTCTCTGTGGACCAGGCTGGCCTCCAACTCAGAAATACACCTGCCTCTGCCTCCCAAGTGCTGGGATTACAGGCATGCACCACTACTGCCTGGTAAAAATTACTCTTTAAAATGGGCTTCTACTTAGCCTACTATATATATACAGTCGTACACGCCTGTGAGTTCAAGACCAGCCTGTTCAACACAGTTTCAGAATGGCCAAAACAAAAAGTGCTTTTACTTCCATGTATGATTGAACAAAAGAAAATATATCAGTATTTTTATATGCCTAGAATGTAAATATTCATATAGCATTTTGAATCCTTACACAGATAGTGTGTGGTGTGCTCCTTTCTTCCTTGCTGTCTCTGAGCTCTTGGAGCGTCAGCTTTGTGTTGGGACAGAGCATCTGAAGCTCCCGCCTCCGCAGTCCCCACGAGCTGTCAGGACCACAGTGGCAGGGTCCTGGGAAGACTGCTGTCTTCAGAAGAGAGCGGTGGTGGTTGCTGGTTAGGTTGACTTTGTACTTTGGGTCTGGATTTGCTATGCGTTTTAAGACACCAACAGCTTGGGAAATGAGATGTTTGGGGCTGGAGAGTTGTTTTAGCAGGTAAGAGCACTTGCTGCTCTTCCAGAGTACCTTGGTTTAATTTCCAGCACAAAATTAGCAGTTCATATCTGTCTGTAACTCCAGTTTCAAGGGATTGGACACAGTCTTTTGGTCTCCGTAGGTACCAAACAGACACATAGTACACAGACATGCATGCAGCAGGCAAAACACACATACACATTAAAATAAAGAAGGTTCGTTTTTTGTTTTTTCACAAGGTCTCTCTGTGTACCTCTGGCTGTCCTGGAATTCACTATGCAGACTAGGCTGGTCTTGAACTCACGGAGATTTTTCTGCTGGTATTGAAGACATGTGCCACCACACACAGCTAAATAGTTTTTAAAAAAATAATAATAAGGTGTTTTAATTTATCCACTTAACACATATGAAGAATGTGATGGGTCCAGGTTGGTGGCACATACGTTTAATCCCAGTACTCTGGAGGCAGAGGCAGACAGATTTCTTGTCTCATCTATATAGCCAGGATTGTATAGCCAGGCCCTGTCAAATAAATAAAGTGTTGAATCACAATTTCTTTGAAAAATGACTAAAATGTAAACTTTTATAACATACTAAATATATTTATAAATACAAATGGCGTGAATGCTTATGTGTGTGAGTGCTTAAATCGGCTGTGCATATGAGCTAGATGCCTTTCTTTACTACCTGCTAAGTTGAAGAGCTAGGAGGATGAGAACTGAAGGTTATCATCTGCTACATAACAGATTATTCAGGGGCAGCCTAGGCTACATGTCAACAGAAAGGTCAGAATATGCACTACTCAATTTTACTTTTAAGATTTCACTTCTAGACTGGGCATGTCTTTAATTTCACACTTAAAGACTGGCAGGTCTCTCTGAGTTTAAGGCCAGTCTGTTTATATAGTGAATTCCAGGGCTAGGTAGGGAGACTTTGTCTTTAAAAAAAAAAAATCCCTTTTTACCTATAAAAGACTTCTACTTTAACAGATGGCATTAGCATCTTGAGTTTAATGTCAGGAAGCTACCCCTTTGAGTTTCACGTTGCAAAGTAGCTGCCTCTCTTAAGTGAGGAGTGCCCATGCGCACCTGCAGCCTGGGATCTGGTTCCTTAAATCATTGTGTCACCTCCGTGCTTTACACGCGGCCACTTACCGAGGCATGCCCTTTGTCTGTTCTTGTAGGTGACACTTCACTAATGGAGGGAGCAGTTTAAGTTTGGAGGACTGCTGTGCCCCACCAGGAAACAAGTCATCCTTTGTAAATGACGTCTTTCTGAAGAGAAAGTCTGGTTTCCCCACTATGTCTAAGATTCATTTTTTATTTTTAATTGACTGTGTGTATGTGTATGAGAGAGAACACATGGGTACATGTGTGTATGTCTGTGTGTACATGTTTGTGTGTGTTCGTGTTCAGGTGCTTGAGGAGGAGAGAGGCCTAAGATCCTCTTGAAGCTGGAGTTACAGCTGCATCCCCGACCCCTGGCTGTCTTTTTATGTCATGTCTGCCTCCCCAGTGTCTATAATTGCCCTTCCTCACAGTCCTTTACTAAGGAACTGTTCTTTATTTCCTCTTTAGATCACAGATTCTGCTGGCCATATTCTGTATGCCAAAGAGGATGCAACTAAGGGGAAGTTTGCCTTCACCACGGAAGACTATGACATGTTTGAAGTGTGTTTCGAGAGCAAGGGTAAGCAGTCACAGTGTCCCTGTATGAGGCCTCTCCTCCAGCTCTCCGTCAGAGCCACCTGCTACAGGGGGCGCTCGATTCCCAGCTTCATTTGGTTCTGTTTATTCTCATGCAGAGATGAGGGCTTGTAGCCTTTGATGCATTTTTAAAATATTATGTGTGTGGAATAAAGGGTTGGTGAAGTATAGCGCAGAGGTTTCTAGGGCAGTGGAGCCTCCTGTCTGGAACTGTGATGTGTAAGCATTATGGTACATTTATTTGACCATCGCATGTGCTATGGGTGACAATGTATCCATGCGGATTCATCATCTACAGACTGTTCCCATAGCAGACACTGGAAATGAGGAAGGCTCTCCTGTGCAGTGGTAAGGGCCTTTAGAACTGGAGAAATCTTGACTACTTTCTATTAGTTTTGCTGTGTACCTAAATCTGCTGATAGAATTTAGAAAGGCAAAAAATAGGTTATCCGTTTGCTAAACAAATGCAGGGAGAGATATTACTAAGTTTTGTTGTTTGTTTGTTTGTTTGTTTTAAAACTTTAAAGATCCTTTAAGGCCTTCAAATCAGCCAAGGAAATAGGATAACTATTCTGCACAAGAAATTGTGTAATATATAAACTCAGATCAGCCAGAGGCCATGCCTTTGCAGTTTACTTGGGCTTGGAAAATGTTAATGTCTTACACTGTGATACACAGAGATGGAAGACTTCAGTAGACAGAGAAGAGGTATAGACAAGACCCAGGTACCCTATGTACCTACAATCCAGCACTCAGGCCAGCAGATTGCTGTGGGGTTGAGGCCATCCTGGCCTACAGTGTGAGAGCATCTTTAAAAACATATTTTGAAAAAAAATTAAAAACAAAACAAAAGTAGGAGAGAAAAGGCAGGGTTTTGTTATTTGGGTTTTTTTGTTTTTGTTTTTGGTTTTTTTGCCATAGTAGAAATTGAACCTAGGGCTTCGGATTTTCTGGGTGGTACTCTGTTACAGAAATAAAATATATTCCTAGACCAAGAGAGAGAGGATCCGACCACTTAGACCAAGAAGACAAAGAGCTATTTAAGTTTATTTACTTCACTATATGGCCCAGGCCAGTCTTGAATTCCCGGTGGTCCTTCTGCCCTCACACCTCCTAAGAGCTGGATGCAAAGTGTGTGCCACCACTCCTACGCCCCTACCTTCAAGGTTAGAGCTGGAACCCAGGGCCCAGGGCATGGAAGGCAAGTTCTTTACCACTGAGCTATAACCTGACGCAGTTGGCTTTCTGCTGCTGTGATAAATACTAACCAAAAGCACCCTGAGGAGGAAAGGGTTTATTTCATTTACAGCTTCAGTCCTTCATAAAGGGAAGGCAGGGCAGGAACTGAAGCAGAAGCCATGCAGGACTGATGCTCACTGACCTGCTCTCCATGGCTTGTTCAGCCTGCTTTTTATGCTACCCAGGAACACTTGCCCGGGGATGGCACTTCGGATGCCCTCCCACATCATTAATTAATGGAGAAAATGCCCCGAGACTACCTAGAGGCAATCAGATGAGGGCATTTTCTCAACTGAGGCTTCTCTTCCCAGATGACTCTGTCTTGTGTCAAGTTGAGAAAACAGTAACCAGGACATCACCTCAGGTTTTATTTATCTATTTACTTATTTATTTATAGAATTTATTTTATGTATGTATGCCCACATGGCATGCCTATTGTCTGAGAAGGCCAGAAAAGGTCATAGTATATCCTGGAATCTAGAATTAAGGATGGTTGTTTAGTACCATGTGGGTGCTCAGAACCAAACCCAAGTCCTGTACAAGAGCAACAAGTATTCTTAACTACTGACCCATCTTTCCCACCTGTCTCTCATCCTTGTAAATAAAGGAGAAAAAGCAAAGGTTTTTATCACATTTATGGGTAATGTCACTCTCTGGAGTACTCATGGGATTTGGGCAAAGAGGCGATCCTGGCTGTAGACTTGTTGGTTTAGTATTCAGAAAGCACCTATGGATGCTTTAGTTTTGAATTTGTGGGGTTATTTAGTTTGGGATGAGTTTTGGTGTTACTCATCTATTTGGGTATTTAAAATTTTTTTGCATGGCTCTATGGTTTGTGTGTGTGTGTGTGCATGCCCTGAGCATTTGTATGTGTGAGTGCGTGCTGCAGTACATATGTGACCGGAGAACAGCCCTGCAGGTCTTGGTGCTTGCTTCCACCTTTGTTGCCGAGCACAGCTGGTATCCCGAGAGCTCCAAGGCTTTCTGGACCTGGCTTAGTCCCACGCCATAGAGCACTAGAATTACAAACATGCACTGCCGTGTCTGGAGTTACACGTCAGGTTCTGGAGATTTGAACTCAGGTCTTAATGTTTACGGAGTATCTCACCTATAGTGTTTTTCTCTTGCTTTCCAGTAGATCTTTTTAGTCTCTCCAAAAGTTGTTCTTTATTGTCATTTAAGCATACTCAGCCATGCATATTTGGCTTATACCTACAATTTCAGCACTTGGGAAGTGAGGACAGGAGAATCAGGAGATCGGTCAGATTTAGTAGCTACATAGTGAATTGTAGGCTAGCCTGGGCTATGTAAGACCCTGTGTTAAAAGGCGGGGAGGAGGGCTGGTGAGATGGCTCAGTGGTTAAGAGTACTGACTGCTCTTCCAAAGGTCCTGAGTTCAAATCCCAGCAACCACATGGTGGCTCACAACCATCTGTAATGTGATCTGATGCCCTCTTCTGATAAATAAATAAATATTTAAAAAAAAAAAAAAAGGCGGGGAGGAGGCAAGAGAGATGGCTTATTGGCTAAAAGTGTTTTCTATTCTCCTAAAGGAACAGAGTTCTGATCCTAGCACCACTTGTAACTCGAGCTCCAGAGGATCTGACATACTCTTCTGGCTTCCCCACTCAAACACAGTGTTCACATTTTAACTACAGCTGGAATTCAAGTGTGTGTGCATATGTCTCTGTCCATTCTACATTACCATCAGATCATTTGAAGGCAGACATTATACCTGATGCAGTTCTAGCTCCATCAGTTTTGTTTGAGTTGACTTCAGCCAGTTTCAGAAAATCTCTGCTCTCTCAGGCAGCAAAGGGTACAGTAACATTTCTTTGGCTAATGACATCAAGAAAGCCCAGTGCTTAAATGGCACTAGATTTGCCTAAGACTTCTAATTTCATGCAGGCAGTTTTTAATTCTTTAAATAGTAAAACCCAGGAAATTGTGGACCATTTTCTGGGAATTTTTGAGTCTGCCTTTTTCCTGCTTAGAATCTTAATTCAGATTGGCTAAATCAGGTAAGTTCTCTACTATCATTGCTACATTGCTTGGGCCTTTTATCCCAAATAGACATTTTCCTTCTAAGACTCATCCCTGAGAGTTATACTTAGACTATAAATTTGGCTTTTGTTTTTGTCTTTGTTTTTAGCTTTTCTCTCGAATGTTTACTGGGAATATCCCTAAAACTTTTGATTCACCGATTAGGCTGAATAGGCTTTGTCTTGGAAAACGTTTGGATCAAAGTCGAATATTAGATAAAACCTATATTTTTGATGCTGAGGTTTGCTTTAAGTAATCTAAACCTAGCATGTGCAGTAATCCTAAAAGACCTGGACAACCTCAGAATCTGGGAGAGCTTTGCTCTTGAGATGTAGAAATGGCGCCCACTCCGTGTAGATGTGCACACCACTCAGCTTCCGACGAGTGCGGTGAGAGGCTGTGAGTCTCCTTTTTTGTAGTCTGCCCTCTGTGCCAGTCACAGTCTCTTGTGTCCTGCTCAAGATGTTTGCCAGCAGCATGCTCTGCCTGCTTTCCAGCACCCAGCACAGACGGAGGCTTTGTCTGCGGTGCTGGTGATTTTAGCCAGGACTTTGCTGCTGCAGAATGGGGGGGCGGAGTTATGACTGCTTCCTTCTATTGAGCAGATAGGGGTTAGGGAGAGGGAGGGTGGGTGGGTGATTTCCCGGAATTTTAAGTATTCTACACAATGAATCTTTTGATTTCTTTCTCAGGAACAGGGCGGATACCTGACCAACTCGTGATTCTAGACATGAAGCATGGAGTAGAGGCAAAAAATTATGAAGAGGTATGTACTGCTCCAACAGGCAGAGGAGGGCGTGGCACTCAGGGCTGGGAAGCGTGTGTGACCTAATCAGGCCAGTGGTCACACTTGGCCCACAGACTGTGGTATTCTCAGCAGTCATGTGACAACCAGCTATGGTCCTGGTGATACAAAAGGCTGTATTAACAGACTTGAACAATAATTCTGGCTGTGTTTATAACCAATGAACTAAACCAGCCGTCTGTACAGATGTGTGTTGGTATGGTAGAGTTCAGTGATGCCATTCACATTCTGGGGCAGAACACACACACACAAGTTTTTAAATAGAATTCAGTCAAAAGAAAGATTTTTTTTTAATTCCTAAGATATCCCCTTCCCTCACCTAAACCAACAAGTAGGTTTAGACTCAAATGCTGATGAGTCTTGAACAGCTGTGCTGTTTTTTGAGAAACAGCAGCCAAAAAATAACTTCCAATTAAAGTAAAGGAGGAAAGCAGGGTGGTACAGCTGCAAGAGGGAAGGGATAGTAACAATGAGGAGAGGGGCTGGAGAGGTGGCTCAGCGGTTAGAGCACTGGCCGTTCTTCCAGAGGATCTGGGTTCAATTCCCAATGCCACATGGCAGCTCACAACTGTCTGTGACTCCAGCTTCAGGAGTTCCAACACCCTCACACACACAGACAAATACTCAAGAAAAACACCAATTCACATTAAATAAATAATTTAAAAAAATAATGAGTAGAAATTTGAAGGAGGCTCTTGGGATGCACACCTGTGATGCCGGCTCTTGGGAGGTAGAGGTGCAAGTCACCACAGTGGGCGGCCGGGCTTGCCTGCTTGGCAAGTTCTAGGTCAACCTGCAAGACACTGTCCCACAAAGGGGGGGGGGGGGCAGTCATTTTATTCTGGTAGGAAATCTTACAGATGTTTGGTGTATCTTAACTATATTAAGAAAGGTTGCTTAAAGTGATTAGGAAGAATTTGAAAAATGATGAACAGACATTGCTCTGTCAAGATTTTGGGAAGAAAATGTCCTAAATTGGAAGCAGACAGGAAGTAATTGGCCATTTGTACATCAGGAAGTGGTAGCAGAGTATCTGTAAGTCCACAGCTTTTCCTCTGATTTCTTGTTCATGTGTTCAATTGAGTGAAACCAGAGTTACTCAGAAGCAGTTGCTAGAGCAAGCAAGTGACACAGTGACGAATATCAGATGGCTCCCAGGGGAGGCTGAAGGGCTTGTATTGCCAGGATTGTTTAATTAAAAGAAATAAAGGAGAACCTCTTTAATTGATGAGTTTAAAAGTGAAAAAACAAGTTTTCCGGTTTCTCGAGACAGGGTTTCTCTGAGCGCTGGTGTCTTGGAACTCACTCTGTGGTCAGGCTAGCCTCAAACTCACAGGCTGGCTCTCTGCCTCCCACATGCATACCACTCCTACCCAGAAAAAGTAAAATAGTAACTTTTCAAGATTCTGAAGAATCTTGTTAACTGTTAGAAGATAACATGTTAAACTGTTATTGTGAGATAGAAAATACTAGGAAAAAAATTTTATTTTTTGAGAAATTGTATGTATATACACAATGTATTTTGACTACACACCCTCCTCTCTGTTCTGATGCCCCAGACCCTCTCAGACATGACTCTTAACTTCCTGTCTTTTTTCTTTTTTTTTTATAGCCCATTGAATCTAGTTCAGTGGTTTTCAACCTTCCCAATGCTGCGACTCTTTAATACAGTTAGTTCCTCATGTTGTGATGACCCCAACCATAAAGTTATTTTTGTTGCTACTTCAGAACTAATTTGCTGCTATTAAGAATTGTAATGTAAATGTTTGTGTATTCTGATGGTCTTAGGTGACCCTGTGAAAGGGTCCTTTGATGCCCCCAGATGTCGTAACTACTGGACCAGTTAGTGCTGTCAGTAATGTCCTATGCACATGGGGCCTGGGCCTGGGCACCCAACAGTGGCCACACTCCCAAAAAACACAGCCATCTACAGCTAGTAGCTCCTCAGCTGGGTTTCGTACTCCTGAGACCTTCCCTTATCCGTGCTGGAATTTTGACTGGCTTGATGTTGTTCAGGTCTTGTATAGCTGCTGTGAGTTCATGTGCTCCGGGGCCATGTCATGTCTAGAACACAGCATTTCACGGCACGCCTCGTCCACTAGACCTTCATTCTTTCTGACTCTTCCACTGTGTTCCCTGAGCCTTGGGGTGTTGAATTAGAAGAATAGTACAATGTTTGCAGTGTGCTGTTACTGCTGCTTTTCCTACCCTTGCATCATTCAATGAAACGGACAGAGTGCTTCCCACCGTATGACTTGGTAACTCTGTTCTGGCATCAAGCGTCTATGTATTAAATAACAGGGTACCTGATGCCCTGTTAAACCAGAGACAGCGTATATTCTCCCCCAAACAATGGCGTCACTGTGGCTTCGTGTAAAGGACGGCGGGAATGCCTTTATCATGCCTCGGGAGTCGCAGTTCCCAGCATTCCAGTATCCTTAGGTCTTACTAACACTGGAAAAGGATTTTGTCTTTTTTGACCTTCTGCTTAATATAAGAGGGGAATCCCTAGAGGAAAGGAACTGCACCACTTCCTTTGCCTGCTTCCTGCTTCAGATGTCTGGCATGTCCTACGTTTTTTTTTACGCACATGATTACAACACAGCTCTAAGGTTCTGCTTCATAACCACAAATTCTTCCCCACTACTTTCTTTAATGACTTCCCTCCTCCCAGCTCCCAACACCAGCCCAGATTGAGGCAAAGGCCTAGAGTGGCTATGACAGGCCAAAATCAGTCCTCTTTTGAGTCTGCGGCTCCTAGACTTTTTGGGCCTAGCTTAGAAATGCTGTGGCTTATCCCAGGCTAATAACTCCTGTGCTGAGATAAGGGTAACAGAAACATTTTGTTCCCTAGTTAGTTAATTGCCAGAGAGCACTGAGTATATTTAGAGATTTTGAAACATTGATTTTTAAGCTCTAGAGATAGTGGACATCCTTTATCTCAAAAGGATTTGGACCATTTGGTATCAGGAAGGCAGCACACATCTTCACATCTAACATCTCAGGCATGTGGACTCAGTTCTGAAGGCCTCTGATGTCCTGTAAAATGTAGTAATGCCTTAGGATTTGAGACAGACCCTCACCATGTAACCTAGGCTGGCCTGGAACTCAACTAGGTAGCTCCCCTGGCTGAGTTCAAACCATCAATTGTTTTATTCTCAGCCTCTGCCTGAGGTATTAGGACTGCCAGCCTGTATCACCACACCCAGCTTAATCAGTGTCTTAACATTGGGTCAAAGTAGCACAATAGCCTATTTGAAGTGTTGTGAGGGACTTAGTAAAATTGCTATATAGTTTAATATAAAGTATTTTATATTTGGGAGACAGAATACTGGCTGTAATGTAAAGGGTACTCTGTACACAGAAATAGATGTTTGGTCCCTTGTGTTTTAAGGACTTCTGCGACTGCCTTGCCTCTGCCCCTTAGATGGCAGCATCTCTTAGATTCAGTTTATGAACCTACCCTTTTTTTTTTTTTTTTTTGGTGTTTTGGATTTGGGTTTTTTCAAGACAGGGTTTCTCTGTATAGCCCAGGCTGTCCTGGACCTCACTCTGTAGACTAGGCTGGCCTTGAACTCAGAAATCCACCTGCCTCTGCCTCCCAGAGTGCTGGGATTACAGACATGCGCCATCACCGCCCCGCTTGTTTTGTTTTGTTTTAAAGCATCTTGTTCTTTCGTGAACTGGAGTAGCTGTTTGCAGAGATAGACTCCCTGATTGTGTAACTGGGGGACAAAGGCAGTTTGTCCCCTAACTCCTGACTGCGTATAACCTTTCTTCCTGTAGATGTCCGCATTTTCAACAGGAGGAAGTCCTGTTTTAGCTAGATTCTATTAGTATGCTATTCTATCCGTAGCTGTCCCCAAGCATAGTTGAGACTTCCCAAGTCTCACGCTAAAGACTTCCCAAGGGTTCTGATTCTCCAAGTGCTGTAGGAAGGAGGGACTCTGCTTCCATACACCAGCTGCGTAGTCTGAGTTAAAGGACAGGACAGGAGTAAGGCACGTGAACCCAGGCTGAAAGGGTTTTATCTCCTTTCTCCGAACCATCCTGGACACTACCAGTGAGAGCTTTGCAGTTCGGTGCTTGAAGTCGGCGCTGTCTATGGCGCTAGTCGGATAGCTCTTGGCCCTCTGAACTGCTGTGAACTGCTTGTGATTTGCACCTCCCCTGTGCTGGAGATTGGCCCTTGAATCATGTTCTTTATCTTTACCTTGTGTTAGACTTCATGTCCCTCACATTATTGTTTAGCCTTAGGAGCGTATGGGAACTGATTTGGCTTTTTGAGGCAGGTCATAAGTAGCACATTAATTTGAGTGAAGCAGGAGGCTTTTTCAGTGGATCTTGAAGCAGTTGAGCTTATTTAATTTTAGTTTTTTGCTTGCAGATTAGTGATCTTCTCAGTACCTGTATAGCTGAGTCTGGGAACTCTGGATTTAAGTAATCATCAGAGTGGCAAACGTAGATGCATTTTAGGAACCGCTTAATTCATTGATGCTCTGAAGGCGCATAGATAGGGAAAGGCCGCATGGCTTTAGTTTCTTCTAAGCAATGTGAGCTAGTCACATTAGAGTGGCAGATACTGAGGGCTTTCTCTGGGCATTGGACTTTGTGGAGAAAAGGTACAGAGCATTCTTCGAACACAGAGCACTTGCTTAAGGAGCCACAGTACTTGAGAAAGCTGGCTCCTTTGAAGCCTGTACTGGTTATAGGTAATCTCATTCAGCTGGACCTGAGATACAAGTCAGAACTGTGTCTGAATGGGATAGTGTAGGAGTGAGTGCTCCTGGTGCCAGTGGTAGCTTTAGGGTTAGGGGGAGAGAACTGTAGTGGACAGGAGTGACAGGAGAATCTTCATGGTTAGCACTGAAGGTCAGTAGGTCTGGGTAGAATGATACTGTATGTTCTGACTTCAAGGATTATGTTCTTTAGTTTGGTCTTACAGCCCAACTGCAGTTTTGATGCTAAATAAATGCCTGAGCCTGGCTAGAGATTCAAGAGACCATCTTAGTCTAATATGGTCTGCCACTCAAAATTATGGTCTGCCACTAAAAAGTGAGTGACTGGAACGCTTAGTTTACTCCTCTGTAAGATGATGGACTCCTAAAATGAGTACCTAGTTCCTCTAATACTCTTTGAGTATTTAATGGTTACAAGCAACATATCAGGAGAATGGCACCCCCTAGTGGAATACTTGTTTCACACTGTAATGACCTGCGTTTATCAAGCTGGGGGGAGGGGGGTGGGACACACACCTTATTTTCAACCTTAGAAGAAGCACTTCTTAGAAGAAGACTTCATGAAACATGCAAGCTTGTGTTCTTCTAGAACTTGGAGCATTAATTCAGGCATTTAGACAAGCAGGACAGCCATTAGGGGTGGTGGTAGGTTTTCTTTTCCTTTTACAAAAGTGTTCATTTTTCTTACTTGCAGCCCTGGGGATCAACCCAAGGCTTTTGCATGCTAATGAAGCTTGGTCCCAACCTTGAGAGCTCACTTTTATTTTTTTTATTTATTTATTTTTGGTTTTTCAATGTCCAGGAACTCACTCTGTAGACCAGGCTGGACTTGGAACTCAGAAATCCACCTGCTTCTGCCTCCCAAGTGCTGGGATTAAAGGTGTGTGTCACCACCCCCGGCCGAGAGCTCACTTTTATATCTGCACCGACTAGTGTGCAGAGTTATTGATGCTTAGCCCGGGCAAGTGAAGAGAGTCTTCTGGAGAACGCACTTGGTATCCCTCTTAAAGTTTTATGCTTTCGCTAGGCGAAACATGAGACTAGTAGCAGTGGGAGAACTGGAAAGTTCTTAGACCTTACTAGTTTGAGAAATTTAACCAAACCCTCTGACCTAGTATAATTGTTCACCTTTTATTCATCCATTTATTTGTTTGTTTGTTTATTTTTAAATAGGATCTTTCATGTAGCCTAGACTCTCTGCAGATTTATGTATGATAGACAAGGCTGCCCTAGAACCTCAGATCCTCCTGATTTTGTGTGTGTGTGTGTGTGTGTGTTTTCTCACTCTATAACCCAGGCCAGCCTCATTCACAGCAATCCTTAGCATACATACATACATACATACATACATATAATAATGTATATACATATATATTTCTAGCTGTTGGAGCACAACCACAGTTTCACTTCCAGTTCCTTTTTGCAAGTTTCTATTTGGGGACCCTTAAATAATTGATGTCTAAGAAGTTTCATACTGTTGCCTTTCTCTGTCTCATTCAGGAAGCTTTGGATGGGGAAGTGCAGAGCAAGAGGGAAGATGTTAAACAGACTAACGGACTAAGTTTGGTTTATTATATGTCTTATTAGTACCTTTTCTTGGTTTTTTTGTTTGGTTGGTTTGGGGTTTTTGCTTTTTGTTGTTGTTTGAGATGGGATCTCACCATGTAGCCCTGGCTGTCCTGGAACTCACTATATAGACCTGCCAGGCTTTGAACTCACAGAGATCTGCCTGCTGCTGCCTCCCAGGTGCTGAGATTAAAGACATGTGCCACTGCTCCAGGCTTTCCTTGGAGAATTTTGTGCAGATAAATGCTAGGTTAATGGCAACCCTGGACCTTCAGCTAGAAAAGCTATAAAACTGTAAACATTGTATATCTTCTAATAGGGTCTGAAAAATCTTATGCTAAGTTGGTAACTATAGCTGTCTCTGAAAGGACACCGAAGAGCTGTCAAGGTAGAGTTAGGATAGTTTTTTGAGCAAATGTATGATGTCTCTTGTCTCATGATCAAGCCAAGGGTTCTATGACATACATATGCAAAACTTGTTAGTGTTTTGGTTTTGTTTCTGAGTTACTCTGCTACTGTAGGAACACATGCTTTCTTCTTCTATGTACCTTTGACCTAATGTGACTCTTGAAGCTGCTATGCTATGCTAACTATAGTGTCTGTTGCCTACCAAAGAATGAAAAGGCAATGTAAAGTGCTTTATTATAGTCGGGAACGTGGAGAACAGACTCTCCTCCTTCACAGCCTTCCCCTGGGCTGTTTGCTTTGCTGGAAGCCGTGCACAGGCTCTGCTGCTCTCCAGCTTTTTTGAAGACAGGATGTCTGACTCGCTTTAAACTCGCTCTTTCAGCTGGGCTGGCAGCCCTTGAGCTCTGCTCTCTTCATGTCTCCACCCTACAATGCAAAACTGAAGTTTCTAGAATGCATCACCATGCCCAGCTTTAAAAACATGGATGCTGGAGATGAGCGCAGGTATTGCTTGCATAGCAAGTGATCTTACCGCTGCGTCATTTACAGCGTCTCCATAGCCTTGTTTGAAGTCTTTCTTTTGTACACTAGGCTAACCTTGTCCTGGAGATCTTCCTGCTTCTGCCTTCTGAATGCTGGGTTTACATGAATCACTACTGCACATATCTTAAAGAAATCTTAATCAAAAGTAAAGATCTAAGGTGGAAAAGTATAGTTCGTAGAAGAAGGCAGAAAGCCAAATTTTAAAATATCTTAAGATGATTGACAGAAGACTTAAATGTGTATACAAACACGTAGATGGTGCATTCTGTTCACACCCCTGCCCCACTTCTTTTGGCCTCCTTCCAGCACTGGCTCACTCCTGCCTTACACTACTTTACAGGTATAGTACAGTGCAAGGCTGCTCCTCCAGATGGCTTTGTTTTGTTTTGTGCTTTAGTGTTTGTTCTTTATTTGAGCAGTTTTTCCAGGAAGCTGGGTCCTAATTCTGATCTTTTCCAGATTGCAAAAGTCGAGAAACTCAAACCACTGGAGGTGGAGTTACGGCGACTCGAGGACCTTTCAGAGTCCATTGTTAATGACTTTGCCTACATGAAGAAGCGGGAAGAGGAGATGAGGGACACCAACGGTGAGTGGGGTAGCTCTCCTTTCTCAGTGAGTCAACTGTAAAGGAGACAGATTCCGGACATTGAATATTAACGTACACATTTCTCAGTTTGGGAGAAGTGGAATATGATTTAGAGAAAGAAAATTGCTTCTTTAGGGCTATTGTTACTAAAAGGTTATTAGCTGGCAAGGTTTTCAGAAGAATGAAATTTTCTTTTGTGATATGTAATGACCATATTTTTGGTTAGCTTGTAGCAAAGTAATACCAACTTGTAATTTTTAACATTTTAAATGGGATTAAAACCAAAGCAAAACAAAACAGGGCTAGAGATGGAACTCAGAGCCTTGTGCGTGCTAAGAAAGTGGTATACCACTGAGGTACTGCTTTTTATCAGGGTTTTGCTATGCCTAGGCTGGCCTCGAACTCAGGATCCTCCTGTCTTAGCCTCTCAAGTGCTGAGATCACAGGTGTACTACCCACTTTTGTTTGCTTGCTTTCTTTGTTTGAACTCTGAGACCTAATGGCAGATTGAGGTTAATAATTGTCTTTCCTTCCTAGCCGTTGTTTAGCCAACTGAAGCAACTTACTTCATTCCATTTACAATGTTTTTGTATTGTTTGTTTCTTTAGAGTCCACAAACACCCGGGTCCTGTACTTTAGCATCTTTTCCATGTTCTGCCTCATTGGACTAGCCACCTGGCAGGTCTTCTACCTGCGTCGCTTCTTCAAGGCCAAGAAGTTGATAGAGTAATGAGGCTCAGTCTTCTGTCCCCTGGAGCCAGCAGAACATCGCTGGGACGTGCCCGGCCTAGCCCAAGGCCTTCTCACTAACAGTACCATCAAGGCACAGCTGAGCTCTCCTGCCAGAACTGACTCTTGGTATGGGAGAACATGGGCACCACCTATACCCAACAAGTCAATGAGGACTTTTTAATGCAGTAGGATTTGGACTGGTTTTGCAACAAGATTATTAAAGTCGCCTATGGAAAAAAACAAAACAACAAACAGGGGTCACCTAGATAACGCCAAAGCCAGCATTCATCCCGGGTCGCAGCCCAGGGTCTGTTGGAGCCCTTTGCTTTTTCCTTCCCACTTGCTCGTCGCCTTGGTCCCTCACTCTAGTTTTCCTCCCAAGATTTCTCTGCCACCGTTAGCTCTCTCTTATCAGTTGTCTCTTTGGTTTCCTTGTGAAAACACCTGGAACTTCTCTTGGTTCTTAGATGAAATGTTTACATAGCTTCTGATGATATCCTTCGTAATTTTATGTCTCCTGAAGGGTCATGGGTGGGACACATAAAAAAGTGAGCTTTGAACTGTAGATAATCTCTTAAAAGAAAATCTCATTTTAGACCATTAAAATGTTTGTGCTCAACTGCTTGAAGTCCTTGTGTATGTGTGTTTAGTTCTGTCCAGTTTATCACTTGTAGATCCTGTCCATCACTTCAAGGCAGAGTAGTTCCACCACGTGGTCTTCCTTTGGCGCTGTCTTAGCTAGCCACTCCCTTCTCCACCTCCGGCTCTGCCTTCCTAATCTGCTCACCTTTGTAACTATTATGTAAATGGGGCATCCAGAGGGCAACCTTTGGAGGTTGACCTTCTCCACTCAGCATAATCCCATGAGGTGCCTCTCAAAAGTGTTGCACATACTGATTTTCCTCCAGGTTATGGATGGTACTGCATGGTGCTTAAAGGTCATATGGGTGGGCCTGGCCCTTAACTACTAAAGTTCTTATGTGAGTATGAGTTTTCATCACTCTGGGATAAATGCTTAAGAGGGCAATTGCTACGCTGTGTGGGAAGCACATGTAGTTCTAATGGGACCTTCCCTGCTCTTGTCTAGAGAGGCTATAGGATGTTACATTTCCACATTCCCTTTAGTCCTTATTGCTATTCTAACTTAGTCCCTTTAATGGGGCCTGTAATATCTCATTATGGTTTTAATTTGCATTTTCCTAATGGCAGTTGGTTGAGCATCCTTTCTTGTGCTTGTTGTCTCCTTGTCAGTGAAATGTCTCTTGGTGGCTTTTGCCAATCTTCTCCGTGGGTCATTTGTTCACTTCACTGTTGAGTTCTGTGTGGTTCCTCTATCAAATGGGTTCTTGCTTGAACTTTTCATATAACTTCTACCAGGAAAAATGAGTAAATTTTACCAGCCCTTCATGTATGGCCAATCATTCATCTAATTCCTATTCTTCAGTGTTATCTCTGAGACTTGGACTTAGAGGGTTTAACTTGGACATCTCAGAAAGTCACAGATAGTAAATACTTGAAAATATATGCCGTAAAAACACAGCCAAGGTTCACTTGGTGGGAGTTTTAGGTACCTCAAGGCAGTTCTGGGGAGTGTAGCTTAGGTAGGTAGAGTGCCTACCTAATGTAAGGAAGGCTCTGGGCTGATTGCCAGCACCTGGGGGGGAAGTAGATACACATGCCTGTAAACAGGAAAAATACTCATTTATCCTCTAACATCTTTCCCACTTCTCCTGGGAAAATGGGTAATCTTTTAACCCTGCTGACCTGTTCCAGGGCTTGTCTTAATTGCAGTTCTGAGAAGTACAGGACTTAGGCCCATGTTACTTGCAGTAAAGAAGTGGAATATTGAAGTTATCAGAGAACACCGTTAAGATGACCTGGATGAAGTACAAAGGTGAACAGGAATGATTTGTGTGGTCAAGTCTCAGGCTGTTCTGTTACGGTACCAGTTACTATAAACTCAAAAGTCTTCTTTGTCTTATGACTTCCATAAACTCTTGCGTGGCGTCAAGTGTTCTCTGGTACAACAGTGCCATCTGCTGTTGAGAAATGATAGGTCTCACTTCTACAATCTTAGCAAGCAAGTCCTCTCACCATGGCAACAGCAGAAAGTCAGAAATCTGTAACATTCATATATCAAGTGATAGAAGAACAATTTAAGTATGAAAAGAATAAACTTTTGGGTCAAAATCCATCTGTAGACTTTTAAATACAAAACCATAGTCTGTCTGTACCATTCGCCTAGCCAGAGACTCCTATTTTCTGACTTGTGCCTTCCCCTCTAAGGAGAAATGACAGCCACTCTATTAGTTTTCTGTTTTCTGTTCACGAAAATGTCAGTTTTTCAGAGAGGAGGATATAGAGCATTCTGTCTATGTTTTTGTTTCCAAGAACAACTGTGCTTAAGCTTTGTAGAACTGAAATTCTTTCGAGTCCTTTCGATTGTTTTGATTCATGCCCAAAACAACCAATTTGGGCATTGCACTCTTGGTTCAATTGAACAGCATTTGCCTTGGCAACAGGCTAGCACAAAGACATATTGGCTTTATAAACAGGCACATTACCTGCTTCCCTCCATTTTCAGCATATTCAAAATAATCTGAGAGTAATAGTCTCAAAAAGCCTTTTTCTGTACCATTGTCATGAACCCCCACCCACCCCAACCCCACCCCAACCCCACCCCAACCCACCCACCCCACCCCCTGTCAGAGCCATCTTCTGTTTGTTAATGGGAAAAGGCATGTGGGATTTATACAGGCTCACCTGTTGGAGATTTTTGTGTAAACTTTCACAAATAAAGGCTAGCAGAAACCATTTGAGGTGTACTTGACTGTTAATCTGTAGTGCCTGCTCCTTTGTCTGCATGAGCAATGATTCCTCTATATTGCTGCTTTTTAAAGTACAGAGAGTGAAAACTGAAGAACTAAAGAAAAAATGTTGTCACTTATTTATTCCAGATGGATAAAGTTAATATGTAAACCATTTACTAGTATGAACTAGTAAATCATTACATACATGTATTTATGTCACTTGTTATTCCTTGTATGTCCTTAAAAGATCTGGGCTGTATGCTGCTCTGTAACATCTTTTCTTGCAGCTGCCACTGGAGTTGTTTTCTCCAGAGTTTCCTCCTTGCCTTGTCCCTGAAATGTCCCTTCAGTGTAGAACCCTGGGTGTTTTGGTTTTGCATTTTTGACCCCTCTGGGTAAATTGCACCCCAAACCACAAAGAGTAATTTCTTTTCCCCTTTCACTTTTTAATATTTTTCATGAATATTCCTTATTAAATTTTTATTTATTCTTATGTGTATGGGTGTTTTGTCTGCATATATGTCTGTGCAAACCTGGGGAAGCTATAAGGACGGGTCAGATCCCTTGGGACTAGAGTTACAGACAGTTGTGAGCTCCCATGGGAATCAGACCTGGGTCCTCTGGAAAGCAGCAAGTTTCTTAATTGCTGAGCTATCTCTTCACCTCCCCACGAATCTTCTTCCTAAACGCCAACATGAAGTGTTTTCTCGATCACTAGCTGTCCACACACATACAGTTTCTTAGTAAACCCACAGCCTACTGTGAATCTTTTAACACTGCTTTCCAGGTTTTTGTTTTGTTTTTGGGTTTTTGTTTTGTTTTAATACAGAATCCTTGTGTAGGCCAGACTGGCTTCAAACTGAGCAGTCTCCTTGCCTCAATTGCCCAAGAATTGTGTTTGAAAAGGATGAACCACTGTACCTGGCCAAGTATATTTTAACATCAAAAAATGCTTTGTGGGAGCCGAGAGGATATCTTAAGTCCATGAACAACAAGGCACGGAAGCACGAACACCTGAGCTTGATTCTTAGCATTCATCTAAGACGTTGTGCATAAGAGGTGACCCATGCTTATAATCCCAGTACTGGAGAGGCAGGGGCAGGTGGATCCTTGGGGCTCTTTGGCCTGTAAGCCTAGCCTAACCACTGAGCTTTAGGTCTTGGTGAGAGACTGTCTCAAGAAAACCAAGATGGATGGCTCCTGAAGAATGACACATGAGGCTGACCTAGAATGTTTGTGTGCTGCGTACACATACCCACCAAAGCGTTTTCTCACTGATGGTTTAGGGATCACACAGAGCTCAACAAAACAGACGGGACTGGAGAGACGGCTTAGCGGTAAAAAGCATTTGCTGTGCTCTTGCAGAAGAGCATTGTTAGATGTTTGGTTCCTAGTACCAACGCTGTATTCCTGTTCCAGGAGTGCCACCTTCTGAGCTTTATGGGCACGAGGTATACACATACTGCATATACACACATGGTCAAAACACTCATACATAGGAAATTACTCATACACTCACACATAGGAAATTAATCTTTAGAAAACTTAGAAATTTGTTTCAATAAAATCATGTCATATTCATTATATTTACATGCTATAAATTGTTTTGCTTGGTGATATCCTCCCATATATGAGCCACATGCATAATTTAAAATGTTGCAGTGTCACAAAGAAAGTACAAAGAAACAAGTAGAATTAAGTATCAGCAGTGTATTTAATTAGTATGTTATAAATATTGCCATATGTCATCAATATAAAGACGATTCGTCTTTTCCATTTTAATATAAAACCTTTGAAATCCAGTGTGCATCTACACCTATAGTGTAGACGTTCAGTAGTTGCTTATAGTTAGTAGCTATAATAGCAGACAGTGGAAGTACAGACTTTGATCTTTAGTGATCAAATTTTTCCAGTAATTTTATGGGCTCTAGTGGTTTGCCATTCACAAATTAGAAGTTGGCAACATAGCACATTGTTCATTTGTTAAAATATGAAAATGGTCTGTTTCCACCAAAGGCCTTTAAGATAAATGTTGAGGATCTCAAGATTTATGGTTATTTACAGACTAGTTTTAGGCTGGGCGTGTGACTAACACCTGTGGTACTAGCACTTCAGAGGCTGAAGCAGGATACATGTTGTGAATTTGAGGCTAGCCTATGCTGCATAGTTCCAGGCTAGTTTGGGTTGCAACATGAAAGCTTTGTCTCAAAAAATTAAAGTTAATTTTAGTTCGCTCTAATGAGTTCAGCGTGAACTTCCTGTACACTCCAAGATTCTAAAGGACATTCCACTAATTAAACTTAAGATATGTAAGCATTATAGTTAAGGCCATTCACAGTTTGAGGCAGCCAAGTTAAAGACAGCTAAATAGTTCTTCAATGCAAAGGGAGCAGGAAGATGAATTGTTACACTTCAGCAGAACTTAATTTTCTTGCAGTGAAATTCAATGCTTATAATTTTAAGTAATCTGATTTTTCCCCATCATTTCAGCTCAAATATATAATGACTTCCTATTCTGTCAAACAGAGTAGTTTAGCTAAAATCTGTGCCTAAATAAATAAGAGGCCATATTTATTCTCAAAGTGTCTTCTCATCACTATTAATACTTTCATTTGGGGGCTGGTGAGATGGCTCAGCAGATAAGAGCACTGACTGCTCTTCCAAAGGTCCTGAGTTCAAATCCCAGCAGCCACATGGTGGCTCATAACCATCCGTGATGAGATCTGATGTCCTCTTCTGGATTGTCTGAAGACAGCTACAGTATACTTACATATAATAAATAAATCTTTAAAAAAAAATACTTTCATTTGGGTATTCCTGAGAACCCTTCCCGTGGCCAGCAAGTTCAGCTTCGATCCACACCTCCTAAACGCCTTCTGGGAACCTTGGACTTTATAAAGTGCTTACTTACACAAAATTGTTACTGCCTCGTTATTTCCTGTTCTCTGGAAGACTAATCTCCATTAGGGTAGGACCCAGGTTTATTCTGTGTTGTAATCCAGCACGTGGCATGTGAAGGTACTACCAGTATTTGTTAAGTGAGAGAGCTCAAAATTCATAAAGATTTGTATAACCTAGAGCACTCAGAAACATTAGTGAACAGGCGTTCTCAGGCAGTGTGACATACTCATGGGATAACAACCGGATAGTCATTCAACAACCCCCCTTTTAAGTTTTTACTATTAGGCCACACACATTTCTAGGTATTGATATATAGCAATGAAAAGGCAAGGCCCAAGATCTCATGGGGCTGACATTCTAACAAATGAAAATAGCAATAAAAGCCATAAACATCAAAATGTGATAGATAAGTATCCTTAAAACAACAATGGTAATAGGTTGGGAGGCCTGCGTGAGTTTGGACTGGACGTGAAAAGGAGTTAGATTTAGTTCAATGCACTCATTGTACAATCAGACTATCATTACATAATGTAAACACTGGATCCAGATAGATTCAGACAACAGAAATCTCTTGTGGTCTACTGTCCAGATGTGGAGTGAAATGTCACCGCATATTGAATGGAACACTGATGAGGTGTAGACTATGAACCCAACCCTCACACCAATCTTGTCTTCTTCCTGTGTGTGAGATGTACTTAGTTAACCTAGACGGACCTTCCAGAGTTCCAGCCTCTACCTTACCACGTTCCACCTGATCACCAAGCCTAACTGTCCCTCCGATGGATTTCTGGACTCTGAACCCCTTCACTCAGTGATACTGTCTCAGCACCTCGTAGAATAGAAATTGCTGCCTAACCGAGAGCCTTTCCCCCAGTCTTTGTTCTTCACGTGGCCTTCCGAGTTCTTTGTAAAATGGAAATTAAGTCTTACCCTAAGGTGACCAAAGTAACAACTGAGCTGGGCACTTAAGAAAAAGGATGTTTTAGCTGGGAGGGGGGGGGGGGGGCTGGCGGCAGCAGCGGCACACGCCTTTAATCCCAGCACTTGGGAGGCAGAGGCAGGCAGATTTCTGAGTTTGAGGCCAGCCTGGCCTACAGAGTGAGTTCCAGGACAGCCAGGGCTACACAGAGAAACCCTGTCTTGAAAACAAACAAACAAACAAGGATGTTTTAAGCTCCACCCCACAGTTGTTACCTGGCAATAGCCAGGTAGGTCTGGCCCATACTATAAAAGGGGATGCTTGGCCCCTCTTCTCTCTCTCTCTTGTTTGTTTGTTTGTTTGTTTTTCGAGACAGGGTTTCTCTGTGTAGCTCTGGCTATCCTGGGACTCACTCTGTAGGCCTGGCTTTGAACTCAGAAACCCACCTGCCTCTGCCTCCCAAGTGCTGGGATCAAAGGCATGTGCCACCACCGCCCAGCTCCTCTCTCTCTCTCTCTCTCTCTCTCTCTCTCTCTCTCTCTCTCTCTCTTATTCTCTCACTCTTAGCTTCCTTCTTGCCCTCTTGGGCTCTCCTCCCCACCGGTCTCTCTCCACGTGGTCATGGCCAGCCTCTGCTTCTCTGCTCTCTTCCCTCTCTCTCCCCCTTTCTCTGCCTCTACTACCCTCTTAACTCCCCTCCCCATGCCCTGAATAAACTCTATTCTATACTATACCATCGTGTGTCTAGTCCCTCAGGGGGAAGGGATGCCTCGGCAAGGGCCCGCTGAGGCACCCCCTTCCCCCACACTGCCGTAGAACATATTCTCTTGCCTATTTCTTTATTTATGATCGCAACACATTATGTTAGAGAAAGAAAGCTTAAGCAGATCTCTTCAGAAGACTAGAGCATTCAGAGTCAGTAAGATGGCTCTGTGGGTAAAGGTTCTTGCCATGCAAATCAGGCAACTTAAATTCAATCTGCAGAATCTATGGTGGAAAGAAAGAAACTACAAAATTATCCTCTGACCACTGCGGGTGTGTCATAGATGCACACACACCCCATCATGTATATATACACACATGATTACACACACACACACAGAGACAACACACACGGGAAAGAGCCCTAATCATATACTCCTTTGCTTTAGTTTTCCACTGTCCACAGTCAACACCAAACTGCACAACGTACAAAGTGTACCTCCTTCTACCCAACAAGTGTAATGGCGCCAGCCCCATTGCCTCTTAGTTCCATCACACCCTGCCCTTTCCCAATTCTGGGACTAGACTGCAGGATTTGACTCTCAAGCTCCTCCTAACTAGCTGTGTCATGTAAAACAATCCCCACCCCATCCCCCAACAGACACATAAACCTTGTTTTCTCGGTACTGTGAAGATCTGGGGCCATAATACCATTTAAAATAACAACAAAAAACCCTTTAGCATAGTCCCCACTTAGGCAACCCTGTGGTGGTAATAGTCCTGTAACTTTATAGATCTGAAGAAAAAAAATTTTAACGTTCACAGTAGTTATGAAGTTGTTTAAGGTAACATAATAATGAAACTGTATTGATATTGCAATCCCCTTGGTGTCTTGAAGGAAGCTCTCAAATACAGTGAGCACCTGATGTCTCAGGAATGCTTCATGTTGAATCTGGAAGGTGAGAAGGGAAGAGAGAATGGTAGGTACTAAGTAGAGCTAAGGTATTTTACAAGTTGTGAAGAGGGGACCTATGGTGGTCCTAGGAGAAAGACCCTAACCTGCTCGCTCAGATGTCAGAAGTCAAATGTTTTAGCTTGCTCCATTATCTTTACTACAACAGTTCTACAAACAAGAGCCCTGCCCAACAAGCCAAGTGACTGCTGACACAGTCACAAGCTGTTGGGACAAACTTGTCGCCAAGATCAGCCTGGACCACCTCCAAAGTCTGACGCAGTCTAGAGAGCTGGTAGAAGATGTAGGGAAGCGGTCTGCAGACCCACTGTGTGGTCGCTTTCCAGCTTCGGATGCGAAAGCCAGCAACGCGCCAAGGTGTGCGGGACGCATCTGCAACAAGTGGGCACACGAAGGCGGAGGAAAAACCTCAGCGAGCCGGAAACACCAGGAACTGCTTCCGGGTCAGGGGGCAGGCGCCACCATGGAAGCTCACTGGGCCGCGGGGCCGCGTAAGCCGCTGACTGGCGTCTGAGGCTAGTGAGGCGCTAAGCGGCCGGGGCTGCTCGTCGTGGATACGCAGGCGGCTCCAGCCGAGCTGCGACCTCCGCCATGTCGGTGCTGGGCGAGTACGAGCGACACTGCGATTCCATCAACTCGGACTTCGGAAGCGAGTCCGGGGGTGGCGGGGACTCGGGCCCGGGGCCCAGCGCTAGCCCGGGGCCGCGAGCCGGCGGTGCGGCGGAGCAGGAGGAGCTGCACTACATCCCCATCCGCGTCCTGGGCCGCGGTGCCTTTGGGGAGGCCACGCTGTACCGCCGCACCGAGGTAGCGGCCCCCGGCTCCGGCCGCCGCCGGGCCTCCCTGCGCCCTCCTTCCCGGCCCCGCTTTCCAGTCCTGCTTGCCCCCAGCCCTCTATGTTCAGCCGTACGCCGGGGATTAGGTCTCAGGGGCCCCACCGTGCTTTCGCTTCACCTGCTCTAGGAAATTGGTTTCATCGCCGCTGTCACTGGGCGAACTGAGCGGTCTTTTGAAATTTAGTTTAGCGATAACTTACCCCCGCCCCCGCAAAACAAACAAACAAACAAACAAACAAAAAAAAAACCTTTCCTTTTTTTAAAGGTTTTTTGAGGTCCAAACGAAGGTGCTTTGCACATTGGAAACAGTCTATAAAGGCTTTCTTGCACTTTGAGAACAGTCTATAAAAGCTTACTTCCTTCCCTATAGCTGTTCAACTCAGCAGCGGGATGGGGAAATCGGTGTGTACATCCAAATAGCCACACTGGCAGTTACAACACACTGCTAGCTCTGTAGGTTTTGTTTTTTTGGTTTTTTTCCCCCCATAAGTGATCACTCGGAGGATTTCTTTGGTCACCAGAAAGATCTCTGTGTCTTGTTTTTTGTTCGTTTGTTTGTTTCTTTGTTTTCTTCTTCTTTTTCCTTCAGTGATTGTAATAAGACAAATATGTTATTGGTGTAGTTGGTTCTGGGGAAACAAGGACGCCTTTCTTTGAGAACCCAAGGAAGCTAAGTCATTTTTCCCACCTTCTTGCATAAGGTCACAATGGAGAGAGACCCATGAATTACTGACTCCAAAATTAAGAATATATTCTGATTTAAAACCCTGTAGTAATGATTCTACCTCCAAAAATGAACCATAACTTGGGTTTAATTGCCACAGCCTTAAAGTTCTAGCTTTAGGGTAAACATTTAATGAGAACTTACTGAGGCTGCAGAAGGTGATTCATGCACCTGCAATTCTGGCGCCTGCTCCCAGCCGGCACTTTGTGCTGGGGATAAAACAGGCTTTGCCAGTGCTCAGAAGGCGATCTACCGCTGAGCCATACCTCCAGCCCCCAGCATATATCTATGAAAAACGGAAGAAAAATAGTTGCAAGGAAATATCTCTGTGTTCGTTTCTATTCCAGCAACCCATTAGTGGACATTGTCATTTATAGTAGTATGTGTTCTTATTTGTGCCCAGAGGAGAGCATCACTATTATTTTCTGGCATTTAAGTCAATATAGTTAGGTGGCTCACTCACCCAAGGTTTAACCAGGAGCACCAGTTCCCTATCTCTGTCTTATATGTCATGTTAAACTTGATTACTAGCTTCCGAAGTCCGAGTCACATTTACATGTATGGTAAAAAAGATTCAAGTTTTCCAAAAGAACGTTTGAAAGGCCTTGCTGAGGTATTCTAAAGGAATGTTACTGTGGGTGCTGGTGGGCTACAAAGCAGTAGCTAAAGAACGAGAAGTATCCCAAAGTGGGGTAAAGGTTAGGTCGGTCTGCATGGAAGGGACTGCAGCTGATGCGGGTTAGGAGAAGCAGGGTGTGTGGGTGTGTGTGTGCATGCGGGGGTGGGGGGGTGGGGGGGTGGGTTAGGAGAAGCAGGGTGTGTGTGTGTTCATGCGGGGGGTTAGGAGAAGCAGGGTGTGTGTGTGTGTGCATGCGGGGGGTTAGGAGAAGCAGGGTGTGTGTGTATGTGCAGGCGGGGGGAGTCTTATTCACAAAGAGTAAATGAAATCATGAAGTTTATGAAATAAGGCAGGTTTAATACTTGCATTTTATCAGGCCCTGATGTTAGCTGGAGACGCTACTGTGCACTTCTCTTTCTCAAATGCCAGCTCTGCCCCACGCCCCATTCTGACTAGGGACCCTAGCACCCCTTAATAGAATCCCTGAGATCAGGTCTCATCTAATATTAGTACCTGGAACTGATAGAGTACAAATTAAGGGTAGCAACAAAGTAATGTTTTGATTTTTTTCTGTATGTTTTATTCTGTGCATGTGTGTGGAAGTCAGTTCTTTCACTGTACAGGTTCTTGGGGCTCAAACTCAAGTTCTCAGGTTTGACAGTACGCACCTTTACCCACTAATCCATATTAGTAGCCATCAAATAACACTATATATTTTTAAAAGATTTAGTTTCATTTTTAATTCACTGTCTTTATGTGGGTATGTGTAAGTGAGTGGTGGTCCTTTCAGAGGTCAGGAGCATTGGATCCCACCCAGGGCCTCCCAGAGCTAAAGCCATAGGCATTGTGAGCTGCCGAAAGTGGACACTGGTGATCAAACTCTGGTCCTCTGCAAAGGCAGCATACTCTCTTAAACGCTTAACCGTCTTTCCAAGCCGGAAATACCACCTTCGAGCGTGTCTCCCCTGGGTTTAGCAAATCATAGCAACTGTGCAAAAAAGTATGGTAAAAGGGGTAAAGAGTCATCCTTTGCCCCTGTAGGAGGTTTTCTTTCTAGGCTCACAGGTTGGGTTTGGATCCATGTACTGCCAGGCGAGAGGGAAACACACTGCTCCTGCTCCTGTGTTGTAGGATGACTCACTGGTGGTGTGGAAGGAAGTTGACTTGACCCGGCTTTCTGAGAAGGAGCGTCGTGATGCCCTGAATGAGATTGTCATCCTGGCACTGCTGCAGCACGACAACATCATTGCCTACTACAATCACTTCATGGACAACACGACCCTGCTGATCGAGCTGGAGTACTGTAATGGTAAGCAGGACTCCACGGCGTGGCGTTCTCACTGCGAGGGAGAGGAGTATAAGAAGGACCTGGAATGATAAGAATGGATTTCTGGAGAAATGGCTGAGATCTTAGACAGTTGTGTGATGATGTTCAGAGTATGGGGAGAGTTTCCTCCATCATTCTTTCTTATAGGTAGAGTTCCAACCATCTCCAAGTTACTGAGTTTTATGGTGGGGGATAGGTTCTTTCTGGTTTCTGTTACTTGGTTTTTGTGAGTCTCGATACATCTCAGGCTTGCATAACCCAGATTAGCCTTAAACTGATAGCAGTCCTGCTTCTGTCTCTCTAGGGCTGAGATTACAGGTGTCAGCCACCACTCCTGGCTCTGCAAATCATTTCTTCAGTTGTGTTTTGTATATGTTTTTCAGGGTTTTCCTCATGGAATGACAGCTCACTATTTTAGACATAATAGCACAGTGCTACATGGTGTGATGTTTAATGAAATCTTATATGGGATACTTATTTGCATTAACTTTAGCTAATGCTATTCTACTTATAAATGCTCTAAAGATCATAAGTAAATGAGAAAAGCCGTATAGTGTGACCTTATTTTTCTGGTTTCTGATTGCTTAGACACATTTATTTTAGATATAGATAGATAGATATAGATATAGATATAGATATAGATATAGATATAGATATAGATAGATAGATAGATAGATAGATAGATAGATAGATAGATAGATAGATAGCAGTTCTGCCTTGTTGAAAAAAACTAAATTCTAACTGACCTCACATCCTGGGATCAGTTGCCCTCTAACCTTGCGGGGAAACAGCCTTGTGCCTTACTTGCCTCATCTTAAATGAATTTATTGATTCTAAGGTTTTATTAAGTGAGTTCTTTATATGAAGCAAGTGTTTGATAACAGGCTTATTATCTGCCAGCCTTATTAAACATGGAATAAGCTCCTCATCCTGTTCTCAGCCGCACATTGAGGAGGTCCTGGCTTATTCATATGCACTGTTGCTTCATGGTTAGCTCTGGTTCTGAACAACCCTAAATATACAACTTTTTAAAAGATTTATTATTATTTTTTATGTGCATTGGTGTTTTGACTGCATGTATATCTGTGTGAGGGTGTCGGATCCCCTGGAACTGAAGTCACAGACAGTTGTGAGCTGCTGGGTGCTGGGAATTGAACCCAGATCCTCTGGAAGAACAGCCAGTGTTCTTAACAGCTGAGCCATCTCTCTAGCCCCACAAGTAATTTTTAAAGTAGCAGGGGCCTTACATAATTCACTTCCTTTTGGGTTAAGAGGTACTAGAACAAATGATACATTTTTTTCACACTTCATTATTGAATTGCAGGGGAGGAGAATTGTAAAAATGTATTTATAAATTGGATTAGTAGGTAGGAAATAAGATGAAATTTATACTTATTTTACAGGAAGAAATGAGTAAAAGTAATAATAACTTAAAATCATCTAGGAGTAGACCCTAGATTTTAGGAAGCCTTTTTAGTACAAAGGAAAAGTTATTTATAAACACTGTATTTTTAAACCAGTGCATCATAGGTGTAATCTCCAGGTTCTAGTAGTCACATTGACAAAATTGCTAAGAAAATACTGAGTCTAGAGAAGAGCTCACTCTGGCTTTGAAGCTGCCTCCCTAAAGACACGTGAGGGATCTCGCCCTCAGGCTATTGAATGTCTGTACTGAGTATCTTGAATGGGAGGGGACTTGTGACAGATATTTCTGACAGGAAGATGATAAGAATTTTGTCTATATAAAAAACACAAGAGGGAAGAAATGATTTCCTTTGGAAAGGAAGCAGAACCCTTCATTTCCTGATGTCAACTGTTAGAACCCTATTAATACAGCACCCAAGCGTTTGTCTCCATTGAGCAACTCAACCTGTGTTTTGTTCAATTGTAGGAGGGAACCTCTATGACAAAATCCTTCGTCAGAAGGACAAGTTGTTCGAAGAAGAGGTAATTGTTATGTGTGGCAGGAAGCTAGATTATGTTTAATTCTGCATTCTGGTTCTGTCTTTACTCTTCCAACAATGAAGAGTGTTTTTTTCCTTTTGTTCAGACTCCTTCCAGGCTCTGAGCGATATTCATGAGAAAGGAAACCTCTAACAAGGAGGCGGTCTATAGCTGCTTCCTAACCGTTTTACCTCCACTCCATGATTCTCTATGGGCTTTCTTTCCTGGTTCTATTACTGCATACTGGTATGCCCAGTTTTCTGTACCTTTGCATTTTTCCTGGGGTCCTTTTCACAAGTCTGCTTTACCATACTGTATGTAATGATCTTGGAACTCTTTTAGATGACCCGTGTTTTCTTTTTACCCTTAATACTTTTCTTTGCCTACTCAACCTACAAGCAAGGGCTATCAAGTTATGCTGAGTTGCAACCTCTGGTTGCAGCTTCTTTGGTGTGTATGTGTGTGTGTGTTTATTTAAATGGGGTTTTTGTTTCTAATCCAAATATAACATTTTGAATCTACAGATGGTGGTGTGGTACCTTTTTCAGATTGTTTCAGCAGTGAGCTGTATTCATAAAGCTGGGATCCTCCATAGGTAATGTCTGAAAAGAAACTTGTGGATTGGAGTCTTCACATCCAATGCAGTTCTAACCTAAGGACCTCCGTTAGCATCTTCATGTCAGGGTTTCCTCGTTGATAGTGAGGCAGAAGGAGTGAGGAAAGGATGGTCTCTGTGATCTCTGAGCTTAACCTAGGTTTGTGATCTAGGAAGAAGCTCCTCAGTGTCTAGGTGACTAAGTTCTTAGTTATGTCTTTTAGACGTACCTTAGAGTTGCTTTCATTGATTATCAATGAAGTCCAGAAGGTGCTGTGAAGGGAGAAACAGTAAATGTTTTCTCTGAGGGAAAGTATTGGCAATTGTTAGTATTGAAATTTTATTTTTATTTAAATACAAATCTATTCATTTTATATGATTTTTCCAAGTCTTTATTTGATAAAAATTTGGGGGAGAAAGGTTACCATTCATGTCTTGCAATAGAAGAAAACCATTCTACGAACCCTTTCACCTTACACTCTTCCTAAGCAAGTGACCATTGCTGGCAGCTGGTTATACTATATCAGAGTTTCTTTTAGTCATTTGTCTGTCTAGTTAGACAGTACAGACTGTATTTCTTTAAAGCTACTGAGTGTCTGCCTATATTGCATGGCTGCTACTTCCTTTTTAAAAGTAAAGAAATATTCTCTTCTGGTTTCTTTACATTTTGTAATAAAAGAAGCCACAGTGTGAGCCAGACGGAGATTGTGTTATATATGATCAATTCATCTTTAGGAAAGGGGCCAACAGCTTTATTTAGATAATTGAAACAGCCTTATATGTTGTTTCTGAGCCATGCAGTCTCTTGTGTCATAACAGATCATTTGAAACTATGACGTAAACTCTGTGTTAAGGTATGTAATTCAGGGTCTACCTGGTAACTGAAAAGCAGCGAACCTTCTAGGAAATGGCTCTCTGGAGCACCATCCTATCCTCTGACTCCTCCCCAGTGACCTCCTTTGCTGGGAAGCCCTAAAGAGAGTGAAGATAGTTCTCTGCCCTTCCTTTCTAAGCCCCTTCTCTAGCATTAAACTGGTGGTGAGCACTGTTTGCGGGGCATTTACAACCCTGTGACAGAAACCAAGAGGTGCTAAGCACTTTATTTTTATTCTGTTCAGATCCCAGGAGGTGGGGCGGTTAGTTCATTGTTACAGGGGCTTACTATATTATATTTTCTTTTTCAGAGATATAAAGACATTAAATATTTTTCTGACCAAGGCAAATCTGATAAAGCTTGGAGACTATGGCCTAGCAAAGAAACTTAATTCTGAGTACTCTATGGCTGAGACAGTGAGTACAGTCTTTATCTTTAACTTTTTTTGAAGTTTTTTAAAATATATGTTCATACATGTACCTGCATACGCGTATATGCACCATATGAGTGGAGGTGCCCACAGAGATTAGAAGAGGATATTGGGGTTATAGGCAGTTTGTGAACTAATATGGGTGCTAGGAACCACACCTGGGTCCTCTGCATGAGCTATAAGGACTCTAAGCCACAGAGCCATCTCTGCAGCTCCCTAATGGGTTTGTTTTGTATGAGTACACATGGTGCACATGGAGGTTATAGGAAGACTTGTGGGAGTCACGACACTTTCTGCCAAGTGGATCCCGGGATCAAGCTTAGGTTCTCAGGCTTGGCAGCAAGTGCCGTTAGCAGCTGAGCATCCTACCTGATTTTAAAAAGATCATTAATTGAAAAGCAGACCTAAGATGGCCTTTAGGACAGTGATCTTTTTTTTTTTTTTTTTTTTTTAAGATTTATTTATTTTTATGTATGAGTACACTGTTGCTGTCTTCAGACACACCAGAAGAGGGCATCAGATCTCATTACAGATGGCTGTGAGCCACCATGTGGTTGCTGGGAATTGAACTCAGGACCTCTGGAAGAGCAGTCAGTGCTCTTAACCTCTGAGCCATCTCTCCAGCCCCTAGGACAGTGATCTTATCCTTAGCATTAAAACCTAAGAATTTCATCTCTAATTTTATAGTGCTCTGCCCTTAAAAGAACATGGAAATGTAAATTAATACAATTAACTTTGTCCTAATGTTTTCTGATATCCAGACATGCCTGCAAACAGTGTAGCCATCCAGACTTGAGAGTATCTGTTTCAGGAACTCGGTGTTTGTATAGTAATGACCAATTCCTTATGGATTTTTTTCTGGTAAAACCAAGATTTGACTGTTAACTTTTAGCTAGTTAAATGCAATAAAAAAAAGAAACAAAAAATGTTTAAATGCCATTTAAGCCTTTGACATTTGTGCTTTGCTAACTGAAGATATCTGTGTTCTCTTGGAAGTGGTATAGTTAATATACAAAACATTTTTATTTTCATACCTTTGTGTTCTTTTTTGAGGTAGTGACATCTGTGTGGCCCAGGTAAGCCTTGACCAGGCATCCTCCTGCCTCAGTGGTAGGATTACAGTGTGTGCCACTATGTCCAACTTTTAAAGACCATTCTTGTAGGTTTTTTTGAAGCAGGGCCTCACACCCTCTATGTAGCCAAGATCTTGATCTTGATCTAGCCATTGACCTGCTCCCATCTCCCAAGTGCTGGGTTTACAGGTGTGTACCACTGTGCCTAGCTCCGAGCCCATTTTTGCTGCATTGGATTTTGTTGTTCATGTATATGGGTGTTTTGCCAGAAGCAGGTGTCACCCCAGATGGTGTCAGATCCACAGAGACTGGAGTTATAAACAATCGTTATTTTTGTCATACACGTGCTGGGAATTGAACCCAGGTCCTCTAGAAGAGTGGTTAGTGCTCTTAACCACTGAGCCATCTCTCCAGGCCCATTCTTAATATATTGGTTTCATGAATATCAGTTTCATTATTTCCCTTTAACTCCTTTATTCAGTTGCCATATCTCACTACCTATATTTAGCTTTTACCCACTGGTAAACTTTTTTTTTTAAGATTTATTGTGTGTGTGTGTGTGTGTGTGTGTGTGTGCGCGCGCGCGCGCAACTGTATACCTGTATAAGCCACAAGTAGCCATTGGATCCCTTGAACTTGAGGTGCAGGCATTTGTGAGCTGCCTGATGTGGGTGCTGGTTTCCAAACTCCAGTCCTCTCTGATAAAGGACTTGACTGAGCATTGAGTCCTCCTCACCCCAAATCAGTAAACGTTTAAGTGTGTCTCTGTATTAGCCAAGGTGCTCTGTCAGGTCAGAGCTAATAGGTGGCTCTATATTAAAAGGAGACTTGTTAGAGTGATGTCCAGGCTGTGGTTCAGCCAGCTCAGTGGTGACTATCTCCTAAATGAAAGGCCTCAAGACTGGATGTCTCAGTTGGTCTCTGGTCTGTGTTGGAGTCCTGAAAAGGTAGATTCCAATACCAATGAAGTGAGTATCATACTTCCGGAGTAAGATAAATGAACTTGCCTGCAAGATGAGGGCAAACAGGCAAAAAGTAAAACTTCCCTTTATTGTGGGCTGCCACTAGACAGTGTGGCTCACACTTTGGGTGGGTCTTTGGATCTGAAATGATCTGGATGTAGGGTGGGTGCTTCCGTGTCAGATGACCCAATCAAGAAACATTCCTCACAGGTGTGCCCTGCTGCTTGGGTTTTAGGTGATTCCAAATGTGATGAAGTTGTCCAGCAAGATTAACTGTCACAGTCTCTTACCTGTTTGAAGTCTAGTGTAGACTTTGATTGTATAAAGTCTGTATGAGGCCTGAACAAATGAGCTTTAGTCTTCCAAGTTATCCATAGTGCTTTCCTGAAAGTTGCCCTTTAGTAAGTGGCCCAGGAGATTTGCTAAGAATACTGTTTGTCCTGCTGTGCAGGACTGGCACCTCTACCCACAGAGCTGAACCCTCAGTTCCACTTGAGACCTTGAGTTAGCATCATCTCACTTTTGCAACCTGCTAGTGAGTGTTTTGTGATTGTTAGCACTAATTCCTTTAACTCTTAATTTACCTGTTGAAATGGTTATATAGTTACCTGAGAAAAGAAATTAATTCTGTATTTTTTGTTGTTTCTGTCGTTTAGCTTGTGGGCACTCCATATTATATGTCTCCAGAGCTCTGCCAGGGAGTAAAGTACAACTTCAAGTCTGATATCTGGGCAGTTGGCTGTGTCATTTTTGAACTGCTTACTCTGAAAAGAACATTTGATGCTACAGTAAGTTGTGTATTGTCCCCTTTGCAATGCGGTATGTGTTGAAGTGAATCAACTTCAGTTGTTCCTGAAATTCTGATTTCCTGAACAGAAATTCCCTGTAGTAAAAATGAATGAATGAATGAATGAATGGCCTGTAGAAAAGACCCTGGGTTATTGAATGTTATTAAAATGCCATAGACCAGATTTTTCTGCAACTTGAATTCCTCTGTTGAAATGAACATAAGCAAGCAGTTGGAGCACTGTGCTTGAATTTGTTGACTATAATTTTAAAAGTCTCCAGAGCAATAGCTCTCAACCTGTGGGTTGAGACTCTTTTGGTCATCTAATGACCTTTTCACAGGGGTCAAATATCAGATATCCTACATAGCAAGTATTTACACTACAATTCATAACAGTAGTCAAATTGCAGTTATGAAGTGGGTCACCCTGCATGAGGCACTGTATTAAAGGGTCGCAGCATTAGGAAGGACTGCAGTAGAGTCATCCCTGGGATGCTTCAGCTTAGAAGCTGTTTCATTTCTTATAGTTTAGTTGCATCTGTTTTGTTTTGTTTTTAAGCTGAGGCTATTATGTGTCACACCTATCAACGTATTTTGAAACATCACATACTTCCTAAGTAAAAACTGTCTTTGGTTTTGGTTTGGTTTTGTTGGGTTTTTTTTAAATATTTATTTATTTTATTATGTGTAAGTACACTGTAGCTGTCTTCAGACACTCCAGAAGAAGGCGTCAGATATCATTACAGATAGTTGTGAGCCACCATGTGGTTGCTGGGATTTGAACTCAGGACCTTCAGAAGAGCAGTCAGTGCTCTTCACCTCTGAGCCATCTTGCTAGCCCCTTTGTTTTTATGGACAGCAGATCTTTAAATCTTTCTTTTCTCTTCTTTAAAGCCTAAAGTAAAAAAACATAAAGCTGTTTCTGAAAGTTTAATTTGCATTCAGAATTACTTGGGCATCTTGTTAAAATGCAGATTTTGTTGGATCAGGTCAGGTGGGATGGATGGGCCATGCTCTGTGTTTCTAACAAGCTCCTAGATGCTGCCCTTGGCTACATTCCATTGGCTACACTTTGGAGCAGATTCCCGTGGCCAGGTGTAAGAATGTAGACACATCATTTCTGGGATCCCGTTTCCTCACTCTCACCTGAGAATGACGCCTGACTCCCTGTGGAGGTTTTCTGATGCTGCATGTAGGGAAAGGGAATGTAGGGTAATGGGGACTCACCCGTCTGTTTTGAGCCGTTTCTTTTCCGAATTGGTATGCCTCTAATTCTCCTAAATAGTGGAGTAAGAAAAACAGCTTGTGGAGAAGACAGGCTTTAGATGCTGTGATACCTTGCATTTGGGGGTGTTGGGGAGGTGTTTTGTTGTTGTTTTGGTTTAGTTTGGTTTTGGTTTTTGAGATAGGGTTTCTCTATGTAGCTCTGACTGCCCTAGAACTCACTCTATAGATCAGGCTGACCTCAAACTTAGACCTGTCTGCCTCTCCAGTGCTGGGATTAAAGACCTGTGCCACCACCACCCAACTGATGCCTTGTTTTTTGTTGTTGTCTTGTTTTTACTACCTGTGATTTAGAGCAAGTTGTTTTGTATTTCTGAGCCCCATTTTTCTTGTGTACAAATTAAGGATGCTAATAACTTCATTATATTATGTTTATAAAGATAAGATACATGTAATATGCCTGTCTAGTTTACAGTAGTTCCTTAATAAGATGGTGGTGCTTATGTTACACTGCTGTTAACTACCTCTCATTTTAAGATACTTTGTGAATTTTTTTTGCTGGAAGCAAATTAGTTAGCAAGAGAATTGGGGGAACCAAGCATGCTTAATCATGCTTCTTTTTGTGAGAGATGGGCAGGGTCTCATGTAAAGCATGCTGGCCTATTCACCGTTTACCCAGGGATGAACTTCAACTCCTGATCATCACGCCTCTGCTTCCCTAGACTTTTATACCTGGCTATGCTTTTATTTTTCTTGAGATTCAGCTGAAATGTGAGATTATAATGTATTCCAGGAGCCCCATGGTTGGCTACACTGTCCTAGTTGTGATCTCTGTCTTGGGGTTCCCTTCATCCCATCTAACAGTAGCACCCCCCTTCCTGACACACACTGATGGTCCTTCTTTGGAATCAGCTGACACAGCCACTTCTCTGAATAGTCACAGATACCTCAGGCCCCTGCTTGGTAGAGATAATGCTGTCTTTTTGTTTTAATTGTTAATTACTTTATTTATAAGGGTATTTTGCCTGCATGTTTGACTGTGTGCCACACGAGTGCCTGGTGTCTGCAGAAGTCAGAAGACAGTGTTGGATCCTCCAGAATAGGAGTAACATATAATTGTGAATCACCCTGTAGGTGCTGGGGATTGAACCTGGGTTCTCTAGAAAAGCCCTTGATGTTCTTTAACTACTGAGCCACTCCTCCAGCCCAATAATGCTATCTTCGTATAACCAGGAACAATGTAGTCCTCCTTTTCTTCTAGAACCCACTCAACCTATGTGTGAAGATCGTGCAGGGAATCCGGGCCATGGAAGTTGACTCTAGTCAGTATTCTTTGGAACTGATCCAGTTGGTACACTCATGCCTCGACCAGGTAGGCCTGATGTATTTATTCATCTGTCTAGCCTCAGAGTTTGGGGTATGACATAGATATGAAGCACACAAAACCATGTCTATCTCCTCAAGCTTGTTTCAGGATAAACATTGGTAATTTATGATACTTGTGTGCTTTAGCAAGCAAACTCTTATTCTATTTTTCATCATTTTAAAAATATTTATTTATTATGTGCATTGGTATTTTGCCTGCATGTATGCCTGTGTGAGGGAATCAGATCCCCTGGAACTGAAGTTATAGACAGTTGTGAGCCGCCATGTAGGTGCTGGGAATTGAGTCCAGGTCCTCTGGAAGAACAGCCTGTGCTCTTAACCACTGTGTTCCTTTTTGGTTTTTTGTTTGTTTGTTTGTTTTTTTTATGGTCAAGTTTTGGGCTTTTGTCTTTTTACAAGGTTTGTCACAGCTCAGGCTTGGCCTTGAACTTGCCATGAGCTTCCTGAGTGCTGAGACTATAGATACAGACCGTCACATCTTGTAGGAGGATAACTGGTTTTATAAAACTATAGTCAGGTATAATAAATTCTTAACATAAAAAATATATAGTTCTATCAAAGTTTCTTTTTTTAACTACTTTTATATACATTGATGATTTGACTGCATGTATGTATGCATGAGGGTGTTGAATCCCCTGGATCAGGAGTCACAGACAGTTATGAGCTGCCTGCCACGTGGGTGCCAGGGACGAACCTCTAGAAGAGCAACCAGTTTCTGTTCTTTTCTTTTTTTTTTAAAGATTTATTTATTATTATATGTAAGTACACTGTAGCTGTCTTCAGACACACCAGAAGAGGGCATCAGATCTCGTTAAGGATGGTTGTGAGCCACCATGTGGTTGCTGGGATTTGAACTCAGGAACTCAGGACCTCAGGACCGGAAGAGCAGTCAGTGCTCTTAACCGCTGAGCCGTCTCTCCAGCCCGAGCAACCAGTTTCTTAACCTTGTGTTCCGCTCTAGTGTTTCTGATGGTATGGGCACAATGCCTCTGGCATCAGATTTGCCAGGGACCTCAAGAGGAAAAGGATGGTTTCTGGGCTACTCCTACTGCAGGGTCTCCTGGAAAACCCAGAGACCTCTCTACGAGGGCCCCAGGTGACTAGGCGCTTATGTGTTAGGCTTTGAGAGTTGATGCCTTGACTGAACTGATGTGGAAGACATACTGTACAAACCTTCATTCATGTGCAGTGTCTGTAATAGCAAGGGACATCACAATAAACATTAAGGATAAAACATTAACGATGAAACATTAAAGATGAAATGCAATGTAAGAAAAAATATGTTTTGTGAGACAAAATCTTATTATGTACCCTTAACTGGCCAGGAACTTGCTGTGCGGATCAGGTTGGCCTTGAATCACAAAGACTCATCTGCCTCTGCCTCAGGAACACTGAGGTTAAAAGTGTTCCACCATACTGGCAAGGAATTAATATTTTTATTGAAGTTTTTTTTTCTTTTTGAGAATTTTATACAGGGATACCAACTACATTACTCCTGTCTCTCTTTCTTCCCCCTCAAACTCCTCCCACATCCCTCTTCCCCAATTCTTGATTTCTTTTTTAATTATTATTGTTACATCTATATACACCTATAAATATACTCATATATATTTTCACATATAACCTACAGAGTCCAGGCTCTAGAAGAAAAGGAAGACTGTATTGCTCCTCATTATGTAAAGATAGTATTGGGAGAGAAAAAAAAAAGCCGGGTGGTGGTGGCGCACGCCTTTAATCCCAGCACTCTGGGAGGCAGAGACTGGTGGATTTCTGAGTTCGAGGCCAGCCTGGTCTACAAGAGTGAGTTCCAGGACAGCCAGGGCTACACAGAGAAACCCTGTCTTCAAAAAACCAGAATCAAAAAAAAAAGATAGTATTGGGGCTTGAGGGCTGGCTCAGCAGTTAGGAGCACCACGTGCTTTTCCAGAGGACCCAGGTTCAGTCCCGGCACCCACATGGTGGCTCGCAACTGTATGTTACTCCTGTTCGTGAAAAACCAACAGTCTTTTCTTGTATGTATGTGTGTCTAGGGATGACTGCTGGGGTCTGAACAACATGTGGGAGGTCGTTCGTGGAGGAAATGGGTTCTTCCTTCTTCAGCAGCCATTGACTGCTTGTAGCTCTTCATCTAGGGCTGGGGCCATGCATAATTTCCAGTCCCCACTGGCATGGCAACTGGTGAGGTCGTTATGCTGGGCTTGTTCAGCAGCCATAGTATAGAGAGTTCATGGTGCATTCCCCTGTCATGTCTAGGGAATAGGACATATAAGCATTCTGACTTCTCATTCTTAGAAATTATAATTTTAATTATAAATATAAATGTATTTTTATAATTATACATTTATATTTATATTATACTTTATAATAATAATTAATGTATAATTATAAATATATATAATTATAAATATAATTAAAATAAAAAGAATTTATTTTTAAATTGGTTCCCATATTGCCCATTCACTTTTTTTTTTTTTTTGCCCATTCACTTTAAAAGAAAACTAATCTTTTTTGCTGTTTAGGATCCTGAGCAGAGACCCACTGCAGATGAACTTCTGGATCTCCCCCTTCTCAGGAAACGTAGGAGGTAATCCACAAAGAAATCACTTCATCCATAGATGGTTGAGAGTACCCAAGGAAGGGCACTGTCTCTCTCCCCAGCGCTCTGCTCTCATTGCTTAAGGGTACCTCGTTGCTGTCACCTCTTAACTATTCTGGGTTTGTCCTGATAGGACCCAAGAGCTCTCTGTTCCTTCACATCTATGCAGGTTTTAGTTCTACAGTTTAGGCATTATACTTAGATTTGCATTTAGGAACTTGGGGTGTGTTATGTTATGTTGTTTTGTTTTGTTTGAGACAAGACCTTTCTCTATAACCCAGGCTGACATCAAACTTGCCATCCTCCTGCCTTAGCTTCTCTAGCACTGAGATTATAGGCATAAATCAGCCTATAATTAGTTTTTTGAGGAACCTCCATGACATGCTATTTTATATCACCACCAATGTGTATAAGTTCCTGTCTCTCCACATCCTTGCCAGTAAGTGTTCCTTTTTAGCCTTCTTAGTGATAGCCTTGTAATTGGGGCAAGAAGAGCCTCCTGGCTTTGATGTGCTTTCCCAGCTGATGGTGATGTTGAACATTTGCTATATACTTGCCTGGTTTTTTGTTTGTTTGTTTGTTTGTTTGTTTTATCTTTGAGCAGAGTCTGTTCAAATCACCATTTTAAAACAAAGTTAGGCCAGGCAGTAGTGGCACATGCCTCTAATCCCGGCACTCTGGGAGGCAGAGGCAGGCAGATTTCTGAGTTCGAGGCCAGCCTGGTCTACAGAGTGAGCTCCAGGACAGCCAGGGCTATACAGAGAAACCCTGTCTGGAAAAAACCAAATCAAAAAAAAAACAAAAAAAAACAAAGTTAGGTTTATTTTCTTTTAATCGAGGCATTCAGGTTCTTCCTGTGTTCGGGAAATTGGCTCCTGTCCATATTCTCTGCTGCTTCTTCACAGTATTGTTCCCCAGGCTGCACAGAAGCTTTGTCCTGTGATGTCTCCCATGTTTTAACTTTGCTCTCAGTGCCTGTTCTTTGTTCTGACATGTCTAGTTCAATCCTAAAGCTTTTTTTCCATATTTTCTTCTAATTGTTCCATACTTTGGGGTATATTGAAATTTCTGTTCCATAACTATTTTTGTTTGGTTTCTACTTGTTTATTTTCTTAAAATTAATTTTTTAATTTTATTTTATATGTACGTCTTGCTTGAATGTATGTATGTATGTACCACATACATACCTGGTGCCCAAAGAGACCAGAAGAGGGCAACTACTGCCCTCTGACGGGAGTTAGCAGTGGTTGTGAGCTGCCCTATGGACGCAGGAACCGAAGCCCTGGCTCCTGTAAGAGCCCAGTGCTCTTAACCACCAAGCCGCCCCTCCATCCCCCTCTGTTTTATTATATTTCTAAAATATCCTGATCATATTCACCCCACACTCCTCCTCTCCCATCCCCACAAGCCCTGACCATTTCCCCTCCCACCGGCATGTTGGCTCACCTTTTTATAACCCATTGAGTCTTAATTGATACTGCCTGTGGGATGCTAACTGATCCTGTTGACTTGCTCTTGCACAGGAAGCTGTAACCTTGGGGAATTTATGACAGAGCAGCAGCCACGCCATGTCCAGAGGGCAGCCCTGCTCAGCTCTCTTCCCCACCATCCAGCAGCTCCTACATCCTCTGAGACCAGCTCTCCCCGCAGTGTGCCCCAGGCCTTGTTGCTTCATAACCAGTGTTTTAATATCTAGAATTACGTGTCATGCCCAGATACAGCCTGAGAGCTTCTATTTTTGTTCTATGCATATTCAGGCACTATTCTCATTTGGGACTCATTAAGCATATTTAATTTTTTTATCTATCTTATTTCTCAACAATATAACCGTGGCTTTAATCTCTAACTGAAATTTTTCAATTAATTTTTAATTGAATTTTTTATTTTGCACTTTGTACTTTGATTGTAAAATATAAGATGCCATACTCTAGACAGAGAAGAATAATAGAATGAAAAGCATAGATACAGAGAGTTGTGTACAATACTCTGGAAACACAACTTTAGTGGTTCTAGACCTGGCCAAACTGCCTTAAGAGCTTTCAAAAATTATTGATGCCTGTAAGATACTGTAGTAATTCATAGATTTATTCAGAATGATGAGCCTGGCTAGAATATGGGTTATAAAGAAAAGAAAGAAGGATCAGGATGCTTGAATGCCAAGCTTAATTCAAAAGAGAGTTCACGGGCTAGAGAGAGAAGCACTCAGTGCCTTCACAGGATCTAGGTTCAGTTTCAGCACTCACTCCAGGCCACTCACAGGCACCTAGCTCTGGGAATCTGACCCCTGGCCTCTGCTAGCACCTGTGCTCATGTGCATACACACACACACTAAGATATATCTTAAGAAAAAGAGTACACCAGGACTATTTGTATGTAGAGGACAGTTTATGTGATGAGAGGGCTGCCCGTAGAATTTACACAGTAGAACTTGTATGGTCCTCAGGCTGGCCTAGGACGGGAGGACTGATTGGGATGTTTGGAAGCAAGGCTGGTGGGAAGACACTACTGTGTTTATGAGGCAGACGGGAAGCGAAGCTGTGCAGAACCGAGGCGATAAGATTGGGCAGGAGAAGTAGCAGAATAAGCACGGTGATTGAGTGTAATGGTGTATGACTATAATCCCTGAACCTGGAAGGCAAAGGCAGGCGACCACAAGTTCAAAGCTGGGCCGAGACACTTACACAGACACATACAGAGGGAGGGAAGAGAGAGAAAAAATTTTATAAAGATACTGTCTATGAGGACTCTTTAAAAATATCACAGTGAAAGGGAGAGAAGAAAGTCAGAGATGACTGAAGTTGATTGGGAAAGAATGAAGGAGTATTGTCAGTTACACAAATAGGGACATCAGAAAGAAAAGCTGGCTTGGCAGAAAGCCCAGGATAGGAGATACTGCGTTTGTCAGTCAGTGGCCAGGTCAGATGGAGACGTCTATCATGTGCGGCAGAGACTCTCAAGGCTCCCTGTTCCAATCCAGGTCATTTCTCATACGTACAAAGCAAAGCCCCATGCCCCTGTGTTTAACAAGCCATACAATGTCAGGCCTGTGCAACTCAGTTTTTTGAGTTGCTTTCCTATACAATTGTCATGTTTATAAGAATTTAGTTTATAAAATGGATTAAAGGGGCATGGTTGCAATGTACCTGGTATTTTACTCATGTAACTTTATTTTTCTTTTGGTAGAGAGATGGAAGAAAAAGTCACTCTGCTCAATGCACC
Source organism: Apodemus sylvaticus (assembly GCF_947179515.1). NCBI lineage: Eukaryota > Metazoa > Chordata > Mammalia > Rodentia > Muridae > Apodemus > Apodemus sylvaticus. Next base: position 37,031,008 of record NC_067477.1, read on the forward strand.
TACAAAGAGACCAAGGTAATGCTCAAGAGACTGTGGAAATACTGTGTATCTTCAGTTTCCAGTCTGGGAGGCTTACTTGAGTCTGTGCATGTGTGTGATTTGATCTCAGTCTGTGGTGCCAGTCTAGGAGCCCACATCAGCTTAAATGCCAGATAGTCAGTCCTTTTGTTTGTTTGTTTGTTTTTGGATTTTGTTTTTGTTTTTTTGTTTTTTTGTTTTTTGTTTTTGAGACAGGATTTCTCTGTATAGCCCTGGCTGTCCTGGAACTCACTCTGTAACAGAGACCAGGCTGGCCTCGAACTCAGAAATCCACCTGCCTCTGCCTCCCAGAGTGCTGGGATTAGAGGCGTGTGCCACCACTGCCCGGTTTCTTTATTATTTTTAAGGCTCGTTTGTGCCTTGTGTGCATGCAGGTACCTTGGACCCTCTAGAGCTGCATTTGCAAACACTTGTGGACCACCTGGCAGGGTTACTGGGAGGCGTCTACCGCAAATGCACACTCTGCACTGCTGAGCCATCTCCAGCCCCTACCGAGTATTTTTGTTGCTTTGTTATTTTTTTTTTAAGTGTATGACTGTTTCACCAGCATGTGTGTCTGTATATGTGTGGGTCTGGTCTCCATGGAGGCCAGAAGAATTCCCTAGAACTGGAGTTTGAGCTGCTGCTAGGTGCTGAGACTCAAACCTGGGTCCTCTGGAAAAGCAATCAGTTCTTTCGGTCTCTAAGCCATCTTTCTAGCCCCCAGATAGTCTTTTCTGAAGAAAAAAAGAAAGCCATCATTTCCTCTAAACAATAAAGTGGATGTTACTACCATGATTGTTGAAAAGTGGAGCTGTTAGGAACTGGCTGGAATCTGGTCTGGCTGAGCTGTGATTAACTATCTCAAGTGGGCTTGGGTAAGCCTGTTTTAAGAGAGGATCGAAAGAACATACTTTCTATGCCCACACTGGCAGTTTTTCTGAGAGTAGAGGCGGGGATTTACTTAGCCCATCCTGCTTTTGTTATGTGGCCTCAGGGATCAAGCCCAAGGCTTCTGATGCACTAGGCAAGCACTTAGCTCCATTCCCAGTCTTCTTTGAAACCATCTTTATGTTAAATGTACCTTTGTTTGGGGATGCTGGCAGGTCAAGCACTGTGACTGAAGCACCCATTGCTGTGGTAACATCACGAACCAGTGAAGTCTATGTTTGGGGTGGTGGAAAATCCACACCTCAGAAATTGGACGTCATCAAGAGTGGCTGTAGTGCTCGACAGGTGTGTGCGGGGAACACCCACTTTGCTGTGGTCACCGTGGAGAAGGAACTATACACCTGGGTGGTGAGTAGAGTGGGCTCCAGGCCCTGCTGTTTCTGGGTCCTGCTGTGTGGGCATCCTGTTAGCTGTCCTTGTGTGGCATGAGGTGATAGAACATGTTCCTGGGAAAGCACCTGTGGACTTTGTAGGTCACTCCTGCAGCTCCATTCCAGACATGGCAGACACCTGGGAATGGTTTTGGATGAAAGAATGGGAAAGGGAAAGAAAATGTGAGAATTTTGGGTCTGGGTTCAGAAGACTGGGCTAGCTGTCGTGGACAAGTAGATGATTTCAGATGTGCCAGGTACTTGTGCTCTGTTTCCATGAGATGAGAGCAGCTAGTGTCTGTGAAGCTTTGTCAGTGAGTGAGACACATGCCATGTCAGGAAATGCTAAGCCCTCATCTGTAAACAAAGTGCTAAGACTTTGCTGCTGTTGTCTTCTGAAGGGCTGGGGTTATAGGTGTGCACCACCAACGTGCTTTCTGCCTTTTCCAGATCTGCAGCTCTCCTCACTCTCCTACAGTACAGTCCGTCCTTGCCACTCAGCTAGCATGGCTCTTCAACCAGTGACCTATAAACTGATAAAATAAACAAACACCTCTTGCAGTCCTGGTTGACCGCTCAACTACCTAGCTAGCATCATTAATTGACTGTTCCCTTTAAGTTCTGTTGTCACTTGGCTTCCAGTTTGATTGCTGTGCCTCTGTAGGTGCATTTCAGGCTACCAGCCTCACTCTACCGTCTGAGGAAGCTCTTCTATTTCAGTGGCTTCAGCTTTTTTCATAGGTGCAAGTATTTGTCTTATCCCCTACTTTACCTCATTATATGAGAATAGACAATGAGTAATTGTGGATCTTTTTTTTAAAGGTGATTTGGCCTCTGTCACAATGATGACCTGCAGTTATTTCCTAAAACCTTATTCCCTAAAGAATTATTCTGAAGGAAGCTATCAGAAATAGAATGAAAGTAATGCCTTACAACTGTTTATTAAAGGGCTTATATTTGAGTGAGTACATGGAAAGAATTGCTATCACTAAGAAACGGTTACAAAGCTATGAGGACTGTTCTTAGCACTTCTGCCTGGAGCCAGCAAGGAGAAGCTGAAAACTAGGAGGTGATCTTCCTGAGGCGGTTCCACCATAGACTGTCAAAGTTAATGACAGCTTTGCCTCTCTAGGCAAGGCTGAGAAGATCTCATTTTAGGAAAGATTCCTGCTAATAATATGCTTTTCCTGTTATTATTAAATATATATAACAATCACTAGGAATTAGCCCACCCTTCTGAGCAGACCTCTGCAGAACAACAAAAATGTACTGTTTTATAGTGATGCTATAAAGACAAATTGATGATTTTTTAATTCTTAATGATGATCCTATAAGATTTCCTAAAATTCTGCTGGGCGGTGGTGGCGCACGCCTTTAATCTCAGCATTTGGGAGGCAGAGGTAGGCAGATTTCTGAGTTCGAGGCCAGCCTAGTCTACAGAGTGAGTTCCAGGATAGCCAGGGCTACACAGAGAAACCCTGTCTCGAAAAACAAAAAAAAAAAAAACAAAAAAAAAACAAAAAAAAAGAATTCCTAAAATTGGGCAGGAGAGATGGCTCAGCAGTTAAGAGCTCTTCCAGAGGTCCTGAGTTCAACTCCCAGCAACCACATGGCAGCTCACAACCATCTGTAATGGGATCTGATGCCTTCTTCTGATGTGTCTGAAGATAGTTACAGTGTACTCACATACATAAATAAATCTTTAAAAAAAGAAAAGAATTCCTAACATTATAACAGTAATTATTAAGCTCTTTTATAATAGGATTGCCATTAAGTCCTTTCTGATGTCAAAACTGCAATGAGAACTCTGCTAGTCTATTTGTGTTTACAGCAATCAAGTGCAAATGCTTCTGAGATAGCAAGCTGGCATCTACAGCTTGGAGCACATTTCAAGAAGTTGTAAAACAATTAACAAAAGGTCATACAAAAGGGAACTAAGGATTTCCTATAGGTGCAAGGACAGAAGAGAAAATACTGACTGGGTTTATCTATACAAAACTTCACTAATAACTTAGCCACAAAAATTATGGCTTTTCATTTTCAATGAACCTGTTGAGTTAGTGACAGGTAATGAATGTTTAACCAGATAATTATTTTTAATAGATATACATGTAAACACTCTGTGTTGTAAACTTCTTACTCAACTTATGATTTAAATTTATGTTCAAACATCTAGTGAATTTTTGTAAAACAAAACAAAAAAAAAGAGTGGGGGGGGGGGAATGCTTGGATAAACCATGTGATCTATTCTAGAAAGGTACCAAAGACTAGGAAACATTGTATTGGAAGGCATACATAGCATTGGGAGCAAGGTTTGTTACATCAGAGCAGAGGAGAGAGCAAGATTAGGAGAATGCAAAGTGGAATAACTTAGGAATTATAAGACAACTTAAGAAAGAAAAGAGCAATGTGCAGAATGCAGAGGCAAAGAAGGGGCGGGCAGACTTATCCTTACCACGGGACAAAATAAGTCTTTTCTTAATAGTAAGACAGGTTTAGTCTTACTAAAGAGGACAAAGCTTTCTTCTTATAGACTTAAGTTTAATTCATTTAGCAATAAAAGGATAGAAGCTTTTTCTTTCTCTGTGAGGTAAAGATTGAAGCTCATTTTTCATCCAGAATAAGTGAGTTCTTTCTGCACTGCCCTTGGTCCTTTGCTCCGTATGCATGTGTAAGTGTGGATGTGTGTGGGTGTAAGTGTGTAATTGTGAGATAAGTAGCTGGACCCAACTGGATTGAATGGATACATATGAATGTGTAAGCATGAATTTACACATGAATTTGTGTGAGTTTATCCATATTTGCTCATGTAAAAGTTTTTCCTTTTGCAAGCAAGACTCTTCTCCTGATTCAATAGAAGTTTATTGCTCCAGCCCTCCCCCTGCCCCCTGACAAGGCATCTGGACTAGAGGGGAAAGGCCCTAGCAGTTAATCCTTTACTTAATCCCTGCTGTTTCATGCTGAGGTGATAACTGCCAGAGATGCAGATTCTGGCCTCAGAGGAACTCAGACAGGCAGGTCAGCTACTGCAGCAAAGTGACTTAGACTTCAGACAGGTAAACAGCAACCTTAAATGTAGTCCAGTCCTTTCCACCCCCACCAACACTCTCCCTTCAAGATGCTTACCTTCAAGAGAGACCAACCAAGAAAACAGAACAGCCGGGGCTTGCTTCCTTGATGGAACCAAATTCTCTCTTTTATTGCTGCCCCTCCCCCCAGTTTTGTTTTCTTTTTGATATAGCTATATTCCTTATAGCTGTTCTGTGTTTTAAGGAAGCTGACCAAAATTTATAAAACTTATAGTACATGTCGTTTTTAAGAGATTATACTTATTTAGAAAATGTTCTGCTAGTGTTTGTCAACTTACTTGACACAGCACATAGGGAACCTCTCAGTTAAGGAACCGCCTCCATCAGATTGGCACATTGTGGGGCATTTTCTTGGTTGATGAATGATGGGGGCGCAGCTCACTGTGGCTGGTGCCACCTCTGGGCAGTGGTCTTGGGTGCTACAAGAAAGCAAGCTGAGCAATCCCTAAGGAGCACCCAGTAAGCACTGGTGGCTTCTGCTTGAGTTCCTGACTTGAACTCCTGCTTTGGAGTCCTCTGCCGATAGACTGTAAACCATAAGCTCTTTCCTCTCCAAGGTGTTTGTAGTCATGGTATTTATCACAGCAACAGAAACCAAATTAGAGCAGAAAGCAACCAGATTATACTTTAACGAGCTGTTCATCATCACCCACAGTTCACCTCACGTAAGATAAGACAAAATTTGGCATGTGACCTGAGGCCTGATGGATGCGAATCTGGATGTGCTTGAAAATCTTCTTTACATATAGGTGGGGGTTTATATTAATCATTCAAATGCTTTCCCTTAGTGAGACATAGTGCTGTCCCAGCCCTCGAAAGGCAGAGACAGGCAGATCACCCAGCCTTTCTCTACAGAGAGTTTCAGAACAGCTAGCAGTGTGTAGTGAGACCTTATTCTCAAAAAAAAATTTTTTAAAGTTTAGTCTTTACCCACTTTTGTCTTTAAATTGCTATTTTTTTCTTACTGTTTTTCTTCAGAAGTAGAATATTAAAGGTTAGCTTTTAGTATGAAACGTTAAACTTCACAAGATCTCTTTTTTAACAGAACATGCAAGGGGGCACTAAACTTCATGGTCAGCTAGGACATGGAGACAAAGCTTCCTATCGACAGCCAAAGCACGTGGAAAAGTTACAAGGAAAAGCTATCCACCAAGTGTCATGTGGTGATGATTTCACTGTTTGTGTGACAGGTAAGCCACTAATAAAAAGTGTCTTGAGTACATTTAATTTGGGACATAATGCAATGTCAGTTAATATTTTATAGCAAACAACTACCAAAAAAAAATATGCTCATTAATAACAATCTTCCCGGACTTGGGGAGAACAGCTCAGTGATAGCACACTAGAGCAAGTAAGACCGTAAGTTTAATTCCCAGAACTAAGACAATCAAAAGAACCTTCCCAGTTTCCTACTGTGTGGAAAGTGTGATGAGCAAGGAGAAACGGCGACTAACAGCAGACCTGAGGCAGGGAGGCCACTGCGCGTCCTGCGTTGGGGAGAAAACCATCGCACTACCTCTGCAGGCTTTGTATGTCACAAAAGCTGATCGAGAGTCACTCCTCGTTTTGATTTTATCATTACTTTATAATTCCTTGGAATTATTTTTTTAATTTTATGGATATGTGTGTATCTGAGTGTGGGTTTGTACACGTGAGTGTTATACTAATTATGGAGGCCAGGACAGGTGCTCAGATTTCCCTGAAACTGTGTTTACAGTTAGGAGCAGCAGTCCATATTCTTAATCGCCAGCTGTCTCTCCAGTCCCACTGTTGGTATTTCTGTCTATAAAACAGGGAAGGCTCCAGGAAAATGTGAAGGTCATTAAGCATAATAATCTTATAACTGTTTAGACTGTTCATTACAATACTCTTCTTGCATTCGGTCCCCTTAGTAATCCCTTTCTGTGATGCTGCTCTTTCCCTTGCAGATGAGGGGCAGCTCTATGCCTTTGGATCAGATTATTATGGCTGCATGGGAGTGGACAAGGTTTCTGGCCCTGAAGTGCTAGAACCCATGCAGCTGAACTTCTTCCTCAGCAATCCAGTGGAGCAGGTCTCCTGTGGGGATAATCATGTGGTAGTTCTGACACGAAACAAGGAAGTCTACTCTTGGGGCTGTGGTGAATATGGTAGGTGAAGCCTGTTCCCCCCACTCTCCCCAGGCACTTACCATGGTGTCAATCTTTGAGCACTAAACATATCAAGTAGCCTCTGTTCAGGAATGTAAATTCAGAGTTACAGACCATCCTCCTGGGGGAACGCCCTTGGGGTAATGACTGCCATTCTTGTGTGTTTCAGGACGGCTCGGTTTGGATTCAGAAGAGGATTACTATACACCACAGAGGGTAACTGAGAAGCAGCTTCTTCCTACAGCCTGTCCAAAACATAGACTCCAAAAAGACATCCTCTCTCTCTGACTGCTCATAGCAGAGTGTTTATTTCTGACCTCTTTCCTGTCTAGGAGACTAACAATCTAGGATTCCTGATTTAGCACTATGTGGTCTTGTCATCTGACTAAATCACAGAAAATTGAGAAAATGGATACAGCTATTATGGACACTGGAGTCACATCTTATTGAGAGATGAAGTTAAAATCAGCACATAAAACAGAAAGTGTCACAGACAGCTAAATCTCCCTAAGAAAGGATGGTGGGAAATGATATATATTACACCAGCCTTCCATTACTTCAGTTGAACGCCACTTGAAATTGTTTTTGCTTAGAGGTTGTGCAGTAGGAGACATCATATCTGATTACTGGCAGGACTGGCAGGGCTGGCATCGTAAGAAGTTCCCAAGACCTGAGTCAGCTGAGGAAGAAGTACAGCCACACCTCTGTTACATGCCTGAGGGCCCAGGCTTACCTCTTCTGGAAGGTTAACTACCACTAACTGCAGCACCATACCACTGGCACTTGCCAAGTTGTATTTCTATTCTAAGGTTAAATGGTGCATATAAAGATTGTCTTTAGAGTCAACCATTCTACTTGTAGAAAGAAACTAAGGCTCAAGGTTTTATTCATATCCATGGCCCACCTGACATCCTTCATTCTACAATCCTGTCCTGAAAGCTGTAGACGGATATGGAAGTCCTAGCTGCTACCTCTGTACATGTTCTAAAAGATTGAGATCCTCCAGGCTGCTATCTTTCTCTTAAAACTGTCAAGGAGCCCTTCATCTCAGAAGACAAAGCCAGCTAGAGATCAGAGCTGCCCCCTTTCCAGCTTGTCTACATAGTCTTTCCTCTACAGAAGCCTTCTCCAAAGAAGTAGGAGCCATTCATAGAACAGACTAATAGAGCGTCTGTTCATTCGACTGCAGCCTGGTGTGTTATAGAACTTGAGCCTTGATAGGAAGTGAGACCTCCTCTGCTGGGCAGCATGGTGAAGGGACTGGATGCTTATTTTCTAATATGAATCATGTACTTGGGATTTTTTTCCAAAAGAATTTTTCCTTGCAGGTGGATGTTCCAAAGGCCTTAATCATTGTTGCAGTTCAATGTGGCTGTGATGGGACCTTTCTGCTCACTCAGTCAGGCAAAGTGCTAGCCTGTGGACTCAATGAGTTCAACAAACTGGGGCTGAATCAGTGCATGTCTGGAATCATCAACCATGAAGTGAGTGACCCTTGAGATTTTAACCACGTTGCCAGAATGCTGGGTTGGGATTTCTCTGTATTATAAGTTAGTGACCACAGAATTTAACTTAAGAATAAAGTGATCTCACAGACATTATGTTCAGCAAAAGCAGCTAGCTGCAGCCAGCCACTGAAGAGTTCACAACATGTGATTGTGTTATGTGCAATTCAGGGACAGGTAAAATGAGCATGCAGGCAATTGTCGGAAGTACAGATCTCTGTGGGGGGTTATTATTGTATGTATGTCTTTTTCTTTGTTGGGAACATGAATCTTAATCAAAAATAGGTGAATCACCTAAGGGACTGGCCTCTGTCTTGATCAGGGTGGTGGTTTTATAAATGTGTTCGCATAGAGGCTAAGAGTGATGGTGCTTACCTTTAATTTTAGCACTCAGGAAGCTGAGGCAGGAGGATCTTTAGTTTGAGGCCAAAACACAAAAGCAAAAATCCCACAAATGTATATGTGCAAACATGGGTCAAGCTGTGCAGTAGGTCTTATAGTTACAGCCCAACAGTTGACTGCAAAAGAGAAAGAGAAAAGTCAAGCAAATTTAGTTTTGTAACTCAATGAAGGATGAGTTAATTTGTTTTTTTAATGATTGATTTATTTATGTATATGGGTATTTTGTCTACATGTACATTTGCATACCAGAAGAAGGTCCTGGATCCCATGGGACTATAGTTACAGACAATAATAAGTTGTCATGTGGGTGCTGGGAATCGAACTCAGGTCCTTTGAGAAAACAGTGCTCCTAACCATCTCTCCAGCCCCATGATGAGTTCATTTGTATGTAGTGTCTATTCTCAGGAGAGCACAGACTCAAGGTAACAGCTGGAGAGTGGGTAGTTTGAAAGGCATCTTCAAAATGACCACTTGTGGTTTGTTAAGATGTAGGTTTATGGAGAGCTTTACTTGGGGCTTTTATACCATTTCATAGAAATATGTGTAGTAAAAGTGAGATTAGATTACAGTAACTGATTTCTTTGTAAGTTGGAAAGATTTTACTCTGCCCTTGTTAGATAGGCAGAGTATGTAAGCAACACAAAGGTAGTTTTTTTGGGGCTTTTTTTTTTTTTTTTTTTTTTGGTATTTTGGATTTGGTTTTTTTCGAGACAGGGTTTCTCTGTATAGCCCTGGCTGTCCTGGAACTCTGCTGGCCTTGAACTCAGAAATCCGCCTGCCTCTGCCTCCCAGAGTGCTAGGATTACAGGCGTGTGCCACCAAAGGTAGATTTTTGTAATCAGAAATCCCTGCTTCTTGAAACAAATTACCTGATTCTGTGCTGAGCTTGTTTCTTATGTCCTGCTGAAGATAGGAAGGTGTGTGGCATGCTCTCTTAGCAGAATTTGTTTGAAAATGCGTTTCCATCCTTAGCCTGTCCCTGACACCACCACTGGCTTCATGAGTCTGCTGCTCTGTTTTACTTGTCTCAGGCATACCATGAAGTTCCCTACACAACCTCCTTTACTTTGGCCAAACAGTTGTCCTTTTACAAAATCCGTACCATCGCCCCAGGCAAGACTCACACGGCTGCTATTGATGGTAAGTTGGCCCAGCTGGGTTGCATGCCTTCAGAGCTCAGGTGCTTTGTGCTGTAAAGTATTAGCTTTCTTGATATATCAGCCTTTTGACTTTTCCCTAGTACTCAATATTAACTCATTAACAAATCAGGCATTCAAGCACAGATTTTTTTAAAAAATGATCTTTATAAATATAAAATAAATGTGCACTTTAATAAGTACACCACTCTTTGGACTGGAAAGATGGTACAGTCTTTGCTGGTCTTCCAGAGGACCCAAGTCCCTTTGCCAGCATCCTTCTGGCTATTCATAACTGACTGTAACTCTAGCTTCAGGGTATCTGATGCCCTCTTCTGACCTCTGAGGGCACCCAAATATGTGGCATGCACACAGAGAGACATATACACGTAAAGTCAGTGAATAAATTATCTTTGTTTTGTTTTTCAAGCCAGAGTTTCTCTGTGTCTCAAATGTTTGACTGAACATTTGTCCTGGAACTCTCTTTGTAGAGCAGGCTGGCCTTGAACTCACAGAGATCTGCCTGCTTCTGCCTCCTGAATGCTGGGATTAAAGGTGTGCACCACTATGCCCAGCCATAGATTCTCTCTCTCTCTCTCTCTCTCTCTCTCTATATATATATATATATATATATATATATATATATATAAAACATCTGGATTCTATGGTCTCTAATTGGCACCTACTATAAGTATTCTAAATTGTGGTTCTGAGTTTTCACACCTCTTAGTTCTCCTTGCCTAGGTCACATGGGTAACTTCATATGTGTGCATTCTAGTGCATGGGATGTGTGCTGCTACGCCCTCTGTGTTTCATGACTGCTCTGTATTCTACTTCTCTCTCAGAACGAGGCCGGCTGCTGACATTTGGCTGTAATAAGTGTGGGCAGCTGGGTGTCGGCAATTATAAGAAGCGCCTGGGCATCAACCTGTTGGGGGGACCCCTTGGTGGAAAGCAAGTGATCAGGGTCTCCTGTGGTGATGAGTTCACCATCGCTGCCACTGATGGTAAGTGCCTATGTTTCTATCTGGATTGGGAAAAGCGGTTTTTGTATAACTGGCATATGTTTTTATGTCCAATATAGTACATTTATTAAAGGCTAGATTTCTAAGTTCACCTAATTTCACTGTCATTTATCATTTTTGGTAAAATATCCCCACAGCCATTGAGCACTGTGTCTGTCTTGTTCAGCACCACTGTTGATCCACATTCTGATTAGCACTGGCTGGGTGTGAGAAAAAGCGGGGAGAGAAACGGCCACCCTCTTCCCTGGACTCAGTCCTCCTCTCCAGCAGGGCGCGTTCCTTTCAGGTCCCCTCTGCACCTTGCAGCTGTGCCACCATCTCTGACCTTCAGACACTGACTCACAGCCCCTCAGCGTGGATGACAAAGGCTAGAGCGGCCATATAGCCCATGGACTCCAGATGAGTCCTGAGTCCTGCCTGCTGTGCAGATGGTCATCCGTCACATGCCCTTTCATGAGGGGGGAGGGAGCCTAAACTGAAGAAGAACCAAATTTCTAGTGTTGTCTCTGCCCAGACTTTGCAGACTTCTTACCTTGGCCAGCTTCGTTCTGTATATGCATGCATGCGTGTGTGCGCGACACACACACACACACACACACACACACTCACACACACTCTCTCTCTCTTCATCCTCCCTCAGCAGGTCCCATTGACTCTCTCCAGCATACCCCCCTCCCCCCAGCCTGCTGTCAGGACTTGAACTGCATTCTGCTTCCGCCTTTGCTCGTTTGCGCTTGGTCCTCATCACGGCCTCGGAGTCCTCTCACATGCCTCCTGCCCAGGCCCTCTCTTGGTTTGGTCCAGCAGGCAGGCCTGCATGGCCCCCTGTGACCAGGCCCTCTCCTCCCACTGCCCCTCTCTCTCACTTTTCTCCTAGGGACCTCGTTCCCTGTTGTGCAAAGCTACACCTGTGTGCCCTCACGCCTGCTCTTATGTCTGCCAGAAACTCCCTCAGGTCAGCTAGACGAGATCTCCAGAGTCAGAGTACTTCTCTGACTGCTTTCTCTGAAATGGGAAATGCCATCCTGCTGTTACTCCATCCCTTCCTTCATAGCACTTGCCTTGTCTGAAATGGGAGTTAGCCATTTGTTTGTGTGTTGTCATTCTCCCCACTGACTGCACTAGAGCAAGGACTTGGCTTCATGTCCTGCCTCAGACCCCGTAAGAAACACTTGCCATGAAGTAGATTCTCATACTTGTTTGAAGGCAGACATAGGAACATATATGTGTGTGATGTGTGTATGTCTGTGCGTGTGTGTGTGTGTGTGTGTGTGTGTGTGTGTGTATACTTATGTGTGTCTGTGTGTGTGTGTATATATATATGCCTATATATAGAAATAATTAGCTTTTCCCCTCACTTTGTAGGACTTCTTTCTAGTTCCAGGGTATAACAGTGGGATACCCACAGAATTGGGAAAATAGTGTCCCATTAATCTGTTCTTTCTCTTCTAGACAATCACATCTTTGCCTGGGGTAATGGTGGTAATGGCCGCCTGGCCATGACTCCCACAGAGAGACCACATGGCTCTGATATCTGTACCTCATGGCCTCGGCCTATTTTTGGATCTCTGCATCATGTCCCAGACCTTTCTTGCCGTGGCTGGCACACCATTCTTATTGTTGGTAAGGGCTTCATCTGTGTGGAGTTGGAGTGGCTTAGACCACATTGACTCACACCTAAGGTACTAGTGGTGACATTATTGGATATGCCCTGAGGCAGAGTCTGCTTCCTCAAGTCTTGTGCTGGATAAAGATGCAGAGCAGCAGGAACAGAGCATTGTCATTCCCCAAGTTAGTCATCCACTGTTTCGTCTCTGTTGGACTGTTTTGTGTCAGGGGCTTGTAACTCAGGCTAGCCTCAAACTCAGTACTTACTAACCAAGAACAGCCTTGAGTTCCTAACCTTCCTCCACCTCCTGAGCGCAGGGATTGCAGGCCGGTTCCACCACCATCAGTTTGGACCTTTTTAAATGGAACAAGTTTAAGCTCTTCCCCCAGCATACCTCTGCATCATAGAATGTATTACTTCCATTTAATAATGTGTTGTCTACATTTGTGTTTTCTTGAGAAACATTTAGTAATTCTTTTAAAAGAAAATTTCCAAATGCTTTTTGCATACAGAGTACTTTGAAATAAAATAAAATAAAGCTTGGCTTTTATAAATCTCAGTCCTGACTACCCTTGACTAGTTTAATCAGGATCTCTGGGGTTGGGTATAGGTATTGTTACTTTGTAAAGCTTCCATGGTGCTTCTAGTGAACACAAAGATAGAAAATTCCCAGTACAGACACTGAGTACAGTAGCTCACTAAGTGTTTCACTTATGAGACTTACTTCTAAATCCTAAGTTCTGGGTTACTGAGTCAGGTTTGGCAGTGACAGTTTCTTCCCTGTCCTGTCTCCCTTCACTCTTCCAGTGTCTGTACAAAGTGCTTACCTACTGCATATTTTTCCTCAGAGAAAGTGTTGAATTCCAAGACCATCCGTTCTAATAGCAGTGGCCTCTCCATTGGAACTGGTAAGCAGTGGTGCCCCAGGTACCAGTGTGGTCTTTGGGTTGAGGAATTATGGTTAAGAGGGAAGGTTGTATTTTGGTGAGTGTTTTATCAGGGTGACTTCATCGTCTTTGCCTGCATCCCATGTGGAAGCAGTTGAGAGACTTGCTCCACATTGGAATGGGACATTGGTATTCCTTACCATCCCATAAGCCTTTACTTCTGTGGTATTCCAGACAGTCCAGTCTTCCTATAGCACTTGGGAGACAGAAGCAAGTGGATTTCTGTGAGTTTGAGGTCAGGTAGTGTATATAGTAAGTTCCAGGCCAGCCAGAGCTAAATAGTAAGATCCTGTCTCCAAAAACCAAACAAAATTTACCTTCAAAATAGGCCCTCCAGAGGAAAAGTCACTTACTAGCTTTCAACTTAGGAAAATCAGTCTGAACCCTCTGAGAGCTTCTCAACTATAATTTTCTTCATGATTCTCTGTTACTTGGGTTGCCAGGAAACTAAAACTATTCCTGCTTTCCACCTGTGAGAAATCATGTATGTACCAATATTTCAGAATTCATCTTCTTATTTTGGGGAAACTTAAGAGGTGCTTGGCTCACTGCTGAACAATTTTTTACAAAAGACAAATGCTAATGGAGGACACTTGAGTGTATTTACCTGCCAGAGATGCACTAAGATTTAGAAAATGGACGTGAGTTATGGTGATAACACCATACCCAGGCTTACCTTTATGTAAGCCTGGCATGGTGGCACATGCTTATAATCCTAGCACTAGGAAGTAAGTAGAAGTAAGTGCAGTAGTAAGGTCAGAAGTTCAAGGCCAGCTTGGATGACATAAGGATCCTGTCTCAAGAATTAAAATTTGTAAGCTGGGTGTGGTGGAACACATCTTTAATCCCAGAACTTGGGAGGTAGAGGCAGGTGGATTTCTGAGTTCAGAAGGCCAGCCTGGTCTACAGAGTGAGTTCCAGGACAGCTAGGGCTACACAAACCTTGTCTCAAAAACCAAAATTATATATATACATACATACATATATATATATAAAGAGAGAGAGGAGGGGGAGAAGAGAAGAGAGGGGAGGGGAGAGGAAAGGAGAGAAGAGGAGAGAAGTAAAAATGTAGGCCTATGAGGTGGCTCATGGATGAAAGGCTTATACTCCCATCATGACAACCTGAGTTCAGTCCTGGGACTCACATGACAGAAAAAGAGAATTGACCTCCACAGGTTGTCTTCTGACATCTACAAGTGCAGTGTGCACACACATGCCCACATGCATACACATAATAAATCAATGTGAGAACGTTTAAAAACGCTGTGGAGCTGGGAGGACAGTTCAGCAGGTAAGAGCACCTGTTGCTTTTACAGAGAACTGGAGTGTGGTTCCTAGCACTCAAATGACTGCTGACACCCATCTGTAACTCCAGTTGCAGATGATCTGACACCTTCTTCTGGCCTCCAAGAGCAATGCATGTACATGGTACCCAGACATACATGCAGCTGAAACCACCCATACACAGAAAATTGAAAAAAAAAATCCTTTTAGAATAATTCTTACAAATTTAAACGCTATGTAAAAACTAACAATTTAGTCTCAAATATTTGACTGAACATTCCACTGTGTGCAATTCTAAGAACTTCTGTGGGAATGAATGAGGTGTCAGATGGTACATCACTTTGTGGCCTAACAAAGTTCTTTCTTTCCTGTGCTACACATCTACCAGTGGTTCAGAGCTACAGCCCAGGAGGTGGAGGTGGCGGCATTGGTGGCGGCATTGGTGGCGGTGGCGGTGGAGGCGGTGAAGAGGAAGATAGTCAACAGGAATCTGAAACTCCGGATCCAAGTGGAGGCTTCCGAGGAACAATGGAAGCAGACCGTGGAATGGGAGGGTTGCTCAGTCCCACAGAGGCCACAGCAGACAGTTGTGGGGCTAGCAGCTCCTGTCCTGGCTGGCTTCGGAAGGTAATTCCCTCGAACAGATAATTCAGATAAGCCTGTAACAGGAGCTAGTAAGTAAGGGCTGCCAAGGTCTCAGTTTCTAGTGCTCTACTAATTTAGACAGGAGTCAAAGTTTCACATTCCTACATGTAAGAAGATGTCTGTATTTTGTTTTAAAACAGGGTCTCAGTTTAAGAAGACTGACTCTTCCTCCCCTAGCAGCTAGCAGTTGCCAATAAGCCTTTAGCTGGAGTAGGGTTTCATTCCCACTTCCACTCTTCATGCTGGGACTGGGACTTGGTCTGGCTTGAGCTTGCACAGGTCTTAGGCATGCAGTCACAGTTGCTGTGAGTTTAAATATGCGACTGTCCTTATAGGGACACATGCTCTTATAGTCATCTAGAACCTCTGGCTCCTGTAGTCTTTCTGTCTCCTCTTCCAGTGATTCCTGAGCCTTGGGAGGAGAGGATAAGATATACATGTCCTCTTTAGAGCTGAGAAAATTCTCTGCAGCATTACCAGTTGTGCGAGTCTCTGTTAATCACTATATACAGAGGGACAGAGGAAGCGGCACCCTCCAGCCTCAGCCTCCAGCAGCCTTGCAGGGCCCTCGGTGCTGTGCCCTCAAGCCTCCTGACCAGCATATAGTGGGTGTAGAATTGTGTTGGGGAAATGATCCAGATAAAACTGTTGCTGAACTTGAGCTTGCATTCCCCACTAGAGGGCGCTGCTGTCACAGCAGAGTAAAAGTGAAAGCCACAAAGTCTGTGGGAGAAAGGTGCTTGCTGCAGCCAAATTGATGATTCTTTCTTGTATGCCTAGGAGCTGGAAAATGCAGAGTTCATCCCCATGCCTGACAGCCCAACTCCCCTGAGTGCAGCCTTTTCACAATCTGAGAAGGACACTCTGCCCTATGAAGAGCTGCAGGGACTCAAAGTCGCATCTGAAGTTCCTCTGGAACAGCAGCCGGCAGGAGGAGCCTGGGTAACTGAGTGCCTCGTTAGCCTCAGCTCGGTAGACAGTGGCTACGACTTCTTAGGTTCTCCTGGCTTCACCATGTCCTCTCGCTTTCCGGGCCAGTGCTACAGTGTCTCAGTAGTTCTGAAGGCTGCTCTGCCTTCCAGCACCAGAGGATCATTTCTTCCTCTTCCTCAGGAGTACAAAACTGAACGTAAATTTCCAAATGGTCTTTTTGTTGCGAAGATTTGTTCCTTTGTGAAACAGGTTCCCAGCCAAGGATGGAGGATGACCTTTAACCTCTCTGTTACTCCTGCCTCCATCTCCCAGATGATGATAAAGGCGTGTTCCACACACCAGTTATGCAATGTGGGGTCCAGCCCAGGGTTCTGTACATTCTAAGCAAACTCTTCACAGATAGCCACGTTCCTGGCCTCCAGAACCACACGGCACCACATGTGTTAGCTGAGCTGTGTTGTGCAGCAATGCTTGCAGTCTACTGAAAGAGCGGCCATAAACAGTCAACCTAGGTAGAATGAAACTGTAACTCAGTACTAAACCAGAGACGCCACACTTCTAGAGAAGCCACAACATTATTACGTGACTTTGTGAGTTGTATAATCCTTTGCAACTACAACTCTGATATCATAGCACAAAAGCAGTCACAGATACAGATTGAGTATCTCTTATCCAAATGATTGGGACCCAGAAGTGTTTTAAATCTCACATTTTGGTGGATTTTGGAATAAATGCATATACATAATGCTCTGTAAACATAGCTTGGAGGCCATTCTGTGATTGGAGGTTATTTTGTGTCATATTTTAGTATATCCATTCTGAACTGCAGGCCATGTCATGAGCTTAGGTGTAACATTTCCACTCGTGGTGTCATGTCAGTGTTCAAACAGTTTTGGATTTAGGAGCATTTAGGATTTCAAGTTAGGGATGTCCAATCTGTACTATGTAATGGGTAGGTGTCCTGCTATTATTTGCTGACCTGATATTTATTTTTATTTATTTTATTATTATTTTTTAAGAGGCAGGGTTTCTCTGTGTGGCTCTGGCTGCCCTGGAACTCACTTTGTACAGCAGGCTGGCCTCAAACTCACAGAGATCCGACGACCTCAGCCTCTCAAATGTTGGAATGAAAGTATGCAGCACCACACCTGGCTCTGACCTGCTATTTTTAAAAGTGTATACGGGAGAAAATTCCCAACTAGAATAATTGAAAGCCTTCCCAGGAGAGTGGTAACAACACTTTTTTTTTTTTTTTTTTTTTTTTTGGATTTGGTTTTTTCGAGACAGGGTTTCTCTGTGTAGCCCTGGCTGTCCTGGAACTCACTCTGTAGACCAGGCTGGCCTCAACTCAGAAATCCACCTGCCTCTGCCTCCCAGAGTGGGATTACAGGCGTGCGCCACCAACGCCCGGCTAACAACACTTTTAAAACTTGAGAGTAAGCATTTCCCTTCCTGTGTTGGCTTTCTTAAATTGTATTGTCAATTTTTTTCACAAACTCTTCTCCAATCTCTGACACAGTTTGGCCAACTGCATTTTATGAACCTCACTCACTGTGATCAGAACTTCGCTTCAGCACTTTAAAGTAGAACATATAAAAATAAGAGTTCTGCAAACTCTTCCCAAATGGATGATTCTGCAACCTAATGAGCCCTAAGCCCTGGGAGGCCCCTTTCCTGTCAGCACCAAGTGCTGCTGGAAGCCAGGCGGTTCTCCTTCACTCGCACCCAGTTCCTCATATTTTTGTATTACCTTGCTGGGTACTGGGGAGCCGTGGGTGGTGGATCCTCTGCATTCTCTCCTTCTGTCCCTAGCCTCCCCGGCTGAGTCCTGCAGTGCCGCCATGTGTTGGGAAAGCCGTGATGTCTCCTGCTTGTGCGTGCAGTGCCCTACAGGTGGAGGTTGACAGGCTCCAGGGTCTGGTGTTAAAGTGTCTGGATGAACAGCAGAAGCTCCAGCAAGAAAACCTCCAAATTTTTACCCAACTGCAAAAGCTCAACAAGAAATTGGAAGGAGGCCAGCAGGTAAGAGCATTCATTAAAAAGAGTAATTGAATTCTAAATCTGCTTTGAAAGTTCACAGAAACAATCTGCGAGGTACTAAGTAGGCTGAGGCCTTTGTGACTCCCTATCTTTGTGACTCCTTTGTACTTGATTCCAGAAGCTTTGTGCCTACCTACCTAGTTCATTTTATCACCTAACTTCCATTGGTTTTTCTTTGTTTTTTTCCTTTACTAATTCTTTGGCTTTTCCATTTTTATTGTGAAAATGTTTAAACATAATGAACACCCTACGCCTGTCATATAGACTCAGTAACAACACGTTTCTCTGTTTGGTAGGTATACATACATTCTTTTATTCTCTTTTTTTTGGTTAGTTTGTTTTGTTTTGTTTTGTTTTGTTTTGTTTTGTTTTGTGAAAGGGTTTTCTGTGTTTCCTGACTTTCCTGGAACTCTCTGAGTAGACCAGGCTGGACTTGAACTTGGGATATCCTCCTGCCTCTGCCTCCTGAGTGCTGGGATTAAAGGCATGCACCACTACTGCCTGAGTACATTCTTATTCTAACCATTTTATTTGTGTATTTGTGCAATAGTGGGGATTGAATCCAATCTCTTATAGGTGGTAGGCAAGTACTTGATACTGAGCTTCCTCCCTAACCCTTGATGAACCATTTTAAAATAGATTCTGAAAAATGGTTTAAAGTTGGGGCTCAGCTTAGAGGCTCAGCTTATGGCTCAGCTAAGAAAAGCACTTGCCGCATACACCTGATAGTCTGAGTTCAATCCCCAGAGCCCACGGTGGCGGGAAAGCATCACCTCCCAGCAGACAGTCCTTCTGCCTGCCCTCAGTGGCGGGAGTACACACATGGAAAACTGGAAGTTAGAATTACGGCCTTACTGGGCTCAGCTTAAGTAGCTTGGCAAACATTTAGCATATGATGGTTCTTGGTATCCCTTCATGCCGACTCAGCTAGAAGTGAGGGAGGAGTCACTCCTTGGCTTTGCCATTTCCCCTAATGTCAGTTTGGACTTCTTATTTTGTGAATACAGAAACAATGCCTGTAAAACACTTCAGAAGGTTATATTGGCAGCTGTAGCAGGCACCTAGATCATTTTGGGTTTTTTGTTTGTTTCTTAAAGATTTATTATTATATGTAAGTACACTGCAGCTGTCTTTAGGCACACCAGAAGAGGACGTCAGAGCTCATTACGGATGGTTGTGAGCCACCATGTGGATGCTGGGTTTTGAACTCAAGACCTTCAGAAGAGCAGTCAGCAGGACAGTGGTGTGCATGCCTTTAATCCCAGCACTTGGGAGGGAGAGGCAGGTGTATTTCTGAGTTCAAGGCCAGCCTGGTCTACAGAGTGAGTACCAGGACAGCCAGGGCTACACAGAGAAACCCTGTCTTGAAAAAACAAAAAAAAAAAAACAAAAAAAGGAAGAAGAAGAACAGTAAGTGCTCATACCCACTGAGCCATCTCACCAGCTCAAGATTTTATCCAGGAATGGTGGGGTGGGGTGGGCAGGTGGGTTGGTTGGTTGGTTGGTTGGTTGGTTGGTTTTTATTTTTGTTTTTGAGACAGGATCTCACTTGGTAGCCCTGGCTTGTCTAGAACTTACTATGTAGACCAGGGTGGCTTCACACTCATGGAGACAATCCTCCTGCCTCTGCCTCCTGCATGCTGGAATTGAAGATGTGCACTAAGACACACACACACACACCCGAGCCATTTCACTTTTCATACTAATCCCCACACGCTGGAGACCTGGGCAAACCAGAACAGTAGTTATTCTACTGCCTGAGTGTAAAGGTGAGGCTGTGTCCAGGGCTGTGCCCCTGAGCCCTCCGTCAGACTGGCAGAAAGTCCTGAGAGACTTGACTATAGTGAAAACAGTCTTGATGCCATGGCCACTGGCACTGTTGCTGATTGGAACTGCTTTGTCTGGGCAGGCGGGGATGCACTCCAGAGGAACCCAGACGGCAAAGGAAGAAGTGGAAATGGATCCAAGGCCTGACTTAGATTCGGATTCCTGGTGCCTCCTTGGAACAGACTCTTGTCGACCCAGCCTCTAGTCTCCTGAGCCCACATAGCTCTCAGGAAACTGGGACCCAGAGAACCTCACCGCACACTGACTACGTGCAGAGAGCAGCTTTCCTGGCTTTGCTCACTTGCAGCCACAGAGGCAGGGCAGAGGGAGGCTCTAACGCACTTCCCTTGTGCATTCGGAGAGTGGCGTTGCCTGTTAGATAGGAGCTAGGAGTGATTTTATTGTTTGGGAGAATGGAAGGGTCCCGTGGCCCTGGCTTTGTCATCAGTGACCGCCATAGCAACAGCAGCTCTGTACCTCGTCCTTTGAGCCCACCTTTGAAGAGGAGACACAGTACTCACCTTAATTGCACTGGTAGCAGCTCATTTTCTGTTTATCATTTTCATCATTAATTGGAAGCTGCCTTGGGATTTAAGCACCAGGCATTGCACATCTGGATGGATGAAGGAAAATATAAAAATGCAGTGGGCTGCCCAGGGTCCTCCAGAGACTGGTAAAGTATTCATGCCTTCTCAGAAGCCTGGGGCCCAAGGAATCTCACTGGTAGAGTCAGTCTAGAGCTCATCTTCAGGAAGGTCAGTTACTTCATGCAGCTGAGTGCTTCAGGAGGGAAGCTGGGATTGTTTTCACTGGACATTGTTTGAAACATCTTTGAAGAGCAGAGAAAGGGCGGGTCCCTCCCTCCCCCATCACAATAGCCGAACTTTGAGGCTACAGTTAGTACCTGGTGGGGTTCCCAGCTCTGGGTATTCCTCCAAGACAGAAGGTGTCTAAGAAAATTACACCATCATCCGGTAGTATGTAGAGCTATGGGAGGAACCCAAGGGGGAGGTAACACTCCCTTCAGTGCCGTGCCTTGGTATCGGGGAGCACCTCAGTGACACTGAGGTCTTCTGCCCCTGTGATGGCTTCTCTGTACCTCTAGTGTCATGGCCTTAGGGGTCTGATTGGGATGAGCCACCCTGGACACTCCCTTTCTATGTCTAGTCAGTATTTTTTCCCTTTGGTGTGTTTTGGAGCCATGTCATAACCAGTAAATCAGTATCATCTTTTGTACTTGAGTAGCCCAAAGCCAGCACCAAATCCTTGGGGTCACAAAAGCTTGACAGGTAGAACCTGCCAAGTGAGAGGGAATTGGCTGCAAGCTCGCTTCTGTGTTCTTGTTGAAAGGGGCAAGCTACCTTTTCCAAAGACAATGTATGCCCTAGAAGAGGCAACCTTCTAGGCAGGCATTTGATAGTTTCCCTTCCACGTGAGCCTTGTGCTTCCACCAAGTCCAGTGGTGGCTTGTGTGAGGCCACAGCAGCTCCTTTGATAAGTGCCACATCCTCTGTGCTACACACAGCTAAATTAATACTGTTTAATTTAACCAACCCCCTGCCAAAAAAGGTTTGCTGTCTCTTAATATTGCAGGAGGATCTACCTATGCAGGAGAAATGTTGCCATTTCCTTAAGCTATAAGTGGTATAAAGGCTAGTGCTGGGAGGAAGCCCCGTCCGTCTCTGAGGATGTGCAGCTCTGTCCAATGGGACTGTTAGTGTCCCTTGTCTTCTCAGTTCTGAGAAGCACAGTACAGTAGTACTGATCTCAGCACTGAAGCTTGTTCCCAGAATAAGGGGAAACCCAATCCTGATGTAAGGTTACGAGTTCTAAGGGTCTGGCAGTAAATCCTGCGGGAGAGTTTTGGTTTGATTTGGTTAGTGCAGCTTTGGTTTCCGTCAGGACTGATTGGCCTTTCGAGGTCCTGGATCCGTAGGCTTCCATCTCAGCAGGCCTGAGAGGCAGGGCCTAAGGCGTTCAGTATGAGCACTGCTTCTGCTCTGGAGCTGAGGGGTGTGGGCATGTTGCTGACTGTGGGGTGACAGTGTTTGCTGAGGCAGGCAGGAGTCCTGGAGGGCCGTGCTACAGTAGAGCATGGTGGCTGTTCTTCTAGTGTGTTCCTTTGGGAATCCTAGGTTTGCTGTTAATCTAGCCGAGAGTCTAAGTTCTGTGCCTTAGAGAAAATTTGCACTTTCCAGAATTGTGCCTAGGACAGCCATAAGATATTTTTCCCTACCAAACAGCTATGCAAACAAAAACCAGTTCAAAAGTCACAACCATACACTGGGTTGAGTAAAAGTCAGGACAGCAGAAATGTATTCAAATGGTTTTCTATAGCTAAAGCTTAGTAAATTGTCTTCTTATCCTCTGTGCAGTGCTAGGTGTTTGGAGCTTGCCAGTCATGTTGCTTTGAGTTACAGTGTAGCCTGTGTTTATCCTTCGTGCCAACGCTTGGCTGAAGAGCCAGCTTCTTAGCCTGATGCCGGAAAGGATGATGATGGAGTGGTGTGGCCTTCCTGTTCTAAATAAACGTTTAACCTCTCAGTGAGTACTGTGCTTCAGTAAGCCTGTCCTCCACCTCAGTCACCAGAGACGGAACACCCACAGTTCTAGGCCTTGGGAAATCTCTAATTCTGTGAGTCTTCTATAAATAAATAACTAAAAGTGTTCTCTTAACAGAAATGACATAAGAGACATTATACGGAAATAACCTCTTCTGTTTTCCAATCTCATTCTTGCCAGAAAAAAAAAAAACAAACAATTTTTTCCCCAGAAGTTTGTAAAAATGTAGGAAGTGCAAAAGGGGAAAAGCTATTAAAGGAAGGCTCCTCGGCAGGCCAGAGTGGCTTGCTAGGCGACCTAGTGACCACAGTCCACCTACAGAGTCCACAAAGCTGTCTGTGGCCTCGCACGCTGGCGCGTACAAACCTGCACTCACACACACCATGTGCGTACATAGTACTGAGAAGAAACAGTTCTACACACTGCCTTCGTCCTGATGGGAAGACTTTGCCAAGTGATCATGCCAGTTTGTCTATAAACTTCAAGAAAGCGGGGCTGGACTTGGTCTTCTCGGTACAACAGCTGTGACTTTTCTTGGCCAAGCATCACACTAAAGTTTAATGCTGAAGGCTCCTAATGCTCAAATTTCATTTGGTTTGTTATCTATTCAGAAACATTTATGATGGGAAGAAAATATGTATTTTAGAGAAAGTCACTTATATGAGATCTCCAGGCCTCAAAGGAAGTTCCAGTCATGATAGCAGGAGGTGGGGTCAGGACTCCAGTCAGGACTATGAGATGGCCTGCAAAGCCAGAAGTCATTTATTGCCTCAGTGATTAATTGCCAACATAAATGTGCTGATCATTAACCCTCACGGGTCACGGGCTGTGAGGAGGAAAATCGACATCCCAGCTCTGCTTGCCATCTGTGTAGTTGTGGAGAATGATCAACTGACTGAGAGCAAATGTTAACAGGAGGCACTGTGCTGTGTGAACTAGGAAGTCTAACCCCACATCTGCACACATTTCTAAATGAAAAGAGCTACCTTGGGAGTCTCACCGGGCGAATTTCCCAGAACTTTTGAACTGTAAAATGTCTAATGTTTACGACATGCGCTTAAAGTAACACAGACATTTACACGCAGTGTCTACGTGATCTCTATTTGAGGTTGTAACTTGGCCCTTCCCTCCTCAGAGTCAAAGCTAGCTAAATTCAGAAGGCTGACAAAATCAAGGTCACAGGCAAACAAAGACAGAGGTTCTTGTTTTCTCTTTGGTACCTTACAAATGAACACCTGCCGTGTCTGTAGAAAGCCTTACACACAGTTGTTCCCTCTTGAGAGCTCTAACCTATGACTCTGATAACATCATCATGGGATCCCAAATCCACATGCCTAGGAGACCCAGCAGGTGAGGCAAGGGAGTCTGGGTCTGTCTACCATCATCCCCTCCTGAAGGAGCAGAGCAACAGACTTTGAACTCCTTCCGGTGCATCCTGTATAGGTTACTGCCCAGTGTTCCCACAACCTCCAGCCTGTCAAGACATGCTCCTACCCCTGGACCAGAACATATTTTTAAATACTTCATAACATCTATGAATGTTATGAATGGGGTGGGAGCGGGAGAGATGGCTCTGAGGGTAAGACCACTTGTGTTGCTCTTGTAGATGACTTGGGTTCTCAGCACACACATGGTGGCTGCCAACCATCTGCAGTTGAGTTTCAGGAGATCTAACACCCTTCTGACTTCTGCAGGCACCAGGCGTGCACATGGTGCACATGCATACATGCAGTCAAAACACTCGTAAATCTTTTAAAATCTTGAACATCTGTAGGGATGCGACCTTGTGACTTTAGCCATGGCTTATTTGTTACGTGACATAAAGAACACTGTGTACTCCTTAGTAAACTTGCCTGGAGGAGAGGGCATGTCGGGTTAAATACCCAGTGGTTCTAGGAGCTTAAGCAGTCATCCTTCTCAAGCTTCCCAAACCCATTAGTTGAAGGCCTAACTTGAAGTGGGCACTGTTCCCACGGTTAAGAAGACCTGATCCCTTTCAGAGTTTAAAATAGAAGCATGACTATGTCGTGATCTCAGGGCCATGAAACAGTGAGCATTGTCCACGCTTGCTTAGAGAGGCTCTGTGCCTCAAGGCAGCCACTCAGCCATAGTTGAAAGTGTACCAGCAGCTTCTTCCTTCAACATCTGAAACACATTTAAAGAGAGCAAGTACAGAGAAGTAAAGTTGTTTTCTACCCATCCCTACCCTGTAAAGTGCATACAGATATTTCATTATACAGTATACCACAGGGAAGGTTAGGATATGCTGGTCCCCTAGCAGTACATACTTTTGGCTTTCAGCCAGGACCATGGGCCATGGAGACCAAGAACAGGCATCAGTAATGCTTCACAGCACAATCTTATGGCTTTTATCAATTACCATCTTCGTGACAGTGATGCTCTGACCCTGGCTCACTCATCTTTATATCCCAACATTTAAGAGCAAGAAGGGCTAACAGAAACTCTGGACGCGTGCTGTGGCTGGGGACGCTGAATACTGGCACTTCACCAGCACAAACTGTGGTCAGGCTCAGGAAAGAGAGCTTTAATGCAGCCTCAATACCCAGCGTCCTCACCTACCAATACTTCAGGCAAGAATGTGAACACTCAGCCAAGGGAGGTTCTGATGCAGTGAGAAGCTGGGCCTTCCATTTGCCTCCTGCCACGCAGCAGTGACTCTTCATGGGTCATTTTGCCCTGCAGGCAGATCCTGAGTTCTGGAAAGGTTTTTCTCCCTGCTCTCCATCACTCACTCTCCGGTTTACTGCTGAAGGGAAGCACAGCCTGAGTGAGGCAGTTTCTGCCGTCGACTGCTCAGCTGTCATGCCTCCTTGGAGGGGGAGGACGGTTCTTGATGGTCTTACACTTGGGTATGTGGCGTTCAGCCACCTTGGGAGCAAAGTGGCGGCTGCAGTGTGGACACTGCACATAGTCTGGGTTTTCTGCAGGCAGGATGGAAGGCAAGTCTGAAGGATCGCCACCTCTGGCGATCACCTGCTGGACCTGCCGAGCATGCCGGAGGGTACGGATAAAGGATTCGTGCTTCTGTCTCCAGGTGCTCTTCCGAGGAGGAGGCTCAGCCTGTAAAGTAAAGGGGGCATTGAACCTACAGTCGCCTGGCCTCTCCCCTTTCTGGGGCTCCATGAGAGCATGTGCAAAGGGCCTCAAGACCAAACAACCACAACAACAAAGGTGTGAGTGTGATGAGCAAAGAGCCTGCAAGCAGAGAGCCTACCTGGAAGCAAGAGAACCCTAAGTGGGGATGAAAACATGACAAACTTAGGGCTCCTCTCCTACCCTGTATATCCAGGTGCCCAGCACCCCAGTACCCTCCCATGAGAAGAGAGGCTTCTCTCTAAATAAATTGAACTAGGTAATTTTTTAGAGATATTTTTTAGCTTCAGGGGTGTGTGTGTGTGTCTGTATGTCCTGTGTGAGTAATGCCCATGAGTGGAGGCCTGGAGACGGTGTCTTTTGGAATTACAGGTGGTTGTATGCAACCTGAACTCAGGTCCTCTGAAAAAGCAGCAAGTCCTCTTAACCACTGAGATGGCTATCTACCCCCTAGATGGGTTTAGTTCAGAAAATCCAGACAGGATAAGGAACAGAGTTCATCATAGTGCTGGTGGTGGGGAAGCCTGAGCTTCCTAGCAACCATGGAAATGTCAGACTCCTGTCTAAGATGAGCTCCCAGAATCCAAGTGACTAGTAAAAAGTGGATCGTGGGAGGTCCACGGTTCTTTGGATTCACCCACTGAACCAGAAATGAGCCTTCCAACACTGACTTCGGAGGACCAGAGTTCCAGAGCTCACTACTTCATGACTTCAGTATGAAGTCCTTTCCTGAATAAACCCACTAACACTTAACTACAAATGAACAGCACGGTGTGCTGGTACACACCTTTGATCCCAGCACTCAGGAGACAGACACAGGAGGATCTTTGAGTTCGAAGCCAGCAGGGACTAACGAGTGAGACCCTGTCTCAAATCAAGAACAAAAACAAAGAAAACAAGCAAACAGACAGGGATTGCCAGATCCTTGATGAGAGAGAGCCTATTCACAGACAGAGGTCCCAGAGTGCAAGAGCTGAAACTCAGAAAGCTGGAAACAAGAAAAATATAATATCAGATATGGTGTCCAGAGTATAGAAAGGGCTCGGCATTTAAGAGCACTGGCTGCTCTGGTAGAGGACCCAACTTTGATTCCCAGCACCCATGTGGTGGCTCACGATCGTCTGGAACTCCAGTCCCAGGGGACCCCATGCTGCCTCACATGCAGGCAAAACACCAGTATATGTAAAAATAAATTGTTCTTTAAAAGATTTTGTCCATAAAGGGAATATATTATGCAAATTGAACAACCAGAGAAACAAAACTATAAATTAAAAGCCTGATAGTCAAAACTCAAAAGGGGGGCTGGAGAGATGGCTCAGCAGTTAAGAGCACTGACTGCTCTTCCAAAGGTCCTGAGTTCAACTCCTAGCAACCACATGGTGGCTCGCAACCATCTGTAACAAGATCTGATACCCTCTTCTGGAGTGTCTGAAGACAGCTACAGTGTACTTACATATAATGAATAAATAAATCTTAAAAAAAAAAAAACTCAGAAAGAAGCAAAAAGCCAAACAAACAAGACCAGATGGAAAGGAGAAATGATCAGAAAATGAGTCTGGAAAGTTTAGCATGTGAGCAAACTTGTTCCAAAAAGGGCAGAAAGCCCAAGAAGTTATTAAGGAAATAATATAATTAACATTTGTAGAATTAAAGACCACAAGTCTTGGAAACTTGAAGTGGCTTACCAAAACTTCAAAATGATACCTGTAAAACCTTAAAACTTCAGAGTAAAAAGAACCCTGTTAGCCTTTGGAAATGAAACAAAATGGTTTCATAAAGTGAAGCAGGAGTCAAAACAACATGCAATTTCTCAGCAGTGAACAGTAGATGCTGAAAGAATGTTTTAAAGTTCTAATCAAGTGAGAAAACATGAAATATTTCTTCTTTTTATAACTTTTATTAAATTTGTTCTTTGACGATTTTAAAAAAGGCGATCTTAGAAAGAGCCAGGCATGGAGGCAGAGGCAGGCTGATCTCTTTGAGTTACAGGCTAGCCTTGGCTACATAATGAGGCAATGTCTTGAAAACAAAGTTCTAAAAAAACCATTTCCTGCTGAGATTTCTATACCCAGCCAAGTCTTCAAATAGGAAGCCTTTATATAGATAATTTCTTTAATTCCATGTGTATATCTCTTGGTAAGCTTCCAGCAAAACAAACAGGGAAACAAACAAACAAACAAAAAAGACAGGATCCAACACAGAAGAGAAGCAAATATAAGTTCCAAAGCCAAGGGACTCCAGACAGAGCAAGATGAGAAAGAGAAGGTTCCAGAATTTGGAGGGGGGGGAGTCTCAAACTATTAAAAGGTATCTAGGGGCTGGAGAGATGGCTTAGTAGTTGAAGCAGTTACTGACTGTTCTTCCAAAGGTCCTGAGTTCAATTCCCAGCAACCACATGGTGGCTCACAGCTATCTGAAATGGGATCCAGTGCATTATTCTGGTGTGTCTAAAGACAGCAACAGTGTACTCACATATATAAAATAAATATATCTTTTTTTTTAAAGTATCTGGACACTTACAAAAAAATTAACAAATGCCTAACATCTAGTTGGTTAGGGAAATTTTTAAGTATAGTTCATGGAAAATGAATGAGATGAAAACTAAGCCAGTAATTTACTCCAAGGATATGTAGGCAGGAGCAGAATTTGCTCATTAGTGAAGATGTACAACTTCGGGCTGGAGAGATGGTTCATCAGTTAAAAGCACTGGCTGTTCTTCCAAAGGTCCTGAGTTCAATTCCCAGCAACCACATGGTGGCTCACAATCATCTGTAATGGGATCTGACACACTGTTCTGGTGTGTCTGAAGACAGCTACAGTGTACTCATACACATAAATAAAAAATAAAGACCATTCCAGCTTCCTGGGAGACAGACTTTAAAAAAAAAAATGTAGAACTTCTGTCCTGTAAACCCCCACTGTTTTAAATCAGAACTGTGGTCAGCCAGAGTGGAAGGAAAATAATAATGAAGAATGCAAGGGGACGAGGTTCTGCAGCAGACATCAGAAGGTTGGCAGATCAAGGAAATGAGTGTATTATTAGAAACAGAAATGCATGCCAGAAGACATCTCACACAGCTGCGGACTCAAGTGAGGACCTGAGAAGGATGAAGTAAGACTCACTGTAGATCATTTAGAGCTACCTGGGTTTTTAAATGTGTGTTAACAAACTAAAATAAAATTAGAGCCAGCAAGGTGGCTCTGTGGGCTGAGCGTGCCTGTCACCTCATTCCCGGTGACCCAAGTTTATCAGAGAGCCATAAGGCAGGATAAATAGGAGAACCAGCTCTCACGGGTGGTCCTCTGATCTCAAAGTGCGTGTACACACTGACACACACAAATTAAATAAATATTGATCTTTAAGAGACGTTAAAGGGGGCCTGGAGAATTGGCTCAGTGGTTAAGAGCACTGTCTGCTCTTCCAGAGGTCCTGAGTTCACTCCATTGTGGCTCACAACCGTCTATAATGAGATCAGATGCCTCTTCTGGCACAAAGGTGTACATGAAGATAGAGCACTCATAAACATAAATCTTTAAAAATGAGAATTTTTAAAAACCCTATTGGTAAAAGGTAAGAATGAGAAATGCTATCAAAGGGAAGAGCAGGCTTGACCAGGCATATCTCACTGAAACCTAAGACAAAAGAACTAGTGTTAGAGATGGTAGCCAGGAACCTTAAAGGAAGTCAACCGGAAGGATCTTCAGCTGTACGGTAGCTGTTTCCGTTCTGTATCGAACTGAAATATGCCCTACTACAGTAAGCCTAAAGACCCATGTGGGCTCCTGCCTCACATCGTGACAGTATGTCTGCTGGACGGTATATGGAAACTAACTGACTTAAAGGTCCTCAGAGTATACAGGGAGAAGGACAAGGGCCTGCAGCCACTTAGCCCTCAAAGGCACAGAACTCTGGAGAGAGACTTGAGACACTACCAGAACGGAGTGCAGCTCAACCCAAATCCTTCCTGTCTTGTGTCCCCAGGGCAGCCCAGGACCTCAAATGGGTCTGCTTAGAGCTGGGGCATGCTGCGGCTTCACTGCTACTCTATTTAGGAACGTAAGAAGCACCAAATAGTTTCGATTATGGCCCCAAGTAAATGATTATGATATGCCAGAGGGAATCCCCAGTGAATTACTGGGTTGACCAAAGTGGAAAGAATAGTAACTGGCCAGCCTATCATTATGTGAGAGCAACATGCCAACTTCTTGTTGGAATTTAGGTTCTAGGGAGATCATCTCTGAATGTGGGAGAGACATTCTTGTAGTGATCTCTCAAATTGTACTGAGAGAAAACACTGTAATTATAAGCTACCCTCGAATATCCATCACACCAATGTGCTTTTTTTAAAAGGACTCTAGCAAGAGTACATTTAAATTGTAATGTTCTGATAAGAGAAAATTGGGAAATGGGTGTGGTGACCGATGCTTCTAATCCCAGCACTTGGAAAGCAGAGACAGACCTCTGTGAGTTTGAGGCCGGCCTGGTCTACATAGTAAGTTCCAGGCTAGCCATGGAGGAGAGGAAGAGAGGAAAGAGAAGGGAGGGAAAGAGAGAGAAGTGGTAGGGAGAGGAAGCCCATGAGGATTTCTTTTGTGAAGAAATGAAAACAGAAATAGATTCTATTTTTTCCCAGACTCTTATTAGAGTTACATCGGGCCTTTGAGATTGACTAACTTGAGTTATTCCCAGTTCTGACCTTCTTAGTCTTTAATATTTTTCTTTAAATTCATGAGCCCACAGAAATTACAGGCTTAAATATGTTTTTCTAATACATTCTAAAATAATGTTGAGAAACTTATTTTACAAGCCAAGTGATGCTAGGCAGTGGTGGTACAAGCCTTTAATCCTTTAATCCCAGCACTTGGGAGGCAGTGGCAGGTAGATTTCTAAATTCAAGGCCAGCCTGGTCTACAGAGTGAGTTCCAGGACAGCCAGAGCTATACAGAGAAACCCTGTCTTGAAAACAAACAAACAAACAAAACAAACAAACAAAAAACAAGTAAACATACCCTTGAAGGCCCATAACTAATTAGCAGGGCTAATTTAGCTTGAGCGGTTTCAGCTGGGTGTCATGAAGGCCTTTTGGTATCCACTTGGGGTTTTTTTTTTTTTAAATGAGGGATGTTTTTGAGATATAGAAAAAGAAGTACTTCATGCCTACGGTACTAATACTCTAACTAGTGGGGGGGGGGGAGATCCAAACTTACATGTGTTTCTTGAATTTACTAAGAAAGTACATCAGAGTGAAGGAGACTACTGAGAATGGTACAGACAGAAAAGCTAGGGATTCCCCAAGAAATCAAGAAAATACGCATTTTATAGTTGTTTTTAAATGTATTTTTTTCCTGCAGCAAACACGAATTCATTTTATAATAATCAAAAGAACATATATTTTGAAGTCTAGATTTTGGAGTCAATTCAAGTAAGATTTATCTATTGGCCCCACCTCATAAAGGTGTTAAGATAGTAGCTAACTCAAGAGCCAGGGCTATTGATTAGCAATGGACTGTAGATCTACAACCTACAGGTGTCTGAGGACATCACTGAAAGATAAAAATCTACTTAAACTGTTCAGTGTGCGCATGCAGACATGTGTCAGTTTAAACTGTTCAGTGTGCACATGTGTGTGCGTGCAGACATGTGTCAGTTTAAACTGTTCAGTGTGCACATGTGTGTGCGTGCAGACATGTGTCAGTTTAAACTGTTCAGTGTGTGCATGAGACATGTGTCAGTTTAAACTGTTCAGTGTGTGCATGAGACATGTGTCAGTTTAAACTGTTCAGTGTGTGCATGCAGACATGTGTCAGTTTAGGGGAAGCATAGGCCTTGATTTTTGTTTTTGGTTTTTTTGTTTGTTTTGGGGGTTTTGTTTGTTTGTTTGTTTTTTGTTTTTTTTTGTTTGTTTGTTTTTTTGAGATAGGGTTTCCCTGTGTAGCCCTGGCTGGCAGGCTGGCCTCAAACTCAAAAATCTGCCTGCCTCTGCCTCCCAAGTGCTGGGATTACAGGCATGCGCCACCACCGCCCAGCAGGCCTTGATTTTTGAATGGATGTAATGACATTCCCACAGGCACAATAAGATTCTTATCCTCACAAAATTGTGAAGCTCCTGTGGAAAGCCCTGACTAGAGGGCCTGGCAAACAGAAACCCTGATTCTCTCCTCCGTCGGACACGACCCCAGTTCCCACAAGCTAACCGGTGAGGAGAAGCAGGCCTTCCCCACCTCACCCATTCCCCCTCCACCACCACCCCACCCCCCACGCACACAGAGTCAACCCTAGGCGGCTTTTATTACCTTGGCTGTGCCTGGCCCCCTCCAGTTCAAGTACTGCTCTAGCTCAGTGCCCTTCGCTCGGGCCCTGGAGGAGTCAAACACTTTTCTTTTGGACCCTTGCATCTTGCCACAGACGGTGGAGTGTCTCTGCAGCCTGGGGGAAAGAAACGAGCGTCCACAGTGACTGCACTTGGCCAGCTTTGGCTCTTCTGTGGAGGAGCTGGACCCTGAGAAGCCTGGTGTTCCGGACAGGCTTGATGCCCGCAGTGCATCGCCCAGCTCCTCTGCAGGCTGGAAGCCGGCGTCGGCTGAGGGGCCCGAGTCTTGGTCTCGGATTTTACTGTTACTCGCCATCAGCCTTTCCCTTTTGAGCTTCTGGATTTCATAGTCAGGAAGCCGGAGTGGACTTGAGTTTTCCTGAGCCTCTTCACAAGTTTGATCCTCTCCCTTGTTTCTACTGAATACCTCAGACCTGAACTCTGGGGACAAGCAGGGACTGTGTGTGGTGTTCCGGTCACCATCTCGAGCCCTCCTCCTAGGTAGTACCATCCTTTGTAGCTCCCTATCTTCCTGGAAAATGGCCTCTTTCTTTTCTTTCTGAATCCTTCGAAGACCCTCCTCTGTCTTCTTCAGCTTTTCTCGTAGGAGAATCTCCTTTCTTCGGATTTCCTTCTGTAAACTCTCCCCTGCAGCTTCTAGCCTTTGGATCTGTGTCCACTCGGTCCTGTGGCGCTCTGCCATGGCCTTCTCTGCCTGCACAGAGGCAAGGAGAGATGAATTCACCCAGCTCCTGAAACCAAAGCTGCTGTCTGAAAACTCACTAGAGTCAGGGAGTCTTGGGTAGCCATTCTGGTCCCCGCCTGTGTCTGCCTCACTTGTACCATGTGACTTCCGGTGGACCATGGGTTTCAGGGGGTATGCCCGATCCACTCCGACTCGTTTCTTCCTAAAGGGAATGAAGTCCTGGTCATTTGCTTTGGGATATCGGGGTGTCGGGCTAGACAAGTAAAACAAACCCTTTCCTTGGCCCTGGGCATTGTTTCCTGAGCCTTGCTGGCTGATTCCTGCACTGTGGGGACAGGAGTGCCTCCGGGCTCTTGTGCAGACGTTCCTTTTGGGGTAGGTGGAGATCTCCTCCTGCTCCAGCTCTGTGCTGGCCCAAAGCTTCTGCTGCAAACTGTTTCTCAAATGTCCCATCGAGGACCGCTGGGAAGAGTCACTTTGCTCATAAGGGTCGTGCTTAGCCGAGCGGAGCCCAGGAGCTTCTGTTTTATCATGTGGGAACATAACGCCCACAGGCAGATGTGGAGCCAACTGGAGACCAGCCATTCAGGGCCTGGACCGAAGCCTAGGGGAGATTTAAACCAGATACATGTGAAGAATTTGTCTGAGGTTCACTCCCGGCTGCTAGAGTAAACTGTTTGTACGTCTGCCCTGCCCACGTTCCCTTTAAACGTTTCTAGGGACTGTGATGTTGGATCTGCCAGGACGTTCTCTCAGTAAGCGTTTAGTGAGTGATGATTCTGTGCCAGACCAGACATCGCTAAGCGCCGAGGACCAAAGAATGAACGTGACACGGGTGTTCTGCCACGGACTTTCCTCCAGGCCCGTATGTGACCTGCTATATACGCTATTTATGGAATGGCTGGGAAAAGCTTTAGATCGGAGGTCGTCTGTGACAGAAAACAGGCAACCTGTTCTTACCAGCCCTAGTTCTTATAACTGCAGAGGCCGCTGAGTCCAGTCCCACAGTTTTACAGGGTGAGAACAGTGGCCTGGCGACAAGGCCTGTCCCAAAGCGCTCCCTGGACTTTCCCGCTGCAGCCAACTACAAAGAGCGCGGGGCCGCCCGCCCGGGCCGAAGCAGGTGCCTGGCTGTCAAGCCCTCAGTCAAAGAAGATGCCCTGTGGCTCAAACCGTCCCGGGCCTGTAAAGAGTGCGTGTTCCGGGAAGTGGTGACCGACACCTGAGCGCCCAGCCCGCTGTGGATCCGCAACTCCGAAGTCATCTTCTGTCCCCAGAGGGTCACACGGGAGCCCTTGCTGGGACCCGGCCTCTAGGGATAAACTCTCACTCTCCAACCCCTCGGGAGGTCTCGCTGTCTCCCCTTTCTGCGTACCTGAGGCGCTCGGGGGCCGCTCCAGCTCGGGGAAAATTCCCAAGACCTAGTTTTCCACACCTGACTAAACCCAACCGCCGTCCACGCAGGCGCTCTCTGTCCACCTCTGTTATCCCGTTGCCTGGAGACCAGAGCGCCGCCTCTGGTTGAGAACTTTTAGCTCCAGATGTGCGCAGGCGCAGTTCACAAGCAGCCCGAAAGCTGCTGGGGCGGGACTGAGGGGGAGGGGAGCGGAGGGGGGAGGGCAGGGGAAGGGAGGGGGGTGCAGGCGGGTCACAAGACGCCAGGTGCAGCCAACTCCGCAGCTCAGCGATTCCCTGGGGAGGGGTTGGAGAGGTTTTTCTGGGGCTACATCAAAGAAGAGCTTGGATTTCTCCGAGAGCGATGCTCCCAGACCTCAGGGTGTGCCCTTGTCTGGAGAAGGGTGAAGCCCCTAGATGGGCTGCGGAGTCATCCCGCCCCAGGATTCGGGGGTCTGTCCGGCTAGCTCGAGTGAGCCTGCTGATCACCCTTCTGGGCGCGCTCGGCTACTGCGCTCAGGCCCCAGGTAGGGCTAGGAGTCCAGGCTACATGCTGCAGGCTGTCTTCCCTCGCAATGCTTTGGCGCTTGCTATTAACGTTACTTTTTTTTTTTTTTTTTATTTCGCTACGTGTTATAGTCCCAGAGTAGTTTCTACGGCCAATCTAATCATTTTGCTATTATAATGTTTTACTCTCACATGACCATTACTACTTAGGGCCCAGGAATGACTCAGCCAAATGTAACAATAATAAAGTTAACAACCAGATCAACAGTAATGAGCATAACTTGATTTCAACATTAAATGATCCTTTGTAACTTTTTGACAACAGAAGAGAGTTTATTTGTCTTCTTCTTGCTTCAGTTCATCTGGATAAGCTGTTTGGAACAGACAGCTCAGTTTTTCTTGTAACTAAGCAGAAGATTCATGCACGTGGGAAACAAAGTAGACAGCAGTCTCCCTAATACAACAGATCAGATGTCAGCTTTTATGTGCTACAAAGAAATTCCTCGGTGGGCTCCCTAGGGCAGGGAGTCAGTCGTTCTCTTCATTCCCAGTCGGCTCTTCTGCCTTCTCCACATTTCAGGTTTCCCACTGCTTGGACCGGTAAACCTCAGCCCTGGACCCTGCCTCAGTCAGCTTCGATGGCTTTCCTCTATGCATCCTTTTTAACTAGTTTTAGTACTCTCCTTCTGAATCTCTAATTTTAAAGTATACAAAATTTCCTCGTGCAAGACAAGTTTCCCTTCCCCGAATCTGTCTCCTCTGTGTTAGGATCCCATTCGATTCTCTTCTGTTTTGTTTGCTGTTTGTTTTGAGACAGGCTCCGTATTTAACCCAAGGTTAGCACTGGTTAGTCCTCCTGCCTGTTTAATCCTCTTGCCTCAGATTCCCCAGGCTGGGATATAGGCCTACACCACACACACACACACACACACACACACACACACAGAGAGAGAGAGAGAGGAGAGAGAGAGAGAGAGAGAGAGAGAGAAGGGGGGATACAGAGACAGAGAAAGACAGACAGACACATACATAGAAGGGGGAGAGAGACAGACAGACAGACACACACACAGAGAAGGAGAAGGGGAGAGAGAGAGGGAGAGACACACAGAGAGAGACAGCGACAGAGAGAGTGAGGGAGACAGAGACAGAGAGAGAGAGACAGACACACACACACACACACACACACACACACACACACACACGAGATCTACATGAATATATGCCCTGTGTGTGCAGTGCCTGGGAAGGCCAGAAGATGGCAATGGAACCCCTAGACCCGAAGTCATGGCAATTGAGAGCTAACAGCTCTCTCTCTCCATATCTCTCTCTCTCTCTCTCTCTCTCTCTCTCTCTCTCTCTCTCTCTCTCTGTGTGTGTGTGTGTGTGTGTGTGTGTGTTTGCTTGGCTTGTTTTGTTTTGTTTTGTATTGTTTGAGACAAGGTCTCAAAATGTAGCTTTGGTTGGTCTGGAACAAGCTAAATGTTCCAGACTAGCCTTGAACTCAAAGCGATCCACTTGCCTCTGCCTCCAAAGAGCTGGAATTCGAGATGTGACCATGCCACACACCTCAATCGATAACAAACTCTCCACACCGTTCTCCTTT
Organism: Apodemus sylvaticus; assembly: GCF_947179515.1. Lineage (NCBI taxonomy): Eukaryota > Metazoa > Chordata > Mammalia > Rodentia > Muridae > Apodemus > Apodemus sylvaticus. The sequence continues at coordinate 37,067,117 of NC_067477.1, forward strand.
TCCTTCCCCCTAGTCCAGGCCCCTCTGGTCTGGCTTTTGCCGTCTCTTGCTAACTACACAGCTACTGGTGTCCTTCTTGGGCCAGATTCTATTCCTGGAGCCTGTTCACTCTGCAGGATTGATCATTCGCTCCCTTAAGACTCACTTCTCACTACTCCTGCGGCCTCTTGGTTTCTTTTTCTGTCTTGTTCTGTCTATTTACAGTTTCTGCATTTTCACAGTAAGTATACTGGAATATGCTTATCCCCTTGCTGGCCTGCTAAGTTCAGATGTTCTCCCAAGCACTCTTATTTTTGATGTATATGCAGTTCTAGGCAGTCTTCCTCATGACTTGTGTCAGATCTGATCTTTGGGGGTTTGCTCATGCCTAAAATATGCTCTGCTTAGCAATAGTCTCTCTCCACCTACCCACCTGGCATCTCCTCATGACAGTTCCTTAGGAGCCCCAAACTCAGTGTGACAGACATTGATCATCTCGCCATTCTGTCTGCTGTTTCCCTGGTTCATGCCTTCTCGCCTCAAAGCTCCTATTCCCTCCTTCCTTGGCCATCTCTTCCAAATGACCTACAATTTCTCCCTTGTTCTGCCTGTGTTCATCGTTGGAGTGGTTTTACCCTCCTCAGCATCAGCATCTGCTCCCAGTTCTTGCTGTTGTCCAGATGTTGATTCTAAACCTTCTTTCTCGGCTTTCTTGAGATATTAGCAGGACCTAGGCTTATCAATCAGTGGTAGACCCTCAGTGGGGTTCTGGAGAGATGGCTCAGCGGTTAAGAGCACTGACTGCTCTTCTAGGGGTTCTGAGTTCAGTACCCACATGGTGGCTCACAAGTATCTGTAATGGGATCCCCTGCCCTCTTCTGGTGTGTCTGAAGACAGTGACAATGTATTCAAATATATAAAAATAATCAGTAGTACTTAGAATGTACAAGGGCCTAGATTCCATTACTAATCAATAACAACAACACATACACTACACGCAAACACACACACAGATACACATGGGGAGAAGCAGATGAGGAAGAGAGAGATCACAAGTAAAAAAGTATATATAGAACTTTGGCAACACATAAACTAGAACAGAATTGATACTGAGATTCTGCTTGATAGCATAGCTGCTGCTCAAGAATGAAGCACAAATTTTCAAAGTTTGTCTTTTAAAGTTGTACATATTGAGCTGTGGAACTAGCTCAGTTGTGCAAGCACGAAGACCTGAATCAGTCATCACAATCCACATTTTAAAAAGCCCAGCTAGATGGGGTTTGCAGCTTTCTAATCCTACTTCTGATAATGAAGGACAGGAGAGTCCCTGGGCTCCCTGGCCGGTCGGCCCAGCCCACTCAGCTGTCCCAGGACAGCAAGAGAGCCTGCTGAAAGAAAAACTGGGCTGTACCCGAGGAATGACACTCCAGGTTGTCCTCTGGCCTCCATGTGTGTCCACATTCACACATGCACAAGAAGATACACAAAATCATATATATACACACACCCATACATATATACACATACACATATACATCAGTGTAAAGTGTGATGTTTTGATACAAGTATACATTGTAAAATGATTATTGTGATTAATATTAATTGGGGTTTTCTATCCCACCTTTGATCATTCAGTTCCCAAATAAAAGACACAGAACCTTTATGTGGGACCATGAAGGGTAGCCTGGTCCCTGGTTGAGCTAAGGCTAGAAGCCCTGGTGACTCTGAAGGGATGGTAGGCACTTAGGCACTTAGCCTGATTCCCAGGCCCCAGTCACTAGCCACAGTCCCCCATAGATTTGTCACATAAGGGCAATGCATGTAAAGGTAACACCCCAAGCCTCTCCACTTGTAGAAGACATGCCGGTGACATGGCTCAAGACCAATCTCCATTTTAATGAGCTACCTAAAGGCCTGAAGGGCTTAGCCAATAAGCTGTCCTTCCCAGACACTCCTCTCTACAAAAGGTATTTAATCTCAGGCCCACCCTGAGAAGTGGGGTACAGTTTCACTCATCTACTTTCCACTATGGCAATAACTGCCTTAAAGCCATGCACTGCCTCTTTTCACTGGGATCTACCTTGGGGAGCCATGGAGATGGCCTTGGCCTACAGGCCATCTAATCTCTCATAGAAGGCCTCTCTGTGCTCCCACGCCGCCCCATCATCACCCCTTTACCACACACCCCCGTGGGACCAGCCCAAGCTCCCTCTGACCCCCACCCTGGGCTAGATCCAGCCCATGGGTCCCCCACTCCTGGGGCTCCTAGAGGCACCTGGGTGGCCAAGAACCTGAGAACCAGACGGCCCCGCCTCACTGCAGGCGGGGGTGGGGGGTGGGGGGTAGCCCCTAGGACAGCCCAGCCTCATTGCAGGCCGGGGGAGCCCCCTAGCCAGTGCTGCCTCAGACTGTGCTTCCCCATCCCCAAGCGGTATTCCGCGGCCTCCCTACAGCGGCCAGTCCTGTGGTGGAGCAGATGTAGGGCCCATAACCCTACACCTTTATATTTATAATTAGCCTTTAAAACACTATAGCTGGGCAGATATCAATGCTCAACGTTATTTTGCCTACTTCCCTGTCAATAACCCTGAGTTACAACTTGTCCTGTTCCTCCTGGGCCACTCTTATTCTGACTGGCCGAACCTCATGGCCACGTTCTTACAATTCATCCACCCCATGGTGTCTTCTCCTCTCTTCACCTCTCTCCTCCTCCTGCTCTCCTCCTTCAGACTGCAAGCCCAGCAACTGAAGCTCCGCCCACCTCTCTTCTGCTCAGCTATAGGTTGTAGGCATTTTTAATCAACCAATTGTTTTAAATTAAGGACCGAGGTTGCACAGTATCACTTGTACATGATGATCTCATCAACCCTGGGGGCAATCAGGCCTTGGGGGCCAGTATTAAGCCTTTCAATGTATGGCAACAGATCAAACTTCAACAGCTAACTACTAAATCCTTCTCTTCCCTACTGACTTCTCACGTAACTGAGATCCGTTATTTAACCATTTTCTATCTCCCACATTAGATGGAGGATATCTCTACAGTTCTGCCTCCCCTTAATAAATCGGATCAACCTCAGCAGCTCTCAGCCATAGTTGTAAGTGGGAAGCAGTTTCTTGGGAATAAATGTGGGCATATATTCAAAAGATTCCCCTAAGGTCCTAATGTGCAGATGGTGTTTAAGAGTCCCTGGTTTCAGTCCTGAGAGATGGCTCAGTGATTGAGAGCACTGACTGCTCTTCCTAAGATCCTGAGTTCAAATCCCAGCAACCACATGGTGGCTCACAACCATTTGTAATGGGATCTGATGCCCTCTTCTGGTGTGTCTGAAGATAGCTACAGTGTACTTAGATATAAATAAATCTTTGGGCCAGAGCAAGCAGAGGTCCTGAATTCAATTCCCAGCAACCACATGGCTGTGAGCCATCTGTACAGTTACAGTGTACTCATATACATTAAATAAATTAATTAATTAAAAAAAAGAGTCCCTAGTTTCATCACAGCTATTTTTGCCTTCTTTCCTATTAGTACTACGTTGGTACTACCTCGCCCACAAACTGGAGAGTGAAAGCGTTCTTAGGAGTGGACTTTGGACTGGCTGCCTGAAACGCAGTCCTGGCTCCATCACTTCCTGGTTGTGATTCTGTAACTTTGGAAGAATGCTGTCTTCTCCACAAGCTTTCTCAGTCCTTCCAGTCAGACTTGATCTCTCTGCCTCTCACATCGCACATTATCACCACTCTGCGCATGCACAGCTATGATAAAGAACTCTTTGAGGGCAACGATTACATATCATCCCTCTTGCACACCATATGGTGTTCCATCCATTTCACCATTCAATGGGTTTGGAATCTATAGGGAAACTTACTTTAATTGAATTTTAGAGAAATTGCATCAGTCAAACACAATGTTTAGTGTTGTTTTCAAATATTGCCAAGGACACCATTCAGTTAGTCCTGCTCCTGCCCCCGCCCGGCCCAGCAAGGAGCTTTATGACTTTGCAACAGGGGAACTAGTGTAATCTAGATTTCCATAGCTACCATCACAAACTCTCTCATCTTGCCAAGTCTGCCAGCCCGACATATTAACACATGGGGCCCGGAGTTATGAGGTGATATGACATAGACAAGCAATCTAAGAAGTAACAATAAACGCCACACACAATTTGCTTTCTACACATTCTTGATCCTAAGGGTAGCTGAATTTCAATGCATACAAACCAAATCTTATTTTAGCAATCCTCACCTAAAAACCCCTTAGTAATTCTCCTTTTCTAAAAGCAAATACATGCAATGTGGTTATTTTGCTTAGATTTTATTGATTCTATTGAGATTCCTGAGCCACGAATGACTTGCCCATGCTTTATTACTTATTTATCAATTTTAAGCATAATCTTAGTAAGGTAGACTCTGGGTAGCAGCTTCCAAAACCCTAGATAGAATGACTTCACTGTGATGTCGTGTGCATTTATTGTCCCTTGCTACCAAGTCCAAATTATGCATGACCCAGAATTAGAAGAGAACTGAAAGAAGAAAAAAAAAAAAGCAGGACAGATTCTGCTATTACAGTCACTGACTATACAGTCACAGCCCTAGGCACCCAGGAGGGCGTTGGGATTTAGTTTATGAGTGGACATATTGTTTTGTATATGCCTTTCTATACCCACGGAGAAATGACAAGAGAGGTACCCTTAGTGGTGATTGTATGTAAAAACCGGAGGACTCTTGGCTTAAAAAATCAATCCCAGGCTCTCTCCAAAACGTGACCCACTTGTCCTGAAGCCCCACCCTCGGGCGGGCTCTTGGCCGAGGAGCCACCATTGATTGGTTAGATTGCGATGATGGGCGTGCAGGGCAGCGTTAGAGAAGCCGGGCTCTAAGCTTCCGGAAGCGGCGGTTAGCTCGGCGCGGGCGGTTGATCTGAAGGACTTCGGGGCTGTTCTGCGGCTAGTGGGGGAAGCCCTGGAAACTCGAGTGTCCGCCGCTCGCATCTTCCAAGTGTCAGTGGAGGGGATTACGGGCTGCATGGGGATAGGATGGATGGCGGTTTCAGGGCTGCAAGGGTAGCGCGGTGAGCAGGTGAAGCCCCCCCCCCCCAGGGGCTTGAGTTTACACATACCCAACTACTTACTCCCTGCAGTTGCGGGACCCTGAGGTTCCGGAGAGGCCCCCATGGTGCTGGAGTATGGGTGCAGCCCTTTCTTAGGATGATGTCTCACCTTGCTGTCTCTGACAGGTTTGAGCATGGCAGAAGGGGACACCTTGGTCTCAGTGGATTACGAAATTTTTGGAAAGGTTCAAGGGGTGTTTTTCCGCAAGTACACTCAGGTATGTGGCCTATGGGCTTAAGTGTCGGGGCGCATCACCAAGTGATGGACAGGCGGCCTGGTTCTGACGAGTGGCAGCTGCTGGGAGAGGGGGAAGGGAGCACCTGGACACCTCCTGATGCAAAATAAATACCGCTAGCGCACCCTGTTGTACTGTCGCCAAGCTAAGTCACTTTTACAAAAAGTGACTTGACATCAATCAAGATAGAGAGGTGACGTTAGGTGGACCGATCACAGAGTAAATTGGGGAACCGCCCATCATGCCTAAAGTGTATTCCTTCAACTTCCTCACAACACCTCAATTTTTTTTTCCTATCTTGGGACTCAAACCCAGGGACATTTTCATGCTCAGCAAACACTCTACCAGCTAACAACGAACTTGGCAGCCTCTGCCTCTTGTTTCCCCATCACTAATCTCTCCAGTGCACAAGGGCAGACTCAGTTTACCTCCTGCCTTCAGCAGAGTTGTCTCTCTGCTCATTATTGCCGTCCTGATGGATGCGATGTAGTGTAACTCCTGGGGAATTTTCATTGTTTTGGTTCAGGGATAAAGTATTTAAAACTCAAGTCTTACAAGTAATGCTCTTCAATCTCCGTAGAAGTAAAGTACAAATAAATAAACAGAAAGATAATTGTCATTAGCCATCCTTCCATTTGGAAGAAAATATTCCAAATTATCTGCAGCAATGTGTTTTTTCTTAAAATTATGGTAGAATATGTGTACTGAAAACCTTACTCTTTTAACCCTTTGAAAACACACAATGCAGTAACCTTAAGTACATTCAGACATTCTTATCATCAAGGAGCATTTGGAGAACCTACAGCCCACACATACACTTTTTTCTTTATCTCAAAAGACTGAAGCTCTGCCCACTAGCCACCAGCTCCTGTCTTCCCCTCCACCAGCCCCTGGTGGCCGTGTATGCAGTGTAAGTCCGAGGACCACCTACGGGAGTCAGTCCTCGCCTCCTCTCATGTAGATTCCAGGGATCAAACTCAGGTCATCAGGCTGGGTGGCAGGTACCCTAAGCTGCAGGATCTAGGCCATCTCGCTGGATCTCTATAAACTCGAGCTAGCTCGTGGGAGGACTCATAAAGTATTTGTCCTTTTGTAACTGCCTTACGTCCTAGCATCCTGTCCTCAGGATTCATCCACATGTCCTGAGGCAGAACTTTCCTTTTTAAGGCTGAATAACATACTGTACAATCTCAGGATGGTTTTGCTTTGCAAAGCCTATGAATAATGATTCTCTTTATGTACTTATTGGCATGTAAAAGATATATATATATATATATATATATATTTGGAGAACTTTCTACTCAAACCCTTGTCCTGTAAAGTGAGTCATTTTTCTTTTTTTTAGATATGTATTAACACCTCTTTATCTGCTCCATCCAGATACTAAGCCTCTTACCTTGTCTCTTACCTCTCCTTTTTTTTTTTTTTTTTTTTTTTTTTTTTTTTTTTTTTTGAGTTTGAGGTAAGGTCTCTAGCCCTGGCTGGCCTGGATCCTAAGAGCTAGCCACATGCTTCTTTCTCCTGAGTGCTGGGTTTAAAGGCATGTGTGTATACATCTGTATGACTGTGGGAGTATTCGGCAGAGTGTGTGTGGGTGCCTCCAGAGGCCAGGAGAGGGTGAACGTCCCCTGGAGCTGGGGTTTCAGGCAGTTGTGAGTCACTTGATGTGGGTTCTGAGAATGAACCCGTGTCTTCTGCAAGAGCAAGTGCTCTTCACTACTGAGCGCCTCTCCAACCTCTGCCTGGATCCTAGTCTCTTAGCAAATGTCTGATGCCGACGTTTCTTCCATTTTGGAGAGTTCCTTTTTCTTGCTAGGGTTCCGTCAGGCATCAAAGGTTTTCATTTTGTTTGTTTAAAAAAGTTTCACTGTACAGCCCAGGCTGGCTTCAAACTCATAGTATTCCTCCCAAATACTGGGCTTACAGACAGACATGAGCCACCATGCCCAGCAGGAGGATTTATTTACTTTTGAACTCCTAATTTTGCTTTTCCTGGGGGTGGGGTGGGAGTGGGGTGGGGGTGGGGGGTGAGGGTGGGAGCTAAGCTTGTAGTGTTCATACTTTTAGTGATTTAAGGTCATGAAGAGTCATGCCTGTTTTTTTCCCTTAAGGTTTTTCATGTTTTAATCACTTAAGCTTTGGGGAGTTTTTTGGGGTGCAGGGGTTGCAAGTATGTTTGTTTAGTATTTGGGAACAAGAAAAAAAAGGCATGCTAGGCCCTGCCAGACGCCTCTCCTTAGCTCACGTGGCCCCTGCTCCAGAGGCCTGAGCAGCGCCAGGCTTTGCTCCCTTAGCAGCCCAGCAGCCCTGCGACGCGGCCCTCACTGTACCTTCTCTATGCTCAGTTCTCCCTTTCCACAGATTTGGGAACTCAGGCCGTCAGGCCCCATGCAGGTTCTGCCAGCCAGGCCATCCTGTGAGCCAATTCTTTCCCTAGCGTACTAAAGCACAGTTCTAGTTGTTCATTTGAGAGACTTTCTTTTTAGGTTGAAAACAAGAACTGGTGATTAGATTCTTTAAATCCTTCTTAGAAGGTTTGGCACGGAGGTGCACAAACTCGCAGGCCGGAGGAGCTCAAGACCAGGCTGGGTACAATAGTGAGACCTGACCTCAAAAGAAAAAATGAAGAGGAGACATTTATATATAAAATTATATATTGCCTGGCGGTGGTGATGCACGCCTGTAATCCCAGCACTCTGGGAGGCAGAGGCAGGCAGATTTCTGAGTTCGAGGCCAGCCTGGTTCCAGGACAGCCAGGGCTATAAAGAGAAACCCTGTCTCCAAAGAACCAAATCCAAAAAACAAAAAACAAAACTATATATATATAATATTGGGGGAATATGTAAGCAGAAATGTTTTTATTGGATGTGTGTGTGTGTGTGTATGTATTCATGTATGTATGTATGTGCATGCATGTGTATGTCAGAGGACAACTTGTAGGGTCACTTCTCTCCTTCCACTGTGTGTGTCCTGGGGATCACACTCAGGTCACCAGGCTTGGTGGCAAGTAGTTCTTCCTGCTGTGCCATCTTGCCTGCCATGGAAACCGGTTTGTGATATGGTATTAGCATATAGGAATTTCCTTTCAAAGAAGCCTATTGGAATTTCACTTTATTCATTGTTCTGTTAATTTTTCCTGGGGAGACATGAATAATGTTTGTTCACCCTATGGGGTATCAAGAACAGACCAAACAAATGATTCCACCCAAGGGTAGCTTGGTAAACCAGCGAGTTTACAGGCAGCAACAGCATGCAGTTCCTAACCACCCCCATCCTTAATGCCCTGTATAATGTCAGGGAGGGGTAGAGTGTAGTTGCCCTTCATGCCAGTTAATGAGCTGTGCTGAGAGCCCCTAGGAGCTGCTTTGTGACCCCCTCAGAAGATGGAGTGCTATTGGGTGTAATATGAGGGGCTTCACCAGTAATCCCAACTGCTATGCTTTTAAGCCCAGAGGACAGAATCCTCCAGCACTTGGATATTCAGGTCTGAACGTGAATCAGGAAGCAGTATTATGATATCATTTAAAAACAAGAGTAGAGTTTAGCACACAAATAAAACCTGTTGAAAATTCCCATCCTCTGATGGGTCAGAATTTGGATTGTCTTGTTCACAGGAATCCAGGTCAATCACCTTTCAAATAAGAGATTCATTTGACTGATAGGGCCTCCTGCTCATGACTGCACAGTCATGCTGATAGCTGCTTACCATCTTTGGTGATTTGACAGCAGGACGCTGCCAGCTCCACCAGCTTAAGTGAAGCACAAGGGTACAGTTACACAGTTGGCTGGGTGGGATGGGTGCCTTCCTCAGAATGCACTCATTCTCCTCTACACACGCTGTAGTAGATCCTGCTTTTCTCCATGCCTTAGTATTCCATCCCTGAGACTATTATTTGATGGAAATATTTTTGTTCATTATGCAAGCATGTCTGCTTTAAATATAACTCTTTTGATAGATGCTCCACCTAGTTCCCCCTCAAAACATTATTTTTTTCCGTGCATAATGCTTTCCTTGGCAAACTCCAGCAATTTCCCACACTTGCCGGCTTATGCTGGCATTTGCACATGCAATCCTGTTAGCTCCCATGCTCTTTTGTAATCCAACCGCTTCTATGATTGATCAACAATGATATAATATCCTAATTATAATTTATGCAGCAATAAAACTAGCTGTAGTACATCAGTCTTTCCTAAATGCTTACTTCTGCTACAACTTAATAATGAATGCTGAGAAGGAAAAAAAAAAACCCCACACAGCAGTTGCTTTTCATAAGCATGTGCAACTTTATTGTTTTTAGTTCATTTTTTATTTTTTTTATTGGTGTTTTGCCTGCCTGTATGTGTGTAGGAGGGTGTCAGATCCCCTGAAACTGGCATTACAAATGGTTGTGAGCTGTCATGTGGATACTGTAAATTGAATCCAGAACCTCTGGAAGAATAACCAGTGTTCTTAACCACTGAGCCATCTCTCCAGCCCTCACATGTTCAGCTTTAAAGGCGCTGCGATTATTTATTAGATGAGAGAAATGAAACACTAGGAAAAGGTTTGAAAAGGTGGCTGGCATGAGATCCTCCTTTAGAGATGAGCTTTATTGGGAGAACTTTGTGACCATGGGGTCTGCGGGCAGGCCTTGAGGTAGCAGAGCATTAATACATCAGACCAGGCAACGTGGCAGGGCTTAAAGTTGTTCGTTTAAAACTTGGAGAGGAATGGGGAGGTGGGGCTCAGTGAGTAAAGGCACGTGGCGCCAACTGCTGTACTGAGGTCAATCCCAAGGACACTCATGGCAGAAGGAAGAAGCAGTCCTCTGACCACCATACTTTCCGCTATGGTATGCTCGCCCCACCCCTATAAGTGTAAGTGTAATTAAAAACGAGGAGCATCATTAAGAACGTTAACTTAGGGGCCTGGGTAGATGGCTCAACAGGCCATACTGTTTTTCCAAAGGATCCGAGTTTAGTTCCCAGAACACACATGGTTCATAACCAACTCTAATTCTAGCTCCAGGACAGGGGGCATTGCTCTCTTCTGGACTCTGTGGGCACCAGCACTCACATGGTCACACAGCACACCCCCTCTGTATATACACAGTTGTCTTAGTTAGGGTTTCATTGCTGTGAACAGACACCACGACCAAGGCAACTCTTAAAAAGAACAACACTTAATTGAGGCTGGCTTACAGGTTCAGAGGGTCAGTCCATTATCATCATGGCAGGAAGCATGGCAGCATGCAGGCAGACATGGTGCTGGAGAGGTAGCTGAGAGTACTGTAGGAGACTACCGTATCTCATACTGGGCAGTGCTTGAGCTCATATTACCTCAAAGCCCCACCTCCACAATGACATACTTCCTCCAACTTGGCCACACCCACCCAACAAGGCCACACCTCCTAATAGTGCTACTCCCTTGGGCCAAGCATTTACAAACCAACACAATAGTAAAAAAAATACTTAAAAAAAGAAAAAAAGAAAAGGGAAAGAGAGGCACCTACTACAGTCATGATAAGGGTAGAGGGAATGCCCACAAGAGATGGAGCCTTCAATGAAATTCCCCAAACAAAGGGAAATATCTGACTTTTTATGTTTTTCAATATTAGAGTTTGTCAGTAAGTTATTTTTAGTGATTTAGCTTAGGATAGCCTACAAGAAAAGGAGCATTGAGGAGCCAGATATTGTTTAGGACCGTGTATATTAGGGGTTACAGGCTACGGGTTATAAGGCTGTACACACACACAGCATGGCCTCTTAACTCTTGGTTCTGAAAGAGCTGTGGCAGGGAGGTGGCCTGATTTCTCCAGGCTGCCAATCTGGTCTCCTCGAGCGGCCCGGGTCTTCCACAGACGGCCCATGATCTAACCAGAAAGGCAAGGGGAAACCTGATAGCTGTGGAGCTCCTGAGTGTTCAGAGGCCTCACAGCTGCTTCCCTTCCCCACCAAGTGTGACAGAAAGTGGGCTTCGGGTGCAATGTAAACATGTTGGGTTAGAGTTCCTCCACTGTAAAAACAATGCTTGTGTTGCCCAGGAAATTGTGAAATACTGTGTAATGATCTTTAAAGATACAATGGATCCCTTCATCTGGATTTGTTTAGGTGTGGTCCTCGCTAAAGGCAAAGGGGAGGATCAAATAACTTGAAGCTTTTTCTGTTTAACACACTCACTAGATTGCTGATTACGAGAAGAGAAAATGAGGGTTGCAGGTCTAGTTTAGAACTAGATCGGTTGCCTGCCTCGGAAACATGTATGGGGCCCTAGGTGAAAACCCAGGACTGCAAAACCAAACTGAAACTCGGGGTCTTTCCCACCTCCCTTCACTTGGCAAGGTGTGACACTGTGTGATCCCAGCACTCAGAAGGCAGAGGCAGGATGGTAGCCGGAGATCAAGGCTGCATAATGAGATTGTCTCAAAGAAAGAAAAGAAGTGAGCAAGCCAAGCCCTAAGCATTAGGAGATCATCCTGAAGGCATCTTTTGGGGGCTCAACTGCAATTACTATGCGTTGAAAAATGTTAAAGAATTCAAATGCTGAGTTTTGTAGAATAAAAAAAGGGAAATGGAATCAAGTGGCTAAAAATCAGCCATGAGATCCTCTTTGGTGTCTGTTTTGATTTTTCTGGACAATGTCAAATTAGTTTTGGTGGTTTGACTCCTGGCCAGGACACTGGGCACAGATTCTGCTTTGCTTTGTTCTGTGCAATCTCACCGCACCTCTCTCTCTCTCTCTCTCTCTCTCTCTCTCTCTCTCTCTCTCTCTCTCTCTTTTCTTCCCTTAGGCTGAAGGTAAAAAGCTAGGTTTGGTGGGCTGGGTTCAGAACACCAACCGGGGCACGGTGCAAGGGCAACTGCAAGGCCCCATCTCCAAGGTGCGCTTTATGAAGGAGTGGCTGGAGACAAGAGGAAGTCCCAAGTCACACATTGACAGAGCAAACTTCAACAACGAGAAAGTCATCTCAAATTTGGATTATTCAGACTTCCAAATTGTAAAATAATGACACAAATTTTAATTTTTTTCAAAATAATCTCACTCCTTTTTTATCGATAAAAAAAATAGAATTATTCTGTGCTCAGTATTAGAATTTGTTAGTAAGTTATTTTGGTTGCATGTTTGAAAAGTTACCATGTATTACATGTATGATGAAATACAAATGTATACAGTTCTAACCAATAAAAACACATTAGAACCTTATGCTTACACGGTTTTTGTTTGTTTGTTTGCTTTTCAAGACAGGGTTTCTCTGTGTAGTCCTGGCTGTCCTGGAACTCACTCTGTAGACCAGGCTGGCTTCGAACTCAGAAATCTAGCCGGGCGTGGTGGCACACGCCTGTAATCCCAGCACTTGGGAGGCAGAGGCAGGTGGATTTCATTAGCAAACTTTTGGGCAACAAGATGAATTCATTATTGTGAAAGGAAGATTTTAAGGTAGTTTAAAGAGGTCTGAAAGAGGAGTAACTTTGTCATTTCTTTACATTGTTACAGGGGACACTTCCTGTAGAGTGAGAGCAAATGCCAGCAGGTTCGGTTGTTTAGATGCTGTGTTGAACGATGCCTTTCCTTTTCCAAGGGTTAGAAATTCAGATAAAGTAGTTATGGGCCAGACTGCACCTCCCCTCATTTGCATACCCAAACCCTAACGCGAGCGAGGACCAATCCCTTTGGATAACTGACTCACAAGTGTGTAAGCAAAAAAGGCCTTGTGAAGACAGCCGGCCACACCCAAGAAAGAATCCTGGCCTCAATCTTCAACTTGTCCCAGAACTGGAAAGAAAACAAACAAAACAAAACAAAACCCCTCAGCTACTTAAGCCACCCAGCCTGTGGCCTTTGGTCATGGAGCCCTGGCAAACTTAACAATAATCAGAAGTTTGCTTCATTGGCTCCACAAGTCTGATTTGGTTTGGTTAGTAATTAAACAAATATATATTTTAAAATTGTCATAAGTTTCTTTAAAGGGAGGAGGAATGGGTACCCTGTGGAGATGGCTCAGTAATTAAGAGCACTGGTGGCTTTTCTAGAAATCCTGAGTTCAATTCCCAGGACCCATAGGGTGGTTTACACAGCCTCTTAAGACCAAGGGATCCGAAGCCCTCTTCCGATGTGCAGACGAAAACTCATACACATAAAATACATAAATCTTTTTTAAAGAGTTTCAGGGAGGAGGTTTCAATGAAACAGAAGACAAAACTGAGGATTGCCTAAAAATTCTCAAAATATTCTCACTGTGCTCTTTCACTTAGGAAAAAAACAGTGGTGTTATGGGGGCGGGGTGAGAGAAAGAGAGACGGAGGGAGGGACACTGATGTCCTGATTTGCAAAATTTTGCAAATTATGAGAGTCTGGGCTGAGCGGGCATGGGGGGGGGGGGCACACTTTTAACCCTAGCGTTTAGGAGGCAGATGCAGGAGGATCTTCATGAGTTCCAGGCCTGCCTGGTCTGTAAAGCGCGTTCCAGAGCTGTTACACAGAGAAATCATATCTTTAAAAAAAAGAAAGAAAAAGCCGCGCACGCCTGTAATCCCAGCACCTGGGAGGCAGAAGCAGAGGCAGGCGGATTTCTGAGTTCGAGGCCAACCGGTCTACAGAGTGAGTTCCAGGAGAGAGGAGAGAGAGAGAGAGAGAGAGAGAGAGAGAGAGAGAGAGAGAGAGAGAGAGAGAGAGAGAGAGAGAGAGAGGAGAGAGAGAGAGAGAGAGAGAATAAATGCTCCGTAAAGCATTAATTTTAAGAATGCTCAATGCTCTGCATTCATTCCCTGAATATCAATTTGTCACCAGGACACAGCAGTAAACAAAACCAAACCTCTATTTTCACATAGTTTACAATCTAGCGAGCAAAGAATAAAGAAACAAGAAAAACATATGTGAAACTAAATATTAAAACATGCAAAGGAGACGAGAAAGGGAACAAAGTAAAATTTACTAGAAACAGCCTTTCACTCCATTCCGAAAGAGAATAAGACGCGAGAACTAATTGGAACTGGCCAGGTGAGGGGATGCGCAGCTTGGCCACCTTGGCGCCTGCGCACTGAGACGTCACGCAGAAACCGTCTCGCGGCGTCTCGAAGGCGCATGCTCCGGAGAATGCGTCCTGCGTTGGAGGTGGTTGGTCGGTGAGAGTTGATGGAGGAGATTCGAGGTGAAGGGGGAAAAGCACGTGATGAAATATGGTCCCGAGAGCTTGTCTAACTCGACAGGAGCAGTGGTGACTGTCCCGGGCCTGTCTGGCGGGGCCCCGGCTCCCCGGAGCGGCGGGGCGGGCGGACTGCGCAGGCGCGGCCTGGTAGGGCTGCCCGACCGTCTAGACCCTGGCACTGCTCATTACGCAGTCACCCGGTTTGCCAACGGCTGCTAAATGCGTTGCCTTAGAGGGCCCCGGTTTTCCCAGACTGTAAAAAACCAGCCCTGTCACCGGCCACACTGTTGTCGCTTAAAAACGAGGCCTTTAACGACCCAGATAGAGTCCTAGAGTTTGTATAAGAAAACTTAGAATCAGGTTCCGACCACAAGCTATGTTCTGGGGATATAAAGGACCGAGAGTATCAGTATAAAAGAATATCAGTCATGAAGGCCTTTCAGCGAGCTATCAAACAACACAGGAGCAGGACTTAAATATCAAAGCAGTTTTACCTTTTCCCATCCCCCCACCTTTTCCCGAGAAAGTAATCATGGCATTAGTAATGGCTTACTGTGTCTCCTCGACAGGTTTGACTTTGACCTTGTCCCATTGTTTTACCTCCTTACTTAGTTTCTTAGAACATCAGAAGGTTTTCTAAAAGCCGTGGTTATTGTGTAAAGTATAAATGTTATGAAACTAGCTTGGCCTTTTTTCATAAATAATTTCTAGCTAATGTTTCTTAGCTGTGTTTAATTTAGGCATCTGTTTTTAGTGAAGTACTTAGAAATTCGAATAGTGTCTTTACGGGTCAACATCCAGTGTAATTATAATTTCACTTTAGGGCATTCATTTTAGGAACAGCAAAAATTATGAAATTATGAATGCTTCTTTGGAACTGAAAGAACTGGTCCATTATACCAGTGCATAAGTTTTGTGCGCTGTCTAGAAACCAGAAGTGTGCTTCTCTTTTGTGGTTCGGTTTAATACTTTATTTACCTCAAACTGTAGTTCTTTGTAATTGTCGAGAGAAACAGGTGATGCGCTATCACAGAGGTTTGATAGAGTACGTGTTGTGTTTTGCTTTGTTTTATGTAGGTGGTTATTTCCAGTCAGAGAAGGAAGCCAGTGACTGCCCTCTCTACATGTCTCCCTGCCATGATCAGGTGTCTGTCAGATGAAGTACAAACCAAGTTGCGTTCCGGGTTAGCCATAAGCTCCTTGGGCCAGTGCGTTGAGGAGCTTACCCTTAACAGCATTGATGCTGAAGCGACATGCGTGGCCATCAGAGTGAATATGGAAACCTTCCAAGTTCAAGTGATAGACAATGGACTTGGGATGGTGGGGGACGACGTGGAGAAGGTGGGAAACCGGTATTTTACTAGTAAATGCAACTCGGTATGGGACCTGGAGAACCCAACATTTTACGGTTTCCGAGGAGAGGCCTTGGCAAGTATAGCCGACATGGCTGGTGCTGTGGAAATTTCATCCAAGAACAGCACAACATTGAAAACCTACATGAAAATGTTTCAGAACGGAAAAGCCCTCACCGTCCGAGAGGCTGATTGGACCAGACCAAGTGTGGGGACCACAGTAACCGTCTATAACCTGTTTTACCAGTTTCCTGTGCGGAGGAAGAGCATGGATCCTAGGCTAGAGTTTGAGAGAGTCAGGCAGAGGGTAGAAGCCCTCTCACTTATGCACCCCCTCATTTCTTTCTCTTTGAGGAATGATGTTTCTGGTTCCATGGTTCTTCAGCTCCCTAAAACCAAAGACATATGTTCTCGATTTTGTCAAATTTATGGATTGGGCAAGTCCCAAAAGTTAAGAGAAATACATTTTAAATATAAGGAATTTGAGTTTAGTGGCTACATCAGCTCTGAAGCACACTACAATAAGAATATGCAGTTTTTGTTTGTGAACAGAAGACTAATTTTAAGAACAAAGTTGCATAAACTTATTGACTTTTTATTAAGAAAAGAAAGTATTATATGCAGGCCAAAGAATGGCTCTGCCAATAGGCAAATGAATTCAAGCCCTCGACATCGTTCTGCCTCAGAACTCCATGGGATATATGTAATCAATGTGCAGTGCCGGTTCTGTGAGTATGACGTCTGCATAGAGCCAGCCAAAACTCTGATTGAGTTTCAGAACTGGGATACTGTGTTGATTTGTATTCAGGAAGGAATAAAAAAGTTTTTAAAGCAAGAAAAATTATTTGTAGAATTATCAGGGGAAGATATTAAAGAATTTAATGAAGATAATGGTTTCAGTTTGTTTGGTACAACTCTTCAGACACATGTGTCTACTCATGAGAAGTGTAACCAGAGCAGTTTCCAAGAAGCATGTAATAATATTTTGGACTCCTATGAAATGTTTAATTTGCAGTCAAAAGCTGTGAAAAGAATAGCTACTCTAGAAAATAAAACCACACAAAATTCTGGCGATTCAGAAGTGATCAGAGAAAAGACAGCAGAGGACTCGTTGTACACTTATGACTCTGATGGCCTGGGCTGTAGTAAAATGGCAGAGTCTGTGAAACACAACAGCAGCAGTGCTTACTTAGAATCATGGGTGTCAGAAGAGGAGGTAGCCAAAACATCACACTCTGGAGAAAATGAGAAATTGGAAACATCTTTGTTGGAAAATAGGACTTCAGAAAGGCCACATGAAACCAGTCCAAACATGTTTTCAAGCCCCATTCAAACCCATCTCCTCCTCGAGGAGAGTGAGGCAGATCTAGAAATGCACACGATAAGTAATACTGTTAATGTCATGGCTGCCAACATTCCCCAAAATAGTGAAGTTCAGAGTCGACTGGAGAAACTTAAAGGTGCTCCTGAAGTGGGGTGCCAGCTGCTGCCATGTGAGACAGCATTATTAAGAGTACAGGGTACTCAGAGGAAGAAGGAAAGAAGGAAAAAGGAGCCCAGTAGTCGTGGAAGAATAAATGTTTTTAGTTATGGACAAGTTAAGTTATGCTCCACTGGCTTTATAACTCATGTGCTACAAAGTGAGCACGCTAAATCAACTGAGACAGAACATTCATTTAAAAATTATGCTCGGCCTGGTCCTGTAAGTGCCCAAGAAACATTTGGAAATAGAATACGCCATGTAATCAAGACTCCCGACAGCAACGGTTTAACAAGCAGTTTAAGTAAAGAACCCACTCAACTGCCCAACAAAAGATTTTGCAGAACAAATACAGGTTATGGAACAGAGAACACACCTGTGACAGCAGATGACAACTTGACTCTTTTGCAGGAAAACTGTGAAGAATCACACACAGATTGCTTTTTGCCTGATACATCTTCCTTTCCATGGTGTAACTATGTTTCTGGTGCTTGTAAGGAAATAGATAAAATGGGTTCCTTCAAACACGGAGTTCGTAGGAAGCTAAGCTTGTGTTCACGAGTAGGGTCTTTAGAGAAGTTTAAGAGGCAGTATGGGAAGGTTAACAATTCCCTAGATACAGGAGAGGATAATAACACTGAAGTCGGGACCCATCTTGAGCCTCACAACAATCCTAATGTTCTTCTGAAAGACAAGAGCTACCTCGATGTGTCTGATGGCTATGAAGTCACTACTGGGGAGCACAGCGATACTCGCCAACTATTAAGTCCCATTGTGTACCCAGAGAAAATGTCATTTTCCAAAGAAGATCGCTTAGAACAGATGCCTCATTTGAGGGAAAGTCCTGTTACTCTGGCAGAGTTCTCTCACTGTAACAGAAAACCTGATGTTGAGAAGTCCACTGAATCACTAGCTTCTAAATTATCCAGACTAAAGGATTCGGAAAAAGAGAAGCAAACACTAGGGATGACAGGTCATATTAGTGAACTTCCAGATTCAGATCCCAGTTGGAAAGACAACAGCCACCGCACTAGGTTAGACTTACATTTTTGTGAATTATTAAAAAATAAACTTGAAAAAAGAGAGAGTGATGTGCTTCCAATGCCAGATTCAGCCTTAGAAGATGATTCCATCCATAAAAACAGTGTACTACATTCTGACAATGTAACAGATGACACAGAAAAACCAGAAACTTCTTTGCTGTTACCCTGTAATGATTCTAAAATCAGCAAAGATTCGGATGTTCTTATCAGAGCTTCAGAGCAATATACCAGAAACCCTGACTCTGTCAGTAGAGTGACAGGGAGTCAGGCAGAAGATGGCACTGACAGCCAAGGTGGAGTCTGTTCCCAAAGTGAGGAATCTAAGGCAAGCTCTTGTCCCAAAAGTGAGGAATCAAATAGGTCCTGTGCTGATTGGCAGCAGCATTTTGATGTAACTCTGGGGAGAATGGTTTACATCAACAGAATGACGGGACTGAGCACATTCGTTGCTCCTACTGATGACATTCATACTGCTTGTACTAAAGATCTGACAACTGTGGCTGTGGATGTTCTGCTTGGGAATGGTAAGTGTGCAGCATTCATTGGCGTGAAATGGTTTTGGAAAAGTGATTAGTGGCCAAAGAGCAATGTAATTATTGTTCATAGAGATGACCTCAGCAGATAGCATTGGAAGGCTGTGTTGTATTCTTTTGGAGGTTGGTTTTTTTGGGGTCGAGGAATAATGAGGTCTTGTTATGTAGTCCAGGCTGACCTAAAACTCTCTTTGTAGCCAGGTCTGTCTTGAGCTCATGATAGCTCCTGCTTCTAGATCCTGTAGGATTAAAGGTATGTACCACAATGCTCAGCTTCTGAAGGCAAATTTTTAAGACCTCTACTATGTTTAAGGAATAACATAGTAGATTCACTGGATTTATGAGTGATTCCCATAAATCACTCATGGAGATTCACTGTGTTTAACAATATTTAAATATAAGAATTTAGTAAAGACTGATAAAAGATGTAAATGTATTTACATATGTCTAAGATGTTTGTGTGTGTAAGAGTGGGAAACTTCATTTTAATAAATGGTACACTGTTGATGGCTAAAAGACCCACAGTTTTCATCCATCCTGTTTTCCCTTTCTTCCCAAATTTATTTTAGAAATTGTCTTTAGGGACATGACTGCTTCCATTTGTGGCTATCAGCCTAAGGCTGAAAAAACCTTTACTTATAAGTTTCCAATAAGATCTATAGATCATCACAGTGTGATTTTATGAGCTTGTAAAAAAACATTTTGCAAAATATAGGCTAGATAGGTGCCTTCATAACTATATTTTTCAAATGTACTTTACTATAATGCGTATATCAATCCACATGCTATGTTTCTGATGTAAGAAGTTGATAATAATGTGGCTCTTAGTCACACCACAAGGCAACACCAGAGCCTCATCTAGGACTTTGGGTTCTCAGATTTCCAGCAGTTAAAAGTGACATTGTTTTGGCAGTGTGTTAGAGCCAGATGTGGGAAGACGTAAAGCTGATTCCCATCTGGCTATAATCTCGGCTTTCACCAGTAGGATAAACATTAAATATGCATCCCTGTTAAAAGTCTCAAATGCTGTAAAAGAATGTAAATTGTATGAATATAATTGCAAATTATAATGTCTTCTTAGGATAAATATTTCTAGTTGCAAGCTCTGATTTACTTGAGGTTAAATAAATCCTTTAGTGTCCAATGTTTGTTCCTTATGGAAAAAAAATCACTATTGTAACTTCTGGAGAATTTAATAGGAGGAGAAGCCCCTGTACTTTAGTATTCTTGAGACTAACCAGTTGCCCTTAAGGCATCTTTGTGTGTGTGTCATATGTACTGGTTTGTGGGTGCTGAGCGCTTATCAGAGAGTAGCATCTAAGGCAGCAGCACCTCATCTTCCTGAAATGTAACTGCTTCTGATACAGTGCCAACAAATAACTGGATCCCACTCAACTACGGGTGGTTGTTGCCAAAAGAAAGGGGCACACCTCAGCTGCCGCATCCAACTCGAACATCTGCTCTGCTAAGTGAACTTAGATGTTGAAACTTCTTCAGTCCACTTAACCATCTGGATTGCCGTATCTTGTGAACTTTTGAGAATCCTGTTAAATCAAGTTCCAAATGAAAAATAATTTTGGTATCAAAAGTTGACTGAAAAGACGGCGCCTCACACCCACCATTCACATGGAAATGTAAACATGCAGTAAATTACTGAGGGACTCAAAGCTTATTAATCTTTAGCACTTGGGAAGTGGAGGCAGGAGGATCAGGAATTGAAGGTCATCCTCTGGTGCAACTCAAGGCCAGCTGAGCTACATAAAACCCAACTATATAAATTTAGAATGATGTCATAGCCTTAACCCACGGGATTTTTTCTTTAAATTTTCTTTTTCCAGTGCAGGGCCTTCTACATATTATACACTTTACCACTGAGCCCCAGATCAGTGTCCTTTCTTATGTACAACGTTCTCTTAGCTACTGTCTTGCTTTAGTTTGTCCAATAGACTTGCCTTTTCAAGTCATAGTTCTGTTATATGTCCACCCTCCTTTTTTTAAATTTTTATTTTATGTGTTTGAGTATTTTTGGTTGCATGTATGTCTGTATGCCATGTTCATGTCTCATGCCCATGGAGAACAGAAGAGGGCATCAAATCCCATGGAACTAGAGTTACAGATGGCTGTGAGCCACTGTATGGGAGCTGGGAATTGAACCCAGATCCTGTGGGAGTGCAGCTGGTGCTCTTAACGCTGAACCCCTCTCCAGATCCCATGTTTCCCCACTTTTCAAAACTGTCCCTTTGTTCCTAAGACTCAAATCTGCTCTTACTTGAGAAAGGTGGTTAGAACTAGACAGTATCTTCCCAGACTGCGGCATCTGTACCTCATTCATCTTTTTTGCACATTCATTCAGCATTTGTTACTTGTGACTCTGAGGGAGGTGATGTCTGACTTCTCAGCCTTTCATCTATTAGGGATAGCTATGTAACACAATGAAATCATGCTTACAGTAGAGACATAGGTTGTGGATAAGGGACACATAAGTTGGGAATTTGTTAAGGCTGCAGCAGTTGTGGGGATCATTAAGTACAACTGTATCTGACAAGGCGTTCCTGAATAACTTTACCTTGTAGGGTATTTAGGCCTCCCTCCCCCTTTATCTGCTGGAGTCCAGTAGCTGCACCATTTACCCAAAATATGACTATGAAAAATAACTCGACATTGTCTAATGCGCCTTCCACCCCCACAACTGCCTCCCTTCACCTATTGAGTCACATTCATGAGTAAAGAAGCAAGGCATTAATGTGAGTTAGCAATAGTTTCATTGAAACTTCTGATTTTCTGTGCAGTGTTTAGTAGTCTTCCTTATGTCTGGTTAGTTTGTAGAGAAAGGGATTTTACATAATCTTAATAGTATGTTACTTGCATCTTACTTGTATGTTGAGTTTAAACTTGTAGGTTTTCCTTTTTTTGCTTAGGGGTTCAGTACAGGTGTCATCCATTCAGAAGTGATCTTGTTCTTCCTTTCCTCCCAAGAGCTCAGGAAGAGAGGACGGCGCTGAGACACAGCAGAGGTGAGTAATCACAGCGGCTGTGAAGACACTTAGTACACACCGTGCACTCAGTGCCAAAGACAAAGCACTGTTGCTTCTGAAGCTTGATCCGCACCAGCTGTGCCGTAGGAGCCAGGATTCCCCAAGGCTCTGCTTAACAGCACAGCTAAGTAATTCAGCACATGCATTTAGATCAGAAAGTGCTTTTCCAGATTGGAGGTTCATGCGGGGTGATTATGTGTAGGCTATGGTGTCTGTGACTGGGGAAATGTTTTTTATTTTTAAAGATTAGATTTCTCCATATTTCAGTAGTTTGATCTTTGTAAAATGCTTTGAAAGAAAGCTAAAGAAATCTATTATTTTGTTGTTGTTTCTTAAACAGATTAAGTATATTTTTACCAAAGGCAACTAGAAACTTTGAACTATAGTTTTTTCTGGACACATAGTTGGAAATATTCTCCCTTTAAAAAAAAAAAAGGACTTATTTAGTTTTGTTTTGTGTGTATGGGAGTGGTTTTGCCTGCATGCATGTTTATGTACCACTTGCATGCAATGCCCTTGGCCAGAGGAAGGCAGATTCTCTGGAATTAGGAGTTAAGAAGATTGTGAGCCACCATGTGGGTGCTAGGAACCAGACCTGGGTCCTCGGCAAGAACAGCCTCTGAGCCATCTTCCCAGACCCCTGAAACATTGTTATAGACAATTGGGAGAAAAACTATGCCAGAAGATACAGTCATAATACTAGTTTTAAAAGTAGCATCAAGTTGGGTATGGTAGTATACACCTTTAATCCCAGCACTTAAGAGGCAGAGGCAGTTGAGTCTTTGTAGGTTTGAGGTCAGCCTGGTCTACATAGTGAGTTCTAGGTCAGCTAGAGCCATAGTAAGACCCTGTCTCCAAAACCAAAGAAGTAACATCTGAACAAATACAGGGATATAGGACAGGCTCTGACATTTGTAGAGTGTAGGGATACTGCGTCTAATCTCTGGTCTTGAGACTGTAGCTCAGTCGAGGAGGACATCCACTCTCTCTTGGCCTTGATGGCATCTGTCCTGCTTTGTTCTAGATGCTGTGGCTACTGTCAGTGAACCACTGCAGTCTTTGTTTTCAGAATGGAACAATCCAGTGTTTGCCCGATACCCAGAGGTAGGTCTGGAGTACTTTTTCATTGCCTATTTTTAAATTTGAACTTCATTTAAGCTGGGTATGGGGATGCCTGAGTATATGAATGTATAATTATGGGTGGAAAGTAGGCAGATTTCCAGATGATTTACTTGGATATTAGTGTCTAATGGTGAGAGGAGAAGTCAGCACTTTGGAAAGGTCAGGAATTTCGGCTTAAACATGTATATTCCGTGTAAAGAGAGAATGCATTTATCCTGTCTTACAGGGTGGTAGTAAGTTGTTACCATTCAAACAAAATACCATTGCATCTGTGTCTGCAGGAACAGGGCTGCGTGTCCTGCAGTGTTCTTTCTTTGGTGTGTTATCACAGCATGTACTGAGTATGGTAATGAGTGTGGGTAACAGACCAGCGTTTGACTACTGATTCTTCACTTAAGACGCCTTGAAGGACTTAGTCATGGAGCATAGACAAATTGTTCTGAAATAATGCTCGGTTTTGTCAGTATTCATTAAAAAATTTGTTAGACAACTCATTTTCAGAGCCCTTTGGATTTATAGCTTTCCTGCCTTCATCCGGTCTCTAGTAGGATATATGAAAATGTTTGTTTGGTTTTATTTTTTGCAGTGCTAGGAATTAACCCTGCATGTGCTAGGCAATGCTGTACCACCAACTGATATATTCTAATCCCCCAAGAATGAGGTTTCTAATGGACTTTGAAATCATTGGTAACAGTTCCACAGAATTAAAACTTTTGTCTTTACTGGGTCTTTCTAGGTTGCTGTTGATGTCAGCAGTGGCCAGGCTGAGAGCTTAGCTGTTAAACTTCACAACGTACTATATCCCTATCGCTTCACCAAAGAGATGATTCAGTCAGTGCAGGTAAAGCAACATTGAGAGCTATGAAATGCTTAACATGGACTAATTTTGTGAAATTTAATTGTTTTTTTTTGTTTTTGTTTTTTTAAAGAATTATTTGTTTATTTTATGTATATGAGTACACTGTAGCTGTCTTCAGACACACCAGAAGAGGGTATCAGATCCCATTACAGATGGTTGTGAGCCACTATGTGGTTGCCGGGAATTTAACTCAGGACCTTTGGAAGAGCAGTCAGTGCTCTTAACCACTGAGCCATCTCTCCAGCCCAGTTTTTGTTGTTTTTCAAGATATGGTTCCTCTGTGTAGCTTTGAGTGTCCTGGAACTGACTTTGTAGACCTGGCTGGCCTTGAACTCAGTTTGCCTCCTGAATGATTGGACTAAAGGTGTGTGCCACCACATCCAGCTAATTGATTTTTTTTTAAATGAGACAAACTATTAGTCAAGGCATCTCTAGAGGAACAGAACTGATAGAATGAATGAATACATACATACATATATACATACACACACATACACACAAAGAATAGCTATCAAGCTGTGGTCCAGCTAGTCCAACAATGGCATGTTCAAGAATACAGTAGTTGTTCGGTTCACAAGGCTAGTGGATGTCTCCACTGGTCTTCAGTTTACAACATAATCCTGAAGAAGTTGCCCTAATGCCAGTGAAGGGACGCACTTGCCAGAGGAATGCGGGCAAGCAAACTTCCTCTTTCTGTGTCCTTCTGCTGCCAGCAGAGGGCATAGCCCAGATGAAAGGTGGATCTTCTCTGTCAAAAGATCTGGGTTAGAAGTGGGTCACAAATGATTTAATTAAGAGAAAAGGGTTGGGGGCGGGCGGGTGAAAAAAAAAATTAAGAGAAAAATCCCTCACAGGTATACCAGCCTGTTGGGTTTTGGTTAATTCCAGATGTGGTCATTTGACAACCAAAACTTGGCATCAGACATGGGTTTCTTTGCTTATAATCTGACTGGAACCTTAAATCGTCATCATTATTAATTCTTTTAAAAATTAAAAAAAAATTTTTTTGATTTTTTTTTTTTTAATTGAGACAAGGTTTCTCTGTGTAGCCCTGGCTGTCCTGGAACTCACTCTGTAGACCAGGCTGGCCTCCAACTCAGAAATCCGCCTGCCTCTGCCTCCCAGGATGCTGGGATTACATGTAAGCGTGCGCCATCTCTCTCTCTCTCTCTCTCTCTCTCTCTCTCTCACACACACACACACACACACACACACACACACACACCCGGCTTGTTTTGTTTTGTTCTGTTTTGTCTTTGTTTTATTTTGTTTTGTTTTATTTTCAAGCCAGCGTGTAGCCCTGGCTGTCCTGGAACTCACTCTGTAGCCCAGGCTGTCCTGGAACTCACTCTGTAGCCCAGGCTGTCCTGGAACTTACTCTGTAGCCCAGGCTGTCCTGGGACTTACTCTGTAGCCCA
This sequence comes from Apodemus sylvaticus, assembly GCF_947179515.1. Lineage (NCBI taxonomy): Eukaryota > Metazoa > Chordata > Mammalia > Rodentia > Muridae > Apodemus > Apodemus sylvaticus. The sequence goes on from NC_067477.1 coordinate 37,092,406, forward strand.
GGCTGTCCTGGGACTTACTCTGTAGCCCAGGCTGTCCTGGAACTTACTCTGTAGACCAGGCTGTCCTGGAACTCACTCTGTAGCCCAGGCTGTCCTGGAACTTACTCTGTAGACCAGGCTGTCCTGGAACTCACTCTGTAGCCCAGGCTGTCCTGGAACTCACTCTGTAGCCCAGGCTGTCCTGGAACTCACTCTGTAGCCCAGGCTGTCCTGGAACTCACTCTGTAGCCCAGGCTGTCCTGGAACTCACTCTGTAGCCCAGGCTGTCCTGGAACTCACTCTGTAGACCAGGCTGTCCTGGAACTCACTCTGTAGCCCAGGCTGTCCTGGAACTCACTCTGTAGCCCAGGCTGTCCTGGAACTCACTCTGTAGCCCAGGCTGTCCTGGAACTCACTCTGTAGCCCAGGCTGTCCTGGAACTCACTCTGTAGCCCAGGCTGTCCTGGAACTCACTCTGTAGCCCAGGCTGTCCTGGAACTCACTCTGTAGCCCAGGCTGTCCTGGAACTCACTCTGTAGCCCAGGCTGTCCTGGAACTCACTCTGTAGCCCAGGCTGTCCTGGAACTCACTCTGTAGCCCAGGCTGTCCTGGAACTCACTCTGTAGCCCAGGCTGTCCTGGAACTCACTCTGTAGCCCAGGCTGTCCTGGAACTCACTCTGTAGACCAGGCTGTCCTGGAACTTACTCTGTAGACCAGGCTGTCCTGGAACTCACTCTGTAGACCAGGCTGTCCTGGAACTCACTCTGTAGACCAGGCTGTCCTGGAACTCACTCTGTAGCCCAGGCTGTCCTGGTACTTACTCTGTAGACCAGGCTGTCCTGGAACTTAACTCTGTAGACCAGGCTGTCCTGGAACTTACTCTGTAGCCCAGGCTGGCCTGGAACTTACTCTGTAGACCAGGCTGGCCTGGAACTTACTCTGTAGACCAGGCTGTCCTGGAACTCACTCTGTAGCCCAGGCTGTCCTGGGACTCACTCTGTAGCCCAGGCTGTCCTGGGACTTACTCTGTAGCCCAGGCTGTCCTGGGACTTACTCTGTAGCCCAGGCTGTCCTGGAACTTACTCTGTAGACCAGGCTGTCCTGGAACTCACTCTGTAGACCAGGCTGTCCTGGAACTTACTCTGTAGCCCAGGCTGTCCTGGGACTTACTCTGTAGCCCAGGCTGTCCTGGAACTTACTCTGTAGCCCAGGCTGTCCTGGGACTTACTCTGTAGCCCAGGCTGGCCTGGAACTTACTCTGTAGCCCAGGCTGTCCTGGAACTTACTCTGTAGCCCAGGCTGGCCTCTAATGCCATCATTCCCCAGCTGGAACCTTGAATGTTTATCTTCAGAAAAATCCAGATTAATTTTAGTAGCCAAGAAGAATACCTTTAATAGTGTGAGCAGGTTTTCAGGGGATGAATTATAGTCCAGGCTGAGAGAATCAAGGACTGTTAACATTTCTGCAGAGAATTATATTTTAATTTTATAACTATGAAAAATACCAGAAAATTATTTATAAAGCAACATTGTCGTTAACAGTGCAAAAATACACATTTTTAAGCGATCTTCTCTCTGTGAGGTTGCAAAGGCTAAGGAAGCCATAGGCTGGGAAGTTCATTAACAAAAGGACCCCTGACTCTTGTCCTTTTCTGTTCTGTTCCTCTGCACACCACTCTGACTATCTCGGTCTTGTTGGTTATGCAAGACTACATAAACGTCTACCCAGGTGTTGACTTGGGATTGCAGCAGGGGCCCAGTTATCCAGAAAGAAGCTTTTGGGGTGCAAGAGCCTGGACAGAGAGGAGCTCCCACAGTGTATAGCTGTTGGTGGCGGTTACTAGAACTGTTAGACTGGCTCTTCCAGAATGGTTTTCCTTGGTTTTCACAGTTGAGAATTTGTGTTTTAGACTGTGCATGATGGCACACACCTTTAATCCCAGCACTTTCGAGGCAGAGACAGAAGGATCTCTGTGAGATGGAGGCCAGTCTGGTCTACACAGAGTTCCAAGCCAGGCAGGGCTTCACATTGAGACACTGTCTTTAATAGTCTGTTCATTAGCAGTCTGTGTGTTAGAGAGTCTCTGCTGGAACTACTGCAGACGTGCACTGTGGCACTGGCAGCACCGTCCCTCCCTGGCCTCCCTGGCCGGCCTGCCCGTCCTTTTATCCTTCCTAAGAACTTCCTCACAGTCAGTTTTAAAACACGTCTTTGCTGTGCTTGTTGGGAGCAAGGCCTCACATGTGGAGGTCAGAGAGCATCTTGCCAGACACAGTTCCCTCCACCATGTGAATCCCAAAGGTGAGACTCAGCTAATCAGGTTTGTGACAAGCACTGTCACTGTGGAACCTAGCTGCTCCTCTACTGTGTCCTGGCTGTGGGTTGTAGCACGTTGAGTATTGTCTGACCTCTTTATGCAGGTAAACGTTGGCTAATTTTTGGTTAGTGTCACAGTACTTGTCTCCGTGAATGGCAGGTTCTCCAGCAAGTGGATAACAAGTTTATTGCCTGCTTGATGAGCACGAGGATGGACGAGCCTGGCAGAGCAGGTGAGCAGTTCCGCATCACTAAGGAGCTGTCTGCTTGGCAGCTGCCTTTTAGAGTATTTGTGGGTAAACAACCGAGGAGGAGACAATTTAAAAAACAGATAAAGGCAAACTGACCTAATGGGAGAGGACGAGGCACGATTTAAAGTACATGAACCTCGAGTATACTGACACACACGTAAACAAGGAACCTTGAGTACACCGACACACATAAACGAGATACACGGGAGGCTTTCAGTCTTCTGAGATGTAGCCCAGGATTGTCTCACACACATGGCGGTCCTGATGCCTCAGCCTGACTGCTGGGATGGCACAGGCCTCTGCCACACCATACCTGGCTCATTAGACTAGTAATGGTAGTTTACTCTTAGTAGTAGTAAGAACCACTAATAGTAATTGCCTCGGAAGTGAAAAATAAAGGTGGGTGAAGGGAGAATTTCATCTTATACTTTCAAAATACCTTATGTTGTAGACTTTTTTAAGTGTGTGTGTGTGTGTATGAGAGAGAGACAGACACACAGACACGCAGACAGACATGTAGAGGCCAAAGGTAACTTAAGGTGCTTTTCTACATTACTTCGAATGCAACTTTTTGAGACAGGTTCTTGTAAACCTGAGGCCTACTGGTTTTTCTCGACTGGCTGCCCAGCAGTAATACACCTGCCTCCTCTGCCTGTCCTAGCCTTCCTCATTGCGGGCTGCAGGTGTGGGCCACACGCAGGTTTTTGTGTGGTTGCTAGGGATCCAAACTCACATCTTCATGCTTGCACAGCAGGTATTCTCCCACTGAGTTCCCCCAGCCCCCCACCCCTGTACTGACTCTTCTGTCTGTATGCACAGGTGATCATCTATACATATGGAGATTAAAGAATAATCTCAGGCGTCGTGTTCAGGGATGCCATCCATCTCCCTCAGACGGGGTTTCTAATTTGCGTGGAAGTCACTAGTTAGGCAAGACTGGCTGGCCAGAGAGCCCCAGGCATCTTCTTGTCTCCACCTGTCCAGCTTTGAGATTACAAGCTTGTACACCACACCAGGCATTTGTACATGGATTCTAAGACTCTAATCAAGTCCTTGTGTTGCAGCCAAGTGCTTTACCCATTGACCCATCATCATACTGCTCCTTGTGCAGTGTTTTCATCTATAGTAATAAGTTTATCTAAGCCTGGCAGTGGTGGCGCATGCCTTTAATCTCAGCACTTGAGAGGCAGAGGCAGGTAGATTTCTGAGTTCAAGGCCAGCCTGGTCTACACAGTGAGTTCCAGGATAGCCAGGGCTATACAGAGAAACCCTGTCTCAAAAAACCAAATAATGATGATAATAATAATAATAATAATGTTTATATAAATTTATATAATGTGTTTTGCTAGGTTTATTTAGAGTGTTTACACAGAATCAGGAGTCTGGAGAGATGGCTTGGCTGTGAAGAGCACTGGCTTCCCTAACAGAGGACTTGGGTTAGATTCCCAGCATCTGTATAGTGGCTTACAGCTGTTCGGAGCTCCAGTCCTAGGGGATCTGGCGCTCTCAGCCTTTTTGAGCACCAGGCATGCATGTGATGCACAGATACATAGTCATGCTAAATATGCATGCACATAAAGTTAAAGAAAATTAAACAGAATCAGTTCGTGACTTGCTTTAATTCCTATATAAATCATTCAACAAATATTATTTGATGTCTATTGTTTGCTAGGGACTTTACCAGGTCCTAGGAGTACAATGATAAAAAAAAATAGATAACAGATAATCACAGAAACTAATAAAAATTTAACAGTAGCTCTTAATGAAGAAGTTAAAGGAGGTGCAAGAACTGTTGTTGGGAGTTTTGATTTTGTCTGGGAGGTCAGATGACCTTGGTAGAGAGACCTTGGTAGTCTGGCTTTCCAAGTAAGTAAGTAACTAGTAATCTCCTCCGTCCAGTGGAAGCAGGGAGGTGAGCCTGAGACAAAGCTGGGAAGGAAGTAGCAGCCAGATAGTAAATGTCAGCGTCAAGTGTTGCTGTGTCCCAACACTAGCTGGAAACAAGTTGTGTTTTAGGACTGCTCTAGTTGCAATATGGAGAATGGAATGAGTTTGTGTGGAGTTCAGGACTCCACAGAGACAGTTAAGGAGATACTGCAGCATCTAAGAAATAGTGGTCACCTGGGATCAGGGTAGAGAAGGAGAAGTGAAAGCGTGAGGACTGAGCGTGCATCCTGTCTAGACGCACAAACCAGCACTCGGAAGACCAAGGCAGGAGATGCAAGGCTAGATAGGATATAGCCTGGACTACTGTGTGTGATCTCAAAACAAAACAAAAAATGTGGATGCATTGAGAAAGCAGGAGATAAAGTCAACAGAGTTGTTGATGGTATCAAAGATAATGCCTAAATTTCTCACCCCTTTGGCCAAGTGGACATTGTTGCAAGACCAGATTAGAGTTGGAATAGGCCTGGAGGATAAAATCACAAGTCAATCTACATTCTCTTTGAAATGTTAAAGAGGAGATGGCACAAATGTGTTTGGCTGGTGCAGGTGTAGACTCCTGTGTTCTGAGCAGGTGATATAAATTTGAGTTGTCTGCATAGAGGTGGCTGTTGGTGACCTAGAAATATAGAGGGTGAAAAACAACCCTACTAGACACTTGAATAATTCTAACTTGTAACAACAGCTGGCTAGAAAGGCACCGGCAGAAGAGGAGAAGGAGTGGCTAGAGAAACAGAGAATGAAGGCTGCGGTACAGCATCTAGGACGTCACACAGCTGCCGCTGTACTAGGCACTATTTAGTTTTGTGCTTTGGCACTGAGACATCTGACAGAAGAGATGGGGCAGAAGCCATCGCTGCTATGAGGAAATCTGAGCCCTGGAAGGGAGTGATCAGCAGAGAGAGAAAGAGGGGAGGTGTCCTTTTCATGAGAATTTGAGAGCAATTATAGTTGTCTGCCTGTTCTGTGGTATTGCTCCCCACAGTTTCAGTTACCCACAGTCAACCAAGGTCAGAATATTAAGTGGAAAATTTCAGAAGTAAGCAACTTATAAGTGTTAGGTTTCACCCTACTCTGAGTAGTATGATGAAATGTCCTGTCATGCCACTGTGGTCCAAGCTGCAGATCACTCCTCTGTCCAGTGTGTTCCTGCTGTGTATCCTAGCTGCCTGTTACTCAGGCCCTGTATACATTACCAGATTAACTCTACAGTATCAAGGCCTTGGGTCCAAGGAAATGCCATTGTACTTAATAATGGCATAGAGTATGATAGAAATGATGTTAGGAGTTTTATCCCAGCATATTGTTGTACGTGTATTTATTACTTATTTATTTTTATAGTGCTGGGCTATATTTTTTATTTTTTTATTTTTATTTTATTTTATATATTTTTATAGTTTTATACAAGAAACCTATATTGCTGTGCTATACCCCTGACCCAGTTCTGTTCTGTTATTAGTTATTGTTAACTTCTTGCTGTATCTAACTTACGAGTTAATCTTTAGCATAGATTTATAGACCTAGACGAAAACGGTCTGTTCAGGGTTGCTGCCGGGGTTGGTTCTCTCCCACTCCTGTATGGGTCCCGGGACTGAACTCGGGTCTTCAGGCTCAGCAACCAGCATCCGACCTGCTGACTTCTTCTCCAGCCCTGAAGTTTTGATTGCCTGAAATTCTGTTAGTTTTGAGATACCAAAATCTCAGCCAGTGGCACCAGGATGAGTGTAAGCATGGAAAAAGACCACCAGTTAAACTTCTCTTGAGAGTTTATATTTATTGTTGGATTTGCTACCAAAGCATACTCTCCAGATTCTTTTGGGGCATGTATTCTGAGACAGGGTTTCTCTGTGTGGAGCTGGCTGTCCTGGAACTTGCTCTGTACACCAGACTGGCTTCCGTCTCACAGAGATCTTACTGCCTCTGCCTCCCAAGTGCTGGGATTAAAGATGTGTGCCACCACTGCCTAACTAGATTTTTTTCAGGAGCAAAACTAGAATTCGAGAATTCTCTTGAGGTTGAGGATGTGGCTCTGTGGGTGGCATGTTTCCTGGCCCTGGGTTCATTTCCCAACACTGCATGAGACTGAGCATGGTGATGCACTCCTGTAGTCCAGAACAGGGAAGGCAGCAGTGGCATTCTCCTCAGCTAAATAGCAAGTTCAAGGCCAGCCTGGGCTACATGAGCAATTGAACCAAATATGAATGTTTTTATTTGTAGTCATAAATATGCAACCTATTCCAAAATTGACTTATTTTAATTTTTATATTTGCTTGCTTGTTTTATTTTTGTTTTTGTTTATGAGGCAAGTTCTTACTGTGTAGTTTTGGCTGGAACTCTCAATGTAGACCAGGTTAGCTTTGAGCTCACAAGACCATGTGCCTCTTGAATGCCAGGGTCAAAGGCATGTATCACCACTCCCAGTTGACATTGACATATGTTAACTGGACACATATGTTATTGCTCTAAATTACAGTGAAACCAATAACTAATGCATATTTCTGCCTACACTGAGATATGCTTATTCAGTTATCCATCTAGAGAATAAATTTATTATATAGTTATCAAGTACCCATTTTTTAATTTTTATTTTATGTGCTAAGAATATAACATAAAAAATCTCATAGAACTTCTATTCTGTCCTGTTGTGACGTCTAAAACATGGTGTCCATGTGAATAAATTGTCTTCTGCATTCTGCTTCATTCAGGAAATGAAAAGCTCATAACATTGTATAGACAATGGAAAGATAAGCTGTTCTTCTGTTAGGTACAGGCCTGATTTCACGGTTTCTGAGATTGGTAGTTTGTGTTGATATTGAGGCCACTCACATCACATGCCTTTAATCCCAGCCCTCAGAGGGAGGCAGAGGCAGGTAGATCTCTGAGTTTGAGGCCAACCTTGTCTACAGAGCAAGTTCCAGGACAGGGTCGTATGGAGAAACCCTGTCTCAAAAGAATCAAAAAACAAAAAGCCCATATTTAATGAAAACCTTATGCTGAGTGGTGGTGGCACAGGCCTTTAATCTCAGCACTCAGGAGGCAGAGGCAGGATCTACATGAGTTCAAGGGCAGCCTGGTCTACAGAGTGAGTTCCAAGACAGGCAGAACTACACGGAGAAACCCTGTGTCTAAACAAAAACAAAAACAAAACAAGGGGCTGGTGAGATGGCTCTTCCAGAGGTCATGGGTTCAAATCCCAGCAACTACATGGTGGCTCACAACCATCTGTAATGAGAAACAGATAAAAAAAATAAACCTATGGACTGGAGCGAGTGGGGCCCGAGCAAGAGGGAAAAAAGGGAAAGGGAAAAAAAAACAAGACACTTATTTATGTAGATGCCATCATGAAATAAATTCCTCTGTTTGCTAAAAAAAGATGAGTGTGCTAGCACGCTCCCACTCCCAGGTATAATCCCAGAGGCAGAGAGGTGGAGAGACAGGTGAGTGCCGGGCCTCACAGGCCCATGAGGCCAATGGACTTGAGGAGCTCCAGACTAGTGAGAAATCCTTCCCAAGGAAGATGGGGGTGTCCTAAGGAAACACACACACACACACACACACACAGCAGAAAGTTTGTGGGGTAAGAGGCGCTGCTCAATTGGTAGAAAGCTTAACTATCAGGCACAGTCATTGTGGACCATGTAAGTCAGCAGCCAGCCTGAGATACCATCATCTCATCTGTTTCCTTTTTCTTTAAATCTTGGGCTGTCAGCTGTGAGTTTGATGGTATCTCCCCTAGTTTCGTTTTTGTAGCTGAGAAAACACACTGACAAAGGCAACCTAGGGAAGAGTTTATTGTAGCTCACAACCCCAGGTTACATTCCATCACTGGGAAGAAGCCAGGCAGGAATTTGAAGACGCTAGTCACATCCCACCCACGCATAGAGAAGAGAAATTAGCGCAGGCATACCGTCTGCTGGCCCAGCTTGCTTTAGCTGCTTGTCCAGTTGAGGCCACAAATCCAGGGCACAGTGCCCCATACTATCAGACAGCTGAACGAAGACAGACACCATGCCCACAGGCCAGCCTGCCTGGGACAGAGTGAGACTTTTCTCAGTTGACAACTACAGCTGTCAGTGTCATAGAAAAATGCTTCATCTTTTTAATATAAATAGGGGGGAAAAGACACTATTTATTGTGATCAAATTCAAGAGAAGAACTTCTATTCCAATATGATTAATAACAATAAACTTCAATCTTTTAGCCCAAAATAATACAAATACAGCTTATAAAAGACACTATTGTTGGGCTGGAGAGATGGCTCAGCAGTTGAGAGCTCTGACTGCTCTTCCAAAGGTCCTGAGTTCAAATCCCAGCAACCACATGGTGTCTCACAACCATCCATAACGAGGATCTGACTCCCTCTTCTGGAGTGTCTGAAGACAGCTACAGTGTACTTACATTTAATAAATAAATCTTTAAAAAAAATTAAAAAGACACTATTGTCATGGAGAATTGTTCTGTCTGTGAGATTCCCCTGTAGCTGGACTTCAAACCCTTTGCCTCCCTGCTTGTACCTGAAGTCTGAAGCCCTGCTCTTAAAAGTGAGGCTGTAGTAGGTGGAAACATGGCTTGGCGGCTAGCAGTTCATGCTCAAGAATTCTGCCACCAACACCCACATCAGGTGGCTCCCAGCTACCTGAGGGTCTACCTCACAGAATGCAGGCAAGGCGGCTCCTGTGGGCACGGGCTCCCTGGTGCAGTCATGTGCACCGCCACCCACGGACAGACACACAGCTACATATAAAATATTTTTAATTAAATCTTATTTTATTTTACTTAAATTTAATATGTATGAATGTTTTTACTGCATGTATGCATGGGTGTCATATATGTACAGTACATGTAGATATCAAATTTGCTGGAACAGGAGTTACAGACAGTTGTGAGCTCCCATGTAGGTGTTGGAAATCAAACCCACGTCATTTGGAAAAGCAACAAGTGTTCTTAACTTCTGAAGTATCTGTAGCTTCTAAAAGTGGGGCCAGTAGACATGACCCTCTGGGTGTTAGTTAGAGTTGCAGAAGCTTGAGCCCCGTTGTTGACTGGGGTTTGGGTATGTTCCCAGATGACAGGTTCACCCAAGAAAACTAAAAGAGCTACAACTGCAGTCTGGGAGTAGACTCAGTGAGGGTCTGTTTTTCTGCAGCCAGGGAAATAATGATTTTTACATCCTTACATGGTTAGAAAAAACAAAAAGACTTCTTGACACAGCCACATTCTATGCAGTTACTTCAGTGTCCATAAATAAAGTTTTATTGGAACACAGCTATAGTGGCACAGATTGTCTGTGGCTGCTTTGGCTCAAAGCAAATAGTTGAGTAGTCATTACAGCATGCATGTGGCCTAAAAAGCATAAAATATTTCCCTTCTGCCTGTTTGTAGAAAAAAATGTTCTGCCCTCTGATCTAAAGCTACAAGTACATTCTTCTTGAGTTTCAGAGTACCTTGCAAATTAAAATCCTTATTATAACGTATGCAGTATATTATCTATGATTCTTCATTGTAAAGTTGACTTAATAAAGCCAAGTCTGCAGGAATATTTCAAAATTTAACCTTTGCTAAATGAAATATAGATAAGTTACAGCGCTTTTCATCAGGGACAAATTTGGTAATTTATTGATAATTTCAGGGGTTTGTATGTATGTGTGTATATATGGGGGGAGGAGAGAGAAACAATTGAGTTGTCTGTGATAGCACACACCTTTAATTCTAACACATGGGAGGCAGAGGCAAGTGGATTGCTGTAAGTTCAAGACCAGCCTAGTGTATGGACAAGTTCCAGTCCTGTTAAAGCTATGTAGTGATACCTTGTCTCAAAAATAACAATGCACAATTGTATATCTTATGGATATGTCATTAAATTGATTGAGTAATCCATCTCTATCACCTCCCACACGTTACAGTTCTTTTAGTCTTAATATGGAAACCTCAGTAACCCTGATGACTTTGTAGGTGGAAACCTGTTAGTCCTGGTGGACCAGCATGCTGCCCATGAGCGCGTCCGTTTGGAGCAGCTGATTACTGGTAAGCATCTGTCTGCAAGAGGGGGGTTAAGAGTCCAGTGCAGCTGACACATCTACAAGAGCTTTTGTCACCATGACTGTGAGGAAGGATGCATTGTATATTTGAAAAATTAAGCTGAGATCACCTAGTCTGAAAAACCACAGGAAGATCGCAGGAGTTTGCTTTGCTATTACAAACATGTGGATCTGATCAATTTGGTCAGATGTGCATTTCCAGTTCATTTATTCTCAACCCAGACCTACAGAAGGACTGAGCTCATTTACAGTATACATGTATCCATGTACTCTTCCGGCTGTATGTTCTCCCCGCTGTGTGTTCTCCCTGCTCTGTGCTTTCCCTGCTCTGTGCTCTCCCTGCTCTGTGCTCTGCTTGCTGTGTGTTCTCCCTGTTCTGTGTGCTCTCCCTGCTCTGTGCTCTGCCTGCTGTGTGTTCTCCCTGCTCTGTGCTCTCCCTGCTCTGTGTGTTCTCCCTGCTCTGTGCTCTCCCTCCCTGCTCTGTGCTCTCCCTGCTCTGTGCTCTGCCTGCTGTGTGTTCTCCCTGCTCTGTGCTCTCCCTGCTCTGTGCTCTGCTTGCTGTGTGTTCTCCCTGCTCTGTGCTCTCCCTGCTCTGTGTGTTCTCCCTGCTCTGTGTGCTCTCCCTGCTCTGTGTGCTCTCCCTGCTCTGTGTTCTGCTTGCTCTGTGTTCTCCCTGTTCTGTGTGCTCTCCCTGCTCTGTGCTCTGCCTGCTGTGTGTTCTCCCTGCTCTGTGTACTCTCCCTGCTCTGTGTGCTCTTCCTGCTCTATGCTCTGCTTGCTGTGTGTTCTCCCTGTTCTGTGTGCTCTCCCTGCTCTGTGCTCTTCCTGCTCTGTGTGTTCTCCCTGCTCTGTGCTCTCCCTGCTCTGTGTGTTCTCCCTGCTCTGTGCTCTCCCTGTTCTGTGTGCTCTTCCTGCTCTGTGCTCTTCCTGCTCTGTGCTCTCCCTGCTCTGTGTGCTCTCCCTGCTCTGTGTGCTCTCCCTGCTCTGTGCTCTTCCTGCTCTGTGTGTTCTCCCTGCTCTGTGCTCTCCCTGCTCTGTGTTCTCCCTGCTCTGTGCTCTCCCTGTTCTGTGTGCTCTTCCTGCTCTGTGCTCTTCCTGCTCTGTGCTCTTCCTGCTCTGTGCTCTCCCTGCTCTGTGTGCTCTCCCTGCTCTGTGCTCTTCCTGCTCTGTGTGCTCTCCCTGCTCTGTGTTCTCCCTGCTCTGTGCTCTCCCTGTTCTGTGTGCTCTTCCTGCTCTGTGCTCTTCCTGCTCTGTGCTCTCCCTGCTCTGTGTGCTCTCCCTGCTCTGTGCTCTCCCTGCTCTGTGCTCTTCCTGCTCTGTGTGCTCTCCCTGCTCTGTGTTCTCCCTGCTCTGTGCTCTCCCTGTTCTGTGTGCTCTTCCTGCTCTGTGCTCTTCCTGCTCTGTGCTCTCCCTGCTCTGTGTGCTCTCCCTGCTCTGTGCTCTTCCTGCTCTGTGTGCTCTCCCTGCTCTGTGTTCTCCCTGCTGTGTTTTCTCCCTGCTCTGTGCTCTCTCTGTTCTGTGCTCTCCCATGTCTGTCTTCTCCCTATTGTGTGCTCTTAGTAAACCTTCCTCAAAGTCCTTAAGGTCTCATGTAATACTTTTATTTTAAAAATCTCATTTATTTGGGGATAGTGTGATCACACTGATGTGATTCTAGAAGATTCAGAAGGAAATGTAATAAAGCCTTGTATTTCATTCCATCTTATCTCTCTCTCTCAGAGGCAGCTAGTATGTGTACTGTTTAAATGCATCTTTCCAGAGTGACCATGCTTTTTGATGTTTTTTTCGATCTCTGTCATCATGAGACATTTGTCTTCACTAAGTAATAAAATACAATCAATCAATCAATAGCAACAACAACAAAAACAAAAGCAAAATAAACCTCAACCACATAGAGTTTCTCTATGTAGTTCAGCCTTGAATGCTCTATCCTCTAAGCTGTCCAAATGTTGAAATTACAAATATGCATCACCATAGCCTTTTTAAATTATCGGGAAAATCTTGATTCCTATGATAAAGTAACGAACAGTATTAATGTCAAAAAGTTAAGCGAGAGTCCAGGGAGACATGTCATGAACTGGATGGCAACAATGTCACTAATATTTAACTTTGCCTTATGAATTGCAATTCCAAGAGTTTGGAAAGATACACTAAAAAAAATGGTGGGAAAAATTATTTTGTGTAAGGACTTAAATGTAAGCCCTCCTTCATGCCTTTGGTGGGTGAAATGCAGTATTTTGAGGGCTGCTGGGCACTGGGCGATGCTGGTCAGGATTTGAGAGCCTCTGGAGTATGGTTGCTGAGTCTCCTTTGGCAGCCAGCAAACCAAGGATGACGTGAGTCCACTGAGTGCTAGGCTGATGCTGCTTGCTGAAGTGTCTCCCTCACTGAGCTCTTGACCTTAAGCAGGCTGATGACCACAAGAAACGAACTGGTGTACAAAACTGAGGGGGTTTGCATAAAAAATTGTCAGAGGAAGAAAGGGAGATGGAGAGGCTTGATCTTTCCATGCCTTGCCCAAGGTCATAACAATTATTAAAGTGGTGGGCTGTAGTGTGGCAGTTAAAGACTAGCAAAGAGTCTCAGGCTAAGGATGTCATCAGAAAGAAACATGAAATGCAAGAAATAAAACTCCAATTCTGCAGGTTCTGATGCTCTCTCCTGGCCTTTGTGGGCACAAGGCACACATGTAGTACATAGACATACATGCAGGCAAAACACCTATATGCATAACATTTTAAAATGAAATGATGGTAATTTTTTTTAAATTCACACCCAGACTTATTTGCTATATAGGGCCTGCATCATTTGAAAATAATACTGGCAAATTATTTTCGAAGACTGAGAAACCATTCTGAAGGAACCAAGAAAACCGTCTTGACTTAGAGGATTGTATAGATGTATGTCACATTTTGTATCTCTGTATCAATACCACACGTTAATCATAGGAACACTCCCTTGTTGTGGATGTAAGAGTTAAGCCTTGTGTTTTTTTATTTTGAAAAAATGCTAAGATGAGTCAAGTGGCTGGCCGCCTCGTAGTTTACTTAGAATCCAAACTGTAGAACCAACACTGAATACACTACGCAGTTCTGGAGAACTCTTGCCACAGCTGTAGCTCACCAAGCATCTTTTTAACTGATATAAAAGCCTTCCCTTCTTATTCTTATCTTGTTCATCTCTCTCCCATAGACTCCTATGAGAAACAAGCTCTGCAAAGCACTGGCCGGAAGAAATTACTGTCTTCCACAATAATTCCTCCCCTGGCGATCACTGTGTCAGAGGAACAGAGGAGAATCTTGAGGTCAGTCATCTGAGGACATGATGCTGGTCTTTAAAGCTTTACCATTGCTTTGTGAGGTTCCTGTATGCATGTTCCTTTTTTTTTTTTTTTTTCTTTCTGGAGAAGGAAACTGAGACAGAGAGTATTGCATTGCTCACCCAAGGTCTTAACAGTTAGCAGTGGAGCAGGCTCAGAGCCTGTCTTCTGACCCCAAATGCCATTCTTCCCACTATAGCATAGATATTGAGTATAGGATAGAGTTTCCCTGGTAATTTTTTCCAGCAGTTGGCTGAGAACACTTCTCCTTCTTGGAACAGCCAAGTGTTTATGCTGCACTGTTTCTGAGCAAAGTTAGGGAGATAATTGCTTCCATTCTTCTTGTCTCAGTCCATTCTAGATTCTACATTACCATAATCTTATTAGGAAAGAAGCAAAACACCGGGATGCCAGGGTGGGGCAAGCCCTGGGGCAGGTCACAGGACAGGCCATCTTCCCAGTTCTGGGCAGTGTGCGTTTTTGAAAATGAAAAGGCTTGCCTGTTCGTTTCAGGCCTGCTTATTCACTGCTGCCAGTGCAGCGTTCCCTAGAGCATGGTTCACTTATTAACTGCCACCAACTCGTCCCCAGTCAGGACATCTCTCTTGTTGGAGCTGTTCATTACCTCCCTCTTTTAACACTGATTCAAAATACTGTCAGACCTTTTCTTTGAGCCAAACTCCTTTAAATGCAGGCAGCAAATGAGTTCCGTAGTGAAGATCGAAAACTTAAGAATATGATTTAGAAGTAAATTGATTCTCACAATAGAAAAACAGAAGGAAAATAAGTTACTATCCAGTAGTCTTCCCTTACATGTGACGGATGTGTTCCACGACCCCTGGATAACTGAAAATGTCCCTACTGAGGGAGGCCTGTGTACGTACTGTTTTTCCATGGTCAGTCTTCATGATGTGATGCTTTGGTGCCTCCTTTCCATCACTGTAAATGTGTTAATGTGTTTGGGAACACTGTAAAATAAAATGAGTTACTTCTGCACAACAAGTGCAGCTCTGGGCTGGAGACATGGTTCACTGCTTAGGAGCACTGGCTGCTTTTGCAGAGAACCCAGCTTTGGGTCCTAGCAACCACATAAAGTCTCACAACTAACTCCAGTTCCCTCTTCTAGATTCCACAGGTGCCGGGCAAGCATGTGGCACACATACATGCAGGCTAACATTCATACACAGCAAATACAAATGTAATAGATACATCTTTTTTAAAAACTGTGATCTGGGGTAGTCACGTGATGAGTAAGGGACTAACAGGCAGGCATGCACTGTGTGGGTGTGCCAGACAGAGGACGCTCAGTGGGGACAGCGGGAGCCTTTACCATGCTTCTCAGAGCAGCATGCAATTCAGGTTTTATGGCCACAGATGTAGCTCAGTGGTGGACCATATGCTTAGCATGTGCAAGGCCCCTGTTCAGTCCCTAAAATAAAAGTTTACTTCTGGAATTCTCCTTTTTTTTTTTTTATTTTTTATTTTTGGATCACTATCAACCACTAGTAACTGAATTCTTAGAAAGTGTAACTGTGAATGAGAATTACTATAATTGGAGAGGAAATTTGATAATAAAATCCTAAATACATATAAGCATAAGGAAACAATGCGACTTCCAAAGGTCATAGCAGCTTTTGAAAATGACGGAGTGTTTGGAGCTAGCACCAGAGAGTGAAGTCATGCTCTACATCTGGGGCTGTCTCCTTAGGTCTTACCACAGACAGTTAGAAGACCTGGGACTTGAGCTGCTCTTTCCAGATGCTAGTGATCCTTCAATCCTGGTGGGAAAAGTCCCACTCTGCTTTGTAGAAAGAGAAGCTGGTGAGCTTCGAAGAGGACGACCTACCGTGACTAAGAGTATTGTGGAGGTGAGATACATCTTCCATGTGTGCAGACTTCATCTTTGTCGTTAGTCAACACACATTTATGTTACGTTCAGAATGCCAAATGATGGAGATTGACAGAGGTATGATGTCACAGTAAGGAGGAAGGACACAATTATAACACAGTAGAGTGTGGAGTACAGAGGTGTGATTGAGAAGTGTTTAGAGCGACATGTGTGGCACCTGTTGTCATCTCGGTGCGCAGGAGGGGAGGAAGGAAGAAGGAGCTTAAAGCTAACAAGGCTTTCACAGTGAGACTTTGTCTTTTAAAGGGGGCCGGGGGAGGCTGGAGAGATGGCTTAGAAGTTAAGAGCACTTGCTGTTCTTGCAGAGGATCTGGGTTCTGTTCCCAGTACCTATATGTTGACTCACAACCATCTTTAACTCCAGTTCCAGGAGAGCCATTGCCTTTCTCTTCACAGGCACCAGGCCCACATGTGATCCACATGCTTACGTACATTTAGGCAAAACACTCAGAGGCAGCCAGATGGCTTAGTGGTTAAAGGTTCTGCGGCCAGATCTGACCTGAGTTCAATCCTCAGCACCTACATGGTAGAATGAGAAAACTGACCCCCTAAGGTTATCCCCTGACCTTCGAGTGCACACCGTAACATGTGTGTATGCATGAATGAATGAACGCCCATGCACACACAAATAGTGTAATAAAATAATACACAAAAATTAGAAGATAGGCTTAATGACTGAGTTAGGGCAGATAGTCTGGGAAAGGCTAGAAGCAGGGTGAGTGGTTAAGTCTATTTATTGTACTGGTTTCCATACAAGAAAGTGGAGACTTGACTAAGTCATTAGTAGGGGGAATGGAAAGGAGGGACAGATTTGGCACCTGGATGAGAAGGAGACTCCAGAAGATCTGGTTGCAAAAAGAACACAAAAGAATAAAGAAGAAAGACTCATCTCGGTGATCCCAAGTTCATGACCAGACAGCAGTGCCTCTGAAGAGGAAGGCAGTAAAGTGTGTGCCTGCTGGGCCATGATTGTGACTCGGCCCAGAGGTGTAGAGGCTCAGAGACTGTACCTTCAGGTATAGATAGCCAGGGGGCTGGCAGACAGACTACAGTGCAGCTCCTGCAACCAGAAAAGAAATCCGGTTGTGCAGATCTGTTGGCGGTAAAAGTATGCACATTTTGGTAGCATTGGAAGGTGAGGAAGGGCCAGGAGCCAAAGAGACTGAGAGAGCATACCGTGAGGGGAAGAGCAGAAGGCAGAGGGTGTGCAAGGTCAAGGAAGCGAGGCTGACAGAGCCGGGAGATGACAGAAGAGTCCAGGGAAGGTAACAGAGGTGAGACTGCAGGCAGGCGGGAGGAGATAGCAGTAGCCGTGGAGTGAGGCCTGAGCGGCGGTTGCTGAAAACTTGGTATGACAGGAGTGAAGCCTGATTGTCAAGATCTCTGGCCAACCTGGTATCATACACCTGTAATTCCAGCACTCAGGAGGCTGAGGCAGGGGGATTGCAAGCTCAAAACCAGCCTTGAACTACAGTAGGCCAATTAGCCAACTGTGGGTTACGTAGGAGAATCCTCTGTCTGTCTCTGTGCTCTCCCTCTCTCCCCCTCTCCCCTCCTCCCCCTCCCCCAAAAGGGCTGAAGATGTAGGTCCATGGTAGGTAGATAGGTAGAGTATTTGCCTGACATACAAAGCCTTAGGTTTCCTTCCATAATGATAAACTAAAAAAAAAAAAAAAAAAAAAAAAAAAACAACCAAAGCCTCTGGCTGCACACAAAGGGAGCTGGGGGAGGGGTGGCTGAAGGCTAGAGTCTGTGTGTGCAGGACAGAGGCTGCAGGACTTGAGTGTGTGTACCGGTGTGTGTGTGGGGGGGTGTGTGTGTGCTCCTGGTCCAGCCTCTGTGTCCCCTTCCTCCTCCTCCTTTCTAAGTCCCTGTTGGTGACAGCCTTGGCTCTGCTTTAAGCAGAGCTCTTCTCTGCCCACACAGCTCGTCTCTTCTCAGACTCCTGCTCTGGATTTGAATCTAAACTGTGTTGAATCCAAAAGATAGGATCTGTGAGAATCTAACTGTAATTCAATACCTAAAGTTTTAACCAGAATATTATGATAAAAACTTCTCCTGAAGCGACTTCAAAGACTACTTACTCTTAAAAAGAGTTTACTTCAAATTGAAACAAAGTTTGTGGTTTCAGAAAATTTGATTATATTAAGTCAGGTGGACAGGCAGAGCCCTTGACTTTGGAAGAAGTTGGAGCAGGTCTCATAGCAGCAGGCAGTCACTGATACAGTCTTCCGGTCTGGGGTCCAGCTGGATGTCTGAGACGGGATCTCATTCTGTAGCCCTGGCCTTCCACTCACAGATCCACCCGCTGGGATTAAAGGCCAGTACCACCATGGCAAGATGGAGCCTTTTAACATTGTTAAAATGGTTACATTAACTAAGGAGTGAGTGGAAAATGAGACCCTCTTCCTCTTTGCAGCCTTACAAATGTGTTTTGCAGTCCCACTCAGACATGAGAGAGTAACAGAAGTTAGCCTTGGTTTCCATGAAACTGAGCTTTGCAACAGGTTAGGGGTAGCTTTTAATTGTTTACAGTACAGGGTCTTGCACCTAGTTCTTGGTACTGTGAGCCTTTATAAGGCTTTGCAGACTAGAGTGTGTGGAGAGGTCATAGAACGATTGATTTCCCTTCTAGGTTTCAAAAGAAAATCATCCTGTTGTAATCTTAGAAAGCTGATTTAGAGCTGTTACCAGAAGTAATAAATTCTGTATTCTGTTAAAAATACATACCATACCTTAAGACAGTTTTTTTTGTTTTGTTTTGTTTTGGTTTTGGTTTTGGTTTTTTTGGTTTTTTTGGGTTTTTTTGTTTGTTTGTTTTTTTGCCTCCAGAGGCTAAACAAATTGGCAGCATTAAATAGTATCAGCTATAATTAAAATTTTCTATTTTAGCTGGGGTGGTAAGCTCACACCTTTAACTCCAGCACTCCAGAGGCAGAGGCAGTCGGATTTGAGTTTGAGGCCAGCCTGATCTACAGAGTGAGTGCCAGGACAGCCAGGGCTACAGAGAGATCCTGTCTTGAAAAAAAAAAGTGGTTTTGTTTTATTTCATTTTTTCATTTTTGTGTGGATGTGTGAGTGACAATAGTTCTCTCCTTCCACCCAGGAATCCTGGGGAGTGAGCCTTCCTGCTGAATAGGTTTTCACTTATTTTGTAAATGAAGGGGTGTGGGCAGTCTGAACAGGAAGATGACAAGTTCAAGACCAGGCTGGGCTTCATAGCCAGAGTATTGGAGGGAAAAACTCTCCCTAAGGATGGACATAGGAGGAGACACTGCTCAGGCGAGCTTCGGAAAGTAAGCCGCCTCAGCTTGATGCACACGGAGGGCAGCGCCCATACACATAGCATTGCAGGACAATAAAGCTAACTCTTACCAAGGAGCTTGCGCAGTAGCAGGCTTCCTTCTGGTGCTCACAGATCCTCTTTGGGCCGATTCCCTCGCTGACCTCCGCCCCCTCCCTGCCTCTGCCCTGGATCCTTTCCACTTTAATGTCTCTGTCACCCTTCCCCCTGTGCTCAGAGCCACTGGGTTGTCTCAGGAGTCCCCTGCGAGTTTGTAGCCTCTGCCCACCTAGATAGCACATCCTGTTAGAAGTTAAGATCTGCGTCTGAGAGACAACACATGGTGCTTGTCTTTCCCGGCCTGGGTCTCCTCACTTGGTCTGTGTCCATGGCTGATTATCTGTCCATCTGGTGATGGGCATCTCTTCTGCTTCCATGCTCTTCCTATTATGAAGGAGCAGCTGTGGACATGGATGTGCAGTTCCTCCGTGTAGGGCTGGAGTCCTTCGGGGGGCATGCCCGGGAAGGGAGCACTGGCTCACAGGGTAGATCTGCCTTAGCTTTGGAGAAGGCTTCACAGTGGTTTGTGTAGTGGCCGAGGTAGTTCCCATTGCCACCAACCCCTGATGAGGTTTCCTCCTACAGTCCATGCGGCCCACACGTGTTGTTTGCGTTCTTTCTATCTTTTCTTGGGAGAATGGGGGGGGGGGGTTGGTCTGTTTGTTTTTTTGTTTGTATATTTGTTTTTCAAGGCAAGGTTTCTCTGTCATGGAACTTGCACTGGCCTCAAACTTAAGAGATTTTCTTGCCTCTGCCTCTCAGTCATTGGGATCAAAGGTGTGTACCACCCACCCCCACCTGCCTTCACTTGATTTAATGATAGTAATTCTGACTGCAGTGAGATGGAATCTTGCAAGAGGTTTAATTCTCACTTTTTGATGGCTAGTGATATTGAACTTTAAAAAATATATATTTAGGCTGGAGAGATGGCTCAGTGGATAAGAGTACTGACTGCTCTTCCAGAGGTCCTGAGTTCAAATCCCAGTAACCACATGGTGGCTCACAACCACCTGTACCGGGATCTGATGCCCTCTTCTGGTGTGTCTGAAGACAGCAACTGTGTACTCATACATAAAATAAATAAATAAACCTTTAAAATTTATTTATTGGCCATTGATATTTCTTTTGAGAATTATCTGTTCAGTTCAGTAGCCCATCTATTGATTGGCACTTGGTGTGTTTGATTTTAGCTCTTTATATATCTAGCTGATAGCCTCTTGTATTAGTGGCAGAGGCTTTCCCTTGGCGGTAGGCTCTTTGGTTATACATTGCTTTTTCAGTTCCTGATTCCTAATCCTTGGTGTTGTTTTCTGTTCACTGAGGATGGTTTTAAATGTTAAAAGAGCAAGGCCAGCAGAACAGCTAATTCATGCCTGTTTTCCTTTTGGTTTTATAGGAATTAATTCGAGAACAAGTGGAGGTAAGCTTTTCTCTTATTTGGGAGTGTCACAGGGATGTGTCACACGCAAGGCTTCATTCTCTCATTCCCTTTACTCACACGGTAGCTGCTCCAGACCACGGGAGGCATCCAAGGGACACTGCCACTGACTGTCCAGAAGGTGTTGGCCTCCCAGGCCTGCCATGGTAAGAGTCTGCATGTGGTCAGAGTCCTGGGGAGCTGAGCACGGGCAGGTACAGTGCCTGTGTCGGAGGAGGAGGCAGAGAAATGCTCTTTTCTACTCACCTTCTACAGGGTGTCATTTAGGTCCGGAAGCTAAATCCACCTTTAAAATGACTTTTTTGAAAGTAGAACACTAATAGAACGCGTGTGGAATCTGACTAACAAAGCAGAGGAGTGGGCCCTAAGGGAGGTATCCTGAGTGAGGCCAGAGGGAGCCCGGGGCTCCACACAGCGTGAGGAGCAGCCTTGGCAGAGCCACAGAGGCCAGAGTAAACCCTCTCATGAGGAGCAGCCAGAGTACCAAGAAAGTAGGCTGGAAATAAAGACCAGACGCGTACGTCCCAGAGACCTGCAGAGCTGGTACAGAGCACAGGGCTACTGGAGTCATGAGCAGGGGATGGGACTCGTAGAGGACAAAGGGAAGACATGGCACTGCCAGACTCAAATGAGGGGCGTGGCAGCTGCGGAGCTGCCTGGGACTGATGTGGGGCCCCTGATACCCCACTTTCTTCCTCTCCTTTCAGGCATCTCACCCCTGCCTCTCCAAGCTTACTCTGCACCCTGAAAATGTCCCAGTGTCCTTCGCCCTTTATTCTGTTCACAGCCCTGCACTGTCACTGACCAGAGACTGAGCCTGCAGGCTCTGCCCTTCTCCTTGCCTCCCTGAGAGCCCCTGCCGGTCCTCATCCCTGGGCTGGGTTTGTGTTGCTATCCGAGGCCTGTGTTTCATAGCACTGATGACTCAAATGCTTTATAATGGTCTCTCTTGTGTTCTCTTGCCTGTTAGAGCTCCAGGAAGGCAGAGAGGCTCACTCACCATGACAAGGCTCCTGATGCATAGCATACATTCAGTTAGTATTTATTGACGGAGGGAATTGTCCTTATAATAAAGTCATGTTCTAGCATGGTGATTTAAACCTGGAAGACTGTTATGGAAATCAAGAAAAAGGGAAAATAAAACAGACACTAAGAAAACAGTTTGCTTTTGAACCTTCATGGATAGATGGAAACTAATTAAAACTTCACACGCTCCTAAGTAGGCAAAAGCTGCCCTGTGTCTTTGAGAAAGCCCCCAAAGCAAGATCCTAATGGGTTAAGGAATGCCACCCCCAGCACACCACAGAACACAGGGACAAACCGCATAAGGAAGCTGAGACAGGAGGGCAGTCCTGAGGACGGAGGCTACCCCAGAGCCTTGAGTGCCAGTCTCACACCATATAACAGCCAGACTAAAGAGGTCTGCGACATCCATGACTGCCCAGACTCTCCATTCTGACACAGGTTGACAAGACTCTCACTCTGCATTGTAACTTTTTGGTGTCTCTTTCATTAGGGGCCATTAAGTTTAATGATCGTCTGAGCCTAGAAGAGAGCTGTCGCCTTATAGAAGCTCTGTCCTTGTCCCAGCTGCCATTTCAGTGTGCCCATGGGAGACCTTCAATGCTGCCCCTGGCTGACCTGGACCACTTGGAGCAGGAAGAGCAGGTACCGTAAGGCCTTGGTCTAGTTTGCCTCCTGCTGCGGTGATAACCCATCCAAAACACACTGGGGGGGGGGGGGCGGGGGGAGCAGAGAACTGCAGGAACTGACCCAGGGAGCCAGGAGAGGTGCTGGCCTCAGGTTCATTCAGCCTGGCTCTATATTATAGTACCATCTCCTCAGGAGTGGCACCATGCACGATGGGCTGGACCCTCCCACACTAATTACTAATCAAGAAAATGCCCTGTAGACTTGCCTACAGCCAAGCTGATGTAGGCATTTTCTTAAATGAGATTTCCCTCTTTTCCCAGGTGGCTATAGCTTATATAAAGTTGAAAAAACAACAACAACAACAACAAAAAAAAACCCAACAACAACAACAAAAAACCCACCAGCATAGACCTGTAGAATCAGGAAGAAGCAAAGTTTACCTTTTCTTTCTTTCAGCTTCTGCTATCTAATTGTAATCCATCTTCATCCCTCCAAAACAGCAGAGTTTTGAAAAGCATGCACTGGAAGGTTTATCTGAGGCCATGCGCTTGGATGGAATGGAGCTTAGACTAAAGTGTCAGCTTATCTCCATGGTGGCCTCCTAGTTTTTAAGTTTAACATGTGTACATGTATCCTGAATATCATGTATCCTGCACATCAGTTGCCTGCTAGCTCTAAGTTTCATGATTCCTGAAGGTAGAAATGTCTCCAGCTCACAGCTGTCAGAACATAGCTGACATCCCGTCTCTTGCAAGTGTGTGCCCTGCAGCTGGGGCTGGCTATCTCAGAGGATCTCTGTTTCCTCATCAGACTTGGAAGTGGACTTTGGAGCTCCGTGCTGTGGCTCTGATCTGCGAGCAGGCAGGCAGCACGTGAACAGCTCCTTCTTCTCAGAACACGTTCTATTCTGGTTACAATCTGCTTTGCTTTTCTTTTATGTGTTTTGCCTGCATGTAGGTTTGAGCAGCATGTGTGTGCATGGTGCCTGTGGAGGCAAGAAGAGGGTGTTTGATCCATCCTGGAGTTACAGATGCCTGTGAACTGCCATATAGGTGTTGGTGATTAAACCCAGGTGCTCTGGGAGAGCAGTCAGTATTCTTAACCTCTGAGCCGTCTCTGCAGCAGCTGTTAAGATCTGAAATGAAACAGAAATGAGTGTGGACATGGGGTGCTGTGTTGCTGCTTTCCATAATCCTTTCTTTTGCTTTTCTTTCTTGCTAATGGCTATAAAGTTTTTCCTTGCATGAAGATCTCACATACGGTTCCCTGACTTATCCAGTTAATTTTACTCCACTAAAATTCTTTTATGGGATCGGAAAAATGGCTCAGTGGTTAAAAGCAATGGCTGCCCTTTCAGAGGATCCAGGTTTGGTTTCCAGCTCCCACATGACAGCTCACAATTGTCAGCAACTCCAGTTTCAAGAGACCTGATATCCTCTTCTGACTTCTGCAGGCAGAAGGCATGTGCACACATGCACACATGCACACATGTACACATGCAGGCTACACAGTCCCTCTACCCCTCTACAAAACCCACCTCTGAAAAATCCCTATCCCCATCACTGAGGAAATAAGAATTTAGACCTACAACAGTTTCATTCTAAGGGATGCTGTCATCTTTTTCTGAGTCCAGAAAGGAGAAATTTAAACACATTTAGAGAGCCATACTTTGAAATACTTTTTTAAAAAATCATTGTTAATGATAGTTATTCTCTTTCTTCTCATAGGTTAAACCCAATCTTGCTAAACTTCGCAAAATGGCTCATGCCTGGCATCTCTTTGGAAAAGCAGAAGGCTGCAATACGAAGCAGAGCCTGCGACAGCCTGTACCTCCTTGTGACCTTGTGACCTTGTGACCTTGTGACCCACCATAAGAAGAGAAGTATATGGATTTGTGAGGAGTACCCTGCGAGCAGGTCAGCGGCCCTGAGTGGGGCGCACGGCAGTCTCCTGGAGCAGATGGAGCAGGCCTGCGCTCTCAAGCTGAAGGGTGGCGTGGTCCTTTGCGTCTGTGGCACAGGACTTTGCCATATCAGACCCATCTTCTGTGAATCGATTTAGTGACAGACGTAAGGATTTTCTAATTGGTGGTTGGCTTGAGCAGTTTCCCCAGCCTCTCAGTTCACATCCTGAGGATGCTAAGCCCTGCCCTCAGTGCTGCTCTGCTGTCTGTCCTGAGCCCCTGGTGCAGCCCCGCCCCCCTTAGCTTCCCACTCCAGCTTCTTCACATTTTGCATTACAGATTTATGGTGTTTCTCTGCTCACTATAAAAATATTTCCCGATGCCTTCCAGAGAGACTTTAAGTTATATTAGGGATTAAAAGTTATTTATAGCTGGGCGTGGTAACATATACCTGTAACATACCTGGGAGGCTGAGGCAGGGCACCGTTAGCCGAGGCTGTATATATAGCAAGACCCTGCCTCAAAATAAAAAGTAAACTACAGACAAAGAGAAACACAAAGACAGAATAGAGAATGTTTGAAAAAAAATTTTTTTAAGTTCTCTTGGTAGCCCTGGGTGTCCTGGAACTCAATCTGTAGACCAGGCTAGCTTCGAACTCAGAGATCCCCCTGTTTCTGCCTCCTGAGTGCTGGGATTAAAGGTGTGTGCTACCACTTCCTGGCATGAAAAATTGCAGTCTTATCCCTGTTTTTTTTTTTTTTTGATAGTTTTACTATTTTTTAAAACCAGAGGTGAATGTTTATATCCTGAGCCAATAAAACATTTTAAAAAAATGGGTTTGTTTTTGAAAATGAATTTGTATTTTATAAAAAGTTTCTGTGAAAGTAATTATATCAAAATGCAGCATTTATTCCATCCTAACCAAGTATGCTCCACTTCGCAGGAGATGAGGGCGGTTTGGGGCCTTTCCTCATCGTGTGCTGGTTCTATTACATCACGCCTGATGGCCTTAGGATTTCACTTGGGCCAGTATCTTTCTGAAAATACTTGTTATGTTTCCTGTAATTTGTATTTTCCCTACTTTTCCAATTACTGATGGTCAATACCGCTCAGTTGACTAAAGGACCATGGGAAGTCCGTGTGCAAACACCCCGGCTGGTAATTCTTACTGTGAGGTTCACTCTGCTGTCTAATCGACCAGACGCCCGGAGGGATGTCCACAGCGGCACGTCCTGACACCCTGCTCACGTAGGCCTCTCCATCAATGAGAGAATTCTGTTTTGTTTTTTTTTAGTGCAGAAAACAAATGTGTACTCATGGGAAAAGTGTGTTTGCCAGCAGTCTTGGAGTGAGTCGGAGGGAAGAAAGTCATGCCTTTATGAGCACAGGCCTCGGGGCCGGTGGAGCGAACCAGCACTCATTTTCCTGCTGCTCCCGATGGCTTCATCGCCTGAGCCCTGAAGAATAGGCCCTGCTGTCTAAGGCAGGCCTTTGTCCCAGAGCTGCACAAGTGAGCATTTCATGCCCTCGGAGTCTTGTCTGTTCAGTGGGGAGATGTGGCCTAGGGCCTCTGCAGCCCTGTCCCAGACCAGTGAGGAGAAAGGGTGGGGAACAATCTCCTGTAGCCCAGGCTGTCCAGCAACTCAGACGTACTGAGGATGCCCATTTAACTGCAGCCTGTAATTGTCTTCACTTCTCAAGGCGAATCACCACCATACTCACCATACCAAGAATTTGAAAAAAATCCTTTTATGTCAGCCCGGTTCTCAGGATTTCAAATAAGTGATAGTACTTCTTAACAGAGTGTCAGGCGAGTTTGAGAAGGGTTGCTTCTGTGTAATTGCCAACTCCTGTTTCCCAAGAGAAGCAGGGAAGCAGAAAATGTTTTCCATGAATTATGTCTTCCTGGCTAGCCTGAGAAGCTAGGAGATAATTATCTTCTTTTAATAATTTATAATCTCATTTGCATTCATCAGCATAAAAACAACTTATTAGCCAAAAATATCTAATAGATTACTTTTATTGCCTATTAGGGTTTTATATGGTCCTTTTTAAACTCAAGGATCATAAGGACAAAAACACAATTTTCTAATATATGCTAGTAATTTTTTAAACATGTATTTATGTATGTGTCTCTGTCTGTGTACACATGTGGGCCCTGGTGTGTGTGGAAGCCAGAGAATGACTTGTGGGAGTAGATTCTCTTTTTCTACTGTGCAGGCTTTCGAGGGGGCTGCGTCTCTCCCTGGTGGATACCACACTTCAGACGAGTCGAGGGCCAGCTCTCCCGTGCTCACACCCTTGCCTGCATCTCTGCCACCTGCTGAGGTACAGGGCCAGCTCTCCACATACTGCAGCTAGTGAGGGGTGGGGCCAGCTCTGCACAGTCCTTGGACACCAACATGACTTCCAGGTTGGCCCAGATCCCATGGTCTGCCTGCCCAGACCAGGGACGTCTGCAGTCTTTAGTGGTAATAAGCGCCAGGAACATTCAGCACAGTTCCCTGCTGCTGCTGCATGGCCACAGGCCCAGACAGGGCCCTCAGCGGCTGCCTAAGCTGGTACTTCGCCGTGGCCTCACGTGGCAGGGCAGGGTGTTCATGGCAGGCTGTTCCTCTCTACCCTCTTGTCTCCAGTTCCTCCTCTCTTCGGAGGACTCAAACCATCCACTTCATTTTTCCTCTCCACCACATACTTGTACATCGTAGCGTCCTGCTGTGTGTGGGTCACCTACGTGGCAGGCCGGCCTCTGGGAGCTCTCCTCACACCCCTACAGGTTGTTTATTTTGAAAGGGATATTCTGGCTCCTGGGTGTCAATATACCTTGACATTTTTTCATCTTCATGCCTCTATTTAAATATGCACCTCTAATATACATGATACATACCTCTAAATAAATGCCAGGTAGAGGATTCCAAACCCCAGCACCTTGGCCCCGGGAGAACATCTAAGCTGTGCTGGTGTCCTTGGAGACCAGGCCACCCAGCACTGCTCCACCCACCCAGGTAATATATTTTTAAAGATTTACTATTTTTGTGTATATATGTGTGAGCATATGTGTACCACCTGTAGGTGCCTACAGAGGCCACAAGAAGGCATAGGATCCAATGGAACTGAAGTTAGAGGTCATTATGAACCACCATGTGAGTGCTGGGGACAGAACCTGGGTCCTCTGCAGGAAGAGTAAGTACTTAACTGCTGAGCCATCTCTCTAGTTCCGTGACATATTTTATTAAATAAAATAATTTTGGTTTATGGAATTTATTATTTTGTTAACTTAGTGGTTCAACTTTATGAAATGTTGTTGGTAAAGGTGGTGTTGGTAACTTCAAAATAAAAATTATGAGATGTGAAGTGTCACCATTCTTGAGAGTTCCATTTTGGCAATGTTCATCAGAATATACTGAGAAGGAACGGTGCATCCAGTGCCTCTAGCTTCAGGAGACTCAGCTTTAACCGGGAGAAGGAAACTGAGAACAGAACATGAATCACTGAAGTTCAGCTGATGCTTTGTCACTGGGCTGAGAGCAGAATTACTGTGAGACTTAAGACTGGGGTGGGGGTGGGAGGATGGTGGGGGGGGTGGGAGGAGGGGGGAGCAGGAGGGTGGGGGTGGGGACGGGGGGGTGGGGGCTGGAGAGATGGCTCAGGGTGGAAGAGTCAAAGACCTGGGGTTGATGAGCAGCACCCACCTGATGGCTCACAACCATCTGTGAGTCCAGCTCCTGACTATCAGACCCCTCATCTTGACCTTCCGGGGCACCAGGCACACACATGGTGCACAGACATATATGCAGGCACAACACTCATGCACATAAAATAAAAAAAATTAACCACCCCATCCCACCTCCTGCCCAGAAACAAAAATGCTCTGCTTAGTAACAGGAACCAGAAAAGCCAGGGCGGAAGCAGAAAGTAAACTAAATGTGGGGGAAGGAAGGGGCTCTGCCAGGACGCCAGGGGCTGGCGACAGTGGAGAGCTGCTTGGCATGCGGGCTACGGGCAGCACAGAGAGAAGCAAGGCAGAACGGGACCAGCAGTTTAGAATCTGGGCCTGAGGGGGCCGTGCAGGTGAGAGCAGGTGCAGCTCAGCAGTTCCCAGAAGCCCTGGCGGCCAAGCCACAGGCATGCTCATCTGGAGCAGAGCCATTCTGACACAAACCCAGAGCACTGCCCCTGCATCCCATCAAAGTCCAGGAGTGGGGCTGGGGAGGAAGAAGGCCAGCTTCGTAAAAACAGTGTACCCGCCCGAACAACTTGAATTCAGATCCCTGAATAGAAGCTTGACATTGTATTTGCCTGTAATTCAATTGGTTTAGGGTGGAGGTTTAGGGAGGTGGAGACAGGAGAATTCCCTGAAGGGAATCACAGGCCAAATTACCTCAGTTTACAACACAGGAACAAATGAGATCTTTCCTGCCTCAAATGAGGGAATACATGATGGACACCTGAGGTTGTCCTCTGACCTCCATACCTTCGGCAGGGTACAAAGGTGCCTTCACAAACATGTCACACAAACATATACATACACAAACATAATGTTTTAAGGGAATGGTACTACACACCTGTAATTCCAATATGTGGCAGGCTGAGTCAGGAGGATCAAGATTTATAAAGAAATGGTCATAAACCACAACAAAAAGCACATTATTAGGCTTACCGAGAGAACTGGACGGTATGTTTGCCACTTACAGACTGTGAGACAGCTAAAGGTGGGGCCAGAATGAGAGGGAAAGAAGGAAGTCTCAAGAAACTGAAATTGTAGCTATTCTGCCCCAGAGACACGCTTTTCCCTTATTCCTTCTATTTCTCTGTTCACTGGCCCATCATTTAGAAAGTGGGTTGTGTCCATTGCCTCAGAAGGTGCAGCTCAAAGGTCATCATGCGGCCCCGAGCTTTCTCAAACCCTCAGAGCATTTTTACCCTCTGCTCGCCCATTCCTTAGTGTCTCTCCCCTTCCTCTTCCACCACCTCTGATGGAGACACCTGACCAAAACTGGGACCGACTTACCTCGCCAGGTCAATGCCGAGCAGAAAGTAGCACACCAGCAGCAACCCGAGCTCAGCCAGCCTCACTCAGTTAGCCTTAAACTCACTAGTGCTTAGTTCAAAGGCAAAGAATGGCTAGTGACTAAGAGGCAGTGTGGAGTCGGCTACTGCTGTTTATCCTTTGATTTGGCTTGAGCTTAAAAAACTCGTTTAGATTTATTGATGTGTATGGGTATTTTGCTTGTATGTGTCTGTGTGCCACATGAATGTCTAGTGCCCTCAGGTCAGTGGCCAAGGAAGACAAAAGAAGGCATGAGATCCCCTAGGACTGGGGTTACAGACAGCTGTGAACCACTGTGTGGTGCTGAGAATCCAACCCAGGTCCTCTGCAAGAGCACAAGTACTGAGCTATCTCTCCAGCCCCTGGTTTGCATTTTTGTTTGGTTGTTTGAGGCAAGGTCTCTCTCTACAGTCCTGGCTGCCTCAGAGCTCAGTGTAGACCAGGCTGGCCTCAAACTCACAGAGATCCTACTGTCTCTGCCTCCTGGATACTGAGATGAAAGGCCTGGGTCACCACACTAGCCTGGTTTGCTGTTTTGAGACAAAGTTTGACTTTGTATGTGGCCCAGACTGCCTTCCTGCCTCAGCAGCCTGGGTATTGGGATTGGCAGAGTGAGCACTGTGCCCTGCCCCCTCCTCTTAGTCAATTTTGTGTGCTCCTTCCCTAGCCTGTGGACTTCTACAGATTATGAATATTGGGGGATCTGGTCAAGTATTCACTTAATTCACTACAGGCTAGTTTCTTTTCTAGGCAGGCTTGATTCTAAACGCAGTCAGGATGCCTAGGGGAGGAAGCCAATCAGGAGCCTCCCTGGCACAGCCAGCAATCCCTACGGCAGCACCTTTGTTGGGTGATGTGGAGATGGGAGGTCTTTTTTTTTTTAAAGGATTTATTTATTTATTATATGTAAGTACACTGTAGCTGTCTTCAGACACACCAGAAGAGGGCGTCAGATCTTGTTACAGATGGTTGTAAGCCACCATGTGGTTGCTGGGATTTGAACTCAGGACTTTCGGAAGAGCAGTCTATGCTCTTACCCGCTGAGCCATTCTTTATTAATGACTATGTAGCTGTGGCACAGTATCCTGGCGCAGCTGCTTGGTGCATGAGGGGACCAGTGACGTAGCTCTGTGGCAGAGCACATGCCTACCACATACAAAGCCTCAAGTTCTGTCCTCGAGAAGCAGACCACATACAAGATACTTGCAAGCCCCATTTCAAAAGACTTCTTTCGGGTTAACTTAGGTGCATATCTACTGATGGAGAATTGTTTTACGTTTTTGTAAACTGTGTATGTGTATAGCTGCGCACACATGCAGAAGATACAGACCGACTTGTGGAAGTCCGTTTTATCCTTCTACCAGGCTTGGTAGCAAGGTCGTTTATCTGGCTGAGCCCCTGAACCTACCTTTACATAAGGAGTTTCTGAGAGGTCAGGTAGACGGTATAGAGCATTTGAATTTTATCACTACCTGTTAGTATTCATGGCTAAGCGGGCCTGATGGACCACGTCGTACATATGAAAAATCAACCTCACTATAGAGCTCAGCAGTACAGCCAGCTGCCGGCAGCCTTGGCTATCCAGAGACTAATGCACGTTTTCGTTTTTTTAACATGGTTTGAAGCATGTCTATGCGCACCAGCATTTCTCCGAGGATCACTTTACACTTATTTTTTTTTTTAAATGAGAGTATGTTTTCAGACTTCTGAAGCTAAATTAAGAGTTTCTGTTCCTTATTCAAGTTCCAAGAATTATGCCTTTCCTGCCCTCTGCCCAGCTTGGAAGACAGAGACCGTGGGAATAAGTGTCTTACGAACTGCATTCGTTGTTATCTGGCGGTTTATTTGGTGTATTCGGGGAAGACATCTGCATCCGTGGCTCTTGTTTCTGTAATTCTGTCCAAGCATCGAGTTTGTTTTTTCTGGGTCCTGCCTGCAAGTCAGTGTCGTGAGATAGGCCCAGCAAGGCTTGGGGTTGCAGATCTCTGGACTTGACCCTGCCGGTGAGTGCTGCTTCCTTTCCCAGGTATAGCCCATCCTAGGAAACCGGCTTGGTACAGTTGACTTAAGTGACTTTAGTCATAGACTCTACAGCGGCATCCTGCCCTTCTCTTCTGGGCTAGAAGACAGCTTCTGTCCCACGCTCATCTGTCTCAGTCGTGCCTGGAAAGACACTGGTGCTGATTTTAGACAGAGACTGGGATGCACAAGAAGTGACATGACAAGCCAGAAACAAATTCCGAGGCCCCGACTCACTGCTGTTCTTAATCCAAACCACACAATTGTACCCAAGTGAATTGCTGATAGAGTTGCTACTTTCAGAGACAATGGCTTGTAATTGGCAGGCATACGCCACTTCATAAGAAAGCACAGGATCTTCTAGACAAGAAATAATTAGAAGTCTGAGTGAGTCAGGCAGGCTGCTCTTAGACCCGTCAGGTCAACCCTCTCTGATCATCAAAGCACAAAGCAGAGACCTCTCAAGTTGCAAACCGCCTCAAGGCCTTTCCCTTATAACTTACTTTCAACCAGTTTATCGAAGTGTGGATATCAAACTACCCCTCCAAATCACTCAGTGCCTTAGGGGTTAAATGTGAGGATTTCTATGTTCCTTCCCTCCTTCCAGACTCTGCCTCAAGAAATGAAGATCTCCCCAGGGAAATCTTTCAGAGCAGTGGGTCCTAACACGGTTTATCCCGAGGCACTTTTTCAAAACTCCATTGTAAAGCACTACACGTAAGACTGGAACCTATAGCTTGCTACGGCTGGTTTTCTTCCAACTTTTAACTCTGTATTTATGTGCAATGCTTCAGTGGAGTAAGGGTCACATTACATACTGCTTGTGTGTCCTCTCACCACCCACCCTAATTAATGGAATAGAAAGTGGATTTCCTTACAAATACCTCCCACTCTGACTGGTAACGTGAGTATGCCTTTGACAGGTGGCCTGTCACTTCCAACCTAATGGAATTATGTTAGCCAGCTGTAGCTAACTACAACCATTTGGAAGGCAGCTGTGCTCGCCACTGGGCCACCAACAGTCACTTGAGAAGCTGCACACCTGTCATGTGGGAATGTGGGTCAGGAGCAGCCTGAATTTGGAATTTGTTAAAAGTGCCCCTCTCTAGCTTTTTTAATATTGAGAACTAATGCATATCCAAGGCTGGGAAAACCAGCCAAAATGCTTTCAACTCAGACACTGCCATACAGCTGCTGCAGGAAGCTTCACCTGCAGTCTCCGCAGCGATGCTGTGCAAACACTGCATTTATTTTACCTTCTTCCTGTTGCAAGATCACAGGCTGTGATCTAGGTACCCTGATCGTAGTTTACCGTGTCCCTGTGTTCCTTCAAGCAATTCTGCACATGTCCTCAGCCTAATCAGAAAGGGAGACTTTGAACCCATCCATTCCCTTCTTCCCCAAATCTGGTGCGGCAGCCTAGAAGCGGACCCCAAGATGGCGTATATTAGGCTCCGTGGGGTTTGTCTT
Organism: Apodemus sylvaticus; assembly: GCF_947179515.1. Classification (NCBI taxonomy): domain Eukaryota; kingdom Metazoa; phylum Chordata; class Mammalia; order Rodentia; family Muridae; genus Apodemus; species Apodemus sylvaticus. The sequence goes on from NC_067477.1 coordinate 37,125,041, forward strand.
TTTTTTTTTTTTAATATTTATTTAATGTATGTGAGTACACTGTCCCTGTCTTCAGACATACCAAAAAGGACATCAGATCGCATTACAGATGGTCGTGAGCCACCATGTGGCTGCAGGGAATTAAACTCAGGACCTCAGGAAGAGCAGTCAGTGCTCTCAACCGCTGAGCATCTCTCCAGCCTGAGGCTCAAGTCTTAAAGCCATTACCGTAGATACTAAAGAGTTGTTTGGGGCCCTTTCCAGTTAGCTGTATGAGGAAACTATTTTTATTTCTACTTGTTTTAGGCGTTCCTCTCTGATCACAGCCCTCTATGCAAACAGAGAGAGGGGCCACACTGCTTCTCCAGTCCATTCAGGGCTCAGAACAAAAAACGAACTTGGGGAGTTTCCAGTAGCCTTTATTGGTGCAGCCTAGGAAAAGGTCTGGAAGGCATTTCTGAGCAAATACCAACCCAGCAAAAGTAGTCATGGTATGTCCAACACACCACTGAGCCAGAGGGCTGAAGTTCCTGAAACAAACACAGCCTGGTCTCAGTGCCTCCAGACTCCCCAGGGAAGCAAGCCCTGCGTCTCAGGTAAGCCCAGAAGGCAGGAGCAGTCCTGGAGCGTTCCTCACTGGGGAGGAGCAGGAAGGTAGGCGACTCTCCACTGCCCGCTGCAGCAGCACGCTGGGTCTCCGCTCCACTCTGGGTCTGAGCTGTGGCGCACAGGCCAGGCCGCATCAGAGGACATGGTCATCAGGATGGTAGAGCTCGCTCATCAGGCGGTAGATGTAGGACGGCGCGTTCCCACCAATGTTGGAGATAAAGAGGGTAATGAGGTCAGGGGGCACGTAGTCAAACACAGGACAGTGGACACTGACCTTCTCCAGAATGTCGCCTGCAAGACAGTCACATGCCAGACAGAAACTGATGACCCAGCTCTAACGTCACAGAGTACAAGTACAATAATGCGGGCATGCTAGACAGCTGTGGCAAAGCTCGAACTGGGAGAGATGGCTGCGACTCTTGTGATTCCCATGTCAACGCTTTCCAGTGGCTGAGTCGGGAGACAGCCAGTGTGAGGACCGCCAGAGATGCTGCCTCAAACCAAATCAAAGAACGACAGCAAAACCATCCTCTCTCATGTCTTTTCATAGCACTTAAAATTTAAACCCGGAACTGGAGCAATAACTCACTAGCTAAGGTACTAGTCATTCTCCCAGAGGACTTGGGTTTGATTTCTACCACCACATAGCAGCTCACAACCAGCTATAACTTAAGATCCAACAGATCCAATCTCCCTTTCCAGCTCTGAAGAAACCAGCCTTGTGCCGGGTGGCGGCGGCGACGCATGATTTTAATCCCAGCATTTAGGAAGCAGAGGCAGGCAGATTTCTGAGTTCGAGACCAGCCTGGTCTACAGAGTGAGTTCCAGGACAGTCAGGGCTACACAGAGAAACCCTGTCTTGGGGGAAAAAAAATAAAATTAAATTAAAAAAAAAAAAAAGAGAGAAAGAAACCAGCTTTGCATGTGGTACACAGACAGACGTGCAGGTGAAACACCTGTACATACACATGTATAAGAGTGTGGCTTTTTAAATTCAAATCCAAGACTTCGACCTTAAAGGTCCACTCCTCCTCCACCAACCACACTAGGTGTACTTTGACCCACTCTCCCCATGCTCGGAACAGTCCAGCCACATGACCAGCTTTCCGCAGCTGGCTAAGCCCACACATTTCATGCCCTGCAGTCCTTGGTGGCGTTCCCAACTCCTCATACAGAGCCCGCTCATTTGGGACCCCAGCAATGCCATCCGATCAGGACCCATCGTGAGTCTTAGGTAAGTCCGGTTACCACCTCCTTTTCCTCCTACACACCGGGGATCCCACACTTTCTTGCCTGCCATCTACAGTGCATGTCTGTGGAAAGAGGGCTTTACTGCCTCTTTCCTTTATTCCCTGCCCCACGTGCAGCGAGGCAGAACAGGCATTCCTCCTTCCCTTTAGCTTTCTGAGACAGTGTCTCATCACATAGCTCTGCTTGGCCTGGAATTCACTATATAGACGGCCTAGCATGGTTTTGAATTGTGATGACCTCAGCTCCCTGCTAAATGCTGGGATTATGAGCGCCACCACACCTGGCTTCAAAACTATTTAAATAAAAGGATAAGTTATTCAACTTCTAAGAAGAATCAGGAAAACATACACAGTGTTCTGTTCTTACGAGGTGTGTGCAGCTAGCTGGACTGCTGACTAGGTCGTGGCTCACTGAACAGAGCTGCCGCCTTCAGATGAGGCCTGAGAGGCACGCCCCCTTCCTGCCCCTCCCCCAACGCATGGGCATCTGGGCCACAGGTGAGTCTGCAAGTACGCATGTTTCAGATCTTGCTTCTTGGAGCAGCCAATTAACCAAAATGTCTCCTTACAGCAACACAAGCAGTATCGGATGCGCACGCACACACACACACCCATACCTTCTGTGAAAGGAAGGACTTCTTCAGGGGCCACAAACTTGTGAAATGAATCTTCTTCACTGGGGAACTAGAAAAAAAGAAAAAAAAAACTTTTTAAAAGGGATTCAGCCATTTCGCTGAATGCCTTGCTGTTGCTGTGTGGAGAGGAATGAACGGCCCACACAGGCTTTATATATAACTGCGTAAAGCAGCATCGTTCACCGAAGTTAAAGGGTGGTTCGACCGCACTGACTCAATACCCACGTAAACACGGTTAGTCAGGGGTCTGGAGAGATGCACAATGGTGAAGAGCACTTACTGCTCTCACTGTTCTTGCAGAGAACCTGGGTTTGACTCCTAGCACCCATGTGACAGTTCATGACCGGCTGTCTATCTATAACTCATGGGATGCAAGGCCCTCTTCTGACCCCTTGGGCACTAGGGCATGCACATAGTGCATGCAAAATAAACTATACTTTAAACCCTGCATCAAACAAGCAAACAAAAAGCCTAAATAAATGGGTAATTAAACTGTGGTGGAACTATACAGACATAGGTTGTTCCCATACAAAGTTTCTGTCACTGTCAAATACTATTCATTTAACAACCGCTGATGTCCAATCTCTGGAAGACAAGCCCTGGAATAATGCCACACACCCCCCCAAAAAAAGGGATTCTATGATCCTAGTTGCAAAGCTTGGCATTTCCAGAAGTGCTGGGGCAATGGACAATAGTGACACTGGACACGCAGGGCCTTTCTCTGCCCCGTGTTATTCTGACATCTGTGGAGGATTATAACTACTGATTCTGTTCCTGGCTCAAACATCTATGGCTCCGTTTAGCCTGTGGTGGATCAAACCCAGTGAGCAGGGAACAAACCAAAGGGAGCAGTTGGAGTGAGCTGAAGGCCAGAGGTGAAGCCTGCCACCTGCTCCGTCCTGTCGGTTACCGAATAGGGACCGGCTGCCACACCTGAGGACAGAGCTTGAACATGGGCGCGCACACGATGAGAGGCGTGGAGTGGTGTTTCGCTGCCAGGGCCAGAGTGTGAGTTCCCGCCACGGCCCTCAGGGAACCGTTGGCCAGGATAGTCTTCGTACCAATGATCACCTTTGAGAGGGAGGAGGAGAAGCGTGAGCTCCTTGGGCTGGAGGCCTAACAGGGCCTTGGGCCGGATGCTCAGGCCTGTATCTTAACAGCAGAGGGCAAAGGAGCCTCCTACGCTCGGGTCTAGATAGTTCTAGTTTTGACAAACATGGCATGAGATGGGAAGCTGTAACACCTGTGCTTTCCCCAGTCTTTCCTGGAAATCATGCACAGCGCTTCCCGGGAGCGCTTAAGAGCCTGACCATTTATCGCCTTCCCTTGTCCCACTCCTTGAGAGTGTGTGGGACACGGCAGCAAATCCCCACAGCTCAGCACTCTTAGCTCAGTTCTACTCCATTCTTTTCAATGCTTTAGCACCATTTAGAGGCTACTCCTAGTGAGGACGGGTGATGGGGTGAGGGGGACAAGGCCAGTTACATATTACAGGGCCTAAAGCTCACTTTGAGATGGAGCTAGAAACCTTCTCTCACCGTGGACAAGAAAAAGAAACAAGTATTCCCGAATCAGTGAACCCAGCGCTACCCACCTTGTTGACTCGAGACATAACAGCAAAAATGGCAGCATCAGTCATGACAGTTGTCTCGATCCCTTCTTTGGACAAATTGACAGCCATTTTATGTCCCTGAAACAGGAGGGAAAGGCTGGTGCTAGGACAGAGTGATACAGTGACAAGAGATGACAAATGGAAGTGGATCTAGAAGAATCTGAAACCTAGTTTCCAGGATAACCTAACTCTCTGTGTACACAGCCTGGCAAGCCATAGAGACGCTAATAAATGCTACTTCAGAGCAGCTACGAAACTGGAAATACGACTGCTTACATAATGCAAGCACAGCTGGCAAAGCAGCTCCCATCTCCTTCTTTTACATCCTTGTGTGTTTCTTAAGACCTGTTATTTACTGAAGGACTAAGTGAGATCAAAGCAAATACCAGTCACCCCCAAGGCACTATACCCTACTCTGACCCCAGGAAATAAACAGTATTTCATTTCCTAGGACCAGTAATCTACACAGATTTCTTAAACTACATTTAAATATATCTACAGCAACATGAAAATCCTTACCAATATTTTGTTTGGGGGTGTTTTGGTTTGTGGGTTTGTGTGAGTGCGTGTATGTGTGGGGTGAGGGGGTATGTGTGTGTCTTTTGTTTGTTTAGAGGCAGGTTCTCACTATTGAGCCCTTGCTTGCCTAGATTCATTATGTAGACCAGACCAAGTTGTTGTCACACTCAGAGATCCACCTGCCTCTGCCTCCCCAATGCTGAGACTAAAGGCCCGTGCTGCCAGCATGCCTCGCATGATTAACTTTTTCCTTGCTTCCTTCCTTCCTTCCTTCCTTCCTTCCTTCCTTCCTTCCTTTTCTTTCTCTCTCTCTTCTTTTCTTTTCTTTTTCTTTTGAGACAGGGTTTCTCTGTATAGCCCTGGCTGTCCTGGAACTCACTCTGTAGACCAGGCTGGCCTCGAACTCAGAAATCCGCCTGCCTCTGCCTCCCAGAGTGCTGGGATTACAGGCGTGCACCACCCCCGCCCGGCAGGATTTACTTTCTTAATGACTCAGGTCGAGCTAATCAATTGGCGGTTGGCTCAGACTCACCCGTCCTTCATCCCCTCTTCACCCTTCTTAGCGACTCCGGCAGCCGTCTGTCTTACCTGGCAGAAAGGAGCACACTCTGCGACAATGACGTGGAACTTCCTCTTGCGGGCTGCCTCTTTAAGGAAGGCCTCGACTGTTCGGGAGAAGCCAATGGTCATGATCACCTCGTTGGAGTGGATGTGCTCCAGAGCCTGGGCTGCAATGTTCTCCATTGTGCCTTCTGCAAGAACAGGTTTGCAAGGGAGAGTGAGAACGGCATGCTTCGCCCCCACAGGTGACAGTGGCTCACCAAGGGAAGCCTGCCCTTCCACAATGCCCGCCTGGCATCACCAGGCTTAGGCTCAAAGTACAACATTCCAAGTTCTCACCAGCATCGCTCCTGGGCTCCCGGACCTGCACTCCCCAGTCTGCCCCAGTTCCCGCCATCACCCCTGGGGTTCTGGTACCTAGTTTGTTTTTTGTAAATTTTATATCTTTATTCTTATTGCATGATGTTTTGCCTACATGGATATCTGTTTACCTCATGTGTGCCTGGTCCCTGTGGAGGTCAGAAGAGGGCATCAGACCCTCTGGAATACGACTTACAGGAGGCTATGAGCCACTGTGTGGATGTTGGGAACTAAACCTGGGGACTTTACAAGAGCGGCCAGTGCGCTTAACCGCTGAGCCACCCATTGCTCCAGCCCCAGTACCCAATGTTAATCTGTGAAGAACAGACTGTATCAAAAATCTGCAAGCATGGATGGAGGCGGTGTGCATATAAACTCTAGAAAGGGTGGGTATGATGCCTTAGTAGGTAAATGTGCTTGGTGGTCCAACCTGGGAACCTTAGCTCCATCCCTAGAATCCACATAAAGGTGGATAGACAAACTCCACAAAGTTGCCTTTGACCTACACACACACACACACACACTATGTTTTGAAGTCAAGATGAAATTTAGTGAAAAAGAAACTTCCAAATGAGCCTTTGGAGAATTCGTTTTCTGGTTTTATGTTTTGTTTTGCAGCCCAGGGAATGAAACCCAGGGCCTCAAATATGGTACTCTTCCACTGCACAACATCCCCAGCAAGTTCATCTGCTATAAAATAAAATAAAGACTTGCCCTAAAAGAAATCTCTTGCTTACTGTCCTTTCAAAGAGCAGATCTGTCTTGAAAGATGCAGTTACTATAGGCCTGATGTTTTCCACCCATTCCTATCAGATGGTGTTCAAACCAGAAAGAAGACCGGTAATCCCGCCTATCCCTGTCAATGAACAATTTCTGGGGAGTTGTTTCACTTGCCTGCAACCTATCTTGTCCACTTAGTGATAAGACCTCTTACCCAGTTCCACTAGCAGCTCATTAATCGCCTCAATGATGTTGGCCTTAAGTGGGGCATAATGGAAGCTGAAATCCTCGCTCAAGCCTCCGGATGTCAAGAGTTTGTGCAGGGACTCCTGCTGATCGCTCTCGTCACTGCGCCCGTGCAGTCTAAAGGAGGCAACAAGACCCAAGGAGTGATCATGGGGGCAACTGGAGCAGCTCAGCCACAGCAGAGGCTTCAAGCTGATAGAAGACTCGGTTTAACAACAAACAGCCAGCACCCCTTGGTCCCACCAAGAGCCCACCCAAGCCGCTGAGTTTGACCTGCCATACTCCTCCCGTATGATCTTGAGGACTCTCCGCACCATGTTTCCCACGGTGGTCTCGGAGGGCTGTGCGGCCGTCATCCTCCTGCCCTCTCTGCGGATCAAATCCATTAGGTCCCCTGAAACCCAAGAGAGACCGGGTAAACCGGGCAGACGAGCGGTGAGATTGAGTATCAGCTTCAGGAATAGAACGAGGATGAAAAGAGTGGGTCTGGGGCTGCCGCACCCGCGTTGTTCCAGTGGTGGCCCACGATAAGCCGGCGCAGCAGCCCCAGGGTCTCCCGAGCCATGTCCTCCGAGCTGCGCTGCCCTCCATCTCGCTTCAGAGTCTCCACGAAGCTCTCGATCCTCTCGGACAGCTCCGAGCTCTTCGCCGCGGCACCCGGCATCTCCACTACAATCCCGGGACTTGCAGAAGCCTCAATTGCCAGACCACAGTTTCACTTCCGGGGCAAGAGAGGTCGACTTCCGCTCGGTGAAGCATAATTGAGTTTGAGAAGTTGTAAGCCCGCCCCTCCCTCTGCTGAGGCCAATCAGAAACGTGTTACAGCGGAGCTGGGCGCGCCGCCGGGAAGTGACGGCTGGAAGTGGCCTCTTGGGAGTCTGCGCGCCGAGCCCGGAGGCTCGTGGGACGCTGGCCTGTCTGGTTGCTATGGGAATAGCGAGCGGTTCTCCCGCCCTGCAACCAGCAGAAGTTGCTTTCCTCTTTCCTGGCTCCGCAGCTTGCTGCTTGGCAGACGCCCTGAGTGCGCGTCCAGGGCTCGGTACGCCCAGAAAAGCGCTGCTACAAAGCTTTATGAACACGGTGTGCACCTTTTCCGATGGGTTCCATTCTCCACCGACTTTATCTTTCTTTTACCCGCTCGGTGCAAGGAATTGAACATAGGATCTCACAGGTGCTAGCTAGGCAAGTGGTACCACTATTGCTATAGTATCTATTCCTAGCTCTTAGGTTGTTGTTTGCCTTTGTATATCCTCGGCTTCGAAAGCGCTAAGGAAAGTCACTAATGAAAGAGATTCAAAGTAGACGCTAATAGGACACCAAAAATGTTGTCCTCCAAATTGGAGGCCTGCGAGTACGCGAATACATACAATGTAATAAGACCTTCCATTGATCCGAAGCTTACTAAGAATTGAAGGCTCTGTGTGTTGTGTAAGTTCTTATTCTCACGCAACTAAATGAGGTAGGTTCTCTTCCCTCAGCTTTACAAATTGAGAAAGAGATTCACACTATTTAAGCAGTTATGGAGGTAATAAGGCGGTTTTTTTTAAGACTTTCCTTACAGCTGATAAACTGCTTTCAGAGGGATTAGATCGGTATCAAAATCAAGTAAAGATAGTACAGGAAAACTGTACTTGTCATTAGCAAAAAAGAAAAAAGAAAGAACCCTGTAATTATTAGAAAAATAAAAATTATTAGAAAAATATAATACAGCAATACATTAAAAAGAGTAAGTATTTGCAATCTCTAAATAGCATATTGTTTCATTTGCTGGGGCCTGGCTCACCTGTACCTTCGCTATCAGGGCCAACTCCACTGTGTTGCTACAGCCATCGAGCCGGCAGGGCCAGCTCTCCCCACTCATGACTCCAGGATCAGCTCTCCTGGCTACTGCAGGTGGCAAGGGGGAAGAGAGAGGGCATCACACTAGTATGCCCGTACCACCTCACCCCAGACAAATGGGGCTAGCTGTCCCACACTCTGTCCTTCTGGGACAGCTCACCTGGGCCCCCTCCACCAGGGCCAGCTCTACTGTGCTGCCCAGACGAAGTACAGGGTTCACTTACCCAAGTGCTCTAGGGACAAGAGACAGGGCCAGCTTACCCGCTCTCATGACCTGAGGCCAGTTCTTCAGACTGCCTTAGGTGGCGAAGAGGGAGGGGCCATTCAGTTCCTCTGTACCCACACCACTTCATGGCAGAGGCTGGCAGGGGCCAGCTTTCTCTTGCTCTCAGCCTGGGGGCTGGCCGACCCGAAAACCCCTCAACCAGGGCCAACCCTACGGTGATGTCCAGTCAACATGCAGGCCCTCCTCCCCACTCTGATGACCCCAGGGTCAGCTTTCTGGACTACCTCAGGTGTCTAGGGGTGAGTGGGCAGGGAGCATCTCCCCCCTGCCCAGGACACCTCACAGCAGAGGAGTGGCAAGGCCATCTAACAGTGTTCCTCGTGCCTACCCACACATAAAAAAGATCCTTCAGGGTTGTTTTAATCTGCACTTTCCCACCTGCCAGTCATCCTCGTGTTCCCCACATTCATCTGCCTTCACTTAGAGTTTGTGTACGGTTGAAGCGTGTCCCTCAAAAGTTCGTTTGCTGAAGGTTTGGTCTTTTAGTGTGATGATATTGGGAAGTGGTGAGCCCTGGGAGGAGTGTGGCGTCTGAGGATGTCACCTGAGGCTGCCAACACACCCACGTGCATCCACTCAGAGAAAGCAGAGGCCGAGGAGGAATGTTGACTGCACTGCCTTTTTAAATTTATTTTTAACACCCTGTGTATTGTTGTTTCATCTGCGTGTGTGTGTGTGTGTGTGTGTGTGTGTGTGTGTGTGTGTGTAGAGCAGGGTGAGTCCCTGTGACAGAGGTGTGACACTTGTAGTTTAAGAAAGAGAATGTTGGAGCCCAATGCCCTTGACCATTGTGAACTGCCGGGTGGTTGCTGGAGTCAAACCCAATCCTCTGCAAGAACTGCCATGATCCTTATCGGACACAGCTACACATCTGTTCCAGTCACTCTGCATGCTGTGCATTCATGTCCTGGGCCTTTTAAAATGTTTACTCTATCTTCCTTACAAGAAAATTTAAAAACTGGTGTGAGAGATAAAGCATTTCCTTGGGCTCGGATTAAACTCAAGTGCTGGGATTTGAGGTGTACCGCCCCCTCACCTACACACAAATATACTCGAGTTCTGTGGTGACTGGAGTGATGGCTCGGTGGGGCGGAGCACATGCTGCTGTTTTGTAGACCCCAGGCTCCGTTCTCGGTACCCACACTGTGACACAGTGTGACACACTGTGACACACAGCTGCCTGAAGCCCTAGATAACTGGAGACCTAGATCATGATCATGGATAGGAAACCTTAGTGCTTTAAATATATCTAGTTTCCCAAGTGTGTTCTTCTAATCAAAACGCCAATGGGTGAAAAATAAATAAAAATAAACCAGAAGTTATTTCTAAGATATACAGAGAAGAGAAAAAGGACAAAACTAGTCTCGATAGTTTAAGTGACAAGATATGGGCAAGAATTCTTCCCTACTAGAGAGCAAGACTTTTTTTTTTTTTTTGAAGTATAAAGGCAGATTTATTGAGAGCAACTCTTGAGTAGGTTCACAGGTCCCAAGGACAGGGGAGGGGACAGGGAAATGGCACACCTGGGCTAAGGTAAGGGGGCTTTATAGGTCTTAGGTAAGGGGTGAGAACATGTAAGCTCAGAGCTGGAATGCTGTCCACGTGTGTCAGAAGCCGAACCCCTGGGCGGGCACTTGGTGGGTTGCCGGAAACTCTGAGATGAGGGGTGCTGACCTAGTCATTTGGGAGTCACGTGGTACCCCAAGTCCCCTTGTGGCCCTCTTCTCCCCATGCTGGTTCTGGGTCATCAGACGTATTCATGTTTTCATAAGAGTCTGCATCTTCCTCGTGACTAGGACCAGACTGAACAGAGTGGAGCTGAGGAGCTGCGTACAGGATCCCTCTCATGTCTTCGTAGGACTCGAGAGCAAGACTTTTTAAAAATATGTAAGGCAGCTGGGTGGTGGTGGTGCACGCCTTTAATCCCAGCCCTTGGGAGGCAGAGGCAGGCGGATCTCTGAGTTCAAGGCCAGCCTGGTCTACAAAGTGAGTTCTAGGACAGCCAGGACTACACAGAGAAACCCTGTCTCAAAAAAAAAAAACCAAAAAAAAAAAAAAAAAAAGTAAGGCAATGTTTAGGAAACTGGCATTTTAGTGTAGGATGAATGTAGTACTGAGTCAGAACAGGTCCCCAAACAGACACACATGTTCTGGAGACCTGACAGCCAACAGTAGCATCTTAGAGATCACTGCAGAAAAGAACGGTGAGAGAAAGGTGAATTGCTTTTCATGAACGTCTTTCATCCCCCACAAAAATTAATTCTAATTTATGTATTCAGACAATTTCCTTAAATGTTTAGATTAGAAGATTGCTAGGAACCTAGCTCAGTGGAGAAATGTACACGAAACCCCAGTGTGACCCCTCACATCATAAACTATAAACATAAATAAAATAGAGGAAAACACAGGAGACTGTGTTTTCAATTTTGGATTAGGGAAGGCTTTCTTAAGTTACAGAGGAAGCCAAGGCCTACGTGGGGTTTGTAACTCGGTCAGTGTTATACATCATCGCTCAAGCTGTCTGTGTGACAGAACCGGGAGTCACCTGGGAAGACGGAACCTCAATTAAGAAATTGCTTATATTAGATTGTCCTTGGCCACTTCTATGAGGCATTTTCCAGGAACTCACTCTGTAGACCAGGCTGGCCTTGAACTCACAGAGATCTGCCTGCCTCTGCCTCTCAAATGCCAGGACTAAAGGTGTGCTAGAGCTCACCCAGCTTCACTTGTTAATAACTGAAGCAGGAGAGCCCCGCCCACTCAGGGCAGTGCCATCCATAAGCAAGTGGGCATGTGGTATAAGAACGGAGCTGGACAACTCCAGGAAGCAACGCACCGAGCAGCCTCCGCCGTGGACTGCCTCAGCGTCTGCTTCATGCCTTGCTGTTTGTCTTTGGTTTGGTTGTGTTTTGTTTTTGACACTGTGGAGCCCTGACTGGTGTGGAACTCACGATGTGTTCCAGGCTGGCCTGGAACTCATAGAGATCCACCTGTCTCTGCCTCCCCAGTGCTGGAATTAAAGACATACATACATCACGATTCTGGGCTCCATTTATGATTTTTAAATGGAGCTTTCTTGTCAATTTCAGCCCCACGTTCCTGGTATTATCTTCCTCTAGTACGTTTGTGAGATCTATCTACACACTAAGGATATGGCACGAGTGTCACAATGCTGCATGGGAACTTTGCCTCTGTTCTCACATGGTTTTCAGATGAGATAAGCCTTTGATGAAATAATTTTGGAAGATACCAAAAGAGTTTCCGATATTAATTTCTACCCTCTGATTTTCATGGCCATCTTTAGAAATGTTTCCTTTTACATGTGTGTGTTCTTTGTGTCTGTGCATGTGCACATGTACAGGGGTGTACGTGCTTCCTGTGTATGGGCTCGTGGGAGTCAGAGGCTGGCAATGGCCGTCTTCCTCAGTCACTCTCCACCTCATTTTTGAGACCGGATCACTCATTGTACTTGGGAAGCATTGATTTGGTGGGCTAGACGGCCAGTGAGCTCCCGGGAGTCACCGGTCTCTGATCCTCCTGACTACCAGATACCTGTGCCATGATACCGGGCTTTCGTGTGGGTGCTGGAGACCCTAAGTCAGGGCCTCATGCTGGCAAAGCAAGCACTTCACTGAAAAAGGTTCTTTTTCCAGCCCCAGAAATTTATCTTAAACAATAAGACAAATGCACAATTAATAATTGACAATAATCTTTCCACTGTCGTTTATAATGAAAAAAGAAGCAAAACTAGCCAACAGGTTCGTTTCGTGGGTAAAGGCACTTGTCACAGGTCAAGCCTGATGACCCAAGTTTGGTCACTGGAACACATATAAACGTGGAAAGAGAGAACAGATTCCATAAGGTTGTCCTCTAACATCCCCTGCACATTGTAATGCGAGTGTGCCTTCATACACCTTACACACATGAATAATACATGATATAAAAACTGTAAATATGGCCGGGCGGTGGTGGCGCATGCCTGTAATCCCAGCACTCTGGGAGGCAGAGGCAGGTGGATTTCTGAGTTCGAGGCCAGCCTGACCTACAGAGTGAGTTCCAGGACAGCCAGGGCTACACAGAGAAACCCTGCCTCAAAAAAACCAAATCAAAAAAAAAACTGTAAATATAAAAAAATTAAGGGTTAGTCTTGAACATTACTGTATAGCTGTTTCAATGGTATGTATTTTAAGGGAATACTGGGGCCAGCAAAAGCCAGTGGATAAAGCGCTTGACACAGAAGCCTGGACACCTGTGTTTGGATCTCCAGAGCCACTGTGAAAGTGGACGCAGCGGCAACACACCCATAATCCCAGTTCACCTTCAGGTCAGCATCAGGGCGATCTGCAGACGCTCACAGGCCAGCGAGCCTGAGTTCTGCAAGGGCAAAAGGATCCTTTCAAAAAAAGGTGGAAATTCAAAGATGAACACCCAAAAGTTGTCCCCTACCTTCACACACACACACACACACACACACACACACACCTTATACACAAACACAAAGAGTAACAACTTGAGAAATAAGAACTGTTGGCAACATATGGAGTTTTAAACCCAGGTTGCATGTGAGTGCTCTTTTTGGTTCGGTTTGTTCTTTAGATGGTATCTCATATGTATCGTACTGACCTCAGACTCGCTGGAGCTGGAGCTGGCCTTGAACCCTGTATCCTTCTGCCTCTTTTTCACATGTGCTGGGATTGCGGACATACACTACAGTGCCCATCACTGCACCTTTGCACTCGAGAATAGTTCATAAGTCTCTTCAAAAACTAAAATGAATCGGATGATGGTGGTACACACCTTTAGCGACAGCACTCTGGAGGCAGAGGCAGGCAGAGCTCTGTGAGTTTGAGGCCTGTAAGTGTAAGGTCTACAGAGTGAATTCCAAGACAGCCAAGGCTACCCAGAGGAACCCTGTCTTGAACAACCAGAGAGCAAACAAACAATTAGAATGGATTTGATTAACTCAACGATTGAGTTGTGACCTTTTAGTCTAGACAAAGAATGTCACGTTGGAACTTGTACATGAATGTTTATGATGCTTCATTCATAATAGCCGAATCCTGGAAAATATCCAACTATCTACCACAGTTGTCAGATATTAAAGTAAACTGTGCTACCTCTGTGCCAGAGAATAGAACTTGGCAACCTAAACATTGCTGCATGCAGCAGAGGAGCCCGAGGAAGTACTCTCTGGGTCAGAAAGATGACTCAGTCATTAAAGTTGTGGGAAGACCTGAGTTTGACACCAGGACTTATGTAATTACAGCATGTGTTATAATCCCGGGGCCTAGGGGGAGCAGACAGGAGCACCCCTGCCTGGAGCTTGCTGTCAGCCTCTATGGTAGCTGGTAAGCTCCAGGCCAATTGTAAGGAGGTAGATTGCATTCCTGTGGATGACACACAAGTTCTTCCTGGTTTACATGTACCTGTCCACACAGGCACCCATGCATGCCTGAGATATATGTCACATGTGTCACTGTCACTGTGTAAGATTCGATAAAATGACCTTAGAAGGGTGTGCGTGTGTGTGTGTGTGTGTGTGTGTGTGTGTGTGTGTGTGTGTGTGTGTAAGGACGGCCTGAGAATCTATGATTATTTGATAATACTTTTTATTTTTATTTTTCTGCAGTGCTAAAAATTATCCCAGAACCTCACCTGTTAGATAAGGCCACCCACACTTTCACTAAGCTGTGCCACCGGCTCCCCAAGAAAATATTCAATTAGAATTTATAAAATGGATCCACACATGGATGAAAACTAGAACATATTCTGTTTAGGTTTGGCCAAGCTTTAAATCATGTATTTATTACTATTGTATGTATGTCTAACATGTGGACACACAGGTGACATGGTGCATGTATGGAGGTCAGAGGGCACCTTTCGGGAGTCAGTTCTCTCCTCTCATCATGGATTCTGGGCCCTGAACTCAGACCACCAGGCCTGTGTGGTAAGTGCTTACCTACTGAACTGGATCACTGACCCAGCAGTCAGGGTTGGTTTTATTGTTATTGTTGTTGTTTAGATTTAACCTATAATTGTTTTTGTTTGTTTTTTCGAGGCAGGGTTTCTCTGTATAGTCCTGGCTGTCCACTCTGTAGACCAGGCTGGCCTCGAACTCAGAAATCTGCCTGCCTCTGCCTCCCAAGTGCTGGGATTAAAGGCATGCACCACCACTGTCCAGCAAGATTTAACCTATAATTGTTAAATGATGCTATATTAACATGAATTTGGGGGTGTACATGTGTTCATATTTGTGCATGTGCACATGAATGTAAAGGCCAGAGGTCAACATTAGAAGTCTCTCTCAATCACTCTTGAACCAAAGCTTGCCAACTTGGATACACTGACTGGACAGTGTGTCTGCACAGCAAGTCCCAAGGAGGCTCCTGTCTCCACCTCCCTAGTGCTGGGATGAGGGGGGTGCGGCAACGTTTTAGTGGATGCTGGGGATTAAACTGCAGTGTTTGTTTGTTTGTTTGTTTGTTTGTTTTAAGAAGCAGGGTACAAAAATAATCAACTTGACACAGGCTAGAGTCGCCTAGAGGAAGGAACCGAAAAGAGAAAATGCTTTCTTGTTGGGTGGTATCTTACACCTTTAAGGCCAGCACTTGGGAAGCAGAGACAGGAAGGCAGATCTCTGAGTTTGAGGCCAGCATGGTCTACAGAGAGAGTTCCAGGGCAGACAAGGCTACACAGAGAAACTCTTGTCTGAGAGAGAGAGAGAGAGAGAGAGAGAGAGAGAGAGAGAGAGAGAGAGAAGAGAAGGGGGGAATACTTCCATAAGATCAGGCTATAAGCAAGCATTTTCTTAATTAGTGACTGATGGGGGGAGGACACAAGGGCACAGCCCACCATGGTGGTGCCACCCCTGGACTGGTGGTCCTGGGTTCTATAAGAAAGCAGGGTGAGCAAGCCGCAAGCCATGAGGAGAAAGCCAGTAAGCAACAGCCCTCCCTGGCCTCTGCCTCAGCACCTGTCTCCAGTCTCCTGCTCTGTTTGAATTCCTGTCCTGACATCCTTCAGTGATGGAGTGTGGATTTGGAAGCACAGGCCAGATAAACCCTTTCCTCTCCAGGTTGCTCTGGTCATGTTTTTGTTCATTAGATCAATAGGCCCTAGCTGAGACACCAGGCATGATGTGTCTGTGTGTGGATGTTAAGAGAGTCTCACTAGTGTGGTTACAAGCTTATCAAATCCTTAGTTTCTCCCAAACCCTTCTTTTCCATTTCTTTAAAGTAGTCTAATAGAATTTTAGCTGGGCAAAATGACCACCTAGAATAAAGACTGCATTTCATAGTCTGAAGCAGATAGATGTGGCTGTGTGGCTGTGTTCTTGCTGATGGGAAGGCAGTGTGTAGCTGCTTCTGGGACCTTCCCTAGGAGGATGCTAGAATGTGTCTCTTCCATATCCATTTCTGCTCGGCCGACTGAGATGACACAGATGTAGACACAGTGTCGGGAGCTGGTGGTTAGCATGTGCTGGCAGCCATGTGGGCTGGTGCCATGGGGGCACCGAGGCCTCCGAGGAGGAGTGTTCCCAAACCAGCCTGGACCTTACGCAGCTGAGAGCAAATCAAACCGGGTTTCTTTCAAGTCGGTGATGTTCAGGGTTCCTACCTTTTTGCAGTTTACACCAGATCTGATACATCCAAGAGTGGGTTGGCGTTTTGTTTTGTTTTTAGTTTATGAACTGTCCTGCATTTCCCAAAGCATGTCCAATGAACATAGTCCACTTACAACCAAAAGTAGAAGTTATTTGATAGAAAACAAGAAAAGCAGTTCTTCATCAGGCCCTTTCTCTCAACTGGAAAAAAATATTATCTTGATAGGATCTTCTAGCTCTTGAGTGTCCCTCTTCCAACGTTCTGACAATTATCTCTGTCAGGTGCATTTCCTGTGATTCATAGAGATTGTGGTAGACAAATGACAACTTCCAACGGGAGCCTGATCCACAGGTTTACAGCTTTCTCCTCCTGGGCTACAGACTCCCCTTTAGGCCACTTCCTTTTCCTGAAAGGCTTTTGACTCAACACTCGGGCATTCACATGCTCTGATGTTTTTACCCTTCTTGGTTGTTTTGCTCTAAGTCATGTCTCTAAGCAACCTGAGAGCAAGTGCTATTGTCCCGGACACCTGTTGTTTTTGTCTGGCCTGCACCCCCCTTTCCGCTGGGAATTGCCCCTCCAGGTCCCATGTGACTTGGGTGGAACTGTCAATCCAGCACCTCATGGGGCCTCCAGTGCCCCCTCACCACAGACCCAGGTCAGCCCTCTCATTGGCTTCCAGGCTGGAGCATGAAGCCACTTGACTCTTCCCTGTGATTCCCTCTCTGAGAGGTCCAGGGACAAAGGGAGTTTCTTTCCTTCACAGTACCTCTGGTTGAGAGGTTGGCTTGGAACTGTCACTGGCCACATTTCCAGCCTTGTGGAGAGAGATTGCTCTTCTTTAGAAGGTGGGGTAATTACAGAGGAGAATCTGGAGCAGCCTCCTGGAGAGGTGAAGAGGTGCACAGAGAGAGCCTGTTCTAGACGATGTTCTAGACGATGTTCTAGATGATGTTCTAGATGATGTTCTAGAGTGACGAATTGCAAATGAGCTGAAGATCTGAAACAGGCTCACTGGTTGTTTAGGTCCAGCCGGACCTGAAGGCAGAGCCCAGGGAGGGCACAGGGATCTGCTCAGCTTGACTCTGCTGCAGACCTGGCTGAGTTTCACATCTGCCTTCCAGGGGCCCAAGGCCACTCAGACACGGTGGGGGCCCATCCTGCTGTTGCTTTCGCTAAGCTCCATGCCTCTCTTGGTCTAAATGTAGATTTATATTCTGTAGAATCTGGCACTGTCCCCTTGAACATGGGCAAGTGATAGGAATTTGGAGAGAAATCCAAGTGACAGAGTCAGGGTTTATGGTCAGAATCAACTACTCCCCTGTTGGATTCCCAAGTGCACCAACTTAGCAACCTTCGAGCTTCACGACTTCCTTCATTCTGAGCTGCACAGAGAAACAGCGTCATCCTTCTCTCTTTGCTAACTACAGCAGCCCCATTGAGAGAGTTGACTCTGGGCCTGGAGAGATGGCTTAGTGGTTAAGAGCAGTGGCTGCTCTTCCAGAAGACCCAGGTTCAATTCCCAGCTCCCACATGGTGGCTTATAACTGTCTTTAATTCCAGGTCTAGGGGACCTGACATCAATGCACACACACACACACACACACACACATAAAATTATAAAGAAGGAGATTGCTTATTTGAGAGAGAGGGGGGGGGGAGGAGCTGGCTCTGGCTAAATCAGTTATCCCAAAAGACAGGTCTATTCTCCTATATGAAGATGTACCAAGCACACAAATAGACAGCCACAATTGCAGTCTGTGAGTCTGGAGATAAAAACAAAGACCAAGGTCCACTCACCAGTTGTTCTTTCATCCATGGCAGCGACCTTGAATGGTTAACCATGCAAAAGTTGGGCTTAGAAGTCACTCAGACAGGCGCTTACCTTGCTCAACCTAGCCTTACCAACTAACTGGGTAGTCTTTTGCTGGTAGAGACTGGCACATGCTAACGGTGGTCCTTGGGTAGTGAGTGACACTGGTAGACGGCAGTTTGATGGTTTTGAAGGCTGTGATAGATTGTAAAGTATTGAATACACTGTGGGGTAGCTTAGCATCAGCAGATCTGGCTGTCCGTAGTCTAGACGAATTTAAAGAAATCTCTAGAAAATTGGATTCTAATGTGTTTAATGAGGACCCAGTTGTTAATTCAAAGACTAGATAATCAAAACAAAAAATAATACCCCTTTCCTCTTTCAAGGGCTCATCACTGCACCTGCTCAAGATCAGGTGAGCACAGCAGCTTGCACGCCCACGCCCTCTGCCAGGGTCCTGCGCCCTGGGTCCCCACAGCTTCTTGCCACTCTATGCATAAGTGACGCTCAATGGCTAACTTGCAGATATAGCCTGCTGGTTGTTCCCAGAAGCCCTCTGCTCAACCGCACCCATCTGTGCCCCTCACCACCACCGCAGCCACCACCGACCAGGAATGGTTTCAGTCCCTGGGATGATGTCACAAACACCCCAACAATAGGCAGTCATTGTCTGAGGCGGGCCCTTGCCCTGAGCAAGGGGAAGAGGGAAGAGGCATTCTGAAGCCGCTCCCTGCCTTGAGCAGAATGGGGAGCGCGACAGCTAAGCCCAGAACTGAGATCCAAAGGCTCTTTCCAATTTGGGCTGACTTCATTTCTTGGGGTTCATATGGTAGAGAGGCAGAATCCTACATACATGTGCATCCATGTTTACTGCTTTTCTGTTCACAACAAGGAAACAATCACTCTAGATATCCATTAACATATATATGTGGTTAAGAAAAATGAAATTAAAAAAAATTTGGAAAATATTATATTAAGTCAGGTAATCCAGGCTCAGAAAAACACATGTTCTCATACCGATACTAACTCTTATATATGAGTGTTTATATGGGAGTGTGTATACAGACCAGGATGGCCAGAAAGCTAGAAGAGCCTCTTGGGCAGAGAGCTTAAAGAGAGAGGGGTGGGGAGGGTCTGGGAGCATGTGAAGGTACAAGGTGGGGGGGTGATGGTGAAGACGGAGCTCTAAGAGCAGCAGCATGTGCTTTTAAAGATGACCCGAGTTCAGTTTCAACCACACAGTGGATGACTCATGTTAGCCTCTAGCTCAGCTCCAGGAGAGCTGAGGCCTTCTGAACGGACAGACGGACAGACGGACAGACACACATGCACGCATGCAAGCACGCAAGCACTCACAGATAAATCTTTTTTTTTTTTTTAATGTGGACTACTACTACCTGGGATGACAGGGTACAAGCAGGATTGGGGCAGAGAAGAGAGGAAGGAGGGTAAGTATGTAAGAGAGTGCCATTTTGAAACCTGATACTTTGTAAACTAATTTAAAAACAAAAAACCGAAATAAAACAAAAAAGTCACATTGAAGTAACTTATTGTGAAGGCCTGTATTGTAATGGCACCATTTATATGACCTCAGAGCCTTCTCTGGAGGGAGCCACTGAGGTAAATGTTTTCTTCCACTCTGGAAGGGTCATGGGGAAAGAGATGGAAGTGCGTGGACAGAAGAGAATCTTCATGTGTAGCCCAGGCTGGCCCTTCTCTTGAGATCTTGCCTCTACCTCCCAAGCGCCAGACATTAGTCATGTGTCATCATACTTCTTTAACATCTGTTCATAATAGAGGAATCTGAGGCCCAGTCATTATGACTTCACAGCTAGTGGGAGACAGGGCATGCAACCCTTTTAACCCAGGTTCATCTCTCTCCCAAGACTGCCCTTGCTCTTGCCTGAAGAACGTGCTCACTGGAGTGTCTGAGTAGAAGGACGAACCTTCGCGG
The DNA here is from genome assembly GCF_947179515.1 of Apodemus sylvaticus. Classification (NCBI taxonomy): domain Eukaryota; kingdom Metazoa; phylum Chordata; class Mammalia; order Rodentia; family Muridae; genus Apodemus; species Apodemus sylvaticus. Next base: position 37,145,028 of record NC_067477.1, read on the forward strand.
TCCAACGGGGACAGGGTTTTACTCTGACCTAGTCCTGAGTGTTGGAAGGGCATCTGTGTATCTATCCCTGTCACATGACTAGGGAGCCCGCAGATGACACCAGCTGAAGCTAAGATCCCTCAAGGGCAGTGGCTTACTGTTGTAGCCTCTCTAGGATGTCCACATACAGCTGAGATGGAAGAGTCCTGGCTGCCAAGCGCTGTCCTTAAGGAGGGGACACGGAGGCTTCTTTCCGGGCTCATGAGACCTGCCTAGGGTGGACACTCCACAGAATCCATGGCTCCACACCCCGTGGGAAAGCGTTGCCCCAGGCCAGCCCAGGAGCCACGCTGGTGCCGCCTCCTACCCACGGCTTGGCTCAGCGGGTTCCCAAGTGGCTTGACTTCCTTGGGCACTCCCACCTCCCATTGTCCCCGGGGAGTCGAGGCCACTAGCAAAGTTATCCTTCAGTCCTTAAGTCCCACAGGCTTCCCGAAGCCCCTTCCCCACACACCTCAGAGCCAGGATCCTGGGGGGGAGGGGGACTAAGAGGGGAGCCCCTAAGCTGCTCAAGGCACTCCCGGCCCCTGGGTCTGTTCAGACCCCATTTCTTCTCCTGAAGCTGCACAGCAGGCTTCACTCTCCCTGCAATAACGGGGCTTTGGGTATAGGATGTTGTTTTTGCAGCTGGGCTGGGGCGGAGCGGCATGGGAAGGCGTCTTGGGTACTGGCTGTCTGAGAAAGGCCCGAACCCACATTCCCACTAAAGCTGGGGCAGCCCCTTTGGACTAGAGATTGGGATTTCCTGGGAAGACAGAATCCTGGGCAAAGCGCAGTCCCCAGAATATTGAGGCCTAGCAGAGGCCAGGCAGCAGGGCAGGGTGCTGGGGTGTGGGGTCGGCTTAGAAGTCTAGTGTGTCAGTCAGAGGCTGGTGTGAGCCACCGTCTCCACCAAGAGGTCGGAGGTTCTCTATAACCAACTGCGGCTGGAAGCTCTATGAACCTCCACACACGCTGGGAGCAAGCTTCCTTAACAAACGACAAGCCAAACCAAACCTCATTTACGGGGTCTTGGGGCACGACACACTGCTGCTTGGTGGGGCTACGACACACTGTTAGAAACTGAAAAGAAAAAGAGAAAGGTCCCTCATAACTCATCACACACAATCATAACGAACATTTTGACATATTTTCCCATAGCCTAACACTTTTAAACTGTTTCAAAATATGCACCACATACAGTTCACCATTTTGCCCTTGTTTAAGCGCACAGGTAAGCATGTGCCCACTTCTGCGCGCTGTCCTTTAAATATGAAGTGTTCCGGGCAGGCCCATGTGTTGAAGGCTTGATCCCCATGTGGTGGCGCTATTTGGGGGAGGTTTGGAAACCGAGAGGTGGGGCCTAGCTGGAGGACATGGCACACCTTCGCCTGGTCCCCGGAACTTTCCTATCCCCCTGTTTTCTGCCCTCCATCCTCCCGTGCCACACACTACCATCTCCAATGTGTTCTGTCCAAATGCATGGGACCATGTGCCCAAGGCTGTAACCCTTGAAACAGTGAAAGCAGACTTACTCTTTCCTCCCGTAAGTGGCTCTCAGGCATTGTGGTCACAATAATGAATCCTAATAATACTCCCAGCAGCCTTCTCCACCACCCATTTCCAGAACATTCTGTCACCTCCGACAGCAACTCTTCACCCATACTTAATGCATGAAATCATATCTGTCTGGCTTACTCCACTGAGCATAGCTCCAAAGTTCATCTTTGTTTTAGCATGTGTCAGAATTTCCTTCCTTTTTAAGGTCAAATAATATTCCATGGTGTGTCATATTTTGTCTATTCATTCATAACCTATTTTTAACACAATAAAGATCACATGTGATGAATAGACCCCTGACCCTTTTATCAGGTGCTGCCGTGTCATCCAGGGCTTTACAAAACACCTGTTTTAGTATTTGCTCAATTCCTTGCACAGCTGGAACTAGAACAATATACGTAACTAATCTACCCTTACCTAACAATGTTCTTTGTTTGTTGTGTTTGTACAGTAATATAAATGACATTGAGAAGTAGGCCTTTCTGGGTAGGCATCTTTTATGGGTCCCTGCCTAACTTCCAGAATTTCAGAGTATTTCTCAAGAAGGAATAATACTACCTGGATTAGCCATTACAGTGACTAACATTCTTGCTTTCTTGATGAATGTCACTCAAACTTCCCAGAAAACAGCACACAATGGTGTGGTGTGTGTCGCTCTTCCCATACACAGCCTGGGCATCTGCAGCCGGTCCCTTCCCCCAGCACTCAGCAGATCCTGAGCACCAGGGAGCTGAGGGGCCATGCTGTACTTCCGTTCCCCTGGAGCAAGGTGGAAGCCACCATAAGCAGGGCTTCGGGGGACCCAGCCACCTTCTTCCAGCTCCTCCTGGCCCCGCTCTGCCCGAGTGAGAGGCCCCGGGCTCGAGAAGGAGCCACACTGATGACCACAGAGAAGAGTGAATCAAAATAGCCAGTCTTGGGCCTGGAGCCCACTCGGAAGATGGCAGGATAGAGCCAACCGGGGCAAAGGAGCAGCAAGGGGGTGGCAATGCGGTCCCTCATAGATATGACCCAGGAACCACTTTGGAGACGACTCTCGGGTTTGCCCAGCCGACCCCTCTCTGGATGCAGCTATAAGAAACAGTACAGCCTTTTTTGTGAAAATTATTACTTTGCATGTGTGAGGGTGTTTTGTGTGCAAGTATGTTTGTACAGCATGTCCATCCTGGGTGCTCAGAGGCCAGAAGAGGGCATCAGATCTCCTAGGACTGGAGTTACACACTATGGTGAACTGCCCCGTGGGTGCCAGGGATTGATCCAGCCCTGCAGGCGCTGGGTCACCATTCATAATGAGCACTACACGGCCCTTCACCTTCACCATAGACACCTCCACTGTACCTATTTGTACCTGTTTTACTGACAGTGCCACTGAGTTCTACAGCAACTTAGTACTTTGTTGAGAGTTGAGACTGGAGTACAGCAGAGCTGATTTCCTAGCAAATCTCTGACTCTTAAGCTTGTCCTATGTCCTGCTTTTCCAGGGGGTGGGGTGGGGGTGGGGCTCTAATGGCACCTAAGTTTCAAAAGGGAGTGGGTGGGGGGAGGGGAGCTGTGTGGACTAGTAGTGACCCCTGGGGTAGGATTTGGCTCTGCCTTCTCTGCCCAGTCTTGTCCCATCCTAGGCCAGGGAATGAAGAGTACTTCACGCCCCAAGGGACCTGGCTGGAGAAGGAAAGGCAGGGCCGGAGAGGGGGTGGCCTGGGACCGCACTACACACAAAGGACCTGATTGTGTTACCGATACTGCTCTTTGGGAAAGTAAGTATCTTGAAGTCATCTTATTTTGGACAATCTGGTGTCCCAGAGACCCCGTGCCAAAGAAAACATGGATTGAGGAAACAGCCAGCAATGCTTGAAGCCCGCAGGTGAAATCAGCTGGTGTGGATTTGTGGGGTGGGGTAGGGGCTTCTGCTGAGTTCCAAACTAGAGCCCAGGTGTCAAGAGATCCCCAGATGCCGTCTCAGGATGGGCCTAAGGGAATCATTCCAAAACACCCTTGGGAGTCTTATAGTAGTAACCTCAAGCACACCGAGGGACCTCACCCTGTCCAGACAGCCCAGGAAGGCACAGAGGTCTGTAGAGTCAGTCCTGGGCCTAAAGGACCCAGCTCTGGGACAGACTAGCTAGGGACTGGTCAGGCTTGGGTTGTTGTAGTTCCCTACAAGGGAGAGAATAGCTACTCAGTATGAATCACAGCAGGGAAAGGTGACCTTTTTTTCTGGAACATGATTCCCTGTGGGCATAGGGCAGAAGCCAGTGGGCTCAAAACTCTGGGACAGGCCTGTTTGGCCCAGCTCAGGTCAAGAGGGCATCCCACTGGCTTGGCCCACCAGCCAAAGCCAACACAGGAAATGCCAACAGACCTCAACATCCGGGCACCTAATTTGCTCTGGGCTGGCAGGGAGTACCCGCCTTCCTGAGCTCAGTAGTTGGCAATGCTGACTGGGGGGGAACAATGACATTCGTGCTCAGAGGATGCTCAGTGTCTTTCCTGAGCCCCACGGCTAGAGAGAGGAGCTAGGTAAACATGCAAAAGACTGGCGGGGCAGCAAGGGGAGCCGGGCGTTCCCCTGGATGGCGGCCACTGCACTGTTGTCGGGATACAATTTCATGCTCCTTCGAGGAGAACTGCGAGGGGTCATCCCCTCCGCAACGCCCCAGGAAGGAGACTGGTGGGCAGACAGTTGTTAACGCTGAGCCCGCCGCCGCCACTGCGGTGATTAAGGCCGCAATAATTGGTCTCAAAGCCAGGCAGAGGCCCGACAGCGGGCAGCCGCCAGGGTCCGCGGGGCAGGGGAGGGGGCCTGCGCAGGAACAGCCCGTGCTGGGCCTGTGTGCATTGAGAGGATTAGTTTGGGAATTGACACTCAATCCTTCTTAGTGATTTCCTTCCTGGGGCCCTGGCCAGGACCAGCAATGTGAGGATGGGGAGTGGGGGTTGTGGGCAGAGAGGAGACCTCAGCTGCATCAGGCTCCTTTTAAGTGGTGGTAGCTGGGTTTAGATGCAGGGTGTCCACTTTCAGTATGGCTAAGCTGGACCACCACTCTGCAGATCCCTCAGAGACTTCCAGCCAGCTCGCATGCCTGAACGAGCCCTCCCAGGAAAGGGATGCTTCCTGGTTGTTAGTGCTAGTTGAGCCTCACAAGTGGACTTTATATCCCCCATAACCCCAACGTGACACCTGGCTCAGGACGGTTTAGTCAGTGATATGTCTTGTGGGAAGATCTCTGCGATGCCTTCCAAGACACGGGTGCTACCTTTGCCTCCTTATTCCAGAAGTTCTCAAGACTGGAGTCTCCCAGAGACCACCCAGTTTGTGCCCTTGTCCTGAAGGGAATCCTTCCTCTGCTGTCTCTGCTGGCTACCACATTCCCGTGGACTTGTCCCTTGTGAGTCAGTGTGTCCACCTGATTGTATGGGTGTGTGCCTCTGTGTGTGTGCCTCTGTGTGTGTGTGAGCCTGTGCATATATGTCTGTGTATGTGTGTATACCTGTGTCTGTGTGTCTGTGTACGTGTCTGTGTGTGTGTGCCTATGTGAGTGTATGCCTGTGTCTGTGTGTGTGCTTGTGTGTGTATGCCTGTGTATGTCTGTGTCTGTGTGTGTCTATGTGTCTGTGTGTGTCTATGTGTCCGTCTATCCAGTGGTGCCACTGACACTTTCCCAAGTGCTTCCTCTGTTCCCCTCTGTATCTGTTTCCTGGGCTTCCTGCCTTGGAGGTCCCACGCGGGGCGGAAGGCTCGCAGTCTGGTGTGGAGGTCTGTGTCACAACCTTCCAGAACTTGCCTTGTAACATTTCATGCCCAATCCCAGGCTTAGTCTGAGCCAGCCACTCGTCAGCCTGTCCTTTCTGTCCCTTCCAGAGAAGGGACTCCACGCTGTCTGTGCTAGGAGCTGGCTTCTGGTTTCTCTGGACCTTGGCTGGAATGAGAGGCATCTTCCTCTGCTCCTAGACAAGTGGAGGCAAAGCTGCTAGAAGTAGCAGGAGGATGAAGAGTAACCATCCTAAGAGAGAGCACAGGCTTCCTGACCGGCTGGCCGCACTCTAGCAGGGGCGGTGGCCAGCACCTACCAGTGGGCATTAGGCAAGAAGTTCCCCTGGAGGCTAGAGACAGGCAGCAGGGATGAAGATGTGCCCACAGCACTCCAACACTGAAAAGCAAGCCTCCCTGTTCCCTTGCCAGGTATGGCTTGAAAAATCCCTCCACGGCCAGCTGCTCATCCCTGCTCTGCTCAGGCCTGCAGGGCCCCGGGCTCTGTCTGGGAACAGGATGGACTCCGGGGGCCATTGGAGAGGAACCTCAATGCCTTCCACACAGTCGTGTCATCCTTCCTTGCTCGCCGCTCCAGCCTCTCTCTTCAGCTCCCTTCCTGTCCCTAACTTCTACTTCAGGGGGGTGGGGTGGGTTCTAGACCCTCTTCCTTGCAGGAGGCCTTGACAAGAAGAGGGGCAGGAAGACAGCAGCCTGGGGCTGCTACTGAACCTTTAAGAACCTCAGTCTTCTCACCTTCAAGATTCAATAAGAAATATAAACACTCACATTAGTATTCAGTGTGGAGGGAAAGCAACAGGGTGTGATAACAAGTGCAGAGGACATTCTAGAAGGATGCTCAACAAGTCATAGGCAGGGGTCACCCCAGAGGACAGGCGTGGAGCAGGAGGGGCAGGGTGATGGGTATGTTGGGAATGCTATCACTTTTTTTCTTATTATGTCTTGATATCAGTAGACTTTGAATATTTAAGAACTACTTATCATTTTGTAATTTAAAAAAAAACAGCAAGGAAAGGGATGGAGAGGCGGCGCAATGGTTAAGAGCAATTGTCGTTCTTGCAGAGGAACTAGGTTTGATTCTCAGCACCCACGTGGTGTCCTACAAACATCTGTTAATCCATTTGCAACGAATCTGACTCCCTCTTCTGACTTCTGCAGGCACAAGGCATGCATGTGGTACACATACACACACGCAGGCAAAACCCTCATACATGCAGCATAAGATAAATAAATATAAATTTAAAACAGTAAGTATTGTGGTTTAAAAGAATTGCTGCAACTTTAAATGTTACTATGTATTTGCTAGATGGCTAAGTGGGTGAATGGATATGGGGGTGGGTTGGTTTGATGGGGGTGGGTGGGCTGTTAGACTGGTGAACTGGTGGGCTGGCTGGCAGGATAGATGAGATGGGATGGATGAACAGATGGATGGGAAGGCCAGATTAATAGATATGTGAGTGGATGGATGAATGGATGGATGGATGGATGGATGGATGGATGGATGGATGGATGGCTTCAGGTTGAGTGTATGTCTGACATAAGACCGGAAGCTCGTTTCCCTGGCTGACTGACTCAGATCCACTCTGCCATGTGTCCACCTTTCCCCCTTGGAAACAGGTAAAACTGCAGTAACTCCATCTCAAAGTAAGGGTGAACCCACAGCTGTGGCTGTGGGTGGGTGGCAGAGAGGTGGCCTCTCTGGCCCGTCTCAGTCCCCACTCATCTCCTAGATGGAGTGGCTGTCAGCAGGCCAGTAGGACCGCCCACTCTGCTCAGCTCGGGACCTGCTTCCAATTATCCATGAAATTTGAGCTGGAAGAGACCTATTAAAGTCCCATTTAGTTTGATTCCCCTGGGGTCCGGGGATCTTTTCCGGCGACATCCTCCTCCTTGTCTGACTGGGACTTTAAGCTCTTTGGATGTTATCTCCTCCTGGGTCAATATTGTGACAACTCCAGCTGTGACCCAGGCCACCCTGGAGCCAGGGCTAGTCTAGGCCTGGTATAGAGTAGCAAGGATCCCCAAAACAGCCCCTCTCTCCCCACCCAACCCCAGGGCTTCCCAAAATGATGAGTTCCAATCACATTGGCCACTGTTCTCCTTTGTCAGCCGCAGAGCCAGGCTGGACGCTCCTCCCCAGACTGGTCTGGTGGCTTCTGGGCCCACCTGTTCACCCACGCACGGGAAGCTCTTACCATTAGGGACCTCTTTTCTATATTCCCAGTACTGCCTGGTACGGGTTTCATATTTCATAACACTGTTACATAAGGAATAATAAATAATGGTGATTAACGACCTCCGCCCCTTGTCTCTGGACTCTCCTGGGTCAGACCTCCCAGGGAAAGCATGGGAGCTGAAGAGACTCGGGAGAGCACAAAGCGGAGGGCGCCCCCTTCAAGCACTTCTGCCTGGCCTCTCTCACAGGCCACTCTCCGGGGAGTAAACGGAAGCTACCAGGAAAGACAAGATGGAACTCCTAAAGCCCTGAAGGAAAGCGAGACCTCAGTGAAAGTGGGGCCCCCAAGGGTCTTCTGATCTTGCCCCATCTTATCAGGACCACCAGGGAAGAAGGATGGCGCCCACAGAGCTACCTGCCCCACCCCCGAGGCTTCTGAGTACTTCAAGTGGGTGGAAGGCTACACTCCAGGGACCAGGCTGGGTGCAGCCAGGCCTTTGGGGTGGTCTGCTGGGAAGATTTGTGGCTTCCTTAGTGAACCCTGAAGCGGCAGAGAGGGAGGGAGGGAGGGAGGGCATAGCTGGGGCAGTCACCAGGTGCTGAGAGGTTCACAGAGAGCAAGGGCCCTGTCAGAGACTCTCACGACAGTCCACAGGACAGTCCACAGAAGTGTGCTTGTCAGACACACACTCCACACTCCACTCTGGGCCCTGCTGAGCCAGGGTTAGGGATGGTGGGAGACACACTCCGAAGGTCATCAGGGCTAGTCGGCTGCCTGCTCTGGGTGGATACAGATCCGGTCTTAGATCTCTGTAGGCGCAGACTTTGTGGCCTTTGTCAGTGCAGGGTCTCTTCCTTAGGTCTAACTTCCTATAGTGAATCAGTCAGAGCCAGGATATGGCTGTGTTGAACCTGCAGGCCTCCAGCTCTTGATCTTCCTGCCTTGGCCTCCTGGGTGCTGCCTTGCAGTCAACGTGTACCACCAAGTTTCGGCTCCTTAACATCCTTTTAAACTACTTTTCCTGTTTTGTCTAAGGTGGTTTAGCACAAGCCCCTCCCCAGCATTAAATGGTTGCTTTGTTCTTCTGAAGTTCACTCCCCAGAATAGACGTCATAAATCTATGCCTCCCAGGTACTCTGACCTGTCAACATCCACTCAAAACTCCTGTCAGGTTATGAGAAGGATCCTGCTGCCCGGGGACTGACAGGGCAGTGCTGGCATCTCCTGCTGGACTTAACCTATATGCATTTAGTCTGGTTGCCAGCGCATTGAGGGAAGGGATGCTGAGGGCTGGAGGCCAGGGACCAGGACATGGTGAGGTCACCCCTCTGCCATTCCCAAGCTGCTCACGGCTGCAGCCTTGTAACCTAACAAGAATGCTATTTCTCTCTGTCAAAGGGCAGGACACATTGCACATACCTCCCCTCTCTCCTGGAGGGAGGAGGGTAGAGAACAGGCTGGCTGACCTCCTCCCGTGGGCGGCGGGGCTGAATAAAGCACATCAGTTGGCATATCCCACAGGCATGCAGCGCCTCCGCTCCACAAATGAATACCTCCCCTCAATGTATATAAACACACGCACAGTCTATGACCTGCATGCCCAGCTCATACTTACCTGCACATACATGTTTACATGTGCATGTATGTATACACCCACTGCCCCACAGGCACCTTATTGCCATACACACTTCTAAACACACATGTGCATGCTTGTTCGTATCATATGTTCATCCCAATACAGTGGCTTATTACACAACACACACACACACACACATACACACGGAGAAAAACACTAGTGGTAAGCAATAGCTTCCAGCTTCAACGTTTCGGAAAATGCAGTAGAGGTTGTTCAAAAGAACCCATTGGCTACCGTGGTTAAGGTGAGAGAGACACGGGGACTCTGAAGAGGGATTTCCACAGACCTGGGAGCCAGCGGCTTCCCTGGATCTGGAGAGCCCAGGTCTTGCAGCAGAGAGAGTTTTAACAGGTGAAGCATGGTCACAGCCATTCCAAGAGGGAGGGGGCAGGGGCATGCACCACCGGAGAGGCCACGCTTAGTGGAGGCCTGGTTGGGATGGTGAGTTCCACAGGCTGACCAAGCTGAAGAACATAAAAGGACTTTCTGCAGTGGGAGCCTGGGGCATTCTGGAGCAACAGCGTCAGGATCCAAGCGGCTCTTTGGGAGGTTTCAGTCCCACAGTGCCTGCCCTGTGCTTTGGGCCAAGGGATCTGAGATTGGGCAGCAGGGAGAAGGGCGCGTGAGAGGAGACTGAGAGGCTGGGCCTGGAATAACAGAGGGAAGGACAGCTTCCCTCCTGAGAATGGCCTCAGAGATGGAGCAGAGGTGTCTAGGCAAGAAGGGACAGGAAGGGTGACCCAAACTGAACCTGGCAGCTGCATGGCTGGGGGGGCAACAATGTTACTCATTTGTGTATGCCCTATGAGCCAAGCACAGGTTGTCCTGAGGAGCTGAACACTGCGTCTATGCCAGAACTGTGCAGTCCAGGCAGCTATGACAAAGTCCCCAGAGACAAATGAGAAAGAGGCTACAAACTGTGCCTGATACTACCCCAGGCCTCACTGGCCTGACCACAGGGAAGGCCACACTGTCTTCCTGAGTGAGAGTCATCAGAAAGACATGGGACTGAAGAGTGTGTTCCAAGACCATGAAACCCACTCAGGTCTCAGAGGCAGCAGACACGTGGTGTTTCCTTATCCAGACAGAGAACAGGTAGAGGTGCCCAGGTCAACCTGCCTCTGACCCTTTGACACCTCCTCCCTGGGAAACTTCCACTGGAGTCAGTCCACCCATCCCTGACCTCGTCATCCGGCTGGAACTGAGCAGCCCTGTTGTGGCCCCATCTCCAGCCCCCATTTCTTTGGAGCGGGAAACACAACATCCCAGCTGTCTGTCCCGAATCCACCTGGAGGCCAGCCAGTTTGGCTGGAATCCAACTTAGTTAGGCCAGACCCAGGAGACTTTGCCGGGAAGAGCAAGAACTGGAAGAAAGCAGTGGGCCAAACAGGGCCCCTCTCTGAGGCCTGGTCTGTGAGACTGCTCCTGGCACACCCGTGGGCTTACCCATCACTACACAGTTCTGAGCTCCTGGCACTCTTTCTGGGATGTGCTAAAGAGATGCATGCTACCATGACAGCTGGTGGCTGACTTCATCCTGATTGCAAAAGGCCTTGGAGGCCTGGCTTGGAGCCCTGCTAGGAACAGGAGGGACTCTGGTTAGGAACCCAGAGGATGGATGGTTGTGCCGACTAGAGAGACTAGAGATGCAGAGTGCCCCCGACTCTTAAGAGCAGCTCTTCCTTTCTCCTGCTCTCCAGAGAAGCCAACAGCTTGCCTCAGCAGCAGCTGCTATCACAGCCCCAGGGCTGCCCACCCTGATAGTAGAAGACAAGGAGGGGCCAGGACTGCCTCATGCCCTGTCCCTCTTTAGGCCCTGACTTCAGCCACCAACCCTAAAAAAGTCTTTGTTTCTTTTACACTCATCTTCTCGTTCATCCCTTTCCGTTCACCAGCCTGGAGATGCTATCCTCCTTTCTGTGGTAACTGAGTTTCCCCAAGAAGAAATACCTCCAGAAAGCCCACTGACAAGGAACTTGTCACACTTCATACACATGTCCTCTTGGTCCCTGGGGGAACCTGAAACACACACCAAATGAAATTAGAGCAGGGGTGGCAAAGAGCCAGGCAGAGACACCCGTCTTAGGGATCATCCCCTGACGATGCCTGACCACCCAGAAGAGGATGCGAGACGAAAGCCCGTGTTCAGAGATTCCTGTTGGACCGTGGCAGCTTGGGGTCTCACATTGAAGATGGGCGGCTAGATCTGGGTCTTCAGAGGACACTGGGAGGGACTTTTGCCGCTGAGCTTTGAGAGGATCACCCGGTGAAGCAGGAGCAGTTAAAGGTGTGGGCATTGGGACCAAACACTGAGGATGAGACCGTCTGAATAGAGCAAGTGCTTTCTTTCACCTATCTAGGCTTTTCCTCATCTAGGAAATGAACCATTATTGTATCTACTAATCTCCCTCATTCCCCCAATGAGTGTGTGCATGTGTGTGTGCGCGCACGGGCAGGTGGAGGGACACATAACATATGTGCATGTGGTATAGTTTCGTGAATGAACATGGAGCACTGTGTGTTTGCCCAAGGAAGCCAGAAGGCAGCATCAAACACCTCAGAGCTGGAGTTACAAGCAGTTGTGACTTGCCAGCATGGGTGCTGGGAACTAAATTCAGGTCCTCTGGAAGAGCAATAGCGCTTCTAACTGCTGAGGCTACCTCTTCAACCACTCCATCTTATTTTTTGAGATGAGATCTTCCACTGAATCTGGAGTTCACCAGCTCAGCTAGACTGACCGAACAGCAAACCCCAGGAATCTGTCTGTCCTCCCTTCTCCGGGACTGGGATCTCCAGGACTGCCATGTCCCGATTTTTCACATGAATTCAGAGGCTCCAACACAGGCCTTCTGGTCTTCAGGGCAAACACTTTAGTGACAGATCCATCTTCTCAGCTCTGTATCTACTGTGTATGGGACTTTCCAGCAGCGGTGCTGGCATCTTTAGGTTGCAGTCTCCAGGTTGGCATAGTCTCTGAGCTATTATTTCCTTGTTTGCCAGAGAAAGAAAACAAAACTCAGAGTTGGAGTGGACAGGTTAGATAATGGGAGACCCATGAGGTTAGGACACAGTCTAACAGGCCTGCCCACCTCCTGAGCCTCTCCTGGCTCTGTTGCCCAGGAACTGGGGACCCAACTCATGCTCAGTTGGGCAGGGTCGCTGGGGCACAGGTGCAGCTTTGCAGAAGATGGGGGAGTAAGGGTGTGACCCCCCCTCCTGTTTCCTCCCCAGGCTGTTTCCCCCAGCTGTGTGGTGGGAAGGAGGGGACAGAGTGCAAACAGAGCCACGTGCAGTTAGAGGGCTGAGTAAGCACCTCACTTCCTCCTGCGCCCCGCCCCGCCCCGCCCCCCAAGCAACTGTGGCCAGGGGGTGGTTCACAAAGCTTGTTGGGGCAGGCGCTCTAAAAAGCGGAGGGCCACTTCCCTGAATTGTCCTGACTGCCTGCTCCCCCAGCACACCTGGTTGGCCTGCTTGCTAGCCTTGGGGACCACAGGGTGCCCTGCTTGGGTGGCGGCCCGGCCGGCAGGCACCCAGACCTTGCCAAACCAGGAGGTGTGGCCTTGGCTGGGTCCTTGTGCTGGAGCCTGGATTCTGCACGAGGCTCAGGCTGTTTTGGCTCTCGCTCTCTGTGCTTAAGCCAGACGGCAACACTAATGTCCTCCAAGTGCCAGACTCTGTACCAAGCTTGGGCGTGGTCTCCTCCCTGGCAGCGCCCCTCGCTCTCTTGGTGGGCTTGTAGTGGATGCGCAGCCAGGAGCCATGAAATAGCTAGTGATCACGTAGAGAAATGTCAACCTGATGAGTCGACAGCCTGCACCAGAGCGTTGGTGGCCTAACACCAGCTCTGAGGAAAGACTTTCTTGCATCTGCTGGGTGAAGATTCGAGAGAACCAGGGCCTGGCAGTGTGGAAAGTTCCGGAAAGGTAAACTGAGACTTTTTTCCTCAACAGCACTAGAACAGAACTAGGGTCTTAGGGACTCTGCATTTGCTGGGCAAACACTCCGCCACCTGAACTATAACCCTATCCTCCCCACCTCCTGTTACTTTCAAAACTTTTAAGACCCTTTTGCTCAAAAATTCCACTTTTCAGAATTTAAGGGGGAGGGGTAGGATGCAGCTGCGTTGGCACCATGTGTATCTAACAATGTGTGCACAAGCCTCGTGTCTGGCTCAAGCATAAAACTGAGTGTGGTACTACATCCTTCTCATGAACTCTCTTGGGATGTTGAAGCAGGAGGATCAAAAGTTCGAAGCCAGCCTGGGCTACATGAGACCCTGTCCTGAAAAGAAAAAAACAAGCAAATACAATTTAAGGGACACAGGCCACACACAGCATTGGACAAGACCTAAATGCCCAGCTGTGGGAAAGACTTGAAAAGATACATTTTAATCATATAGTATACATCCTCCCTGAGTGCCGAGCCACAAAAATGAAATAGTGACAAGCTTCAAGGTTAATATGTACAAGAATTGCCCAGGAATCTTATTAGAATTCAGATCCTGATTCAATAGGCCTGTGAGGCATGTGTGTGTGTGTGTGTGTGTGTGTGTGTGTGTGTTATATGTGTGAGTGTGTATTTCAGTTTGTGTGTGAGTGTATCTCTGTGTGTTATTTATGTGAGAGTATGTATATCAGTATCAGTGTGTGTGTGTGTGTGTGTGTGTGTGTGTGTGTGTGTGTGTTATATGTGTGTGTGAAGTGAGGAGAGACCTCAGGAGGACTTTGGGTGTCTTGCTTTAATCACTGCCAAATTCCCTTGAGTTAGGGCCTCTCACAAACCTGGAACTAGGCCACAGCTAGAAAACCCTCCTGTTTCTGACCCTCACAGTAAAGTAGTTACTGGCCCATGTGTGGCCATGCCTGATTTAACGATTTATTTATTTTCATTTTTTATGTGTATGAGCGTTTGCCTAGATTATGTATATATGTAATGTCTGACCAGCAGAGGGAGTCAGATCTCTTGGAACTGGAGTTATAATGGTTGTGAGCCACCATGTGGGTGCTGTGAACGGGACCCGAGTCCTCTGCAAGAACAGCAAGTGCTCCTAGCCACTGAGCCATCCCTCCAAAGCTTCGACCCCTGTATCCAGTCTCTGATCTGCAGAGCTGCACCGCCTTCACTGCTAACAGGAAGAGACACTCTAAAACTATGTTATTGGGTTTGCCTTATTTATTTATGGTATATGTGTGTTTTGCCTTCATGTGTGTATGTGTAGCACATGTGTGCCTGGTACCCACAGAGACCAGAAGAGGGTGTCAAATCCTCTGGAACTGGGGATACAGACAGTTGTGAGCTGCCATGTGAGTGCTGGAAACTGAACCCGGGTCCTCTGGAAGACTAACAAGGGCTCTTAACTACTGAGCCACCTCTCCAGCTCCCTTTTGGCCTTTGTTTTGTTTTGTTTTGTTTTGTTTTTCTTTTCTTTCCTCTTCCTCCACCACCACCTTCTCCTCTTCCTCCTCCTTTCTGTGTTAGTTAATGCTCATGAGTTTATTGTCTTAATAACACAATCACTCAGGACTGGACCCATGGCCCCGCCTCTGCCTGTTGCCTCCCAGCATGCTCTTTGGTCTGTGATTGGGCTCCACACACTCAAGCTGCAGCAGGCCTTCTCTGTCATTTTAACCTTTTTTGGCAGAAAACAGACGTAGACTGGCCACCACACCCGCTCTGTTCCCTGTCAGAGGGCCACTTTCCTTGGTGGACAGAGAGTCTTTGCTTTTCTTGTACTGTGTCACTTTGCTGCATACCATGTTTTATTGCAGAAAGGCTGGTAGGTCTTAGGAACATTCACCATGTTTGCAAGAGCTGTATCAGCACAGAAAGATGCCCCACCACTTTGAGGCAGAGTCTTGAGGTACCGCAGTGTGGCCATGTAGCTAAAGATGAGCTTTGTGCTTGGAGCCTCCAGCCTCCACTTCCCGAGCACTGGGACCCAGGTGCACAGCATCACATCCAGGTTTATGCAGCACTCAGGACAGTACCCAGAGCTCTGTGTGTGCTAGGTAAGTGTTTTCCCCCTGAGCCCCACAGGTGTGTTTAGATGAAGGAAAGTACATTGCAAAGCAATATGTTTCCATTTTATAAGGAAAACATGTACAAGCAATGTTTTCCTTGATATGTGTGTGTGTGTTTGTATATATGTGTATACGTATATGTATACGTATACGTATACACACACACACACACCACACACAGTTTTATTTTCTATACCCTGGCTATCCTAAGTAGACCAGGTTGGCCTCGAACTCACAGAGATCCACCTGCCTCTGCCTCCCAAGAGCTGGGATTAAAGGCATGTACCACCACCACCCGGCTTATTTTTTTTAAGTTTTCAAAGAGTTATTTTATGTGTATGAGTACTTTACCTTCAAGTATGTATGTGTACCATCTGTGTGCCTGGTGCTCTTGGAAGCCAGAAGAGGGCACTAGAGGCCCTGGAACTGGATTTATGGAACACTGGAGTTATGAAACTGGAGTTATGAAACACTGTATGATTATTGGGATCTGAACCCAGGTCCTCTGCCGGATCAACAATGCTCACTTTTTTTTCCAAGACAGGGTTTTTCTGTGTAGCCCTGGTTGTCTTGGAACTGACTCTGTAGACCAGGCTGGCCTTGAACTCAGAAATCTGCCTGCCTCTGCCTCCCGTGCTGGGATTAAAGGTGTGCGCCACCACCGCCTGGCAACAATGCTCACTTTTGAAGCAGCTCTCCAGCCACCTATAAAACAACAGTAGGAGTTTGCTGGGTGATCAGATTGTGGTTCTAAAACTTTTATTCTTTATGCTAATTTGTATTTTCTGAAGTAAGTATATATTAATTATTATTTTGGGACGTTGTGGGTTTTGTTTGCGGTTGGTTGGTTGGTTGGTTGGTTGGTTTTTCAAGGCAGGGTTTCTCTGTATAGCCCTGGCTGTCTTTGAATTGGCTCTGTAGACCAGGATGGCTGGAAACTCACAGAGCCTCAGCCTCCTGAGTTCTGGGATTAAAGGTATGCACAGTCACTGCCGGCTATATTGATTATTTAATTAAGATGAGGTTTATATTATACTACTGGGACACACACCCACACAAATGTTTATGCCACATCCCTGGTCTTCAGAACTATGAGCAAAAAATCTACTTTTTCTCTTTACGAATCATCCAATCTTGTGTCTTCTGTCTCGAGTAGAAATAAAGGAGAAGGGAGCAGAGATTCAGTTTAGCTGGACTCACAGACTTCCATAACATGGAATCACACATGAAAAAACCGACCCCTTTCCAGTCCTCTTCTCAGCCTTCTAATGGGCTAGCCTCTAACACCTCTCTAAGTCATGCCAAGTTTTCTTTCACAAAAATAAACCAGCCTCAGGCTGGATGTCTTCACCAGGACAGCTAGTCATAATTTAATTGATTTGTACACAGGGCCCTCTACTTAAGGTAAAGACACAATGTCATTTAAAAAAAAAATATTCTCAAGGGCTGGAGAGACAATGGCTCAGCAGTAAAGAGTATTGGTTGCTCTTCCAGAGGTCTTGAGTTCAATTCCCAGCAACCACTTGGTGGCTCACAACCATCTGTCATGGGAACTGATGCCCTCTTCTGATGTGTCTGAAGACATAGATATTGTACTCATATACAAAAAATAAACAAATCTTTTTAAAAAACTTGAAAAAAATATTTTCAACTTGCAAGGGCTAAAAGACAAAATAATCCTTTATGGTGTGCCGACCTATGACCTCAGCACTCAAGTGAGCCGCGAGTTCAAGCCTAACCTGGGGAACATAGCAAGTTCCAGGCTATTCTGGACAACAGATGGAGACCTTTTCTTAAAAAAAGAAAACTAGCCTAGAAAAAATAGTGAGCTTGAGATCCATTAAGAGACCCTGCCTCAAAAAAAAAAAAAAAAAACCCAAAAACCAAAAACAATAAACAAGGTGAGACAGCTCAGCAGGTAAAATCCTGGTGACCTGAGCTGCAGTTTCAGATCCAGAAACAAAACCCATGATAGAAGGTAAGAGCTGGCATTCGAATAGTAGGCCTCTGACCTCCACACATCTGTCATGGCATGTGCACAAACAATCACACACACACACACACACACACACACACTCATACCACACACAGGGTGATGGTGGTGGTGGTCATGAATAAGATACAGGGTCATAGTGGACGATACCAGATATCTTTTTATAGCCTTAGCATATATGCACATCGGTGTCAGCAGTCATGCATACACATGAAAGAAAGAAAGAAAGAAAGAAAGAAAGAAAGAAAGAAAGAAAGAAAGAAAGAAAGAAAGAAAGAAAGAAAGAAAGAAAGGAAGGAAGGAAGGAAGGAAGGAAGGAGGGAAGGAAGGAAGAGAGAGAAGAGGAAAGAGAAGGAGGAGGAAGAGAAGAAGGAGGAGGAAGAGGAGGAAACGGAGAAGGAGAAGGAGAAGAAGAAAAAGATGTGGAAAGTGCCAGGTTCTCCCCACTTCAGTCTAGGGCCCGGGACCTCTTGACAGAAGCCACCAGCTGGAACTTTTGACACCACCATCTTTGGCCCTCAGGCTCCCATAGATGTCTAGTTTAGAAACCCAGTCTTTAGAGTCATTTGATCAGGACTCCAGTTCGAGCTATTACTGACTGGGTAACTCAGGGCAAGTTGCTTATTTTGTATGTGACATATTTTTCGCGTGGCTAAACCAGAACTGATGTCAACCTCTAGGGCCTCCTGTGAGGCTTGAATGAGATCACACTTACACACACAGACACACACAGGGTCTGCCACGTAGCACACAGTGAATGTGGATTCCAGGGAATTCCTCAGGTTCCTGAAGAGATGAGGAAGTGACTGGAGTGTGAGGTGTCATCTCCAGGGTGCGAGTCATCTTTGGGGGAAACACTCTCTGAGGCATTCTTTACGTGAGCCCAAGGCTGGATGGTAGAGGAGTATCCCAGACATCTGCTTACAAACCATCTTGGCCTTCCAGCCATCCCTCACTACACCAAAGAGGCTTCCGGAGCTGTCCCCAGGGGGCTCCTGGGGCAGACTCTAGGCCCCACTCTTCGAGCTGAGGGAAGCTGAAGGCAGAAAGGATGGTGGAAGGAGCAGCCAAGTGTTCCTTGACTCAGAAGAGTCTGGGGCCTGAGGGGCCAGCTGGAGGTCCGCTGTCTGTCTGCTGAAGGCGCTGCTAGACTTTCTGGCTCCTCTACCCCTGGGAATCCAAGCACAAGATGAACTAATCTGACTCCCCTTTGCACCTAGTGCCTGCACCAGTTGCCTTCATTTGCTCTCTGGGTGGAGATGAGGGCTGGGAAACGAGGGATGCATCTGGGAGGGCTGGTCCAGCTCAGCTGGGCCCCAATATCTGTATCCTTACAGTGGCCTCTTCGTTCCCGCTTCCAGCAGGGAGGGGATGGGACAGCCCCATTCCTCCCAAGAGACAGCGATATGACTCATTCCCCAGGATACGTCAAAGGCAATCCAGCTTTTCTCCTGTAAAACTCATATAGAACAAAGGAGTTAAAAGTCCCACCTTGGGGAAGCAAATGTGAAACAGAACATTTTAATAGAAAACTACAGCATAATACCAGCTTTAACAACATTGACGTTTATTGCCTTTTTAATATAAATTAACTCTGGATGGAAGTAGATCAGGGAAAGTATGAAAACTTCATGATATTTGGGGGGTAATTCTACTTTGTCTGCAACTCATGGTCCAAGATGACTGCCATAGCTCCTACCAGAATGCTCAAGTGTCAGAAAAACTTGGCAGAAATTTTAAGGAAACTTTCAAGAGGTTAAAATCTAACCCTGCCACATCCAACTATAACTCTAAGAGGACCTAACAAGTAGGGATCAGCTAGGACTAGGTCATAGCCCACCTCGAGACACTTGAGACGTGAAATCCTTTACCCAAGAGACATTGGGACTAGGCCTGTGTTTAGGCTAAGCTCCCCGCTTGCCCCCAGATGTGTCTTCAAATGGTACGTGCGGTCATGCCTGGCTACATGTGGTCACATCACCCCCTACTCCTCTGCTCAAGAACCAGAGAATCTCAACACGGTCTTCAAGGTCCTCAAAACACGGCCCTGCTTTGCGTTCCAGCCTCACATCCATGCACAGTTCACCCTCCCTGGCTTCCCTGCATACTCTCTAGCTCCCGCACAGATGACCACATCCCTTAAACAGTCCAGACCTTGCCAGCCCATCCTTGACCAATCTACCCTTCTGTTCCTGGTTCATCCTGTAGAATGCTAACAACACATTACCTTCACCGTAGGAAAGCCTTCTTCCACCTATTTTGTCTGCTCTGTTTTCTCTATCTTCTGGAAGTTTCTAGAACATTCTGGAATATTCTATCCTTTCCTTTCCCTCCTTCCCTCCCTACCTCCCTTCCTCCTTCTCTCTCTCCCTCCCTCCCTCCCTCTCTTCCTCTCTTCCTCCTTCCCCCTCCCTCCTTCTCTCTCTCCCTCCCTCCCTCTCCCTCCTTCCCTCTTTCCCTCCCTCCCTCCTTCTCTCCCTTTCTTTTACTCAGGGGCTCATATAGCCCAGGCTGGCCTCGAATTTGCAATGTAGCTAAGAATGACCTTGAACTTGATCCCCCTGTCTCCACCTTCTGAGTCCTGGGACCTCAAACATGCACTACACCTGGTTTATGCATTGATAACATGTACTGTTTCAAGTGAGCTACACCCCAGTCCTAGAACATTCTTTTACATCACCAAATTGCTTCAGAGTCAGGTATTTGGAAGGTGTGGGGCTGGTCACTGCCGGAACCAGGGATCTGTATCAGAAGCCCTGGAGATTTGGTATCTTTGAAGGCAACACTCAATCTCTCCCTCTGAACTGGAAGAGCCTTGATCACCATTATTACATTGGCATCCCCATCGGTCAGGAGCTGAGTGGAAGATGTTCTCTCCTAGGAGATCCAGCCCACCCACTTGACAGCATAGATCATCCAGAGGAATGGGCACAGTCTCAGAGCAAGGTCAAGGGG
Source organism: Apodemus sylvaticus (assembly GCF_947179515.1). Lineage (NCBI taxonomy): Eukaryota > Metazoa > Chordata > Mammalia > Rodentia > Muridae > Apodemus > Apodemus sylvaticus. The sequence continues at coordinate 37,165,159 of NC_067477.1, forward strand.
CATTCTGGTCCCCCTATCCTTAAAGGACAGACATCAGCCAGGGCTGATTATCCAAGGAATGATGCTCCATTTGGTCACTGAGGCTGTACCAGTGACTTGCCTAAATCTGCCTGACTTCCCAGCCTCTTGACATCAGCACACTGTGGTTTTTGCCCAGAGTCAGATGCTTCACCCTGCTGGCTCTGGGTTAGCCACCAAGCTGGCCTCTGGCCCAGTGCTCTTCAGACGAGAGCCTGCTCTCCTTTCCCTGAGGATGAATTGCTCATGGAGACTCTGGTTTTCACGCTACAGAGGTATTTTGCTACCTGAAGACATGTCTGGAATGCCTAGACCTCCTTCCTGGAGAAGGCTAAGACCTTGGGCCTTGATTCCCTAGCCTTTCAGAGGGAGTCATCTTCCCTGGGAGAGAAGTAATCAGAAGTACTAAGCTGGGGAGATTTGGATTCATTTCATTTCCCCATCTCTGTGTGCGTGCAGTGGTCAGAGCACAACTTGTAGGACCATGTGCATCTGAGGACCAAATTCAGGAGGTCACGCTTGGCAGCAAGGCCCTCAAAGGCATCATCTTGAAGCCCAACATTTTATTTATTTAATTAATGTGTGTGTGTGTGTGTGTGTGTGTGTGTGTGTTTGGAGATCAGAGGATAGCTTACAAAAGTCAACTGTCTCCTGCTACAGTATAAATCCTATGGATTAAACCCAGATTATCAGGTTTATAAGCAAGCACCTTTACCCAATGAGCCCTCTTGACAGTCCTCAAATTCTCTTTCTCTCTCTCTCTCTCTCTCTCTCTCTCTCTCTCTCTCTCTCTCTCTCTCTCGACATGATCTCACTCTATAGTTTAGAGTGGCTTCAAACTCACAATTCTCCTGCTTCCGTCTCCCAAGTGCTGGGATTCCAGGTATGTGCCACTATATCTGTCCGAGATGGAATCCTTAATTAATTGACTCTAATTGTCTATAAGCCAGGGCTGCATCTGCCCCTTTACCTGCTTATCAAAGAGAAGGGACCTAGGTACCTCTTCTTACCCCACTATTCCTCAATTCCTTGCTCCATGGGGAGATAACCTCGACCCTTGATGGTGAAGGAAATGCATAGAAGCCTGAAGTTTGTGGGGATAGCCCTGCCAGCTCAGCACCCACAGGGGCTGCTAGACCTTGGCGGGAAGAAGCCAGCTGGCCACCGCCCTCCTACAGCAACAGTCACGACAGCTGACGTGTCTAAGCTCTGCCAGCTCAGTGATCAGCTTCTGCTTTCCTTGTTAAGCCACACTGCCAGTTTCTGAGAAGAGAGAAAGAGAAAGAGAGCACTTGAGAGAACAAGAGAGAGAAAGAGAGAGAGAGATGGAGAGAGAGAGAGAGAGGGAGGGAGAGAGACCGGGAGAAACAGAGAGACAGAGAGACAGAAAGTGAGTGAGAGAGAGAGAGAAAGTATGAGTAAGAGAGAGCAGGCAAAAGGGAAGAGTGAGAGAGTGAGAACAAGAGAGTGAGCGAGTGAGAGACAGAGAAAGTAAGAGAGAGAGAGAAGGAGACACAGACAGTCAGACAGACAGACAGATGAAAAGACTTGTCCAGGTTTATACATCTCAAAAAGAGTAGACTCTGATCCTTGCCTAAAACTGCCACCTTGCCTCTTGGCCAGGCCTTGCGGCGCCCCCCACCTGTTCTCCTGACTGGCTGTGGTGCCTGCGAGACTTACTTCACTCTTGAAACCTCCCTTTTCTTTTCTTTTCTTTTCTTTTCTTTTCTTTTCTTTTCTTTTCTTTTCTTTTCTTTTTTCTTTCTTTCTGTCTTTCTTTCTTTCTTTCTTTCTTTCTTTTTTTTTTTTTTTGGATTTGGTTTTTTCGAGACAGGGTTTCTCTGTGTAGCCCTGGCTGTCCTGGAACTCGCTCTGTACACCAGGCTGGCCTCAAAATCCGCCTGCCTCTGCCTCCCAAGTGCTGGGATTAAAGGCTTGCACCACCACCTCCCGTCTTTCTTTTCTTTTCTTTTCTCTTCTCTCCTCTCCTCTCCTCTCCTCTTCTTTGTCTTTTCTGAAATGTACAGACAGTAATTCTTCCCTGGAAGGTGGGAGGTTTCTACATACTGCATGTGTAAAACCCAGCGAGTGGCCAGATGAGCCATCACCCGCCAGCATCCTTGGGGGCGGTGGGGGGAGGCAGCAGGGTAATGGGGAGAGGAGAAAGGGGTGACCTGCTGTCCCAATCAGAAGACTGAGTTACAGAGCCACCCAGCTGTCATACAAAGGCGGGACAGCATCGGGTTCTCCTTAGGCTCCGTTCCACATCACAGCTGATTAGTTACAGAGACCTTGCCCTCCTCACGTATCACTGACAACACGGAGAAAGGGGTGATTGTTCCTCAGGGGGAAGGTCTCCGGGCCCCTCTCCTGCATCGCTGAGAGCCAGCACGGGATGGGAGAGGGCGGGGATGGGGGAGGGTGGAAGAGGAAGGGAAAGGGGGCAGATGCAGGAAATGAGCATGCGGTGGGTCCCAGGCAGGTGGACAGGTCAGCTGCGGGTCCACACCCGTGCACAGCAGACAGACAGGGGTCCCAGGCTCAAAAAACCCCTGAACCGAGTTAGCACCAAAGGAGCAGTTCTGAGCGTCTGCTCCGGACCCTGTTTCCTCGACAGCAGCTTCCAGCTGTGGAGGGCCCCTTCTCCGCCGCCGCCCCCCCCCCCGCCCCCCGCCCCACTGCTGGGTAGATATAACTCAGCAGGTGCCTGGCCTGTGGGTCTCACCAGAGCTTTCCACATCTCTGGCTGGAATCCAAATGCCTTCCTTCAAAGCAACCAGGGTGGGCTAGCCTGCCAGATCTCTAGCTTTCAGTAAAGCTGACTGTCTCGGGCGGAGCCTGGGAGAGTCTAGAAAGAAGCTGCATCCAGAGACTATCTGGACACGCGATCCTGACAGTCACCTCCAGAGCCTCCTCACGGCCTGGCTGGTCTTGACTTTCCTAGCTAGAGCACTAAAGTACACAGGGCCAACCGTCCACAGTCTCCCTTTGTCACCGCTCTTAGCACAGCTGAGACCAGCTGGCATTTCCACAAAGGGCTTTACTAAACACCAAGGAAGAACAAAAGGAAAATAATTACAGAAAACACGAAAAACCCAGCCCCAGCTGCCAAGTTCCCAAAATACAGGGTACCATTCCTTTGGTGACAGCACATCACCCAAGAGGCTGGGGACAAGGCCTCGCTCGGGCACTTCGCCTGGTTCTCCTTGTTCCCGACCCTGTGGTGGGTGCCATCTTGCTTTCCACTCTGGGAACCCTTTGGTCACCCAAGGGTTCATCTCTGCCCCACTCCGGTTCAGCCCCACCTCAAGCCTCCCACTGTGCTTCGGCTCTGGCTGACGTCGACGTCAGGTGCTTTGTCCTCTAGAGGCTAGCAAGTCTGTGGTGTCCAACACCCGGCATGACTGTACAGTAATGGGAGATGACTCTCCCACACTTGCCCATGTTCCAGAGACTTCTACCCATAGCAAGACATCCTGAATGTAGAAGCTGACCCCTTGGCAGACTCGGACATCTTCCCCGTGGGGAGGGGAGGAGCCTCAGAGGGCTGGGCTGGTTCCTATTAATTAAAGCCCCTAGTATGTGCTCTACTCCTGAGCAAGGTGCTGGAGACAGACATACAAGAGACGGCATTTGCTCTTATGCATGTTTTTTGTTGTTGTTGCTTTGTTTTTGTTTTTTTGGATTTGATTTATTTTTTTCAAGACAGGGTTTCTCTGTATAGCCCTGGCTGTCCTGGAGCTCACTCTGTAGACCAGGCTGGCCTCGAACTTAAAAATCCACCTGCCTCTGCCTCCCAGAGTGCTGAGATTACAGGAGTGCACCACCACTGCCTGGCCATGGTTTTTTTTTTTTTTTAATGTTTGTTTGTTTGTTTATTGTACGTGAGTGCACTGTTTGTCTTCAGACACACCAGAAGAGGGCATCGGACCCCATTACAGATGGTAGTGAGCCACCATGTGGTTGCTGGGAATTAAACTCAGGACCTCTGGAAGAGCAGCCTGTGCTCGTAACCACTGAGCCTTCTCTCCAGCCTGCTCTTATACATCTTATGGTCTTTGAGGCAAGCAGATATGTAACAGGGCAGTGGTGTTGGGTATCATTGTTGGGGGGCAGCCCAGGTACTGTGGTAACCTGAATGAGGGAAGCTATGCAATAGTGTTTGGGGTAGGCCTCAGGAAAAGGACTCTGGGTTGGAGTTCGGGGTCCAAGAACATGAGAAAACAGTGCCTTCTCAGGGACGTCATGCCACCTCTGAGGGAGGTGTCACCTACGAAGGAAGCTATAAATGGTGCTTGGGATAAGCCTCAGGAAAAGCTCTGGGCTGGAGGCCCCAAGAGCAGAAGGACAACGTGCTTTTCCAGGGTTGTCATGACACATTGCCAGAGGCAGGAGCTAAATAAACTGTTACACAGGGAGAGAGAGGTCACAGTAGGGGTAAGGCTCATAGGGACATTAGGAAGGCTAGAAACAAGTCAGGAGGTGCTTATTTGAGACAGCACCTCACTGTGTAGCCCAGATGGCTTCAGCTTGCCATCCCCCTGCCTCAGTGTACCCAGGTTTGGAATGAAAAACCAACACTACCAACTCTAGCTGAATCAGAAAGCCTTGTATCAAAGTAGAGTTGGGGCTAGGACAGGCGTCTGGGAGGAAGACTATGATGAGAAACTCTGTGACGGAGGAGCCAGGGGCTGACCTGCAGCCCAGGGGACCGCCTCACCCCAAATGTTAACACACATTTGCCCAGCACCTCAGACCAGGGCCTTTCCCCTCCCACACACTGTCTGCAGAACCACCAGGACAAGGTAAGGGATGGGAGTAATTAAAACCTACATCATGGGATTGTGGGCAGAATTCAGCGAGTTATGGTGTTGAAAGCTGCTTCTTGGCATATTATTGGTATTCAATAAATACCATTTCTCCCTTAAAACAACATCAAGCATACGGATAAACAGTTAAGGGCTGACCTGGGAAAATGGACCGTACCATCCTTTCAGCAGGTTAGTCTACTCAAAGGATCTCAGTGACAGTGGATGGCCAGGATTGTGTGGAGAGCCGATGGAATGGATCGTGATAGGACAGTTGTGTGTGCGCATGTGCTTTAGTGTGAACAAATCCCTGTATCCACTGGTTCGTCCCAAGCTGGCAGAGCATAGAGTCATCATTTTGCTTTTGTCTTGTTCTGAGCTCTGAAAGATTCTAGTCTATAACTGTAGTATTTCTAGTTTTCTAATACAAATCCAAAATTGAATTAGAGACCATGGCCAAGAACTACCATTAGCTCTTCTACACACACACACACACACACACACACACACACACACACACAGCACCGTTATAGTCTTCCATGACCCTATTGAGTTGTCATCTTTCCTGCCTTGCAGACGGAAAGACGGACTCAGGAAACAAAAGCCACAGCTTGACGTTAGTTACATGTCTGTCGAGAAGTAGGGCCTCAGGACACAGGAACAGCGGTGTCCGTTCATCTGTCCTGAGGGAGAAGAGCTATCCGCATACCTTGGAGGCTTTGGAGTCGTCCTGGCTTCTGATACCTTACGGCTTTAGCAAATTCATTCCACGAAACAGAACACACGGGTCTGAAGTTTAGGGACTAGAGACTGAGAGACACCGGTAGGGAACCCAGATGTTACTCAAGGGGTTTAGTTCATGCAGGAGAAGAGGGGTGCTTGAGCCTCTGCAGCCCTCTGTGCAAATGGAAATGTGGAGGGGTCATCTGGATTGAATCCCCCAGCATTTGGGGCACAGCCTACAGTACAGTAGAGCCAAAGTAAGCCAAATGACATACCAGATGAAAAAAGGCACACACGCAATGCACACATCCATCTTCAGGTACAATCACAGGCAAATATGCCCGATCTATGAGTGTGCAAGATAGACAGTATACACAAGTATATAGTACACAGATAATTAAGAATACATACCTGGGCTGGTGATGTGGATCAACGGATAAGGGCGCTTGTCCAAACCTGACAACCTGAGTTTGATTTCAGCAACCCACACAGTCGAAGGAGAGAGCCACCATCAGAAGGTAACGTCCTCTGACCGCTCCCATCCACATGTGCACCATAGCAACACACAAAATAAACTAAGTATAAAATAATGTTTAAAGGGCACACACTTGTGCCCACATACACAAATCCATCTGGGAATAGACACTTCAGTGCCCATGTGTGCACACAATGCTGTGAGCAGGTGTGTATCCTGGCTACCCACAGCATCCTGGGGTCTTCTCACCCTCATCCACAGGCACAGGGACCCCGCACCATGCTCTGGAGCCAGAGAGACAATCTGTCTACTGTACAATCCCCAGCATGTTGTAGCATGCCAGAACGTTCTTTACAGCCCCCGCTTAGCTGGCCAGTGACTGGCCCCTGGCTCCTGGACCTGCAGGCCCAGGGCCTACCAGACAGAGAGGCAGCATCTCTGGCAGCCCCTTGTGGGTGGGCAGCAGGCCATAGACACAGAGGTCACTGGGGGTGAGAGCCAGGACTGCCCTGGCCTCCCTGCCTCTGAATGGAATGTGATCCAAGAGTCACCTCCCAGGCCCATCTCCTCCCCCCACCCCAGCCACCCACCAGCTTCTGACTCTGAACGCTGCCAGGTTTTTGCAGCCAGCCCACAAGCTGGTCGCAGAAGTTTGTTAGAGTGGTAGGTGATGACAAACAATGCAGGAGCACAGGAGGTTACCACAAAAACGCAGACATGCATGGCCACACCTTCATGCCCAGATATTCACACACACAGGACACACACTGGCAGGTAACCACTCACTATCCCATCAAGACACATGTGCGGACACACTTCTAAACATCTTCAGTGCCACAGCATTCACACACACACACAATCATGCACGCACAATCACACAAGTACACAGAGATACCCAAAGACTCAGATCTGTGACACACAGTGTAATATCTGGGCACATTCAGTGGGTGACATAGACACACAGTTTCATAGTTACACACAAATGCCTGTGCAGACACCACCTCCCCTCAGCACGTCCCCACTACTCTACAACACTTCCTCTTCTACTTGGGCTCAGGAGGTGATGCCAGGTTGGTCCAGTCCCTACCTCTAATAGGCTGGCCTGGTCTGACAGGAGGAAGTGGTGGACCTAGGTCTAGCCAGGTGCCCCCGGGGTGTTTCCTGTGTGCCACCCACAGCTGGGCTGCCCTGTGCCTGCCTACCCGGTCAGATAGTCGATGGAATAGAAGGACGGTTCTGGAAGCACGTAGCTTGTCTTCTTTCTCTGCCAGCTCCCTGTCCACGCAGGCAGATGCCCGCGGGCACACATACACTTTCCTAGTGTGAATATGAACATTGTTCAGCATCTGCAGGTGGTGCCCTCTCATAGGATCGGGTTGTTAGTCTATAAAATGGAGTTAGTAATCCTTTCACCCCCTCCTCCCGGAGTTGTGTAGGGATGGCACTAGTCATGAAGGACCAGAGCAAGATGGGGCCTTCTTAGGGCTGCCATCCCTGCAGAGGTCATTAAAGTACCCAGGCATCTTCCACGGCAGATGTTGGACGTCGAGACCTGGAGGCTCCAAAAGAGCCAGGTGCAGCCTTGGCCGTCGCCGCGGGCTGACCCGGGGGCAAGCTAACGCCTAGCTCCGAGGGGCCTGGAGATCTGCGCAGGCAACACTGCTTCCGCGCCCTGCGGGGCCAGCGCATTCGGGTCTCGCCGCCAACCGGCTCTCAGCGCTCCGGGGCTGCTCCTGGGGCCTCAGGACTCAGTGGGCGGGGCAGGCTGCAGCCCCGCCCCATGCACAGCCTTGAAAACCAGCGGCGGACTAGCTTCAGTTCGTAGGGAAGCTGCAGTGTGAGAAGGAAACTGCATCTTCAGACTTATGCTCACCCACGAGAAGAGCTAGGGTCATCGGACGCCTGAGATCCTTTCGCATCGCTCTGAGTCGCCGGGACTCTCCTCACCAGTTTCCTCAGCCACAGCCCTACCTGTGAGCTCCGGACTTCCCCCAGCTTCCCAGTGGATGCTCAGGCAGACTGCAGAGACCTAGGACAGCAGTGAGAGGGGCACCCATCTCCTCTCCTCTGGTATCAGGGTCTCCCCCAAGGGGGCCGAGCATGGTGATTGTGCCTTGAAGGACCTTGGCTCTGGATGTCTGAGAAGATGCTGGCCATGAAGCTGTTCACTTGCTTCTTGCAGGTTGTAGCTGGGTTGGCTGTGCATTCCCAGGTAAGGATCTGGCCTGGCTTCCTCTTGACCTTCTCATCCCAGCCATAGAAACAGGGGCTATGGTCTTAAATTACAGATTCGCTTTAGAGAACAACTTCTGCTAGGATGCCCACATATTTCCCAGGGGCTGGGCTGGACCTCAGGGAGGAGACCTCTGGCTGGGCAGTCCCCAACTCCTAGGGGCTGTCTTAGTGGGGGCAGGGAAGCCACAGGGAATGAGGAAGGTTTCCTGTCTGGCCCCTGGAGCCCTAGTGGCTTTGCAAAAAGCATCCGTCCAACTAATCCCAGTCAGTTCCCTGGCCCTGTGGTCAGGGTTGTGGCCCCATGACCAACCAGGCGCCCCCAGGACCTCTGACCTGGCCTAGTAGGGAAGGAGCTGGTTATAGAAGCTTGTGCTGGGGAGGTGAGGCCCTTCCCCCACCACCCCTCCAATTGAGCAGGGGGTTCTTGGGTGGGCTTCAGATAGGACAAGGGATCCTGCCATGCCCTTTCCTCCTGGTGTGGTGGGTGTCAGAAGGTCCTGAGTGCAGGCCTGGGGAAGTGAGCAGGGCCCTTTTCCCAGGAGCTGGGTGAGTCTGGCTGGGAGCCAGATTGGGCAGCAAAACCCTGACAAAGCCAATACATTCCCTTCCTGCTGCACTGCCCACTGCCCTGGGAGTCCTCAGCCCCAGCCCAGGAGTGGGTGGGTTGTACAGTCCCCTTGCAGAGCAGAGCAGCCGGGCCATCAGCCTGCTTGCTGCAGTGTTAGCTCGAGGTGTAACGTTACTGGCAGGCAGCACCAGCGCATGGCGCCGCCTTCTCCAGCCCCTGAGCTCCCACCAGCTGATCACCTCCCCCTGGGCTCTGGCGCCCAGCCAAGGCGGGCTGTAGTAGGCCCAGCAGGGCCGGCCTGGGGGCTGGGTAGAAGAGAGACCCCACAGGATTACAAACACTTTGGAACCCAAGAAGCCTCCTTACCCTTTTTCCAACTGAAGAAACTGAGGCCCGAGAGTCAGGTGGTTTTTTTTGCAGAGGATGGGGAGGAGCTCAGGGTGGGCTCAAAGAGCCGAGCCCCAAGAAGACAGCTCCCTCCTCATAGCTCCACCTTTGTGTCCACCGCAGGGGGCCCTGTCTGCTGGGAACAACTCAACAGAAATGGAAGGTAAGCCAGCCAGGCCAGCTATGCAAGCTGAGCCCCCTCACTCCTTTCCTCAGGAGCCCCAGCAGAGGAGAGGGGATTGGTCTGAAGGGTGGGAGCAGGCCAGTAGCTAGCTGGGGAGGGTCTGCAAGCTAGACATCCAGCTCTTGTGACCCAGCAGCCTAGAGAGGTCTAGTCATGGGTTAGGGTCACCAGGCGCACAGAAAGCAGAACCCGATAGCTAAGGGTTCATCCAGCTGGCTCAGGGCCCCTGCCCAGCATGCTGTACGGGTGCAGATGGAGTCTCGGTGGACAGGATTTGTGTTGAGTGCCAGGGGCCAGACTGGAGTCTGGGAACTGGATATAGTAGGAAGCAGTCGAGGGGCTTGGTCAGGACGAAGAGTCCTCCCTACCATTCCAACCCTGGTGGAGCTGTGCAGCGCTGACCAGGCCTTTCCATTGATTACAAACAGGCGGGCTCTGTCACACCCTCTCTGGCCCTTTCACTCTCTGCCCTGGGTTGTGTCAAGCTATAATCTTCAAAGGGCAAGAGGACCTTTGCCAAAGAGACAAGCGAGCGAGCGCGCTGAAGGCAGGAGCTCATGCCAGGTCTTTCTCCTTCTCCCTCCCCGCCTGAGAGCCATGGAGGACGGCCACATACCATTGCTGAGGCGTCCACAGCATGGGAGAAAGGATGTACTCGTAGCAGTGTCCTAGACACAGATACTAGCTGGATTACTTTCTTGGGCTGGGAACACCCTCTGCTGGCTGCCTCCTTGTCTGTTCACCAGCCCCCTGGGAGCAGCCGGTCCTCTGCCTGCCCTCACTTCTGAAGCCCAGACCACTGAATGGGTTAGAGAGGTAGCTGCTTCAGCGTCAGGGACTTGCCCATGTTCTGAGCCCTCTGGAATTGGCACAGCGCTACGTTCCCTGGGACACGAGGAGGGTCCTATCTCCCACCCCCCACAGCATATCTGTTACTGAGGATTTTTGTATGTAGCTCGGGCAGCAGCTTCCAAAGATGTCTCAGCCTCTGTTTCCTCATCTGTGAAATGGGAGAGATTAGCTAAATACTTGATGTCAAAGACTCTTTTCCCAAGGTTGTGAGATTCTGAGTCCTTGGGAGAAACATGAGTGTATATACTTCCCAAGATCATGGGTGAGAAAGCTTGGGGGTGGATATTCAGAGTGTAGGCCAGCTCACCTGTAATCCTAATAAAAGAGTGGCCTGCATTGTGGCCAAGGAAACAGCAATTGTTAAAATCTGGCATTGCCATCCCCTCCTGCTAACACCAGGGTCAGAGGCAGCATGGTACAGCCGTGGGCACCAATTTTGTTTTTCTTTTTGTACCACTGTTCTTCTCAGTTCCAGGGATGGGCATGTTCTGTTACTTGGCCTGACCATAGACTATGAAGGAGGAAGGTCCCAGTGTGTCACAGATGATGTATATGAGGCCTTGGGGGTGGGGGGGCGAGTCCCAGAAACCAGTCAAAGCCCTAAGCACTCTTCAGTGTATCCGGCAGAGCCGGCATCCTCAGTCCCAGGCCTCCCAGCTGCACAGGAGCTGAAGAGGCGTGAGGAGAGTATCCCTTGTGGCAGGCTGGCTGGGTGCCTTGCCAGTGAGGAGGACACCAGCTAGGCTCCGGCTGATAGCCAGTGGCTACTGCAGAGACCTTTCCAGAAACTTCCTATCAGGATAAAACTGTGTTCTTCTTGGAGGAGTTCTTCCAGTCTGGGTAGCATGCAGCTGAGGACAGATGACAGCTTGCTCACAGGGCTAGACAGGTAGCGAAGGAACCCACCCTGGCCCCAAAAGAGGCCCTTGGAGGAGGGACCAGTCGTAGCAGGAGCAGGTTCCCGGGCCTCTCACCACCCACTTCCTACCCAGAAGAGGTTTGGGGTTAGTGGAAGTTCTCTTTGGAGCAATGGAGCACAACACTGCCCCAAAGAGCACATCCCACACCGGGGAGCCAGTGATCTCTCCGCTCCCCGGCCCATCTTTATCTCTCCTGTACACCCAGACGGGTGGGACTGGACTTCCATATTCCTTTCAGGGATGGACTTCCGTATTCCCAGGCCTCAGCTCAGCTCATTCTCCACCTTTCTAGGCCACTAAGGCATGGGTCTTGGGATGTTGGGGGTCCTGGACTCTAAAATGTTTACCTAATAGGATGCGGGATAGGAGGTTTGTTTGGGTGCTGGGGGAGGGGCTAGGCCCTCTTCAGTGCTGCCCCTCCCTGGCAGCTGAGTTTTTCTGTGATACTTTGTAGTGAGCTGCTCTTCTCTCTTATTTATGCTTCCAAGACAGAGATCAAATGTTAGCAGTGATTTGATGTTCAAGAAGGCTCTCAGACTAAACACGCAGCTCGTGACACTGGTGAAAGGGAGGGAGGTGGCCTCTGACCCATGTTGCAAAGGCAGGCTTTCGCTGCCTGGCTTTTCCCACTCTGGTCCAGGGAGAGTGTCCAGTAGCCCGGAAAAGTAGTGTCAGAAGGTCCCCACATCCCTTCCAGCCCCTGGTCTAGCCCAAGCACCTTCAAAGCAGAGCAGGATAGAACAAAGCACCAGACGTCTAGATAAGCACGGTTTATTGCCTCCGAGGCTGCTCTGCCAGTTCCACGTGGGTATTTTTCACCAGTCTGCAGCCTTTCCCAAGGGCCTCTGCTATGTCTGAAGTTTATTTTTCTTCTGAGATTACCCGGAGACACATATCCACACAGGATCCGTGAGGTGGACTTTGGCCCCCTCTGCCTCTTAGGAAGGACCATGGAAATGAGGGTCCGCTAGGAAAGACCACTGCTCTCTGTTAAGGCGAAAAGGCTTGTAGATGACCCAGGTCCCAAGTGTTCATGAGTTGAGGGTGGTCATCAGATGTGGTACAGGCTGACCCAGGCATGGTCTCAAGGCTGACCAGGGCTGGGCTGCAGGGCACTGAATCACAGACAGTCTGTCAGGGCGTAAGTGACCTTAGCAACCATCTATTCTCAAGCTGAGTCTCCCTCCCAAGTGCAGGAAACCGATATACCTGGAATGGCTAAGTGACCTGGCCAAGGTCATGCAGCCAGTCTAGGCACTGAAGCCAGATGGCTTGGCATCAGCTGCTCCCTGAGAGCCTGGGTCAGAGCCCTGGTACCAGGCTACCCCCTGAAAGAGCAGCACCTTTGGAGGGATTTCAGATGGGTCCTGCGGAGATACCACTACCACCACCAGGCCATCACAGGGGTCGGGGATGTTCCTGGTAATCCTAGGCCAACTGTCACCTCATCAGTCAGGAGTCACTTGGCCTGTATTTACCGGGGTCAGCCCCTGCTCTCTCAGAGCCTCATTTTGGCTCCAGCAGAGATAAGAAGCACCAGAGGTGGAGGGTGTGAGCCGGGGAACCCAAGCTCTGCTCCAGAAAGGAGCACTGCTCCTGGGAGAACGGCCGGAGAAGGCTTCAGGGAGGAGTGGGGGGGGGGGCTGGGTGCGTAGGCACATGGTCTCCCTTGGATCATGCGGATCAAGATTCCAAAGCTGCAGTCAATACTGCTATGTCCTGGCTCCTGGAAGGGTGGCGGGACCCAAGAGACATGAGGCTGGACCCGATGACGAGGCATGCTCTTAGCTGAAGGGGTGGGACACAAGGTAACCATAATGGGATTAGGGCAGAGGCCAAGGGAAGGCTAGCCCTTCCTGGTACACTTGAGAACTGTTTTCAGCAAGTTCCTCAAGGCCCAGGAAGCGCTAGGTCAGGCTGGAGAAAGACCCAGAAGCTTGAGAAGTGGCCACAGCATAGTCGTCAAAGCTGCAAGGAAAACTTGGAACCATCAAGAAAGACAGACTGAGAAGCTGGGACCTTGAGAGATTCTGCTCGGGTGGAATTTGCACCCCTATGAGCTAAGGGGCCAGCAGCAGTTAAGGCATCCCAGAGTGAAGGCAGCAATAGTTCAGAGCAGAGGGACCCCAGATAGGGCCAGGGGCTTCGTGGAAGAAGTGAAGTTGGTGTGAACTGAACCTGTGAGCCCGGTCTGGGACATCCCTGCTGACCTGACCTGGCCCTTCTGTCTTCCCGCAGTGGTGCCTTTCAACGAGGTATGGGGCCGCAGCTACTGCCGGCCGATGGAGAAGCTGGTGTACGTAGTGGATGAATACCCTGATGAGGTGTCTCACATATTCAGTCCGTCGTGTGTCCTTCTGAGTCGCTGTAGTGGCTGCTGTGGTGACGAGGGTCTGCACTGTGTGTCGCTAAAGACAGCCAACATCACTCTGCAGGTAGGGAATCTCTGCCCACATGCTACCGCCTGCCTTAAGACCACACCGTGTCCAGACCCTCACAGAACCTCTACAAATTACCCAGATAGGGACGGAGGCAGGCCAGGGGTCTCCACACTAGGGTCCCTTGAGCCCCCATCTCAACTCTGGGCCCCTCGCCGGCTCCTTACTGGGCATGAACTTGCTATTTCCCACAGATCCTGAAGATCCCCCCAAATCGGGGTCCACATTCCTACGTGGAGATGACATTTTCTCAGGATATGCTGTGTGAATGCAGGTAGGTTCTGGGCGGGCAGCAGGGACAGACCCTGATCACTTAGCAGATCCTGGGCCTTAACAAATTCTTGCAGCCAGGCCCCTGGGGCAGAAGAGGAGAGGCTGCCATTCTGTAGCAGGCTGCATTTGTTTGCCTAAGCAAGCGGTCCTGGGGAGACGCTTCTCATTTAATCCCTATGAGCCAACTCGCCCTGAGGAGCTGGCCCCAGCAGCTGGAGCCCAGCTGCCAAGATGTCACAGTAGGAAAGGAAGTCTCTCCTAGATGGGTCACACAACTGTCACAGGTCCTCGGAACTGGTGTCTATAGATGAAGGTATCACAAGCCTGTGCTTGATTCTGGGCCTGGCTGCCTGCCCGTGGGGGGTGGGGGGGAGTGGGTTGGTCAAACTGCACGAGAAGACAGCAGGAAACCCTCGCAGAAGAAAAGGGACAAAGGAGGTATGGTGGCATGTGTAGAGTCCTGCACACTGGTAACTGTCCTGGGAGCTCTGGCCAAGCCTCAGCCTTGTTCCCCAGGCTCTTGGCAGCCTTGTTGCAAGGAGCAGAGACCTGGCATGCCATCCAGGAGACATGAGATAGGTCTGATGCTTCTCTGTGTCACCGACCAGACTAGAGGTTTGGAGCCTAGTCTGGAGCGGGAAAAGGGGGAGGACCACCACTTTCCACATGTTTGTTCAGTGCCCGCTGCAGGCTACACACTGGCCCAAGTGCCTGGGATACAGTGGTGAGCAGGATAGCAAGGTTGTGCCGCCTTGTCCGCCTCGCACGGCTAAGGCGAGCCAGGCTCTGTGGAGTTCTGTGACTGGCTCCACCAGCCAGCGTGGAAGAGGGATCCAGCTTTGGACTTGGCCTATCTCACTCCTGCTGCCTGTCTTGGCAGTCACCAGAGTCTCCATAGACACAGTTAGCTACACTGCCTGGCTCTGCCCAGGACTCTAGCTGCCCTCTCTGAACCTAAGTCCTGGCTCCAGGCCCTCCCCACTATGCCAGTATTAGAGGCCTTGACTCAACCTGTTGACTTCCAGCCAGACACCGATAGCTCAGGCAGGAGTCCCTCCTCAACCCCACCTTCACCTTCTCTACCGGCTTTACCCTGACTGCCCATCGGCAGAGGTGCGGCTGGGGAAAGTGGGCCAGCCCAGGACAGCATACATTCAGGGCCCACGCTGCCCCTCCTGTCTGGAACACTGCTCTTGGGAACTACTGAAGAGGTCTCTTTCCAGCAGGCCAGGCAACAGGGACACCTTTCTTTTTACTTCTGGGCCAAAAGCCACGGTCCCAGAAGGCAGAGCTGGGACATGCCTGGAGACTGTGAAGCAGGCTCCCTGCTGTTGCCACGGTGGGGCG
The DNA here is from genome assembly GCF_947179515.1 of Apodemus sylvaticus. Lineage (NCBI taxonomy): Eukaryota > Metazoa > Chordata > Mammalia > Rodentia > Muridae > Apodemus > Apodemus sylvaticus. The sequence continues at coordinate 37,180,387 of NC_067477.1, forward strand.
GGGTTAAGCCCAGGCGGGCAGCCTTAGCTGGTAGTCACCATTGCCCTGTCCACAATCTTGGTCATCATTTAATTTCTTGAGGGACTCCCAGAATGCACCCCGGGAAGGAACGGGCAAAGTGACCAGAGAAAAAGTCAAATAGCAGAAAGCAGAATCAAAAGATCCCAGGTTTGATGCCAAGAGGCTGGGGCGAACAGAAACATGTGATGAAAAACCCCAGCGGGGAACTTCAACCTCTCTGGGGATTGCCAGGACCTAGGGAAGGGCAGGAACGCAAGCGCTGGGGCCCGTGCCACAAAGTCTTCACCAGCTCCGTGCTGCCCCCTAGTGGCACTGGAGCAACCGCCTTACCAGGACCTGGGAACTCGGGGAAAGTGGCTGATAGCAGGAAAACATCCATTCACTCTTCTCACCTGCATCTTTCTGTCTGTTTCCCTAGGCCTATTCTGGAGACGACAAAGGCAGAAAGGTAAGTCGGGGAGATTGTCGGACCTGCCATCCGCTGGCCTAGCACGAGGAACCCTGTGTACTGATGCTTGGTTTATTGCAGGAGGAAAACCAAGGGGAAGAGGAAGAGAAGCAGAAACTCACAGACTGAGGAACCCCACCTGTGAGTATGCGGAGGTGGGAGGAGGGGGGAGGCGGGTCCAGAACTAACAGAAAGGCTGAGCCCCTGACAGCCAGAGGGGAGAGCGCAAAGCTTGGGATGAGAACAGGGAATCCATGTCTTTTAAGGTCTAAGGTGCATCAAGGGGCTTTAGTTCTTGTCCCTTATCTCTTTGTGGTCCTAAGAAAATCACTTTCCTTGTAAAATGATGGGGCTGGGTGTACAGCGAGCAACAGGCTCTTGCGCAGGAACCCACCATCACTGTTGCGCCGGGCAACTGGGTGTTTTTCCAGGGCATGCCTTTGCTACGGAGTTGGCCACTTCCGGGCATTTCTGGGCAGGCGCAGTGTGCTGCTCTCTCGGGTCCCCAGTGTTAGGATTCTGTCTAAGCTCCACCCCACAATTAACTGGCAACACGGTTATCTGGCAGTAGCTAGGTGGGCCTGGCCTACTATAAAGGGGGCTGCTCACCCCCCTCTCTCCCCTCTTACTCCCTCTTACTCTCTCTTATCTCTCTCACTCTCAGCCTCTCTCTCTCTCTCTCTCTCTCTCTCTCTCTCTCTCTCTCTCTCCCCTCTTGGGCTCTCCTCCCCTCCCCCCTCTCTCCACGAGCTCATGGCTGGCCTCTGCTTCACTGCTCGCTCCCTCTCCTTTCTCTGCCTCTACTACTCCCTAACTCCCATCCCATGCCCTGAATAAACTCTATTCTATACTATGCCGGTGTGTGTCTGGTCCCTCGGGGGAAGGGATGCCTGGGCGTGGGCCCGCTGGGGCTCCCTTCCCCCACCCCGCCGCAGGACATATTCTCAAACCTCTTTCTCTTTTTCTGATCACAACCCCCAGGCCAACAGTCTCTCTCTGACTTTGGATCCCATCCTTCCTCTCCTCTCTCCCTTCCTCGCTCCGACCTTAGGGGCAGCAGGCTGGGGTCCCAGGCTACAGAGTTCCAGTGCAGCTGGAAGAGAGGGATCAGGAAGGGACACTCCCACCTGGTAGACCAGCTAGCCAGAGCTGAACGGTCGGTCCACTATCAAGTGCCCCCACGCCATCTCTCAGACATGGGTTTTCAGGGGTCTTGTCCAGGCATCGCCCAAAAGGATTTCAATAGCTCATGTGTCTCTGGCTTAATTTTAGGTTGGCTTTGAACGTTTGCAGAGAGGGTTTTCCTTTCCTTTTTTTTTTTTTTTTTTTTCTTTTTTTAGATAGGATGCTATATAGTCCACGCTGGTTTCAAACTCGCAGCAATCCTGCCTCATGTGCCACTGTAAACTTTCTTTCTTTCTTTCTTTCTTTCTTTCTTTCTTTCTTTCTTTCTTTCTTTCTTTCTTTAATTTTTAAAAGGATTTCTTTTTGGTTTGTCGAGACAGGATGACTCTGTGTGGCCCTGGCTGTCCTGGAACTCGCTCTGTAGACCAGGCTGTACTCACAGAGATTCACCTGCTCCTGCATCCTGAGCGCTGGGCTAAAGGCGTTTGACACCACTGCCGGGTTCTTTTTTAATGTTTAAAATCATATTAACAAATGTTTGGGTTTGGAGCACCTAATCCATCTTTAAGGGCGAAGGGCTATTTATTGTAGCAAGGACAGCGGGCCTCAGGCGCTTCCTCACACAAAGTTTAAGCGAATACAAACTGATTTCTTTAAAAACACTTTTTTTTTTTTGGAATGGAGATTTTGCTCGGTGAAAGGGAGCTTGGTTACCTTGTGTAAGACCCGAGCTCAACTCCCTCAGTGCCACAAAACACCCAGTATGAAAGTACAAACAACAGAACCACTCCCACCAGTTCCATCAGAAGACTGCTGTCTTGGGATGGGTAATCAGAGACACTGTTACAGGATGCCAGATTGGCTTCAAATGTCTCTGCCACTAAACGGCAAGTTTCTTACTATCTCAGCCTGAGCTCCGCCTCTGTGAAAGAGTAACACTCCTGTGGGTTATCCGGAAGGGTGAACGAGGCAGTACCTGGCACAAAACTGGGCACCTGAGCAGGTGCTTGGCAAGGAAGGCACCTGCTTGCTGGTCTGGGACTGAGCAGGCTTCTCAGGATCTGTCCCTCCGTGCTGTGTCCGGCCCTCTCTGTAGGAGGGGACCTCCTCCTTCTCCACAGCAGCCTGTTCTCTCTGACTTGTCTGCCTTTGGTCTCTGGCAGGTGATGCTGTTTCCCGGAGGTAACCAGCCACTCAGAGGAGAGCCCCACACCCAGCTCATATATTTATTACCGTCACCCTCTCAGAACCCTCCCTGCTGGTACCGACCCTCTATTTATTAGTCAACTCGTCCCTGCTGAATGACTTGCTCCCTCCAAGATAAGGGGCATGGAAGGACAAGACCGTCAGGAATTCAGTGCCTTAAAAGAGAACGTGAGAGAAAGAAAGAAGCCAGCCACAGATCCATGGCAGCTTCGGCTTGGGAAGAAGCAAGACACGGACATGGCCTTACGAGGGGCAAGCCACACTCCAGAAGCCCTGGGTCTCCGGGGAACTGGAGACGAGAAGAGGAGGCCCAGAACCTGCCCTGGTCCCCAGCTCCACCCAGACAGCAGCTCTGGCCCTGGCTGCGTTGAAGGCAGGTAGAGAGGGCCCAGTCTACTGTGTCCTGGAGATCAGGACGGGACATTCAGCTCTGGAGAACAGAGCTTGCCTGTGGGCTTTGCCTTTCTGCGTAGAAGTTCATGCTTCACCCTTTGCAAAGCTCTACCACCCCGTCCCCTCTCTGGGACACAGGCAGAGTGGCCTGGGGCAGAGCAGAGGGCAGGCCGGATGAATACTAGCCCGTGGACTTGGACCACTGCAAGTCTGGGCCGTGTCCTAGTGAAAGAGGGCCCTTGCAGCCCACCGGCTGTCTCTGCCGGGACTGTCTAATGCCAAGCCAGATTCTCTTGAATAAAGCATTCTAGTCTGGAACCGACATGTCTTCAGAGCCCCGGGGAGAGCAGAAAACAGAGGCAAGGCAGATGAGAGAGGATGTGGAGAGGGAGACCTGAGCCTCGGTTCCTCATCTCAGGAAGCCTTCTCAGGTTGAGAGGGGACATGTCAGCGGGTGACATCATATGTGTTTCCCTCTTGACAGCTGGGGAAACTGAGGCCTGAGAAAGCAAAATGGGTGGTGCAGAGGTAAGGGAGCACTGGGCCAGTCTCATCCCAGACTTGCCAAGTGACACTGAGTTTCCCTGCATTCACGCTTGGCTAGACCTCTCCAGCTGTTATACTGTTACAGGATCCCTGCTAATGTCTCAGTGGCCCTGGATGGTCTTCCTGTAGAGACTGTCCCTACAGAGACTATTTCAGGGTGCCCTCAGAGTCCACCCTGCCTCAAACATATAGTCTCCCCTCTAAAAGTTGGGGGAAAGTTCTGGCTCGAACCTCTTGTAAGCCCCATCAAACACAAGAACAGAACCCTGTTTCCCTAACCCAAGGCCACCCACACCCAGCCTGGACCACAGACTCTGGATAGCCAATAAGTGGGCTTCCCAGGGTCCTCAGTCCCTAGGACACCCTGTCCTAGGCTGAAGCACAATGTCCTCTCACGACCTCTGGATCTGTGGTCAACTTCTTTCTTTTGCCTCTCGATTTCTTCACCTTCCTCCCTAGGAGGGAAAAATGGAGTCCAAACCATTTTTAACAGACACCCAGCAGCTCTTGGCCATGATGTGGTGTGAGAACCTTTTCATGGTGTGTGCGATGGTTTGAAGAGCTCTGCTTTATCTTTTGACGTTGAAACAGACAAGAGCTCAGGGGCAGAGAGGAGTCCGTCTAAAGGCTGGCCTTTGTAACCTTCCTAACGCTGCAACCCTTGAATCAGTTCCATGCTGTGGCTCCTGGGAATGTTATTTTCATTGCTACTTCCTAACTGTGCTTCTGCTGCTGAGCCACCGGTATGTCCGTCCCTGAGACCATTAGAAATAAGTGTGGTCAAAACCCGCAGGTGGAGAACCACTACTATAGGCTTTGGGCGGAGGCCGTGATGACGAACTGGGTAGAGGGGCTCTCTGCAGACAGCTGCCTTCTGGCTGCCGCTGCCGCTGCCCTGTCTGTTCACGGAGTCCTGGAGCCCTGGAGCCCTGGAGCCCTGGAGGAGAGTCCTGCATTGGGTCAGCATGTGCTCCTGGCTGGGGATCAGAGAGGGCGTGGGCTGGCCCCAGGGGACTCAGCTAAAGAAACGACTTTCTTACTTCTCTCTTCAGTTGCAGCTGTTCAAAGACTTTGGCTGCATTTGCCGAGGAAAGTACCCCTCCCTCTCTCCCTCAGGCCTCTAGCTGGGCTCTGAGGACCCCAACTCCACCCAGAACATCAGTTCCTACCCAGAGCAGCAATCTCGGCAGTAACTAGACAGAGAGCAGGGCAGTTCCTGGGTTAGAAGAAGAAACCCTTGTCCTTGGCCAGGGTGTTCACTGCAGGAACAGTTAGGGAAGGAACACTGTGATGGCGCATTTGACCAAACTGCCGGCCCTTGCCGGTCCTTTCGGGTCACCCGGGTCCCCGGGGACCTGTGTAATGGGCTTGCCACTCACTGGTGGAATACCATCTAGTAACAGGCTCTGAAGAGCAGTGGGGAGTGGAGCGTGCACGTTTTCCTCCCATCCCCGGGCTCTCATTCCACAGAGAGTTGTGAGTTAGAGGGCATGGGGGTTCATTTTAATCATTCAGATGGATGACTGGACTCAAAGCTAAGGAAAAGGGAGGGAGGCTCTTGCGCACCCAAGATTCTAAAGCAAGAAACAATTTGGGGCCGGAAATGCTTCCCTAAGAGATTGATTAAGAACTTGAAGAGAATGGGGGAGGACTCTGGGGAGATGGATCAGCAGACAAAAGCACAGGCTGCTCCCCCAGAGGACCTGGGTTTGAGTCCCAGCACCACACTCGACAACTGTCTGTAACTCCAGTTCGAGGAAATCTAACACCCTCTTTCTGGCTTTTTCAGAAACTAGGCACCCATGAGGTATACAAATATATACACAGGCAAAGCACTCATATTCATTAGTTAGATAGATAGATAGATAGATAGATAGATAGATAGATAGATAGATAGATGGGTGGGGAGTAGGGGCAGAAAGATACTTTAAGAGAGGTTAGCAAGATGACTCATCAAGTAAAGTTGCTTATCTTGAAAACATGTGTCTTAGGGTTTCTATTGCTGTGAATAGATGTGACCATGGCAACTCTTATAAAGGAAAATATTTAATTGGGGCTGGCTTACAGTGTCAGATGTTTAGTTCATTATCAACATAGCAGCATGCAGACAAACATGGTTATGGAGAAGGAGCTGAGAATTCGACATCTTGATCTACAGGTAGAAGGAGACTCACAGGGCATGGCTTGAGCATGTATGATCTCATAGCCCGCCTCCACAGTGACACACTTCCTCCAATAAGGCCACACCTCCTAAGAGTGCCACTCCATAGGCCAAACACTCAAACACAGGAGTCTCTGGGGGCCATTCCTATTCAAATCACCATACTTAGTGACCTGAGTTCAATCCTTGAACCCATGAAAGGTAGAAAAAGAGAATTAACTAGTCCCACAGAATTGTCTTAGAGCCTCCACATGTGCCACACACATATACATATGTCATGCATGTGCACACACTAATGATGATAACAACAACAATAATAAATATTTAAATATGAAGTTTTTCAATTCAAAATTGAAGACCAGTTGAAGAAGGTCTGGTAATACATACCTGTAATCCCAGCGCTCTGGAAACCAAGGTAGGAGAATCAAGATTTCAATGTCAACCTGAGGTACACAGTAAGATTCTGTCAAAATAAACAGAAAGGAGGAAGGAAGGGAGGAAGGAAGGAAGGAAGGAAGGAAGGAAGGAAGGAAGGAAGGAGGGAACGTAGGAAGGAAGGAAGGAGGGAAGGTAGGAAGGGAGGGTTTTGCCTCTCCAAAATGCAGCTGTGGAACATCAGAACTATCCCTGGCACTGCTCCACTGGAGGTGACCCTTCAGCTCCCTCCCTTTGGCTGAGTGGGGCTGGCCTGCTTAGGCCCAGCCAGTGGCTCTTTTGCCAGTCTCTAAGGCCACTGGTCCCTCCACCTCAGTCACTTGGAACTCTGTGCTCTTACAGTGTCAGCCATCTTGAGACCACCATGCAGGAAGGAAGCTCAGACTGAGCATAGAGATGGAGAGCAGAGGGAAATGCTCAGCCAAGCCCAAGCTCCTCTGCCTCTGTCCATCACGGTCATCTCAATGGACGCCTCAGGGCACACTGGGTAAAGGGCTCAGTGGTTAAGAGCACATGCTGCTCTTGCATGGGACCTGGGTTCAAGTCCTAAAACCCACCCTGGGTAGCTCACAACTGCCTGAGATCCCAGGCCACAAGTATACAAGGCCTCCAGCCTCCAGGGCATCGGTTCTGGAGTGCACAGATCCACACAGAGATGCATGATTACAAATAAAGGCTATGGGGCTGGATCAAGGGCTCAACGGGAAAGAGCACTTGTTGCTCTTGCAGGAGACCCATGTTCTATTCCATCTTCTCATCTCTGCAGGCACCAGGCAAGAAAAAAGGAAGGAAAGAAGGAAGAAAGACTTACATATAAGCAAAATGTTCAAACATGAAAACCAAAACAAATAAATCTCTTTTTAATATAAAAATATTATTTTTTATGTGCACTGGTATTTTGCCTGCATTAATATCTGTGTTCTGGTGCCAGATCCCCTGGAACTGGAATTACAGACAGTTGTGAGCTGCCATGTGGGTGCTGGGAACCAAACCTGGGTCCTTTGAAAGAGCAGCCAGTGTTCTTAACAGATGAGCTATCTCTCCAGTCCCTAAACAAACCTTTAAAAAAAAATAAAAATTAGAAAGGTGTTTATAAGACTCCACTGAGGGCTTCCCAGACCTCACAGAGCAAAGACTCTGTTCCCACCATGCCCTGCTTCCCTTCCTAACTGCTGGAATCGGGAGACGCCGTAACCACAGACTGTTTTAGAGCAGTTTGTTCTGTAACAGTAAGTAACAGCGACAGAAACACAGAAAAGGCGAAGGGGCAGCGGTCAAAGGAAATGCTGTAGACCAGATCACAGAAGCCTCACCATTTGTGACATTATGGTCATATAAAGATCAGGGTCAAGAATGCTCCAAGCTGAGGGTAGGAAAGATGGCTGGAGTGTGATGGATGAAGGGAAAGAGAGGAAGTCTTCAAGAGTCAGACCTTCACCCCCAAGGCAGGGTAGGGAGTCTGAAGTTTGGTATAATGTGACAGGAAACCACTGAAGGGTGTCAAGCCATAGAAGAAAGCAACACTGTATACCTTTTTATCCTTTTCGATGCACAGTCTCTCTACATAGTCCTGGCTGTCCTGGAACTCACTCTGTAGACCAAGCTAGCCTTGAACTCACCGAGATCCACCGGCCTCCTCTGTGTGCTAGTGGGATTTTAGAGTCTATTCAGCAAGAGACCAGACACAGGCTGAGCCCAGCAGGGTCACACAGAGGAAGGTGAGATACTGACCCTGCCCTCAGGATCATTGATAAAGGGGTTGAAGAGCTGGCTCAGTGGTTAAGAGCACCTGCTGTTCCTGATGGAACTCAGCATCCACACGGTAGCTCACAACCATCCTTAGCTCCAGCTCTGGGGGAGTCATCACTTTCCTCTGGCTTCCCTGGGCACCGGGTGTGCATATGGTGCACTTGGGCTTAACACACACATAAAATAAAAGTTCAATTTTTAAAAATTTGAAGAATAGGGCTGGTGAGATGGCTCAGCGGTTAAGAGCACCAACTACTCCTCTGAAGGTCCTGAGTTCAAATCCCAGCAACCACATGGCGGCTACAACCATCCATAACAAGACGCCCTCTTCTGGAGTGTCTGAAGACAGCTACAGTGTACTTACATATAAATAATAAATAAATAAATAAATCTTTAAAAAATTTGAAGAATATATTATATATAATATTAATGTGTTATATATTCAATATAAAATGTATTTATTAAAATTATATTTACATTAATATTATGGTTATATTAATATTTGTTTAAAGGGCTGAGTGTATACCTCAGGGGTACGACACTTGCCTAGCACACAGAAAGTCCTAGGTCCAATTCTCAGTACTAGGGAAGAAAGTTAGTCAAAGGATTGAGATTATACTTAGAAGGAAGGAAGAGTTGGTGACACTTGAGTTGTTCTTTAAAGAACAAGCACATTATAGACCAGATGCGGTGGCGTGAACACTTAGGAGGATGAGGCAGGAGGATTGTTAAGTTCAAGACCATCCTGGACAATATAGTCACACCCTGTTTCAACAAATAAAACAATACAAACAAACAAAGCAAAACTCCACCCCACCCCTGCCCCTCCCCCTCCTCCCTCCCCTACCCCCAGTTCTGGGTAAAGGCAAACTGTTGATGGACTTGAGAAAGTCGTGGTTAGACAGCCATTCTCAAGTGGTTCTAGGGCTGATGAGGTGGAGTCGCTGATGTTTTCAAACAAACAAACAATACACAAGCCTTAAAGAAAATTTATGAAATTTCCCCTCCTTGTTATACAGATATAGACACTGAGGCTTGGGTTGTCAAAAGCTACATAGATTGAATGAGCCAGAATTTTCCAATTTCCCAGGAAGAACTGAGATGGGATAGAATCCGGACCTGAAGCTGATGCCTCCTGCCCTCAATACAGCACCTCCTCCACAGGAGGAGGAGAGAGCCGTGCTCCCCACTGGAGGAGCTGGCCAAACCATCTGTGAGGTGTGCCTGGGTGGGTCTGCAGAAAAGGCCTTCCCACAAACTTGGGTGGGAAATCAAGACTCCAGATGGGCGTTGACAGGACTGAGTCTTGGTGTGGAGAGATGGCTGTCTGTCAGTAACAAAGCTTAACAGCTGTTTTTCTGGAGAAGTTGGACCCCTCCCTTTCCTGAGGGAAGCCCAAAAGCCTCTCTCCCATGACTTTGGCCTCGGCTGAGGCAGATGAGGCCCCACCTCAAAGACTCTAGGCCAAAAAGATGGTGTGTTTCTGGTCCCTGTTGCCATGGAAAACATCAGATGGCCAGCAGGCTGGGAAGGGGTTGAGGCACCCTTGTTGAGTTGGATTATGGAAGGTCACCTGGATGGCGGGTGATGCACTATTGGCCCCTCTGTAAGGCTGTTCAGTGCAGGAGACCATACTGTCTTTCTTCTTACTCTGGCCTCTGTGGCCCTACCCTTTCACGCCTCAGCCGGGGCCACCCAGCACCATAGGGCCTTCCAGTGGTAGTGATACAGAGCATGGAGGCGCAGCAGGGGTCTGAGGGTTAGCCTGAGGTAAACCCCTACAGGGTTATCCATCTCTCAGCACCATCAGAGGGTCCCTGAAGCCTGTGGAGTCTTCTCCTCCAAGACAAGTCCCAGAGGAGTGAGATCAGCCCCAGAAATTCTTTCCCCAGCATCTTGGAGGGTCAGAAACTTGACAGCTGGCTACAGCTGGCTGCTGCACAGACACAGAAGCCACAGTGTGAAGAGGCAAAACCAGGCCCAACAGGCTGGGACTCACACGTAGTGTCCTGACTCCCTCCCCCAAACATCAGGGCCAGGCCTGTAGGGCTATGGAGTTCATGCTTGGTAGACGGGGTGGGGCTAGAATTGCATAAATCCTAGATCAGTGCTCCCGGGGAAACTGGAAGTACAACCTCTCACCCCACAGGACACTGCGGACTCCTGAGGACCCTTCTCATGTCAGAATATCTAGGTGGCCCTGGGTGCCCTTGACCCCTCCTTGAGTGAGAAGCCCTGACCAGTGGAGATTAGCTCCACCAAAGGCACACAGTGACAGGGTGTGGTGGCTCTCACCTGAGATCTCAGCACTGGAGAGGCAGAGACAGGAGGATTTCTGTAAGTGAGTCAGTCTGCTCTACAAGGTGAGTTCCAAGATAGCCAGGACAACATAGGGAGACTCTGTCTCAAAAAGAAAAGACCCACAATGTTGCACGGCGACTTCGTGTTTCTATGTGTGGAGACTTTTCTGCTCCTCACCTTGCTTCCCCATGAGGATAGAACACCTAATACTCTTAAGAAAGTCCGATCATAAGAGCCGGGCGGTGGTGGCGCACGCCTGTAATCCCAGCACTCTGGGAGGCAGAGGCAGGCGGATTTCTGAGTTCGAGGCCAGCCTGGTCTACAGAGTGAGTTCCAGGACAGCCAGGGCTATACAGTGAAACCCTGTCTCAAAAAAAAGAAAAGAAAGTCTGATCATTGTGTGGCTATGATAATAGGTATCTCTTAGGACAGATTATAGACCTGATTTACATGGTCACTTGGTCCAGTACCCAGGCTCCAGAAACCCACACTCAGTTCGTAACAGCCACACCTCTGAAAATAACCACTTAGCAACAGTCTACTCCACCAGCGGGGCTCCTAGGGTCAAAGAACAGCCAGTAAAAGTTGCCTCGTTCCTGAACGCTGTCCTCTCCCCAAACCCCCACAGTAAGTAGTCTATATTTTCACTTTCCAGAGTCCCTGTTACTTAGAATTGCAAAATATAAAGTGGAACATTCCAGAAATAAACAATCAGTAATTTAAAAAAATCGTAGGCTGTTCCTGGTAATGTGATGGAGTGTCTGGCTGTCACGTACCACCCCACCCGGATGTGCACTGTCCCTGCCTTCAGTGTATCCACACTGTATGTGCTACCCTCTCCGCCTGTAGTCACTTAGTAGCTGTCTGCTGTCAGTTTCCAGCTCTGCTGTGGTGGTGTCTCAGTGCTTATATATGAGCTTTGGTACTAGTCAGATTTTCCAGCATCAGGTGGGAGTCTTGGAACACATCCCTAGCCCTTCAGGAAAAGGGGGCTACTGTATAGCAACAGTCCTCTCCCTCCCGAGATGCTGCGCCTTGCCAGGACCATGCCCTCCCTCGCTTAATCAAGCAGCAGATGCTTCTTGTTCTATAGAATTGGTGGTGATATCTTCTTTCAATATTCTCCTCCAAAGATCTTTCTTACAATCTACCACAAATTCTTCCAAAATCCAAAGAACAAGCAAGAAAATGTGTCTTAGAGCTTTGGTACAAAACTAGTTTAGGGGCTGGAGAGATGGCTCAGAGGTTGGCTGCTCTTCCTGAGATCCTGAGTTCAATTCCAAGCAACCACTTGGTGGCTCACAACCATCTGTAATGGGATCTGGTGCCCTCTTTTGGTGTATAGGCATACATGTAAGCAGAACATAGTAAATAAATAAATCTTAAAATAAACTAAACTGGTTTAGGTTGCAGACAAAAGCTATTCCCCAGTCTGTCTCTTTCTTCTTCCACCCTCTCCACCAGAACCTTGTTCAATTCTGACAGATTGACCATGGCCCACCCTCCTCTGCCCCCTTGTAGAACATCTACAGGACAAACATCACTTTCAACCTCTCTGAACAAAGCAGGCCAAGCCATAGATTTGTTTTTGTTTTTTTCGAGACAGGGTTTCTCTGTGTAGCCCTGGCTGTCCTAGAACTCACTCTGTAGACCAGGCTGGCCTCGAACTCAGAAATCTGCCTGCCTCTGCCTCCCAAAGTGCTGGGATTACAGGCGTGCACCACCACTGCCCGGCCAAGCCATAGATTTTATGAGAATGTTTCATGTCAAAATTCCCCACTATTACCATCGTCATCATCAGGTGAAGGCAGAGAAGAAGCGAGACGTGCAGAATCCTTGCAAGTCTTCTTATCTTAAGACCTAAGTGGAAGTGAGATCGATCCACTGTTTATCTCATAGCCTGCTTTTAAAACGTAATCTGGGGACTGGAGAGATGGCTCAGTGCTTAGGAATGTGGCTGCTCAGCACCCAAACGGCACTAAACCCTCTCTAGCTCCCTATCAAGGGAATCTAAGGCCTCTTTGTCCCTCCCAGGCATGTATGTGGTACTCCTAAGCACATGTAGACAAAACATTCATACACATAAAATAAAAATAAGTAAAACCGTAAACACCATCTGGTCTGAATTGTTTCCAATAACATTATCTATCTCCTACGATACCATTTTAATCCTGGCTTGTGTTTTATCATGTAGGATTCTGATAACAGACACACTATTGGACATCTAGGTTTTGGTGGTGGTTACTATTAAAAAAGCTGCAATAGACGTCCTTTTATAGACAACTCTTTGCATGCAGAAATCTCTTGCTTCCTAAAAACAGCAAGAGCCACGGAAATCAAAGGCACCCCTTTGCTGCACAATCTCCATTCAGTTGCTTCCTGCAATAAAACCTTCTCTGTCACTCACAGTTCATATCCAACACACGTCATGGCTGGAGGAAAGAGTTCTTACATACCGCTATTTCCCAGAGATCTGGGCTGTCTTCTTCTAAGCTCACTCTGGTGGGCGGAAGGGGAAAGATGAATTATCCACTGGCTTTTGAAGCTACCACCCTAAAATACCACATGTTTCATCCCTGAGCACTTCAGAGCAAGTTCTGTGACTCAGCCCGACTTGCAAAGGGGTGGAGATGTATGACCCTGCTTCGAGCCAGGATGACGGACTGTGGGAACGCTTCTGAGTTACAGATGGGGTTTGCTCTGTGCTTGGAAGATAACTCATTATCGCGTTAAGAAGAAAATCTGGGAGCTTTGCTTAGAGCTTGTGAAGAAGTGTTTGTCTCCCTCAGGAAGTGGTACTGATGTCTGTCAGTGACCTCATGCCTTCTGTTTGGTCAGCAGAGGCGATCCTCTCCTTTACTTTAGACAGGGCACTCCTCCCTATCTTGTCTCTGTCCAGAGCCTTCTATTCCATGGCCCTCCTCAACTGCATTCCCTCGTTAATTTCTTCTTAAGCTTTAGAGCCCACTCATCCCCTTGACAGCATTGCCTGAGTGATCCTACATGACATATGCTGTGCTTGGCATTTGGGGTACAGCAGGGAACAGAAGCCCCTGTGCATGTGAATGTCATACCAGAGGGAGGAAAGAAACGGCACAGAGAAAGGAATGCGTAGATTAGAGGCCATGCTGTCAATCTAGGGGAGGGAAGGGGAACACACACACACACACACACACACACACAGAGACAGAGACAGAGACAGAGACAGAGAGACATACACACACAGAGACAGAGACAGAGACACACACTCACACACACACACAGAAAGACAGAGATAGAGACAGAGAGAGACCACACACACACAGAGACACACACACACAGAGAGACAAAGACAAAGAGACAGAGATAAACACACACTCACACACACAGAAAGACACTCACACACATATACACACACATACACACACAGAGAGAGAGAGACAGAGACAGAGATAGAGACAGAGACAGAGGCAGGGAGTGGGTGTCAGACTGAGAAGAAAACCGTTTCAGGGAATGGACTCAAAATGGGGGGAGGAGAGCTAGGCAGATTTCTGAAGAAGACTGTCCTAGAAAGGGCAGCTCCAGGGTAGGGGCTCTAGGGTGAGAGATGTTTGGTATGATGAGGAGCTGAAGTTGGAAGGATGAGGTCCGTTAGGGAGAAGAAATGAGGAAGGGCAGTGAAGGAAGACCTTGGGGGCCCCAGGAGGCCCTGAGTACATCTTGGAGCAAGAAGGGACCTCTCCCAGGTTTGAGCAAGGAAGGGCAGAATCTGACTAGTGCTTGGAGAGGCTCCCCAGGTTGGCAGGGTCCGTCCGCTGCATTTAGGACAAGAGAAGAAAGAGGAGGATGAGGTGAAGTGTCTGACAGTCAGTTAAGTATGCAGAGCCTGGCTCTGATTCGTGAGTTTTAATATGTGCACATTTTATGGTTATTTATTTTATGTTTTAGGGTGTTTTGTATACACATATGTCTGTGTGCCACGAACATGTTTTGTACCCTTAGAGACAGAGAGATTAGAACCCTTGGGACTGGAGTTACAGACCCTCGGGAACTGCCTTGTAGGCGCTGGGAACTGAGTCTTCTGGAAAAGCAGCAAGTGTTCCCAACTACTGATCCATCTCTGCATCTTCCAATTTATTCATGTTTTTGAAAAATAATATTGATACAGCTAGGCCAGGTAACTTACGCTTGTAATCTCAACATTCAAGAGTCAGGAGACAATAAGCTGGAAACCGGCTTGGAGAACACAGGCAAATCCTGTCCTTGGAGATCGTGAGCTGCTTCAGAGTGGGAATGCCAACTGCTGCCAACCCTGGCCACCTGAGCTGTGTGATCCTGGACCTGTGTGGCAGAGGAGAGAACTTACTTCTGTAAGTTGTTCTCTGAGCTCCATATGGGCTGTGACACGCACTCACACACACACACACACACACACACACACACACACACACACATACAATAAAAAAATGAAAAATAAGACAGAAACAAAGAGTTGAAAATGTTCTTATAGTTAATAGAGTAGCAGATACAGATATTCTCATCAAACACATTGTATTGGATGGAAAAGAAATGTTTGGATTTGGAGGGAAAAACCATCATGATGTTCAAACTAAAACGGTGGTGTGTGAAAAGAAGATGGGGGAGCTGAAATGACCAAAACAGTGAGAACCTCGCCGTGCATGACCTTGATGGGCACAGGATGGACTTGGGACCCGTGTAGATAGAAAGAGTTTTAAAGGACCAAGAAGTCTTTGCTTTTTGTTTTTGTTTTTTTGTTTTGTTTGTTTGTTTTTTAAGAGACAGGGTTTCTCTGTGTAGCCCTGGCTGTCCTGGAACTCACTCTGTAGACCAGGCTGGCCTTGAACTCAGAAATCTGCCTGCCTCTGCCTCCCAAGTGCTGGGATTAAAAGCGTACACCACCACTGTCCAGTGAGTCTTCGCTTTTTGTTATGATCACTTTTGAAAATTGAGTAAAGGGCTGGAGAGATGGCTCTGCCATCAGGAATGCTGGCTCCTCTTACAGAGGCCTTGTTTGGTTACCAGCACCCATGTTGGGCAGTTTACAACTGTCTGTAACTCCAGCTCCAGGAGATCTGATGCCCTCTTCTGGCCTCCATGGGCACCTGCAGGCATGTTGACATAGCCACAGACACATAATTAAAACAAATCATTAAAAAAAAAAAATAAAAGAAGTCTGGCAGTGGTGGCACACGCCTGTAATCCCAGCACTCTGGGAGGCAGAGGCAGGCGGATTTCTGAGTTCGAGGCCAGCCTGGTCTACAGAGTGAGTTCCAGGACACCCAGGGCTACACAGAGAAACCCTGTCTCGAAAAAACCAAATCCAAAAAACAAACGAAAAAAAAAACGAAAAAGAAAAAGAAAAAAAGAAAAGAAAAGAACCAAGACAGCATGCTAGAAGGAAGGGAGGAAGGAGCAAACGAACGAACAAGCAAACAAGCAAAGACAAGATAGCTCAGCAAAAAGCAGATGCAGACATTAGCCACGATGCCTAATGACCCAAGTTTGATTTCAGAAATGCAAATGGTAGGAGAGAGCTGACTCCTGCAAGCTGCATTCTGACCTCCCAGTGCATGCTGGGGCATTATGCAAACATACAAACACACATGCCTGTCATTTAAAAAATATGTGCAATGGCGCTGGAGAAATGGTTCTTGCAGAGGACCTGAGTTCAGTTCCCAGAACCCACCTCAGACAGCTCACAACTGTCTGGTAGCATCCAGCTTCAGGAAGCCAATACCTCTCTCATCTCCTTGGGCACATTCACACACACACACACACACACCACACACACACACACACACACACAGAGAGAGAGAGAGAGAGAGAGAGAGAGAGAGAGAGAGAGAGAGAGAGAGAGAAATAAAGAATAAGTTTTAAAAATCTAATAAAACCTCAAAGCACACTTCCTCCAGTGAGACCACACCTCCTAACCCTTCTAATCCCAGCAAAGAGTGTCACTCCCTTGTAACAAAGCATTTAAATAGAGGAGTATGTGGGGGCCATCTTTATTCAAACCACTACACATTTTTTTGTTTGTTTGTTTTTTCCAGTCAGAGTTTCTCTGTGTAGCTCTGGCTGTTCTGGAACTCATTCTGTAGACCAGGCTGGCCTCGAACTCAGAAATCTGCCTGCCTCTGCCTGCTAAGCGCTGAGATCAAAGGTGTGTGGCCACCGCTGCCCTGCACCACTACACATTTTAACAAGCCAAAGACAAAAAGTTTGAGCAAAGGATTTTAATAATTTCTTCAAAGAAGATATGAAAACAACCAGTAAATAGATGAGAAGATATTCAGCATCATTGGTCCTAAGGGAATGCAGTTTAAAATCACAACATACCGCTGATATCCACTGGATGGCCAGAGTAAGGAAAATTACCTTGTTATGGTAATAACAAGGCTCGACAGTGTTCTGGAGGGACTGGGACCTCACCCTGCTGTTGAGGATGTGGATGACACGGCTCTGCAGAAAGTGAGTTAGCAGATGCTTACGAAGTTAGATTTATAGTTACATACGATCCAGTGTTTCACTCCTGTGAAAGTCTGTGCATAAATGCCATCAGCAGCAACAGCCACTCTTTGCTGGGATTAGAAGGGTTAGGAGGTGTGGTCTCACTGGAGGAAGTGTGCTTTGAGGTTTTGAAAACCCATGCCAGACCCAGGCTAATTCTCTCTTCTTCTCTTTTCTCTCCTCTCCTCTCCTCTCCTCTCCTCTCCTCTCCTCTCCTCTCCTCTCCTCTCCTCTCCTCCCTTCCCTTCCCTTCCCTTCCCTTCCCCTCCACTCCTCCTCCCCTCTCTCCCCTCCCTTCCTCTCCCTTCCTCTCCCTCCCCCCTCTGTCTTCTCTGTCTTCTTCAGAATATAACTCTTAGCTATTGCTCCAGTGCCTGCCTGTCTCCCACCGTGCACCCCACCATGATGATAAGAGACCAAACCTCTGAAACTGTAAGCAAGCCCCCAATTAAATGTTCTCTTTCAAAAGAGTCGCCGTGGTCATGAGGTCTCTTCACAACCACAGAACAGTAACTAAGACAAAATGTAAGAATTTTATCATACATTCTGGATACCAGACCCTTATCAAATGCATGATTTCCAAACATTACCTCCCTTTCTGTGGGCTATGTTTTATTTTAGTTCTAGATTGTTGGATTTAAGAGGTTTTATTAGGGCTAATGAGATGGCTTCATGGTTGGGAGCACTGGCTGTTTGTCCAGAGGATCAGGGTTCAATTCCCAGCACCCACATGGTAGCTTACAGCTGTCTGTTGTAAGCTCAGAACTGTCTGTAAGTCCAGTTTCAAGGAATCGAACACCTCACATAGACATATACGCAAGCAAAACACCAATGTACATGAGATAAAAAATAACTCAAAATTTAAAAAGTTGTTTTATTGTATTAATAAAGAGATAAACCTGGAGCTGTTGAGGTGGCTTGGTGCATAACGTGCTGCTATTTGAGCCTGGTGACCTGAGTTTGATCCCCAGAGAAGGCGACAGCTCTGGGCAAGACGGGGCGTGGGGGAGAAAGAGGAACCAGAGGAGACCCATGTGGGAAAACTTCTGACAAGCAAGGGGCTCGGGCGGGTCATTTGTGACTTTCTTGGGAATGCATTTCTGACTCCAGGTTAGGATTCAGTGCTGCTAAACTCCGAACTGCTCGCCTGACTTTAGAGCCCAGGAAGACCTGGGCAGATTGAGCTGTGAAGCATCCCTGCACTAGGCCCTGGGGCAGCGTAACATTGAACACCCAACAGAGAGCCATTGACTAACTGAAGTAGTGAATGAGGAAAGTCTCTTGGAAGGGCTGTGGCAAATTTCATTGGCTTAGAGGACTGAGGCAGCCCCTCCTACATCTCTGGGTGACAATAGCTCTCTTCTCTCCACCCTACATTCACTCCATCCCCACTGTCTCCCACTCCCAGTTCCGAGTTCCTGGCCTTGCAAACTCTAGGGCTTTAAGGGCTGTCAGAAGCCAAGGAGGACGATGATTGGAGGTTTATTCTAACGGGTTGAGGATGAGCTCATCCTTAGCCAATGGCAGGCAGGCACCCGCTAGACGCCCCCCCCCGCCCCCCCCCCCCCCCGCACCTGCGGAAGGGTGATAGACACAGACGGAGCCTTGCAGAGGTGGAGGGACAAGGTTGGCGGGAAGGCCCGGAGCTCTGGCACGCGGACAGGTATAGTATTTGCTCCTCTCTTCAGCCATCCTCCCAGACGAGGAGGAGCCTTCTCCTCCCTGCCTCTGCTCGACCTCCTTGGACGTTCGCTGCAGTGATGCACCTTGTGTGCCGGGCTTGTGCACGCGGCTGCTTGCTTGACAGGTATAGTCTGGGGCCTGCGGCTCGGAGAGGTGGACCGAAGCCCGCAGCCCTGCGCAGCAGGAGTTGATGCCCCAGCACAGGCCTGGAAGCTACTTGTCCCGCTGGGCCTGGCAGAGCCGGGAGGCGGCCTTTCTCCATCTCTTGGCCTCATCTTGGTCAAGACTCTCAGCTCCTGGTTGCTTGGATATGTGACATTCCTCCCCCACCTCTTCCTTTATCCTGTGTTTCTTTCCTTGCTGAGATGGGAAAAGATCCAGGGATTAAAGCTACCCCGCTGGCCATTGTCCAGGGTACGGGAGACAGCACCGGTGGCTGCTAGGCTGCTGTGAGGGACAGAGACCGTGCAGCTGGCTGCCTTCTCTTTGCCCCTTCCCCTGTGGCAGCTGCCACTCTTATCCCTTGGGCCACTGGGGTCACACATTGCTTGGGGAGGAGGAGTTACTGTCAGGTCTTTGGGAGGGCTCACTGGCCCCTGGACTTCTGGGATAGCCTCCATAGGGCTGGGTCACCGTGACACTCTCACTGAACTCCACGCGAACTGGCATCTAATCTGTCACCTCATCTCCCGAGGGGCTTTGATGAGCTTTCCATTCCAGGCTTGGTGCCTGGGTAGGGGCGGGGGAGGGGCGTTCCCCACTCACTGACTTCATGACCTCTAGGGGCCAAAGGTAACAATGTTTTGTTTCGAGGGAGAGGTATGGCTGAGAAGAAAAAGCAGGCAGGGAGGAGGGGAGACCGAGGTGGAGGAGAGGCGAGACCAGAAGCTTTGAGCCGTGTGTGACTTCTGAATGTTTGCTATGTACTTGACACTGGGTTTGCTCTGTGGACACCCCTTAAATGCTCTGTGGGTCACAGGTATCCCCAGCACTCCGTGCTTTGTACATACAAGATGGGAAGATATTTGTGGGACTGAATTTGAATGGACTGTTATTCTATCACTGCCTCACTGAGGTAGGACCCAGTGTAGTGAGTGAAGGGACCTTACCATCGCTTGTCCCTCCAGCTTTTGGATGTGACTACCAGCCTCTCCAATGTTCTGGGAAGAAGCTGCAGTACAGGCAGGGGTGTGGCTCCCAACTCGTGCCTTCCCTAAAGCCTTTGCTTCTTGCAGGTCACAGCAGCCAGGCCACTATGAGCCTGGTAGCCTGTGAATGTCCACCTGGCCCAGGCCTGGAGCCAGAACCCTGTTCACGGGCCCGGTCCCAGGCCTGCGTGTACCTGGAACAGATTCGTAACCGGGTATCGACAGGGACAGCTGACGTGACCAAACGTGACTACCTGGTCGACGCGGCTACACAGATCCACCTGGCGCTGGAACGAGATGTCAGCGAAGATTACGAGGCTGCCTTTAACCACTACCAGAACGGTGTGGACGCGCTGCTCCGCGGTGTGCACGGTGAGGGTGGGGACGTGCGTGGACCGAGTGGACAGGAGACGGCCAGGGAAGCATCCTTTGTCTCTGTCCATATCAGAGCATTGTGTTAACCCTGCCGGGCCTCCATGACGAACAGTAATGAACACGTGAATTTACTAAGGCATTTCTACCTGGCACACCCCGTTAGGTTTTAACTGTATTAACTCATTCAAGTCTCACAGTAATAGTTACAGGTATACAGGAATTAGTAGTAATATCATTTATCATCATTATTTGAGATAAGCCTTTTGCTGTTGTCCAGGCAACCTATCTACCTCAGCCTCCTGACTGCTTAAGCTACAAGTATGTTGCTCTGGGTGAGAACTAATTTTCTTCTCCTTCTCCTTCTCCTTCTCCTTCTCCTTCTCCTTCTCCTTCTCCTTCTTCTTGTTCTCTTCCTTCTTCTTCTCCTCTCCTCTCCTCCTCCTCTTTCTTCTCCTTCTTCTTCTTCTTTAAATTTATTTATTTTATATCTATGAATACTCTGTAGCTGTCTTCAGACACACCAGAACAGAACAGGGCATCACTGGATCCCGTCACAGATGGTTGTGAGCCACCATGTGGTTGCTGGGATTTGAACTCAGGACCTCTAGAAGAGCAGTCAGTGCTCTTATCCTCTGAGCCATCTCTCCAGTCCTTCTTTTTTTTTTTTTATGATTCATTTGTTTATCTATTTTATGTGCCCTGGTGTTTTGCCTGACTGTATGTCTGTGTAATGGTGTCAGATATTCTGAAACTGAAGTTACAGACACTTGTGAGCTGTCACGTGGGTACTGGAAATCGAACCCTGGTCCTCTGGAAGAGCAGCCCGCTCTCTTAACCACCGAATCATCTCTCCAATGCCAGCAGGAACTAATTTTCCAGGTGAAGAAACTGAGGCATGGAGCAGTTAAAGGGCTTGCTCAAGGCTCCGCAGCGACAGAGGGGTACACCGGAAGGTGGAGTCGTTTCAGCTCCTGCTGCTTATGCACTTGACCCACTGACTTGGCTGGGCAGTGGCCCTCTGGGAATTGCACTCCAGAGGAGGGGGGCGGGGCTGACTGACAGGTGGATATGTAATTATAATCCTGGGTGGGAAGAGCAAAGAGGGGCAGCAAAGGGAGAAAAGAGGAGAACGGGGTCAGAGGGGCCTAGCAAGGGACATCTAGATGTGAATGCTGATGATGGTACGGGTGTTGTCCATTAAAGGCCTAGCAGTGCTGCACAGAGACTGAGGGAGGGAGGGAGGGAGGAAGGGAGGTCTAGGCTTGTAGGGGAGAGGGAGGCACTGATCTGGGCCACATGAGGCGTTTTCATGCTGACTCTGAGACCTAAGGGCCTGTGGCAGGCTATGAAGACTAAAGTCACCAGAGTCCCTGTTGAGGAGACCCTGGCCAGGCTTCTGGAGTGCCGGAAGCACTCCTTATCTATCTACTCTGGTCCCCACCCTGGCCTTTTTCATACTGGGAGGCAGAGAGAGAGAGAGAGAGAGAGAGAGAGAGAGAGAGAGAGAGAGAGAGAGAGAGAGAAAGAGAGAGAGCATTGTCCTCTTCTGAGGGAAAGGGACATGAAAATCTCCACCTTGTTCCTTCCCGGGTGTGAGAACAGCCCGTGAGGCGGTTGGGTACCGGCTGTAAGGAACAGGTGGCTGAGGGTGGTGGGGTTCCCCGTTTCTCATGCACCTCTCTTCTCAGCCCTGCTCCCAAACACAGAGCCCGGGGATGAACCAGTTAAAGCCGTTGGGGAAATAGGAGCCATCAGCGGTGACAGGCAGGTGTAGTTGGCATCTCAGCCACCAGTGAGCCCAGGATAGAGGGTGGAGTACAGTCTGGCGGGCACAGATGATGACCTCTGGTTCCCCACAGTTGACCCCAACAAGGAGAGATGTGAAGCTGTGAAGCTGAAAATTACCAAGTACCTGCGGAGGGCGGAGGAGATCTTCAACTGCCACCTGCAGCGGACGCTGGGCAGTGGAGCCAGCCCCAACACGGTGAGGAGAGAAAGAGGACTCCGGGGAGAGATAGCCACGGCCACAGCCCTCACTCCCTTCCCGCTGCAGGGAAGAGTGGATAGCAGAGGGTGTGAGTCTGAGCATGAGCCGGGGTTGCCCACCCATCCTTCCCCTGTCTCCCACATCCTCACACCTCATTCAGCCTCTCAGAGCACCTGGCACACGTGACTTAAACACCCACCCCAGTTTGTGTGGGACTCCGTACCATTCTCACAGGAGTAAGCAGTCTCCAGATTCTGTTTCTGCTGAGTGGGCACAATGCAGGTATTTGTAATATAACCCTGAGCCACACACACATACACACACACACACACACACACACAACTTTGCATCTAACTCCTCCTGTTACTTCTCTAACCCATGCCACGCCCCTCCAAGCTACTGCATCCTGTAACTTGCCTTTCACAAAAGCAGATTGTCTGAATTTTGAGGCCAAGACGCACATGTTCCCACCACAAACCCTGAGAGCATCTGCCCCCCTCTTCTCTCTCTCTCTCTCTCTCTCTCTCTCTCTCTCTCTCTCTCTCTCTCTCTCTGGCTTTTCAAGACAGGGTTTCTCTGCATAGCCCTGGCTGTCCTGGAACTCACTCTGTAGACCAGGCTGGCCTTGAACTCAGAAATCTGCCTGTCTCTGCCTCCCAAGTGCTGGGATTGCAGGCGTGTACCACCACTGCCTCTCATAGACAAAACTTTTGAAAAGGAGATGCTGAAGTCCCTAGAAGCAGTCCTAATACAGCTGGGTAGGGGCTGAGCACAAGCCAGGCGGTGCTTTGAGCCAGTGTGCCCCAAACTCTGAATCAAGAACACCATCTTTGCTCAGTCTGACCTTGTGAGACAGGGTCTGCCTGGACCGCAAGTCCTCGCCACTGTGACTCCCAGTCCTCTCCTGACATCCAGAAACCCTGCCCACAGCCACAGCTGAGGTCTTGGACTCTCCTCCGCAGGGTTTCAGTAGCTTGAGGCTCCGGCCCATCCGCACACTGAGCTCTGCTCTGGAGCAGCTGAAGGGGTGCAGGGTCGTCGGGATCATCAAGAAGGTGAGTGAGTACTGGGGAAGGGACGCAGATGCGTCCAGTCTGGGGTGGGGAGGAGGGAGAGGAGGAGGAGGGAGAGGTAGGATAGGATAGGATGGAAGGCGTCTATAGTGCTGCCTGCATGGGAGTGGAGAGCAGCCCGGTCCAGTGCCTCCTCTTCTCTCTCAAAATGCATCTGTCAGGTTCTAGAGAGGAATAGGAGAATGAGAAGAAGCAGACAGTCCGTTTCCTTCCACCGGCCTGCTCAGACGAAAGCGCCCAGAGACTGTGGGAGGAGCTATGCTAGGGAGCCGCCCTGCACTCGCTGCTCTGCGCATTTCCCACAGCCCTCCTCCTTACCCTCAGTCTGCCCGCCCAGGCTGCGGCACACAGCCGAGCACTTCCTGTACTGAAAGGTTCCCATCTCCAGCCTGTCCGGTGGACATTGGCATTACGTTGAGATGGCGAGGTTCGTCCAGGACCTTGGCAGCTCCACCCTTTCCCTTCTGGTGGTCCTGCGCCCATCTTGCACCTTTCCCCTTTCCCTTAATCCGGAGCAGACCAGAAGACAGGAGATGACATCCCAACCCCTATTAAAGTGGAGAAATCTGCGGGACAAAGAGGTCATGTAAGAGTTGAGCCTCTATTAGATTGCCCTCGCCTCTAGCCCAGGGCTCCCTAAACAGTTCTAAGAGTCATCGGGTGAATTTCTCAAACATAGCTATCAGGACCCCATCCGTGCCCAGCCTGTGGAGTCAGACTTTCTAGGGTTGAAACCAAAGTGTGGAGTTTAAAGCACTGGGCGATTGCGATGGGTCTGGGAGGCCATAGAGAAAGGGAGGGCAGCGGTGTGTGCCTCTCTGCCCTACAGAGGGGGTGGGGGGCAGCGTGCACTGGGTCTGACCGGTGAGCCATGGCCAAATCCCCTCACGGCTCTGAGAGCTGGTTTCCATCCCCCAAAGTGGTGATCTGAGAAGGAAATGAAACGATTTTTGGGAAAGGCCTGGCACATGCTAACACACTTAAGGCATGGTTGACGGCTCAGGAGCAACAGGAGCAGGGCGGGCTGAGTTCCCATCTCCAGGCCTCCCCCAGCTGCTTTTCCCTGGAACAGGCCCCAGGCTCAGGGAAGGTCCAGCCAGCTTCCCGTCTGCTGCAACCCCCCCTCCCCCACTGAACTGCACAGTGGCCACAAGCTGACCTTGGCTAAGCACAGCTGCTCTCACAGACAGACTGACTGACACCATATCTCTGAGTGAGATGCTAGGCTTGAAGAGAGGCGCTTTGAACTAAATACATTTGGGAAACACTCAATGAAAGTTCCAGCCCCGGTACTTTAACTTTAGACATTCTCAGAGCTTTGGGGACATGCATATATAAGAGAAGTTCCCCAAGAGGAAATCTGTGACAGAACTCTCTGATTTATTCAACCTGGGGACATACACATAGGCAAAGAGTTTAAACCTCCGTGCCCTGAGGCCTGTGCAGGGGTGGGGGCGGGGGACCACATTAAGATGTTCGGGTTGCCCTTTTCCCCTTTTCACTCCCTTTTTCAGATTCTCAAGTGGTGGATGCCACCTCCTTCCCGGAGTCTTTCTTCCTCCTCTAGGTTTTGTCTCAGTCAAGGACAGAAATTTCCCCAAATTAGGAAAGGCGTTAGGCCCATCAGTCCCATTCCAGGGCTCTGCCCAGGCAGATCCAGGCAGCAGAGTCGTGCTAGTGCCTGCTAGTGGCCACCCTCAGGCCCAGGAAGGGAGCCAAGGCCTTGCTCAGGACAATCCTGGAGCCCAGAAAGGTTTTGTCTGTGGGGCCCACAGGGCTGCAGAAGTGCTGGCAGGGAGAGAGGTGGCAGGGCGCGGTGCCGTGGGCATGTGAGGGACTAGGTAGGCAGCCAGGACACCTGGGGGCTTTTGTCAGTGATTGTCCCCACCCTTCTCTGGACCTTCTCAGAGACTCATGCTCTGAACTGGGCGTGAGGAAGAAAAGCCTTCTGAGATGCTTCTCGTTTTCAGGGTTTGGGCTTGATGTTGTTGTTGTCTTCGTCATTGTTGTTATCAACATTTTCAAATGGGTACATTTCATATGAAAGTCCACATGTCAAGTGTCTCATGAAAAACAAAACTCAGATCTTGAGATGTGGAGCTCCCATTCCCATGTAGCTCTGGGGAGCTGAGGAGGAGCTGCCCACTTCGAATGGAGCGCTGGCCTTGCCGACTCACTGTTCCAACTCGGCTCAACTGTGTCTTCCCCTCTAAGCCTTTAACAACCTGTTTGACCTGGGCAGAGCGTGGTAGATACCGTTAATCCCAGCACTCTAGAAAATAGATCTCTGTGAGTTCGAGGCCAGCCTGGTCTACATAACACTACTAGGTCAGTCAGGGCTTATAATAAAGAGACTCTGTCTTAAACAAAAATCAAGAACACCTTTGGAGCTTTGGGTGTGCCTGCTTCAAGAGAGATGCCACCCAGGATTTAGATTTCCTGTGTGTCTTTAAAAATAGGCCTAATCAGGGGCTGGAGAGATGACTCAGAGGTTAAGAGCACTGGCTGCTCTTCCAGAGGTCCTGAGTTCAATTCCCAACAACCACGTGGTGGCTCACAACCATCAGTAATGGGATCCGATGCCTTCTTCTGGTGTGTCTGAAGACAGCTACAGTGTACTCACATAAAATAAGTATATAAATAAGATGTATTTAAAAACAAACAAACAGGGCTAGGGTTAGGGTTAGGTCATATCATACCTTTCACCAAAGGTGTATCTCAATGCCCCAGAATTCCTCAGGGACGCACACAGGGTGCCAGGTGTCCCACCCCCTTCATCTCTACTAGTTTGACTCAGGGTCTCTCACTGAGCTGCCCGGGGGCAAGGAAGCCCCAGTGAGCCTCCTATCCCAGCTCAACAGTGATGCTCTCTTCATATTGTGGAAAATTTGAACCCAGGTCTCATACCTCCGCAGTGAGCAATCTTGTTCCCATTGTGTGTGTATGTGTGTGTGTGTGTGTGTGTGTGTATATGTACATGTGCACACACTCAAAAGTAGCCACAATTGCCTTCCATCTTCCCAGTTATAAGGTTAATCTCCCATTTGTGGGTTAATTAAAACCTAGTTTTCTGTGTCTCAGTAACATGGGCTCCACCACCACTGGGGTCGACGGCTTCCCCACTGTACAGGGCAGGACTACATCTCTGTCCCACAGAGAGCTGTGCTTGGCAGTGCCGTAGTTTAATAACTGCCCCTGCAGATGCATGCACACACATACTGTGGTGGTGCATGCCTGTAATCCCAGCACTCTGGGAGGCAGAGCCAGGCGGATTTCTGACAGATTTTAGACAGCATCTCATGTAGCCCAGGATGACCTCAAACTTGCCACACAGTCAAGGATGACCTTGAACTCCTGATTTTGCTGCCTTCACAGCCCGAGTCCTGGGAGGACAGGCGTGTGTCCCTACTCCCGGTTTATGCAAGGCTGGGGAGCAAAGCCAGGGACTCACGTGTGCTGTGCAGACTCCACCAGCCCCTTGACAATTATCTCAAGAGAGAGCGACAGATCCAAGGGAGCCAGGTGTTGGCTATTGTTCTGTCCCCCAGGCCACTTATCATAGGGAGAGGATGTGCATGCTTGGTTGGTTGGTTGTATCAATGGGAAAATGCTCCCTCTGCTAGAAAGATACTGAGAGAGTCGTGTAAAAGAGGAAGTAAAAGGAAGAAGGAAATCAATTCACCACCCTACCTAACTTCAGAGTAGTTGTTTAACGTTTAGGTCTAAACCCTTCCGAAAGAAAATAGGGTATAATATGTTTTGAATACATAGGTTTTAATGCATGGATCCTCTAACTTCTGGTTCCCATCCTCGACTTGAGTTTTCAGACTATAAATCAGAGGACTTGGCCAACGAGGTGGTGGCGGGGAATACCACTTGGGGAAGGATGGTGCGGAACTATCTGGGAGGCAATACTTGTGGGAATCTTTTCCTAAATGAACCCAGTCTTTTCTGCCTCTCTCTTCAAACGTTGCAAAACGTTGCACAAGTTTGGTCAGGAAGCCAAGGCCAGCCTGAGTTAGGTCTCTAGCCATGAGAGGGAGACCTCTTGTGGTCAAAAGGGATATTGCGGCTCTGGTGCGGGAGCCCTGGTATAGGAAGGAGGGGTGGGGCGAGCCTAGCCCTCTGCTTCCGGAACAGCCTGGCAGGCACCGACTCACCCCCACTCTAGGGCCAGCCTGTCTGTATTCAAATTCTGATGCTATCGCTTTTTAGCCGTAGGCTTGAAAGTGAATGGTTACATGTCTCAGAACCTCAATTTCACCAGTAAAGCTGGTAGGAGAACGCAGTGAAGTAAGCCATTTAAAGCCCTTCGCACTGATTACCAGGGCTGAGGAGGATTTACACTTGGAGTCTCTGTTTTTACCAGCAAGCACAATGATGTTATAAAGTATCAACTGCTGTGATCCCCATTTTTGGGCCGCTTAGGGAAACAGCTCCATTGGCAAAGTACTTCCCACGCAAACATGAGGACCTGGGTTTGATTCCCAGCAACTACACACAAAGCTAGACACAGTAGGGTACATGCCTATAACCCCAGTACCGAGGCGGTAAACAGGCTTGCTGGCCGGCCAACCTAGCTGAAAGTGGGAGCTGCAATCTCAGTGAGAGACTGCCTCAAAAAGTAAGATGGAGAATGAACGGCTAAGGAAGAAGACATCCAACATCATCATCAAGTCTGGCCTCTACGCGCACACACACACACACACACACACACACACTGTGCATACGCACATGCATGCACACACATACTGTGTATACACATCCTGCATACACACACACACACACACACAGAAACAAGCACAAGGTTCAGAGAAGGTGCGTGACTTGGCAATCATGTGATACTGTCATGGCTTTCATTAAAGACTTTCCTACTTACAAACCAGCGATATAGCAAAGGTGGACATTTATAATTCCTCTTTGGCAGTTAAGAAAGTCAGTTTATAGCCGGGCCGTGGTGGTGCATGCCTGTAATCCCAGCACTCTGGGAGACCAAGGCAGATGGATTTCTGAGTTCGAGGCCAGCCTGGTCTACAGAGTGAGTTCCAGGACAGCCAGGGCTATACAGAGAAACCCCGTCTCGAAAAAACCAAAATCCAACAAACAAACAAACAAACAAAGTCAGTTTATTTGCCCAAGCTCTAAAACTGGAGCCCTGAGCTAGGGGATGTAAATCAGTAACAACTCTAGCCTAGTACGTATGAGGCCCAGTACCATTAAAAAAAGAAGAAGAAAGAAAGAAAGAGAGAGAGAGAGAGAGAGAGAGAGAGAGAGAGAGAGAGAAAGAAAGAAAGAAAGAAAGAAAGAAAGAAAGAAAGAAAGAAAGAAAGAAAGAAAGAAAGAAAGAAAGAAAGGGCTCTTTGCCCTACTCTGGCCCTAGGCTGCGATTCCACCTCTGTCTAGTGCGGACCCAGTTCTCCACCAACTACAGCCACTCCAAGAAGGAGAGGGCCACTATCAAAGGACAGGTGACTGGTGTGCACAAAGAAGTGCTTTATTTAAAAAGAAGTATAGCAAAGAAGAGAAATCCCTTAAGTGAGTCCGCTGCAGTCAGCCTGCCCGATCAGGAACCACATTCTCAGAAGCCTCGGGCTCTTCATGAGTTTGGGGTTTTTGTTTTGTTTCGTTTTTCTGGGGTTTTATTGTTTTGTTTTGTTCTGTTCTGTTTTGAGGAAAGGGCACACCATGTAACCTTGGCTGTCCTTGAACTCACAGAGACCTGCCTGCCTCTGCCTCTCTCATTCGCTGCTGTGATTAAACGTGTGCACAACCTCGCCTTGCCTAGCCTCACTTGTAAGCAAAGCTCTGAAGAATTGACTAACTCCAAGATGGCTTCAGCCATGCCACATTCAATCCCTCCTGGGACGATACCCCCTCCCCCCTTTGGCCAAAGGCTGCAGTTGAAGTGTTGATCTTGGCTGCCCTCTTCCGGTCACACAGGGCCTGGCTAGTGTAGGCAGGGAGCAGGAGAGACGTTCTCAAGAGGGTTACGGCAAACCCAACAAAGGGTACTTAGAGCATCTTGCCATCTTAGGTAAAATATTGATTTTATCCTCGCATTATGCAGGACTGTGGGGATTCCAAGATGGATAGGATGGTCCCTGCCCCCATACCCCCGTGGAGCTCACAACCAGGGGAGACAGGAGGTTAGAAAGCTCCCCAGAGCGGGAGTCCAGAGAGCACTAGACATAGGGTAGGAGTCCCAGATGCTGGAGGAAAAAAAAAGCACCTGCGCTTAGATGTTTGAGAATTGTAAGGGTAGATGACTGGGGCAGGATGGATGTTGGCCTCAGGACATGGGAAGCCCGGGGACTGACGCCCACCTTGACCAGCGACTTCTGACCTTTGGCAGGTGCAGGTGGTCCAGGACCCAGCAACTGGAGGAACTTTCATCCTGAAGGCAGGTGCTACCCAGATGCTGCCATGCTATGCAGCCTTCCTCTTGGAACTTTCTCAGAGCTCTTGAGACCCCTGTCAACCCCTTCCCCCCACCCCAGAATGTGCCCATGCTCCCTCTGAAGCCCAAACCTGCCAATTCCTCTGAGCAATGCCCAGGGCTCCAAGACTGACATGCATGCACACTAGCTCATCCTAGGACATGGATTTCATGGGATTACAGGGGTGAGGGCTGGGCCAGGAACTGGTGGAAGCAGATGCTACTCGGCCTGGCTCCCAATTCACATCCTGGTGTCCTGAAGCGCTCCTTGACATACCCTGTCCCCTCCCCAGAGCCTTCCCAGGTGTCACATGGTGAGCCGGGAGCGACTGACTATCATCCCACGTGGTGTCCCCTACATGACAAAATTGTTGCGATACTTCATGAGCGAGGACTCCATCTTCCTGCATCTGGAGTATGTGCAAGGTGGGGACCTGTGAGGGCCCATCAATTCCTCTGAGCTTTAGGGCCTTACTGTTCTCCCCAGCTCTGAGCTCTGAGGAGGAATATAGCTTGGTTCACACGTGTGGCCCACACGGGGAGCTCAGAGTTTCTGAAGGCTGAGGGTGGGGCCAGGCTGCTGTGGACCTCTGCATGGTGCTGATAGAGCAGGGGACATCCTCTGGAGGATGTCTCCACCCTAGGCAAGTGAAGGGGGACATTTATTCAGCTGTCTTTGTTACCATTTCCTCTAGTCCTGGTTTTTCTGGTCAGTGCATATACCTGAATGGCCACAGGTGAGCCTGGTGACTAAAACTGTAAAGACAAGGAACTGAGCCATGCAGCAGATCCTTAGTGATTATAAAATGTGAGGCACATCCTTGGCTCATGATGAGGTCACGGTAAATCCGTGTGTGGCCTTTACCTTTTGTGAAGAGGAAGTGTATCATGTGGTGTTTAAACAAATGCAATCCAAGTTCACCAACAATCGGATATGCAGGCTGTGAGTCTGGGCTCCCCGGAGGTTGGTCAGAGCAGGGTGATCAGGTCTCTGAGGAGGCAGAGGAGGCTGATGAAATGGAGGGAAGGTAGGACTGAGCCTGGGCCTAGTGTTCTTCCTTCCTACCCTCCCGCTCCCTCTTTGGCCCAGGAGGCACCCTCTGGTCACATCTACTCTCCCAGGCCCACTTGCAATACTCTGGGCTCAAGTCTGGCTCTGCCCAGGAGAAGTCGAAAGCCCAGCTCGGGCCCAGCCTCAGCCTCATGACCCCAGCGAAGCTCCCACCAGGCCCCACCTCGAGGCAGGACAGAATCCCAGCGGAGCCTCCATGGACTTCCCAGAGCCTTACCCCAGCCCTCCAACTTCAGAAAGGGGCTGGCGCTGAACCTTCATCCAGGACCAGTGCTGTCTGCTCCTCAGACCTCACAGAGGCCCCGTGTGGCCACTTGCACAGTCGTCAAGTCAGGCGAGCTGGTCAGAGTTCGAACTCAGCACCCACTCAGAGGCTCCACTGGGTACGAGAAGGGGCCGACCGGGTGCTAGGGGCCTACGGCCGAGGCAGGAGTCAGAACCCTCTGTCAGCAAACAGGGCCGGCCTGGGGACCGGAAGAGCTGCCTGGAGCCTGAGGGAGGGACAGGTGAAGCAGTGGGCAGCTGAGATGCTGCTGGCTCTGGAGGCGCTGCATCAGCAGGGGGTGCTGTGCCGGGACCTCAACCCACAGAACCTGCTCCTGGACCAGGCAGGTAAGAGCCCCAGCCTCCCTGCACCAACCCCACTCCTCACCTCACGTGGGAGCCCGGAGTCAACGGAACTCCCAAGACTATAAAGCTACATGCTGTTCTTCCCCCTCCCCTTCCTTCAGAGAAGACACGATCCTGGGGTGGGGGGAAGCTTCAGGAACACCCCTGGGCCCTGGGCAGCAAGGGGCCGCACCCTTAGGGAGACTCCACCTGGGATGACCTTCGACCCCTGACATGATTGTATTGGGGGAAGCCCTGGGACTGTCTGGAGATTCCTGCCGCTCAGTGATGCAACTTTGTCCCACCGTTCCTCTCTGCACACTGGACAAGAAGGTCACATCCAACTCACATATTTTGGCCAGTGGTCAGAAGTGGAGCCCCAGTGCAGCCAGGAGGCTGTGGACTGTCTGTACAGTGCTCCAGGCAAGAAGGGAGTTGGGAGAGGTTTCTAGACCTTGGGTTAAAGACGGGACGGGCAGTGGGTGCTGGAATGAGAACAGAAGGGCCCTCTGTGAGGTGGGGATGTATTGTTCCTGTTCTTGCAGAGGTTGGGGGGATTTCTGAGCTGACGGAGGCCTGTGATTGGTGGAGCTATGGGTCGCTGCTGTATGAATTGCTCACAGGAATGGTGAGTCGCTGGGCAGGGAGGGTGTCGAGCGCTGGTGGGGACCATTGGGTTTAGGCTGAGCAGAGGCTAGCCAGCCAGCCAGCCAGGGTTGAAACAGAGGCTGCCTGGTTCTCCGTGCCTGACGACCTGGCTGGGCGTCCTTCCACCCATCAGGCCGCCAGCAATGGAACCCCTACCGCGTGAGGGCCGGTGGCTAAGGGGATTTGTTGGCGTCTATGAATTATGTGAGTTGGCATAACCAGAGGCTTATGGAAGAGCGTGCCTAGCCTGAGGTTTGGAGAGGCAGCACCCTTTCCCTGGAAGGCCTCTGGATTATAACCTAAATCTCTTTTTCCTACTATCCAGTCCCCTTACTCTTCAAGGCTGTAATCGTTGGACCTCAATTTGAGATAGGAGGTGGCTTTCATAGGAGTCAGCCAGGCCAGCCAGGCCCGCTGGCAGGCTGGGGAGGGGCTCGGCTGGTAAAGGCCTGCTGCTCAAGCATGAAAACTTGAGACTGGTCCCCAGCAACCGTGTAAAAGTCAGTGTGATGATGCACGTCTGTAACACCACAACAGGCTCGGGTGAGAGAGCAGAGTCCCAGAGCATGCTGGTCAGCCAATCGGGTTCAGTAAGACACTACACATACATACATACATACATACATACATACATACATACATACACAAATATACATACACACACATATATACACACATACATACACAAATATACATACACACATACTACATATACACACACACACACACACCACCCACTTGACCAGGTTTTACCCTCTGCACTCCACGCAGATGAGCTCAAAATGACATGCGGTGCCAGTCAGGCTGGGAAGCAGGGGAGAAGACAAACTACATTTGAGGAGGCAACGGTGTGAGTGACATAAAGGTCAGACCTGACAGGCCTTTCTTCGTCACAACTCAGGATCTCTAAGAACCCTTTATAAAAAAATAAAAATATACCAATAGGCCTGCCATTGCCTCTCTAGCAGGCAGTGGAGACTTGTAGGAAAAAAGTCCAGTGCTGTTTCCAATGGTGTCTACTCTCAAGACAGTGGAGACAATGGTTCTAAAAAGCTGCAGGTACCAACCCCAGTGCTAACCCTTTCATGTCTGGGGTCTAGCTCAGTCTGAGTCATTAATAGATCCTAACAAAAGGCAGCTATCAAAATCTTCTTGGACTGTGGCGTGTGTGTGTGTGTGTGTGTGTGTGTGTGTGTGTGTTGGCTGCCACTAGGCTGCAAGCTTCCCTAAGGTGGCCTCTCCGTGTCCCCCACCTCTCCAGGCACTGTCCCAGAGCCACCCTTCAGGATTCCAGGCCCACACCCAGCTCCAGCTGCCTGAGTGGCTCAGTGGGCCCGCAGCCTCTCTGCTGACCGAGGTGAGGGTCTTGCTGCCGATGACTTACTGGTATATGGGTGGGGATGAGAGGAACTGCTTGTACATATTAACACGTACTAACGTGTATTAACACGTGTTCCTGCTGGAACACAGGAATGCCCATGAATGCCTGTACTACCACCAACTTTCTGACTGAGTTAGCAAGGGAAGAACACCCTAGGGATTTGGGTGAGAGTAGCCCCCTCCCCCCCCCGGGGGGGGGGTCTCCCTCCAGGGTGGGGAAGGGCTGCTATGCTGATTGAATCTTTGCCCACAGCTGTTGCAGTTTGATCCCCAGCGGCGCCTAGGTGCAGGAGGTGGTGGCACCCGCAGACTTAAGTCCCACCCCTTTTTCAGTACTATCCAGTGGAGTCGGCTAACGGGGTAGAAGGTGGGGGAGTGGACAGCACAG
This sequence comes from Apodemus sylvaticus, assembly GCF_947179515.1. Taxonomy (NCBI): domain Eukaryota; kingdom Metazoa; phylum Chordata; class Mammalia; order Rodentia; family Muridae; genus Apodemus; species Apodemus sylvaticus. The sequence goes on from NC_067477.1 coordinate 37,214,078, forward strand.
CTGGCCCAGGTCTCTCAGCTGGGCTGGCCCCTCTCTGCAGTGGACTTCAGGGGAAGAATGTGGGGCAGCAGCTACCTTTTCTGCTCACAACCTGCTTGGGCCTCAGACTGCAGAAGCTGTTGGGAGGGCAGAGCTGCACCGGCCGGCCAACAGTCACCTGCTCAGCACACAGCTCGGAACTTCAGCTGAGGCCTAGCATGTCGAAGGGTGCCTCTGCTGCCCCGGCTCAGCACTTGCTGAGCCAACTGACGAACTGGGGAACACTGCCATTTGTACACCACATAGGGCATCTCTAGAGACATCTCAGGACACTGAGCCTCTGGCTCAGAAGACCCAAACCAGGACTGTGCTGGGTCTACTTTAGTCATGCAACCAGTAGACGGCTACAGCCAGACACTGTTCCTACAGGGTCCAGGTGCCAGGAAGGTGGTTAGTCTGTCGGGTAAAGTGGGGGTGGGGTGGGGCATAGTATGATCCACTCCCCACTTCTGGCCCTTAACTTCTGATTTTGGAGAATAAAATCAAGGGAGAGAAGCCAGTGGGGTTAAGAACGGGATCAGAAAGTGGTTCCACCACTTAAGACGGACTCTGAAAACAGAATAAAGCGCTTTATTCAATGGCTGGCTCCCGTGGGTCAGTGGGTTCCTCTACAGCACCAGCAGTCGGCTCTTCTCAAGTGTTAGTTTCCACTCTGCATTTTGATGTGAGCTTCTATCCATCACTGCCGCTGACTTTTAGAATGAGATACCAAAGAACATACAGACCAATTTACCCAGTGCCTTCAGACACTTCCTGGTCTCTGAAGTAAGTGGTCTCTCCAAAGACAGGCCCTCCTTAGGTCCGAGGGCTTGCCTCAAGACAACCCAGTTGCTGGGGCGTGGCACATGCAACAAATTTCACATGACCAATCCCTGTGTGCCCGTGTTTGTGCCGATTACACGCGCTGATACTCCAAGTGCCTGAGAAAAAAGCCTCTTCTTTCTGTGGCATCGTTGCATCATTAACATAGTGCAAGTGGCCTGGAAGGTAGCAGCCTGAGGCACAGCCTCAGAAAAAGGGAGGAAGGAAAGGCGACAGACACCTGAGCCAGTCATGGTGCCCGAGCTTATGAATCACACAGGCCGCTCACGGAAGATTCTCCCGAGAAAACAGAGGTTCTTGAGAGCTTAACTTAGAACCTGATAAGAGACCTTCTGTGGTAACCAACCCATAATGCCAGACAACTTTAGCCACTGCTTTATGGAGTACAGGTCACTTCCAGGCTGGACATCTGGCACTGTCGAGCCATCAGTGTGGAATACCACGGTCCTAGTTCTGACAGGGCTTATAGATTGCCTTTCAATAAAATAGAACAGCTACGGCAGAAGTTTAGTGGAAATTTTTAAAACTTGTAGCATATTAAACACTGGACCTGATACATAATCCACTGAATTTACCTACCAGCGGCACCTGCTCAAGGACCCTACTTCTTCCTGTGACAGGCCACCAGAGGGAGGGCCTCACTGCAGACAGGATCAGAGATGAGGTGTGGGGAAATAAGGCTGTGTTGAAGCTTCTACTCCATCATGCCTACCCATTGGGGTCATCCTGGGCCGGTGACCACTCCTGTTCCTAACCAGATGTGCTTATAATGGTGTGCATGCAGCAACCAAGTCCAAACAGTACTGGGAGTATTCACACCTTCCTACTCTACCTCGGAAATGACACTTCAAGAGTTGGCTTGTTGGGGCATCCACGGGGCTCCCTGAAAGGAACCCAGGGCACTGAGACATTAGAGGGTTCCCCTGGCTGGCTGTTAAAGTAACATGTCTAAGGTATGGGTGGGGCCTGCTATGCTGCTCAGAGATAAAACTATACAAAGATCTGGGTTCCACCAGCAGCTCCACCAAGAGAGCCAACCCAGGACGAAGTAGCCTTCAGTGATAACGACACTGTGGCTGCCCACAGTGATGGGGCTGTGGAGCCTCAAGGGTCAAAAGGAGCACAGACCCTGGAGCCCTGTTTGAGAACATTTGCCCTTTAATTTTCACTCAAAATCAGTCTCTTTAAATATTTTAGTTACAAGTTCTGAACGACGTAGATGTAGATGCGGTAGCAGATGCTGCAGGCACTCAACACTGACCTTTCCCCTCCCCCCACTCGGCTTGGATTACAAGATAAAGGGCACTCAGCGCTACGCCCGGCCAACTGTCAGCAGTCTCAGGCTCAGTGCAGGATACAAGGTCGAGGAGCGTTCGTAAAATTAACTGCATTTTACCATGCTTCGAGAATCTTCCAACAACTGTAGCTGCACAGAAGGGTGATCTTAGAGATGACATCATCATCTCCGCACTGTCCTACCTCCTGAGGCTGGTTCCCACCACAGTCCATCCTCCCCTGTATCTGTGTCCTGCACCAGAGGCGCCAAGACCTTGCTCCCCACAGGCCGCATCCCAGGAAGGGAGAGATCAGCCTCTTCCCAACACATGCTTGAACCACCTTGACTTTAAAAGCTCTCATTAGCCTGATGTGGTGAGAACAGTCCCTTCACCAGGCTGTCCCCTGCCATGATGTGCTGAAATCTGCTTTAAGAGAGGACAGTGTCCTAGAATGATTCCTAGAAGCTGGAAAGGATCGGTATGATGGCATTTGTACGTAATTATGCCAAAATGAATCTTCCAGTGCCAGCATACAATGGAGCCTGTGAGGGCAAGCCAGGGTTCAGCTCCCATCTGTGATTCGAACAGGTAACCTCGGGGGTCGCTGCACAACTCTGCCTATCCCCAAATCCCCCAGCCTGTGCTTCCTGGAAGAGGTAGAGAAGCACCTTGGAGCCACTGACAGGTCAGAATGATGGTGCATTAAGAAGCAAAGCAACACCTCTGCCCATGGTCAATACCTCCACATAGGTGGCATCGAGTGAGAGTGCACAGCTGGGACAGAGGCTGCTCTGAGCCTCGGAGGCAAAGCATCCCCCTAGGCGTTTCTGGAGAACACTTTCCAAAGATAGAAACTCAGATCACATGGTCCCTGGTGGTATCCCTATAGTATACTGTTACTGGGGAGAAGTAAAATTGCCTTTGTAGTGGACTGGAATAAAGGCAGGAATATTAATGAGCATCCATTAAGGCTCTCTCTCTCTCTCTCTCTCTCTCTCTCTCTCTCTCTCTCTCGTCTCTCAGGCCCAAGACAGCAGAGGGTAAAAGTTACACAGAGAGAGGAGGAACCTAGAAGGAGCACTAGAGAGAGGAGGAGCCTAGAAGGAGCACTAGAGAAGACCCTGAAAGCTGGCGCCCTGGCTTCCTCGCTGAGGCCAACAGTGTGTGCCTGCCTGTCATCAGGCTAACCTGGGATTGATGAGGGACAGGGAGAAGACTGGTTTTCAGTTCCTGCATGATCAATAGGTAGGGTGTGTAGCTTCCTCCTAAAGGTCCAGGAGAAGGACTCTTGGGTCTTCTACTGCTGCCTTGATTTTTCGGAGGAAAGTCACGGCCTCTCTGCCATCGATCAGCCGGTGGTCATAGGTCAGGGCTACATACATCATAGGTCGGATTTCCACCTGCAGAGAGGAGAGGTCAACAGTCTGTATGCAGTAGATCCATGGAAAGTCCTGCTGAGGGGAAGCGAGAAAGCAAAGCCCACACCAGTGTCCCTCCCACTGCTGCCTCTGGATAACTTAGATTCTTTGCTTTTGTGCAAAGCTCTGGGACTTAGAACCAAAGTTTCAACAAGGAAGCAGGCCACTCAACACTGCCTTGACACAAGCAAGCAGCACTGTGCTCTACCTGCTGCTGTCACCTACAGAGGAAGTAGCACCGCTCTACCAGCTGCTGTCACCTACAGAGGTCTGGTCTGCAGTTGTGGTAGCCTGTAGGAGTGACTTGGAAGTTCAGTCTTTATCACTATTATTTTTTGCAATATGCAGATCCAACACTAGACCTTGTGTATGCTGAGCACGCCAACTTCCTACTAAGCAACAGCACCGCCTTGAAGTTACAGTTTAAAAACCGTGTTGTATTTGCTTTTGAAACTGGTCTCATGTGGCACAGAGTGTTCTCAAGCTCAACTATACGACCACGGGAGACCCCGCCCCACTGATCCTCTAGCCTGTGCCTCCTGAGTGCTGGAGCCACAAGCATGTACTAGGGTTCTGAACAGGCCAGGCAAGCACGGTACCACTGCCTGACATCCCCAGTCTGAGGAGAAAAAAACTAATCTTGAGTATAAAATGTCTCCTGTCTCCCAGGTATGGTGGCACACATCTTAAATCCCAGCGCTCCAGAGGTAAAGGGAAGCAGATCTGAGTTCAAGGCCAGCCTGGTCTACAGAGATAATTCCAGAACAAATAAGCTACAGAAAAACCCTGTCTTAAAAAATCCATGAATAAAAAAAAAAAAAATGCGTCTATTATATGTAAAGCTAGGTGTGTTAACAGTTTTCTAAGAAAAAGACCTGATTTTTGGATTTATAAGGGAGTCAATGACCCAGAAATGTTCTAGACACAGAAGTCTCAGAAAACTTTATTTTTTTAAACTAACTTATCTTCCAATAGCTAACTTAAGCCTTTTGGCCTCCCCCTCATACGTAAAACTCTCAAAAAGCTTACAAACTTTCTCATGTAATTCTATAGCCCACAGACAGCTGAGCATTGTGCCCTGTTTCCCAGGGTCAACTCTACCCATCTGATTTCCTGAGGCGATCTGACAAGGCATCAGCAAGTCCCAGAAAAAAATGTTACCATGCATTGGAACTGTGCATTTCTGCTTCAGTAGATTAAGAGGCGGTGGGGGTGGGGCCTAATTATTTACTTAAAAGGAAATTACTATTTAATGTGTATGAGCATCTCACCTACATGTGTGCATGTGTAACTACATGCATGTCTCGTAGCCAAGAATGGCAGAAGATGGTACACGATGCTGCAGAACTGGAACTACTGAGGGCTGCAGGCTACTATGTGGGTGCTGGGAACTGAAGCTAGGTACTTTGCCAAGAGCAGCAAGTACTCTTACCTGCTGATTGTCTCTCCAGTCCAGCACTTGCCTTGCTAACAAGTTCCCAGATGATGTCAACAGCCCCAGATCACAGTCTGAGAACTAGCGCCTTAACTATCATTTAGTAATTAAAAAATGAAACTTACATCTGAAATTACAGGGGATGCCTTACAATAAGGATTTGGTTAGGTTTCTCTCTTACAGCAATTTAGCGATTAAAAATCTCAGAAATAATGGTTCCTACCTTGCCTCCCACAGCCACAGGCCTGTCAAAGATGCCGTGCATGCCCAGAATGGCAGACTGAGGGGGGTTGATAATGGGCGTTCCAAAAAGGGAGCCAAAAACCCCTCCGTTGCTGATGGTGAAAGTGCCGCCGTCCATGTCCTCAATGGCAAGCTCGTTCTTTCGGGCCTAAGAACAAGAAACATTGAGTCAAACCAGGTTTCATTGCTCCTAAACAGCGAATCTAGAAAACTCTTATCTGAGATCCAAAGTGCAAACTCCAGCAAAGAGGACAGTGGCTCAGCCAAGGTGACTGTGACCACCTTCAGAGAAACCACAATCACCATTTCTCTTTCTTCTCTTTTTGGTTTGGTTTTTTTGAGACAGGGTTTCTCTGTGTAGCCCTGGCTGTCCTGGAACTCACTCTGTAAACCAGGCTGGCCTCAACTCAGAAATCCGCCTGCGTCTACCTCCCAAGTGCTGGGATTAAAGGCATGCGCCACCACCGCCTGGCTTACAATCACCATTTCTTTCTCCAGAAGATTCTGATTGTGGAGACTCCAGTCTCTGGAGCATGCTAGGCCCTGCCAGATGCCTCTCCTTAGCTCACGTGGCCCCTGCTCCAGAAGCCTGAGCAGCGCCAACCTCTGCAGGCTTTGCTCCCTCAGCAGCCCAGCAGCCCTGTGACGCGGCCCTCTACTGTACCTTCTCTCCTAGTTCATTAATGGTCCGTTCAATATCTGCATAATTCATAGTTTCCACATTCCTGATGACAGGAACCACGAGACCCTGGAGTAAAAAGTTGTTTTAAGTTGCAAATAACAGTCGTCTTTACAGTTCCAATTTCCCCAACCAGAACACCTTAAACTCACTGTGATTAAAAAGACTTAAGACTAAGATAAAGGAATGTGGTATAGTTTTTTTTTTAATGTACTTTTACTAACCATCTCCTAGAAATATAGAACTAAAGAAATAACCCCTTCCATATGATCATCTTTTTAATATAAATAAGGTGAGATCTATGGTGGTTTGAATGAGAATGGCCTCCACAGGATCATTTATTTGAACACTTGGTCTGAAGTTGGTGGAACTGTTAGGGAAGGATTAGGAGGTGTGTCGCTGAAGGCGGGCTTTAAGTTTTAAAGAAGCCACGCTATTCCCAGTTAGTGAGTTCTTAGCTACTGCTCCGTATCATGCCTGCTGCCCCCTGCTGCACTATACCTGGACTCTTGACCCTCTGAGGCTGAAGCCCACCCAATCTCTTCCTTCTCTCAGGTCCTGGTGTCTCAGCTCAGAAACAGAAATAACTAAGACAGGATCTAAGCAAGCACTTTCAACTCTTGCCCCAACATACCCTTGGGGTAGCAACTGCAACACTGATGTCAATATAATCTCTATACACCACTTCCTTGGTTGCATCATCAATCACTATGAAAGAGAAAATGGATGTTACATACAACCCTCTAAGCCAAGGCTAAGGCGTTAACAGAGTAAAAGTCTTCAGTGGCCAATGCAGTGTGGGCTGACTAATCAACATGAAAATAACTACAAGTAACTGACACTCTCTTGGCTCCCATCTCAATTCATATCAATATTTCCCAAGCCTATGAGTCAACCTGAACATAGGAGCATGCTCTTCCACAGCTCACAGAAGGGGCACACAGTAGAAGCACATTATCGGCTTATCTATGCATGCCTTCCCAAGCAGCGAATGGCTAGAGGTTAAGTGCTCTGTGGACGGCAGAGGGTGGAGGGTGCTGCACATCTGCTCTCTCTGGAGATCCAGGTGGAAGTGGAGGTCTGGCTTTTAAACACACGATCTTAAAATAGAAAACCAATTGCTGAAAACTCTGTACCTACCTATAAGAAAAGCAGGCTTGGGGGTTCTGGGGGGGGTGGGGGCTGGAGAGATGGTGCAATGGATAAGAGCACTGACAGCTCTTCCGGAGGTCCTGAGTTCAATTCCCAGCACCGACATGGTGGCTCACAACCATCTGTAATGGGGTCTGATGTCTTCTTCTGGTGTGTCTGAAGATAGCTACAGTGTACTCATATACATTAAATAAATAAATCTTTAAAAAAAAAAAAAAGAAAGAAAAGAAAAGTAGGCCTAGGAATTTTCCAAAGAGTCTACAGTGGATTGTTAGAGTACATGTCAAGTGAATGAGAACTCTGAGATGCCATGAGCAAAGAGAGCCCCCTCCTGTGTACCTAGAACACAGCACTCAATGGGGAGAGACTAGGGATTTTAGGCTGAGGACTGCTAAGTGTCACTGTTCCCTCTCTTATCTTCCAGGGAAGACAGAAGTGCCTCAATAGGAAACAAGAAATACAAGCTAGATCAGCACTTCCACACTGAGAGAAGCAGAAGGAGAACGGGACCGAACCCCAGGCCTTCTCAATGAGGCCCCAACCCCAGGTCCAAGATCAACCTGAGCCTGGCCAAGCATGACAGTCAAGTCTCCAAGGAAAGGGTGCATGGTGGTGGTGGGGAACAGCCAGAACTTGAGATTTCCCATGACACAAGACAGCCTAGGAAGCTGGGCCATCCCAGAGCTGTCTACTGCCAAAGCAACTGCCCAGCTACACAGTGGGGAACCTTTCTGCCCACTTGGGGCAGAGGAAGGAATCACATTACTATTTCTTTTAGTATTTGGTAAAGATGATCATGTTTCCACAGATTGTGAATAAAAAGCCTTGGTGACCCCTAAATGTGACAGCAGGTCTGCATTCATACTCAGCTCCAAAGATCTTTGCCACACTGGTCTCGAGAAACTTACCTGCATTTACAACAGGCTGCTCCTGCAAGGCGAATGCCGAGGCCTTCACAAACGCTGACATGAAGCCTAATTTGAGGCTGTGTTTCTTCAGGAAAGCATCTTTGTGCCGAGCTCTCATCTCTTGTATGTTACTGTAAATATAAGATGCGAAGAAACTGTCAACAAAGCTCTGCTGCACACGCGCATGCACGCGCGCGCACACACACACGCGCACACACACACGCGCGCACGCACACACACACACACACACACACACAGGCTGACCCCTGCGTTCCACCCCTTTAAAGTCTCAAGACTAGCTGTCTTGAAACTGCATGGTCTAGCCTTAAACTTACACTTCCTCTGCCTCAGTCTCCCAATGAGCTGGGATTACGGACCTGTACTACCCACCAGAAACAGCTAAAGCCCTATTTTGGACTTTCACAAATTTTTACCCATGTGTACAAATGGATAGGCTTTTCCTTAGCCTGGACCATCTAAGTTCAAGTTTTGAAACATTCTCTAGTGGTCAATGCAATAATGTGCTCTGTCACAAAATATGGACCTAGAAGAATCAGGGCCAGCTGGGCGGTGGCAACCCACACCTTTTAATCCCAGCACTTGGGGGGGTAGAGGCAGGTGGATTTCTGAGTTTGAGGCCAGCCTGGTCTACAGAGTGAGTTCCAGGACAGTCAGGGCTACACAGAGAAACCCTGTCTCAAAAACCAAAACAAACAAACAAACAAACAAACAAACAAACAAACAAAAATCAGGGCCAACCTGTCCTAAGGTGGTTGGGCCCTTCTAAGGCAATCCTTTTAGTTCTATGAGTCACAGACTTCAGTGACAGATAATCTAAAGATCACGTTGAATACTACCAGACCAAATAGTATAGTTCCCTACACTAAAATTTTGAATTATCCACATTGGAAACAAATTTAAATTTCAAATTAAGTTTATTAGCAAAAACGCTAAAAAAAAAAAACCCTATTCCTTTTGTTAGAATTATATTTAAAAAATTAAAGCTTTTTACTTTGTAATAATTCTCCTACCTCACTAGCAGAAAAAGGAAAACCTGCCACCTGTGACACGTGGGCTCCACAAGCAATCATAACCATATGCAGGAGCTGAGTCCAATATTCTTCCAAGTTCGTGCAAAGTCGGCAGACTCACTATTTCCTCTGAGTTAGCAGTTTTTTCTATTTGCTCATGAAACAGTTACTAATGCCCATCACACGTGACAGGGGTGGGGGGTGGGGGTGGGGTGGGACACCAAGATACAACAACACAGTGTCTGCTCTTAAGATTAGTTTCCCCGACTGTGGTTTCCTTGGTATTTAGAAAGCGGCTCCGTGTGGGCTGTGGCCTGTCTTTCAGATTCAGCGCTGGGCTTGCCTGAGAAGACTCTGCAACTTGAACATCCTTTGGTCTATCAAGCTAGCCTGCCACCCCCATCCCACCCCCATCCCACCCCCATCCCACCCCCATCCCACCCCCACCCTCCCATACACATTGCAGTTAGTGAGAAACGTCTCTCCCACTGTTTTCCCACAGGAACTTCCATGATATAGGAATAACATTCCATGATGAAAATTGAATTTAACTTTATCTCAGGCCCAAATGCTCACGTCTTCCCTCCCCCTATAATGGCTTAATTCAACATTAGCAGGAAAGATAAGATGTGGTACCCTTTAACTGCCCACTGCAGACCTTTTGTTTCTGAAAAAAGGAAATTTTCCTAAGGGGACTGATTGGGTTTAAAATGTTTATTTTCCTGAGTCTAACCTCATTTAGTGCTAGAATTACCACCCTAAAGGCATTACTGCAGGAAAGAGGCGTGGTGGGTGTCTCTGTTCTCAGACCTGCCTGAATGCCATTTTCTGGTCATTAAGGAGTTTCTATTTCAGAGCTCAGTCCTTGGAGGCAAAGCTGGGACAAAGGAGGAAGGAGCAAGTCTCAGAAAGGCTCCTCTGGGTCAGCTGATGGGCGTGCGACCCAAAGGGCACTCGATCTAAACCACATTAGGGGCTACAGTGAAGCCTCCAGCCACTGCTAAGTGACACTAGATTGGCTACTGAAAGAAGATCCAGCCATTACACAGACTTGCAGTCAAGGATGTTGGGCCAACTGCATCTTTTAGAGACATAAATATTTACATGCTTCGTCTTAAGAAACTGGGTAAAATTTCAAAGTCCAATTTAATTTGTGTACAATTTGCTCCTAATCCAGGAAACACAGCTGCAGCCTTTGTGATTCATTAGGAAAAGTCCTTCCCTACATTATGGACTTCCCAATAAAATAATGACACTAGGGAAATTAGCCAGACCCCCACATACTTCAATAAACAAACTTCCTCATTGAGAAGCAGAGGGAGAGACTTAACACTCAAAGCAAAGGGAGATGGGCACCTTGGAGACATGATCATTCTCACTGACATTCTAACCCCACTGAGACACAGATCCAACCTTCACCATTCTATACAGTGTGGACTGTTGGTGGCAAAACACGATCTTTTCTGTTTCTTGCACTTTCTTGACAGTGGCATGATCCAAATTGCTAAAACTATTTGGAATTACTTTCTCTGTAACACTACTGAGCATTTCCATGTTTTGTTTTAAGTTGAGACAGGCTCTCATAAAGTCCAGGCTGGTTTTGAACTTCATGTAGCTAACGATAACCCTGAATTGCTGATTCTCTTGCCTCCACCTCCTGAGCAGCAGGATAACAGATGTACACACTATACCTGGCTTAAGTGCTTGTCCTTCTAGAGAGCGAAAGCAAACACACTCCCTTCTCCACTTCATACTCATTTTTATCTTTTTGATGCTTTTTTTCTAGATTTTATTTAGTGTTCACCAAAATGGGTTAGCAAGTTCCAAAGGGCTTTTACGCTTATCTCCATAACTCCCTGAATTTGACTTTAATAATTTGCAATGATAAACACTTAAAATACTTGTTAAATAAAACTATTTTCTCTTCCCCATAATGCTGATACTTGGATACATTAAAATTTTGAAGAAAACAAGGAAATCAACCAACAGACCATTACAGGAGTGGGTTTGGTGAACTGAGGTTGTATACTTTAGAATTTAACTCTTTGGGGCTAGGGATGACACCTTTGTTCCCAGATAAGCATGAAGACCTGAGTTTGAACTCCAAAATCCACATAAAACTAAACAAATAAACCTGGGTTTGGTGGTTTGAAACATGAAATCTTACAGACATGCAGATCCCTGGGGCTCACTGGCTAGTCAGCTTGGCCTATTTAACAAACTCTAGGCCAGTAGAAACCTGCCTCAATAAACAAGGTGGATGACTCCCAGGAACAACTACTGAAGTTGACCTTTGGCTTTTATATGCATGTATGCACACCTACACACTCCCACATGTGTATATATGTATGTGCATTCACACGAGTGCACACACGCGCGCGCGCGTGCACACACGCACACACACACACGCACACACACACACACAAACTCAATTTAGTTCCAATTCCATAATCAAAACTGGGTAGAGTAAGAAACTCAATTTAGTTCCAATTCCATAATCAAAACTGGGTAGAGTAAGAGGTGGCAGGTCTCTGTCCTTTTGCCTGCTGGATTCTGAGTTGCTTGAGAATATATACAAGAAATAGTCACTGCTAGAAAGAAGCAGAGTGTGGTGTCCTTCAAGCCACATTGTGAAGGGTTTCCCATCCCACGGGGTGGCAAGAAGTGGGCCATTAGTAGCAGCAAGACATGGTAGCACCATCACCATCATCTTCAGCTACAAAGAGAATTCAAGCTCAGACCAGGCAACATGAGGCACTGTCTATAAACAAACAAAAAACCAGCTTGGGCATAATGGCACACACTTTTAATCCTATTACTTGGGAGGCACAAGCAGGCAAATCTCTGTGAGTTCAAGGTCAGCCTAGTCTACATAGTGAGTTCTAGGCTAGCTAGGACTATATATTTGAGACCCTGTCTCAAAAGCCAAACAAGGACTGGAGCGGTTCTGAGAACATAGTGCTCTTCCAGAACTAAGCTCCCAAGCACCTGTGACTCCAGTTCTAAGGGATGTAATGTTGCTGGGCATAGCGGCGCATGCCTGTAATCTCAGCACTTGGGAGGCAAAGGCAAGCAGATTTCTGAGTTCGAAGCCAGCCTGGTCTACAGAGTGAGTTCCAGGACAGCCAGGGCTACACAGAGAAACCCTGTCTCAAAAAACAAAACAAAAAAACAAAAGGAAAAAAAAAAAAGAGGGATCTAATGTCCTCTTCTGTCCTCTGTGGGCACCCCCGCCCCGCCCTGAACTCACACATATACATAAGCAAAAATAAATATAAAAACCTAAACAAAAATGATTACACTACATTAATTTATCAGAGACTATAATTGTTTAGGCATGAAAGTTAAAAAAAAACTAAGCTTTTACAAGTTGCAGTAAAGCTCACTATTTTCTTACATATTTTCTAATTCATTCCATAGTATTAGAAAAATAAACTAGCAAATCAAACCGTAGGTCATGTTGCCTAAGTCAACAAGGAGCAGAGAAATACCTCTGCCAGGTCAAGCTAGTTTAGGCATCAGGGCTAGAGTAAGTTCCTGTGGCCTGCTTCTAGAAGCACAGATGTGGGGAACAGGAGGACTAGACAGACTAGAGAGCTCACCTCATGTCAACCTCATTGAAAGTCGTCAACATTGCGCATGTGTTCTGGGCTTCCTTCAGACGCTGGGCAATGCGCTGCCGCATCCTGTTCATTTTTTCCTGAAAGGGAAGTGGGACAAGTTGACCATCCCAGTCAGTGAGAGGATGGCCTGCCAGTGATGGATGACAAGCTCTAGAGATCCACCTGCCTCTGCCTCCTAAGTACTGGGACTCATGGCATGTGCCACCATGCTGGGCCCAATCACCACAATTCAAGCTAGAGGCTTTCCCTTTCTGGAGTGGCCTCAGCAAAAGCACAGAATCAGAGACCAAAGTTTTAACTCAGCTGTACCTGAAATTTGACCAAGAACAGAGGCTCAGGAAATAGTGTGATTTAAAAACCAAAACCAATTAACAAAAGGAAGACTGTGGTGTAGATCCAGCCAGCGAAAGAGTCACTTCAAAAAGGGCAGCTTCTCCTAATAACTACTGGCTGGCGTGAGGACGGCTACTTGGGGAACGGAAATCGAAGATGAGCTTTTGAGGCTATGGTATTTTTAGGACGCATTCTCAGGCAACACTCTTGGCCATACTTCCTTGAGGGCTTTGTCTGCTGATAGAGTATTGTTACAATGCAACAATCTGGCCCTGGGGCTCCCCAGCTGCAGCAAGGGAAGTCTAGAAAGAGCGCTGAGCGGACAGCCTCTGTGAAGTGCATGTCACTGTGGGGAGAAAAAGGATGTGCTACTATTCTCTGCAGATAGTTTACTCATTTGAAGCATTTCACCAACAGCACAATACAGTAGAAAACCCATTGTGTTCAGAAGACATTGTGTTCTAGTTATAGCCTCTGACAGTTATGAGACCACGAACAAGTAATTTTCTCCCCCTTCTCAAGGCCAAGGCCAAGAGGTCCCAGCCCTTTCTAAAGTGAGCACCACATTCCATTACTCTCCACAGCGACTCTCTGGCACTTTCCTGGACGCTGTCAGAGGCTTACCCGATGTTCTGAACGCAGACCTTTAGCAGCTCCTGCCTCAGCCAGTGGAGGGGCAGCAGAGGGTTTTATTGCAGACACTGAGAATGAAGAGAGGGCACAGCTACATTGGACATGGAAAACAACACTTTCACACCGTATTATCATTTTACCCTCAAGACACTGAAGTTTATGAGCATCATTCCAAACTCACAGATAAACAATCTGCTCAGAGAAGTAATGAGACTAGTGTCGGATGGCTAGCAAATAAATAGAAGGCTGGTTTGCAACGCCAGTTCTTCAGCATCTAGATAGCTCTCTACAAAGCAGCCAACCTGGTATGCTCAGAGGCTGTACCTGTGAGGAACATGGTGTCACACGAAGTACCTTCTCCCCAAGAGACACCCAGGAGTCAGAGACTGCAAGGATTAATCTCGACTGTCAATTTGACAGGATTTAAAACCACTGGGAAGATAAAACCCTGGCTATGTCTATGACAGAGTTCCCAGAGAAACTGAATTCTTGTTCTCAGAGTGGGGAGACTTACTGTGAATACAGGCAGCACTAAAATATGGGCTGGGGTCTGGAGTGGGTAGCTTTTAAATAACAAAGTGAATGGAGCAGCAGATAATCTTTCTTGGCTGCAAAGGCCATGTGACCATCTGCCTTGAACTGAAACCACACCTTCCTTGACATCAAGGACTCACATCTTCAAAACAAGCCAAAATAAAACTTTCCCAAGTAGCTTTCTGTGGGGTGTTTTGTTACAGGGCCTTACCTGGTTTGCTAGAAGGAGGTTGTGAGGGTGAGGGCACTGGTGGCATCTGAGTGGGCACAGGTGCTGCAGGGGCAGGAGGGACCGCTGGTGCTTCAGGCTCTGCTTTGTGGGGTGGAGCAGGAGCTTCAGCTGGTTTGGCCTTAGCAGGAGCAGCTGCACAAAAAAAAAGAGATGCCGTTGGCCCACCCAGTGGAAGGCAACTCACTGCAGCTTCTAAAGAGGATTGAGAGACAAAGGTCTATTTCCAGTCCTCAAACCAATGTCTCCTAGGTATTTGCCACAGGCAAAGCACCAAGTAATACACATTGATATAAGCTGCTCTCTATCTTCAGGTCTCCCTAAATGTCCTGCTGGTTCAATTTAGATGCCTTCCTGATTTCACCAGTATTAACTAACATCTACTGACTTTCAAACTCAGCAAGTACTTTTGAAGCACATACTAAGCCCAAGGAAATAAAACTTAAGCTAATGATTCTAAACCTTCCTAATGTTGTATAACCCTTTAATACAGTTCCTTATGTTGTGGTGACCCCCCCTCCAGTCATTAAATTATTTTCATTGCTACTTCATAACTATAATTTTGCTACTGTCATGAATCATAATATAAATATCTGATATTCCGAGGTTTTTGGATACCCTTGTGAAAGAGTCATTCAACTTCCAAAAGAGTTGTGACCAGCTTGAGAACCACTGCTTTAAGCAAAAACAACAAAGCAATTGAAAATGTTAAAATGCACACATAAATGTGACATACTGCTAACTATCTTCTATTTTAACATAACATGTACAAGAAATACTCTTTTTCTTTTGTTTTTCTTGACAAAGTTTCTCTGTGTTGTAACCCTGTCCTGGAACTCTCTGTAGACCAGGCTGGCCTCAAATTCACAGATATCTACCTGCCTCCCAAGTGCTGGGGTCAAAGGTGTGCACTGCTATCACCAGGCAAAAGGAATAATCTTAACCATTAAAAATTTAAAGGGGCCGGGCGGTGGTGGTGCACGCCTGAAATCCCAGCACTCTGGGAGGCAGAGGCAGGCGGATTTCTGAGTTCGAGGCCAGCCTGGTCTACAGAGTGAGTTCCAGGACAGCCAGGGCTATACAGAGAAACCCTGTCTTGAAAAAAACCAAATCCAAAAAACAAAAAAAAAATAAATAAATAAAAAATAAAAAAAAATAAGCCAGGCGGTGGTGGCGCACGCCTGTAATCCTAGCACTCTGGGAGGCAGAGGCAGGCAGATTTTTGAGTTCGGGGCCAGCCTGGAATACAGAGTGAGTTCCAGGACAGCCAGGGCTATACAGAGAAACCCTGTCTCAAAAAAACCAAATCCAAAAAACCAAAAATAAATAAATAAATAAAATAAAATAAAAATTAAAGGAGGGGTGGTGGTAGTGGAGAGATGGCTCAGCAGTTAAAAGCACAGACTGTTCTTCCAGAGGTCCTGAGTTCAATTTCCAGCAGCTACAATGGTGGCTTACAACCATCTGTAATGGGATCCAATGCCCTCTTTTGGTGTGCCTGAAGACAGTGACAGGGGACTCATATACATAAAATAATTCCTAAAAGAACATTTATTTTAAATAAATAAACAAATCAGCATCATTTTCATTACTATTAACTGTGTATATGTGTATATACATGAGGGTGTGCACATGAGTGCAGATGCCTAGAGTGGCTCACTGGATCCCATGGAGCTGGAGTTTCAGACAAGAGAGCTGCCACGTAGGCAGGCACTGGGGAGTGAACCTGGCTCCTCTGTTAGAGCAGTGCCTACTCCGAACCACTGAGCCATCTCTCCAGCCCCTGAACTCTTTAATCTTAAATGAGCATTTGATAAAACTTTTATTTGGGGGCCTGGAAAGATGGCTCAGGGATCTCAGCATTAACACCAATAGTTTAATTTGTCCTAGCTACTTTAGATTCCTTTCCCCTTACTTTGAACCTGAGCTTGCCCTGACCAACCTTAATGGTCCAATCTACCATCGTTCTGCCTATTTTAACAGTTAAATGCTGTAACTACAAAAATCTTCACTTACAAGTCAGAAAAACAGATTTTCTAATCTCAATATTGACTATATGGTCCAGTACAGACATCTTTCTTTGGCATTTCTTCCAAAGAGAAACGTTAATTTTTCCTAAGATGTCACATGTGAGCAGAAACTACACGGAAAGGAAATGACTCTGTGGGAGAGACACACACTACCAAGTCTGACAACTGGAGTTCAAGCCTTAGGGCCCACGTGACACGAAGAGAAAAAAGACTCAAACTATCCACTGACCTCTACACACAGACACACACACACAAATGTAATTGTAAAAAAGAGGAAACTACTATGGACATGCCCATAAAGAAAAATCCCAGGCAGAGGCAGGCGGATTTCTGAGTTCGAGGCCAGCCTGGTCTACAGCGTGAGTTCCAGGACAACCAGGGTTACACAGAGAAACCCTGTCTCGGGGGCAGGGGGGGGGGGGGGGAGGAAACAACAACAACAACAACAACAAAAAGAATCCCCATTAGGTTTTCCATATGCTGCTTGACTAGCAGTTAACCTGCTGGGAACATTTGCTGAAGAAAAAAAAAAAAAAAAAAAGGAAACTACATTCAATT
The DNA here is from genome assembly GCF_947179515.1 of Apodemus sylvaticus. NCBI lineage: Eukaryota > Metazoa > Chordata > Mammalia > Rodentia > Muridae > Apodemus > Apodemus sylvaticus. The sequence continues at coordinate 37,231,022 of NC_067477.1, forward strand.
GTAGACACAGTGGCTCTCAAGATGTCGGAAGTATGTCAGAATCACTTAGGGGAATACTACAAAACTAGCAACAACCCAACTGTTATAGCGAGGTGATAGCAGAAATCTCAGAAGTGCGAAGTCTTTTCATTTGTATTGTTTGTAAAGCCTCACATGACCCAGGTCAGTGTGGAGAATTACTCTCTTCAGATTCCTGACCTCTGTTTTGTGTGTGTGTGTGTGTGTGTGTGTCCCTCACCCCCCCCCGCCCCCCCACCCCCCCTCATCCCCACCCCCTGGGAGCCAAGGACCAAACCCAGGGCCTTGTGCTTGCTAGGCAAGCTCTCTACCACTCAGCTAAACCCCCAAGCCCCTGCTAGTTCTTTAAGAAAAAGATCCCATCTGAGAAATATGGAAAGAACGGAGTATTGTGGGTTTTTTAAATTACCCCGTTGACTTAGAACTTGACAATACCATTCATCTACAGGATTTCTCCTAGCCCTCAACTAAAGGTGTAACTAGAATGCCAGTCTGAGGCAGGGGAGTTGCTAGGACAGTATGCTCAGCCTCGACCCCACCAGGAAACACTGGAGACCTTGACCACCAGGAGAACTTCTTTACCACCGGTTTTCCTGAGTGTGAACAGAGGAGTTCCTCCTTCAACTTTGCCCCCATCGGGTACCAAAAGAGCTTCAATGATGCCATTTGCTGGTGATGGAACCTGCACTGAAGTCTGGAAAAGAAAGAGATGGAGACAGAGTCCACGTGCTGCGTATTGGCATTAGTCAAGTAGGATGAGTAGTAAGAGTTACAACACTGTTACATCTGGATAATACATCTCCTCCACCGAAGGCCTTGTTTTCAGTCAGAAAAAGACAAGGCATTGCTATTGTGAGGATTCACCTTCTGTCCTTTCTTAGAAACATTAAAACATACTTTAGTTACTATATTTCCAAGTGAAACAAGGAAGAAGGCTGAAAGCAGCCCAGGAGTCACAAGGAAAACAAAGCAGCTACCAATTTAAGTTACTAGTGTGCATACTGGTGCCAACAGAACTATCAAAATTAATCTGTAATAGATCTTTAGGATAAACCCACCTTGTCTGTCTCAATCTCACACACCACTTCATCTTCTGCAACTGCATCTCCAACAGCTAAAAGAGTCAAAGGACACCTGTTACTGGGAGCCTCTTTCAGCCCACTGTGTGAAAAGACCACTTTCCTACAAGATGCATGCGGGAAGAAGATGCATATGTTAAAAAAAAAAAAAAAGGTGTAGCCAGTTTCCACTTGTTGCACTTCAAGAGACCTTAGTTTTTAACTTAAATCTCACCTTTTTCCCACCTGACATCTCCCTCTGTGACAGATTCTGCAAACGCTGGGGTTTGGACTGTAATCACATCATTCTCTAGGAAAAACAAAACAGGAAAACCACAAGTGCTCATTCTGCCTTTTTAACGGTTTTCTTTAATAAACTCAATCAGTTGTTTCTCTTCCCAGTAAAAGTCCATTCACAAGAAATCAGGTACTTAACTGCACACAGCCGTGGTTTGGAAGAAGCGAATACTGAAGACGCTACCACTGTTAATGCTACAAAAGAAACATAAATGTTAACTCTTAGAATGTGAACCACTAGCAGGGGCGGTGGTGGTGGTGGTGGAGCATGCCTGTAATCCCAGCACTCCGGGAGACAAAGGCAGGCGGATTTCTGAGTTCGAGGCCAGCCTGGTCTACAGAGTGAGTTCCAGGACAGCCAGGGCTATACGGAGAAACCCTGTCTTGAAAAAAACCAAATCCAAAAAAACAAAAAACAAAAAACAACAACAACAACAACAAAAAAAAAAAAAAAAAAAAAAAGAATGTGAACCACTAATGTGAACCACTAATATTTCAGTCTGGTCCAGGTATGAAGGGTTACCTATTTAAAGTGGTGACTCTTAAGCAGATTCTTATGCAGGGGAACTTGTCACAGCACATGTAAGGTCAGACCTGGACAGATTCTGACTTAGCAAGTAGGACCCCAAAGCCTGATGATCTAGGTGCCTTAAATAGTGCTCAGTACTATAATAAAATGTTGCTTCTCAAAAGGGTGAGACAGGGAGCTGGAGAGATGGCTCAGCGGTTAAGAGCACTGACTATTCTTCCGAAGGTCCTGAGTTCAAATCTCAACAACCACATGGCGGCTCACAACCATCCATAATGAGATCTGGTACCATTTTCTGGTGTGTTTGAAGACAGCTACAGTGTACTCACATATAATAGTAAATAAATCTTTTTTTAAAAAAAGTGAGATACACTGGTTCTATTAAGTAAAAAGAATCTTGGTCCTTTGTAAACTAACCAAAATGATGTTTCTTCCTGATTAGGTTTCTTTACCCAAATCCTCAGCAGGGCACAGATATGCCAAATTCGGGTATGTTACTATCCCCAGGACTAGACTTAGATAAGGCACAAAATGATAGTAAACTCAGAAGCAAAAAGCAGAGTTTTAGGCAACCACTAACCCCACCTCCACAGCAACAAAACACAAAACAAAGCAAAAAACCTCAACCCCGCCCCCAAAACCCCACCTACGTATTTCCTGTCGTATTTATTCCCTTGCAAAGAGGCAGCACATCTGCCTACCCTGGACTCAGGCAAAGGAACTTTAAAACCAGGCCATTTGAACATGGGATATATAAACTGGAGGGCGATATCGATCACCTTGTGTGCAAACTCATTAAGTTACTTCTGGGGAGTGAAGAAGGAGACAGAGCTGGTTACTAAGGCTATCTGCCATTCAATGGTTATATAGTTTGAGAGAATGAGTTAAAGTGATGAAAACATTGCTTTTTTACACAGGATTTAGGGGGATCTTCTCAACGGGTTTTTTTGTTTTGTTTTTCGAGACTAAGTATTACTATCCCTGGCCATCTGTAGATTAGGCTGGACTCAAACTCACTGGGGTCAGCCAACACAGGGATTAAAGGCATGAGGAATTATACCTTAACAGGTTAGCTCTACAATGCATAAATAGATTTAATTGCCTTTTGGCCTTTTTTTCTTTTATATCAGGATAACTTTAAAATGTATATATGTAGTATCAAGGGGAACAATACAAAAATACAGAACACAGAATACTTTGTATAAAGTCTGTATACATACATAAAAATGTAACAAAAACGTTCCCGGGCAAAGATTAATGGCTAATGTGGAAAAGAAGGGCTGCTCTGGCAGACACCTAGGACGCTGGTGCACTGGCTGCGTCGAGGAAGAGGTGCTGAGGATGAAATACTTAGTGCTGGTCAGCGGTGGCTCATGTTTGCATTTCTAGTACTCGGGGCAGAGGCCAGCCTGGCCTACAGAGGGAGCTCCCATACAGCCAGGGCTACACAGAGAAATCCTATTTGGAAAACAAAAAATAAAACTGATAGCCTTTTTTTGACTTTTGAAACATGAAACTGGGCTGCTGAGATGGCTCAGCGGTTAAGAACACTGCCTGCTCTTTTTCGGAAGACATGCGTTCAAATCCTAGCAACCACATGGTGGCTCATAACCATCCGTGATGAGAAACACCACACACACACCAAAAAACCTATGGGCCAGATCGAGCAGGGACTAGAGCAAGAGGGAAAAGGGAAGGGCAGGTGGAGAAACACAAAATTACCTATTAAGTAAAAACAAAGTAAAAAAGTTTTACATTAAAAGATCTTTTAAGCAGGTGAGCCAGCTCAGTAGACAAGGTCTGCCAAGCCTGGTGACCTGAGTCTGACTCCCTGGGGCCCCGTAGTGGACAGAGAGAACCAACTTCCCGCGGTTCCCACATGCTGTGCCCCTTCACTGCTACTACACAGATAAATGCAGTCAAAGAATTTTGTGTAAAGATCTTTTAAACAAAATAGACATGCATAGAAGAAAAGACAGCATGTGACACAGACGGTGTTACTAGCATGACACAGTTGAGGGTGACTCAAGCGTAAGTTCAGAGTTTTCCATAATTAACTTTAATTATGTCTTGTGTTTATTACATAAAGTCATGATTTCTCCTTATTACCCCACTCTCCATTTAAACTGAAAGAGTAATAAGTTTTGACTCTGAATCATTTTTTAAATTATAAAAGCATTACTGGCTTACTGCTGAGTTTTAAAAACAGAAAAAAGAACTTTATAACAGAATTATATAACAAAAAAATGGAATATTTTATTTCTTCCTTATCATAGTGGGAACATAGTAAAACACTATAGCTTAACCACTGGCTGCTTGTCCTTTTTGAAAGATATCTAAATATATAAATTCCTCAGTAAAGATTCTTAGCAGTGCCAGTTCAGAGCCAGGCATAGTGCATATGCTCTTAACCCCAGCACTCAGAGGATCTGAGTTTGAGGTAGGCATGTTTTATAGAGCTAGTTCTACAGTAGAAACCCTGTCCTGAAAAACAAACAAACAAACAAACAAACAAACAAACAAACAGACCCAACGAGGGTTTGGGAGATGGCTCAGTAGTTAAGAACACTGACTGCTCTACCAGAGGTCCTGAGTTCAATTCCCAGCAACCACATGGTGGCTCACAACCATCTGTAATGGGATCTGATGCCCTCTTCTGGTACGTCTGAAGACAGAAACAGTGTACTCACATATATAAAATAAATCTTTAAAAAAAAAAAAAAAAAAAAAAAAAGACCCAACGAACAACAAAAATTTCAAGAGTTTTGTACTTTTAACAGCATGCTAATAAAACATTTTGGAATGAAAGCAAGTGTATTGTGCTGCATAAAGAGAAAGCTCTTGTTCCTGCCAATGTTTCACCCTGTAACAAGGCAGCCCCACAGTTCCTCAAGAGGTACTAGAAAGCAGCCTCTCAGCACCCTAAAAATACTTGGAATGCAAAGTAACTCAAAACAACATTCCTAAGTACAAGTTAATCTGGACCACGTGGATGGCCCTCCTCCAAACTCTGCATTAGTCAAAACCCTGGGCTCAACTGGTCTCTGGCATTTACTGATTTGAAGAGGAGTAACCGTGCTAGCAAGAAAGAGAATTCTCTCAATTTCTGTCATGATGTGACTTACAGCCCTCAGGGACACTGCATCCAACTAGAAGATTAGGTTCTCTGAGATGCCCATTCTCATTTTTAAGAAAAAGAATAAGACCGGGCAGTGGTGGCGCACGCCTGTAATCCCGGCACTTGGGAGGCAGAGGCAGGCGGATTTCTGAGTTCAAGGCCAGCCTGGTCTACAGAGTGAGTTCCAGGACAGCCAGGACTACACAGAAAAACCTTGTCTCAGAAAACTTTAAGAGAGAGAGAGAGAGAGAGAGAGAGAGAGAGAGAGAAGAAGAAGAAGAAGAAGAAGAAGAAGAAGAAGAAGAAGAAGAAGAAGAAGAAGAAGAAGAAGAAGAAAAGAGAAAAAGAATAAGAAGAAAGATAGTTTCAAGTTAACACTCATTATACTTTAACTACTTGGGAAGGTCCAATATACTTTTGATCCAACACCTGACCACTGAACTGATGAAAAAGGTAGATTATAATAAAAATGACTGAGGCTGGAGATGTCTCAGGGGTTAAGAGCACTGACTGTTCTTCCAGAGGTCCTGAGTTCAAATCCCAGCAACCACATGGTGGCTCACAACCATCTGTAATGAGATTCCATGCCTTCTTCTGGTGTGTCTGAAGACAGCTACAGTGTATTCATATACATAAAAAAAATCTTAAAGAAGGAAAGAGAGAGAGAGAGAGAGAGAGAGAGAGAGAGAGAGAGAGAAAGAAAGAGAGAAAGAAAGAAAGAAAGAAAGAAAGAAAGAAAGAAAGAAAGAAAGAAAGAAAGAAAGAAAGAAAGAAAGAAAAAGAAATGCAGAGAGTTGCACAATTGCAGCTTTAAAAAAAATGACCATGACCATCCAGGCTGGGTCTATGGATTCAACCTAATGCCCTTAATTTCTAGAACTGGAGGTCTGTGAAAACATCCTCCAGTTCTAGAAATTCTCTAGTTTAAATTTAGAATCTGTGTCTAAATAAATCTACCATGGCCACATATCTGCATTACCCAGTGATACTTACACCATCTTCCTGCTGTCAGGGTAACCTGGTCCCTGACATAAGGAGACCCCTGCAAGAAACAAAACAACTCTCAATCAACAGCTCTTAATCTATACAGTATATTAAAGAGAACTATTCATCCTACAGATCCCAGGCAGAGCGTACCCACTTCAGGCAATAACATAATCATTTAGAATCCTGCTTCTCAAACTTTCTACCTGCCTTCTTAGCAGCAAACAGATATGGGTGATTAAGAGAGGACGTGCACTTGAAGGGGAAAGCAATCTGATGCACAGCCTTTTAATAAAATGTCTCTATTATCTTTGGAACTGGAAAGTAAGACATATGACATCTTGTCCCGTGACTTCATACAACCTGAGGCAGGAGCTGATCTGGGTGTAGTGGATGAGGCTACAAAGGGAACTGGCAGCAAAGACTATATAGGTGACTCTAGGCCTAGGGTCTTCCATTGTCCACAACTGAGCAAAAAGCATCCTCCCTGTCAGCGTACCTTCCTCTGCTGTACGGTCTCCACCTACTCACTCCTAATAAAAGATGAGTCCCTGTGAGTTCCAATTCAAAAAGGGTAACTTGCCCTTTTCTCTGACACTGCCCAAAGGTCTAAGCATGGTATGCTTTCCATGACACTCTGGGTTTTCTTACTGTTTCTATGAAGACTCCCTGCCCTTCCTATAGCTGCTAGCCCACAACTTCCACTGCTGAACATGTGTGCTTCCCTGGACCCTACTGCAAAAGGCCTGGTCATCTCCCTCCATGTGGCAGCTGCCAGATTCAGCTTGCCTGACCTGCCATTTTTCTCTCAAATTCTAATAAAATGATTCTTGAGCAAGAGAGGGAGAGGGAGGGAGAAGGAGAGGGGGGAGTCCCTACCCACTAAACCAACTGTCCTTATCACAAATTCATTTCCCCAATATCTACTAACCACAGCTGCTTCTTCAGAATATATTATTATTTATGTTTTTTTTTGCTATTTGTGTCTATTAATAACCCTTCCTACGCTCTGGGTACAGACGACATCAACTGAGTGATATCTGGTTCTCACATGCATACACTCCCTCACAAACATGGCCAGAGTCAGGTCAGCCAGTCATCTCCATGACCAGCAGCCAATGAGTGCAGGGCTGAGTCTAAGCCGAGCCTGTCTTTGAACTAGAACACAGCGGCCCACACAGCTTTTTGGAAACTGGAATCGTACAAAATTTATCCTACAAAAAGTTTTATTTGTACAGTACTTTAGGCTTATAAGGAGAGTTCACACAATGGCCTCTTCATTTTCCACCCTCAGTAGCAACTCCCTGAAGTAGAATGGCCACCTGCCATTATTTCTATTTCATACACAACTAGGTTGGTGATTAGTCTAACCAGAACACTTGAGTCAAGATGCCCACCCCTAAGCACAAGGCTTTTCCTTTCCCTCACAGCTTAAAAAGTGGAGAAAATACTTGTGGCGTCTTCCAGCCTTCCCAGCTGAACAGAAAGGTCACAACTGAGAGTGCACTATGGACTGTGCTTGATACCTTACGTCCTCCTGGCTTCGGATAAAGTCCAAGCACTTTTCGGCCCTCCGCCTAGCCTTCTCTGGATTTCCAGCTTACCATTTGTACACCTGGTCGAGTCTCTTCCTGCTTGGAAACACAAGCAATTCCCTTTGCCTGGAATAGCATTTCCCTGGCTAACTCATGCATTCTTTAAGTCTCATCTTAAATGTCACTTCTCTAACCTCCCAAGCTGGGCTTTATTATCATGCTGCCCTCATGTCTCAGCCGTACTTAGTAACCACAATGTTATTTTCTCCCTCTGTGTACACAAATGTGTATTTGCTTTGTAAATCCAGCTAGCCCAAGAGATTCTTGAAGACAGAGACCGTCTGTACCCCTACCACCTAGCTTAGCAGCTAACCTAGTGAGCACTCTAGTCTGTTGGGACACAGCTCAGATGACTGGTAAGAGTCTTGCATAGCATGTACAAAGTCTTGGGTTTGATCTCCAGCACTACATAAAACCAGGCATGGTGGTGCAATCCTGTGATCGGGAGGCAGAATGATCAAAAGTAAAATGGCGGCCTCCGACTACTTACCTAGTTTGAGTTCAGCCTGGGCTAGATCAGACCCTATCATTCAGACAGCCATACTCTGTTGAGTCCACAAGTAAATGAGAACACTTCTTTCAACAAAGCAGTTTGGGCCACGGAAGGAGTTAGGTGGGCCTTATTTATCCAATAGTTTTGCCTGAGTGACCTTGGCCTAGAAATCTAGGAATATGCTACTAAATCTCACTTGGTTATGATTAACCCAAAATTGCACAGAAAGCATTCAGAACAACGTTTGGCACAAGAAAGCCTACATACAGTAAGATTGAATCGTTCAACAAATACTTTGCCAGCGCCAGATGTGGTAGCACAAGGCTGTAATCCCAGCTCTTTGAGGCAGAGAGAAGTTCAAGAGCAGCCTGGTATAGACACAGTGAGCTCTAGTCAGCCAGTCCTCCCAGCAAGACTTTGTCCCCAAAAATAAAAGAGGGGGGTGGATAGGTGGATAAATACATATCTGCCAGACACCTGATTAAAAGTAAGCTACGGAAGATTGTTAATAACTTTCTCTCTCCCTCTACAAAAGACAACCACTCACACCCAGCTATGAGAATGAAAATCAAAACTTCCAGGCTTAGGGATTCGGAACCAGTACTGCTCCCGCAGAGACCCAGGCTCAGTTCCCAGCACCCACATCAGGCAGTTCACAACCAACCTGTAACTCCAATTACTGGGGGATCCCACACCTCTTCTGGCCTCCATGGGCACATAATGCCAAGGAAGCACACACACAATACACACAAAGAAATATAAATACGGGGGTGGGGGGTGGGGGGGGCACACGACACATCTAAACTTCCAACAGCCCCAACCCCACCGTTTACCTCCAGATACTGTTTCCTTTAAGGAATGGCTTCTGGCAAGTCACTTTGTTTCCAAAAGGATGCCACACCTGTTTTCTTCTTCACTGCCTTTATACATTCCTCCCCTTTATCTTTTTCCTACCCTTCACTGACTCTGTCACATACTTCAAACCACAGCTTTAATGTCACCTACTAAAAAGAAACCTGTTCTGTCCACACTCAAGTTTCCAAGCACTTACAGATTTGATTATCACTTGATCAACAATTTACACCTTGCCTTTCCCTTAAGCCTTAAGCTCCTGGAAGAGAAGACGTTTTAATTGTTGTATCTCTAATGAGTGCCTAGCTCAGTGCATGACAGCGTGAATTCAGTAACCAGGGGCCGGTAGTGTAGTTCAGTGGTTAAGTGCTCACCCCTCATGGCCTAGGTTCCGTCCTCAGCACCACAAAAAACAAAAAACAAAAACTGAACAAAACCCAGTAAAGCATGCGCCCAGCGAATACACGACAGCCGTTACACTTAAAGAGTATTTTGCTTCCCACCTATCTGAATTCATTGTCTTTAAATACCATGAGAAGAAACATCAGATTTCCTCACACACTGCTCTGCCCACGGGAAGAGCATTTTAGGTGACCGCAAGGGCAGAACTTACCAGGCAGGGAACGTCTCCCTAGAGGGCAGTTCCCCTGTTGAGAAAGAAGACATTATCGACGTCACCCAAAATGAAAAGAGGGAAAAACATTTTCTTTAAGTGCACGTTTATCGTGCTGCTGACAGGTGAATCTCTTAACTCCGAAAGTAAATGCAGAACACCGAGTCGACCAAACTATGTCAACCTCCCCACGAGACTGACAAGCGCTGGTTTGGAGACCGCGGGGGGTGGGGGGGTTCAGGCCGCGGAATACGGTTGGGGGCCGTGCCTCCTCTCTTAGCTCTAAGTCAATGTCGCTGCGGGCGCCGCTCCCAGTCCCGTAGCAAAGGGTCCGGGACAGCAGGAAACGGCCGGCGCGGGCTGCCTGGGAGAGGACAAGGGCTCCGGGGCTCCGTACACGCGGCTGGGCGGCTCCGCGGGCGTCGGCAGCCTCTGCGTCCCGGTGCCCTTGGTGCCCGGCCTGGCCAGCGCACAGCGTCCCTGCCCTCAGCCTGCCCGTCCGCCCACAGCCAGGCTCGGCACCCATCGGAGCTTCGGCCCCGCCAGACAGTACCTTCTGGAAGGCGGAAAGCGAGCGGCTGAACGCCCGGGACACGCAGCGGGACCGGGACAGCATCGCGGAGGCAGCGGGATGGAGGGCGGGCGGACACCGGATATAGGGCCCGGCAACAACCGGAAGTGAGACCGGCCGCAGCACCAGCCCAGCAGCGAGGGGTGTTCGGAGCGAACCACTAACCGTGTCGGGTGCCGGCCTAGCATCTTTAGCGGTCCCAGCGCGGGGCATCCGTGGCGCTGTCAAAAGCAGGCCAGCTGGGGTTTGTATTCTTTGAGGACAACCATCCGGCCATCGGAGCGCCCCCAGGTTTAAGCCTTCCCTACCTTTCCACAGAGCTAGTTGTGTTTGGCGCCGTTTTCTGCTGCCCCCCCCCCCAGCCTTTCTGCCTCTGCACCCTAGGCAGAGAGGTCATTGGCTAGGAACTCGGACCTCAGGCTGGTGGTTAGACTTATGTGGACTGGGGCATCTGACGCTGCCTCTCTGAGCCTGGAACTCAAGTATATACACGCACTTTTCACTGCCCTGGCTCCTGGCTCCCCATTCCCTCAAGAGACTATAGTACTTGGAACGTGTAAAGGGCATTTCACGTATCCTTTCACGACAGGCGGCTCTCAAGCTGTGGGTCGCAATCCTTTGGAGGGCCCAAGGACTCGTTCAGCGGAATCAGATATCAGATATCCAACATATCAGATACTTACAACTCGTAACAGTAGCAAAACTACAGTTATGAAGTAGCAACAAAATAATCTTATGGCCCGGGATCACCACAACAAGAGGAACCGCATTGAAGAAGATCTAAGAGTTCACCAACTACCCTCATTGTGTTTCATCTCCTGATCTTCTCCTGCTCGTAAACAAACTCTGCAGCCAAGCTAACTGTCCTCCACCCATCCTGTGCGCTCTGGAAGTTGAGATTTTTACCCAACTCTGGGAATGTGACATACGAATCTTAGGAGGGTTACGCTTTTGTTCAATGCCATACCCCATTGGCAGAGGTTGTAGAAACACTCGTAGGCTTCCTGCTCGCCAGCTTTGGCTAAACCAGTCTGCCCATTGCCTTAATTGAAAGCACATGGTACCTGTTGTGATCATAAAAAGAGAAAGACGTTAGAGAATATATTCTGCGGCGGGGTGGGGGAAGGGGGTGCCCCAGCAGGCCCATGCCGAGGCATCCCTTGCCCCGAGGGACCAGACACACACCGGCACAGTATAGAATTGAGTTTATTAGCCGGGCGGTGGTGGCGCACGCCTGTGATCCCAGCACTCTGGGAGGCAGAGGCAGGCGGATTTCTGAGTTCGAGGCCAGCCTGGTCTACAGAGTGAGTTCCAGGACAGCCAGGACCAGGAATATACAGAGAAACCCTGTCTTGAAAAAAGCAAATCCAAAAAACAAAAAAACAAACAAACAAAAAAAAAGAATTGAGTTTATTCAGGGCGTGTTGTTGGTATTCTGTCTAAGCTTCACCCCACACCTACCTGGATAGCCAGGTATGCCCCGCCCCATAGATCTGGCCCACTATAAAAGGGGACACTTGCCCCTCCTCTCTCTTCCATCCCACTCTCACCTCTCTGCCCCTTGGGCTCTCCTCTCCTCCCCCTTTCTCCATGTGGTCATGGCTGGCCTCCACTACTCTCTCTCTCTCTCTCTCTCTCTCTCTCTCTCTCTGCCTTTCTCTACCACTAACTCCCACCCTCTACCCTGAAAAAACTCTATTTGATACCATGCCTGTGTGTGTGTGGTCCCTCAGGGGGAAGAGGTGCCTGGACAAGGGCCTGCCTGGGCACCCCCTTCCCCCACACTGCTGTGCCACACTCTTTTTAAGCCCCTTCACGTGGGATGGGAGTTAAGGGGTAGTAGAGGCAGAGAGAGGGAGAGAGCAGAGAAGCAGAGGCAGGCCATGAGCTCATGGAGAGAGGAGAGGAGAGCCCAAGAGGGGCAAGAGAGAGGCTGAGTGTGAGAGAGGTGAGAGAGTAAGAGGGAGAGGAGGGGCTAAGTAGCCCTTTTTATAGTAGGCCGGGCCTACCTGGCTGTTGCCAGGTAATGGTGGTGTGGAGAATCCTTAGACAGAATCCTAACATTACCCTTATCCCACCTTATTTGCTTGCTCTTAAATCCCTAGGCCTTTAACCCTGACTTCCTAACAGAAGTATTCCATGAGCTTCAGTTGAATAAATATCAAATCAATCTATGAGTGAATGAACGAACCACTTAGTGCCGTTGGTTTCTTTTACTTGAGTTATTTTGCCTAATTCTCAAAACCTTCACAAAGCCTCCACTCACCAAACCCTGGATACAATGGCACTGGAATCTTGGAGCATTGGGCAGAATCTCTGACTAGAAATAGAGAAGCCATCCGTTCCCAGCTGCTGCTCACTGGGCCTGTAATGCCCTTCATCTGGTTCGTTCCAAAGCTTCCTTAGCAGGTTTAAGTCTCCACTTTCACTCTCTCCATTCGGCCTTTACACTTCTGTTAAAGACCGCGGTGCAGAGCTAATCCTGTCACTCCCCTGCTTAAAATCTTCCAGTTGCAACTGCCTGACTATAAAGCCCAGACTCCTCAGCACCTGATAATCCGACTTCTGAGCTTCGTCCTCATTTTCACAGATGCTGAACATTGTCCATAATTCCCTGCTGGCCATCTGCTCCACCTCACCCCTCGTTCCCCATGTCTGTGTGGGCTGCTCCTTCCTACTTATCTAGGGGCTTTTTCATTCCCCTTTAAATCTCTTCCTGAAACCTGTCCTATTCCTCTCTGGCAAAGTGAGCAGGTACTTTGTGCTTCCAAAGTAGTGTGTCTCTATCACTACAGTGCATTGCTACTGTGATGACTTGCTTAGAACTGTCTTGGAGCTGGAGAGATGGCTCAGTGCTTAAGAGCATTCATTACTCTTCCAGAGGCCCAGAGTTCTGTTCCTGGCACCACATGAGGTGGCTTACAAGCACCTTTATCTCAGATTCCAGGGGATCAAACTCCTCTGGCTCCATGGGCACCTGCACATCCTCCCCCCTCCAACAGACACACAAAATTAAAAATAATAAAATTAACAAAACAAAACCAACAAACCTGTCACTTCTATTGACTAATCAGGAGGGGAACAAAGAAGAAATGACTCTCTTTCTACATTGTGTGCTCGAAGCTCGCCACTAAGTAACTGAGGAATGGCTACATACTCCCGTGCTCACAACACTTTTTGAGGAATCCAAGACTAGCCAGGAGATACATCTATCTCTAGCTGCTGAGGTTGCTGCTAACATTTCTTGGTTGCCTAATCCTTTTGTTTTGTGCTGGGGGTTGGACATGGCACTTCCTGCATGCTAAGTTCTGACACTCCAGCCTCCCTCTCATAGTTACATAATTTTTTTCATGGTTCCTATTATTTATTTTTGAGATTCTTTCTAAGGTTTAGAAGCTCAAGCTGAGGTATAATATGGCAAGCATATCTCCTGGAGTTTTATTGATCACCCAAATTCATCTTTGATTTTATAGTCTTGGGCTGGGCATGTTCACGCATGCTTATAATCTAAGAATTAAGAAGATCCAAGTAGGAGAGTGATAAACTCAAGGCCAGTTGGGGCAATGTATCAGGATCCTTTCTCAAAAAAGAGAGTAGACTGGGAAGACAGTAGACCGTTTACCAAAGCCTAGCGTGTCTAATACCTTAGGTTTAATCCCCAGGACTGCAGAAAATGTTTTTTTAATCCATACGAAAACCTTTGTATGAAATCTATAGTGATAAATAGCATTCAAAGTCCTCCTTCGAGAATAAAGGTTGAAATTGATTTCCTTGAGATTAACCCATGAGCTTCCACTCTCTGCAAGGTGCAATCCTATAAGCTAGGACATTCTCCTAGTTTGGAGTCTCTCTAAGCACAGCATTTAGCTGCGGTTCTCATAACTGTAATTTTGCTATAATTTTGAATTTGTATTACGAATCATAAATGTCTGTGCTTTCCAATGGTCTTGGATGACTCTGTGAGAGGGTTGTTCAGGTTCCAAAGAGTCACAACCCACAGGCTGAGATCCACTGGCCTACAGGGACAGGCACCCATGGAAACAAGTGCTAGCAGGATCCAGGGTTCTGAGTTCAAGTTTCCACTACAGCCTCAATATTGCATACGCATACACATAATTTTTTGTTCTAAGTTTTTTATATTTAAAAAATTTTAAATATCTACACTTCCTTTTTTAAAAAAGATTTATTTATTTAAAGATTTATTTATTTATTATATGTAAGTACACTATAGCTGTTTTCAGACACACCAGAAGAGGACATCAGATCTCATTACAGATGGCTGTAAGTCACCATGTGGTTGTGGTTGCTGGGATTTGAACTCAGGACCTTAGAACAGCAGTCAGTGCTCTTAACCGCTGAGTCATCTCTCCAGTCCCCAATATCTACACTTTCAAACAACACAAAAATTTTGTGATCTTTAGATAGGATTAACTAGTTCTATGAATGGGAAACAGCTCAGTGGTAAGTTCACCTTGAATAATTCACAAAACATTTTTTTTGTTTGTTTGTTTTTCTGAGACAGAGTTTCTCTGTATAGCCCTGGCTTTCCTGGAACTCACTCTGTAGACCAGGCTGGCCTTGAACTCAGAAACCCACCTACCTCTGCCTCCCAGAGTGCTGGGATTACAGGCGTGCGCCACCACTGCCCGGCTACACACAACGTTCTTTCTCTTTACCTTAAGTCCTCTAATATCTCTGTATATGGTCTGAACCACACCTTCACACCTTTACATATATATATATTATATATATGCATATATACCTTTACATATATATGTGTGTGTATATATATATACATATATATATATGTGTGTGTGTGTATGTGTGTGTGTCTATATGAATAGTACTGGATGGGACTATATAGCCTATCCTTCCAAATCTAGGCTCCTTTAAAATATGGACTATAGCCTGTATAGGATCACTGTGTATACCAATGGTACCCAGATTTCATCTGTTGATATATGCAGTTATAACTTAAAACAATGAATAGATTTATCTATAGTGAAAGCCCACATCCTTTGTGGGGAGGGAGCTTTTTTTTTTACTATAATAGAAATGGAATTGCAGTCCTTGTACCACTCTGTGACCGATTTTTTCACTCTGCGTTATGTTTTGAGGATTACTTCATGTTGATAAGATGAGCGAGAGTGCACTGATTTTTCTCTCTCTTTTACGCTTTAAAAGTTTAATTTAGGGATGGAACTCGGGACTTCTGAAGAGCAGCAGATGCTCTTAACTGTGGAGTTATCGTTAACAGCCTGGTGCACTGACTTTCACTGCTGAACTTTACAACACTCATTTCACTTCCCAGAATGAAGTGGAGAAGATGGAAAATTCTGGGTGATGTTTTGGATGTAGGCCGGTTCTCCTCAACTCCATCAGAGCCGGGGCCCATCAACAACCAGCCAGTGTTCCAACTTCTACTGCTGGGGCAGGCCTCACATCCTGCTCTTCGTGAGATCCGAGGTGTGAGATATTGGTGTTAGATAGAATTCAGACCCCGGAGATTGCTGGAGGGGTCTGAAGAAAGATGGTCACTTTGGAGGTGTCTCACAGCAGAACTTGGAGGCAGAGGTCTGCAGCTGACAAAGAGCAGTGAGGGACGCTTAGCAATCCACTCCAAACCTTCAAAGGGCTCTGAAAATTCTTAGCAAAGATGGAAAAGAAGGCATTTCAAGAAACCCTGTGAGCGGGGCTCTCAGAGAACCTGATTTGCCATGGAGGTGGGAAATGACAGGGGTCAGCCAACCAGCTCGGGGGCTCCAATTTGCATATTCATAAGGCCCCCCATGCTGGTTGGCTGTGCTAAGCAGCCCACTGGGCCCCAGTAGGGTTGGGTCTGTCAGATAGTGACTTGCATTGAGAAGGGACAGGAGGCTCCCCTCACCAGCCACAGCACCTGGCTGACTTGGGGGAGGAAGAAAGGAAACCAAAATCACTTCCTGACCCTCACCCAGCCTGCCCAGGCTGGTGAAGACACTAATGGAGATCAGGCCTCACTGAGGACTTCTCAGTAAGTAATGCCATCCCTTCCACTTGCCTTGCTACGGTCCGTTATTATTATTATTATTATTATTATTATTATTATTATTATTATTAATTGTTGAATGCTTATTATGAACCTTTTTCTTTCTTTTCTTTTTTTCTTTTTCTTTCTTTCTCTCTCTCTCTCTCTCTCTCTCTCTCTCTCTTTTTTTTTTTTTGGTTTTTCGAAACAGGGTTTCTCTGTGTAGCCCTGGCTGTCCTGGAACTCACTCTGTAGACCAGGCTGGCCTTATTATGAACCTTTTCAAATATTAACTTATTGTATCACATTTGCTTTATTTTTTGAGGGGTGAAATATTTTCAAGTGAATTCTAGTCACTGAGTTTACTTCCTCAAACTATGCCATATCCAATATCTGGGACAAATTGAAGCTCCTCTTTCCTTAGGGTCTCACACCATCTTTTTGATGATCACATCTCCATTTCAGAAAAATGGAACTGAAAGAAAGTGCCGGCTCCAGGGCCAATTCCTGAGGGCAGAGCCCAGACCCCTACTTCTATCCCAGATTCCCGTATGTCTCCCACACAGCCGCACAAAGCATCTCTGATGTCCAGAGGTATCGTCGTAGGTCGTATCTTTCACATGCCGCTCTGGCTCTGTGGGCTCCTGTAAAGTGAGACATGCCACGGCGACCCAGGGTCTATGGTGCGTGTATCAGTTTCCAGGGAAATAACAAAAGGCAGGACAGACGTGCTCCCCCAGCTAAGTTTATCTGTATGTAATGTCCTTCTCCCTCCTGTGACAAATGGGGTGGTTAAGATTTTCCTTTATGGGATCTAGGTGTTAGAAGATTATAGTTTTTGTATATGCTTATTTTTTTGTGCCCTTATCGCTCAGATAAAATGTCAGCGATTCCTCCCCCCTTTCCGTTTTGTTAATGGTCAGTGTTTGTAAGACTTGGAAACTGCTGTATCAGTTGCTCCTTAAGCCCATATGGGTGCCACAGTTCTGTGGCTATGGGGGTCTCTGAACCGCCACAGAAAGAGAAGAGACTGCAATGGAAGAGGCACCTATTCCCAGCCCCGGCCCTAGACATGACTGACTACATGGTATCCTGAGGAGTCACAGCTTTAGGAGACTGACTACGGTCAACCCTGTTTTACAGACAAAACAAAACAACAACAAAAAACAGGCAGGAAGAAAGGACTTGCATAAGGTCACGAAAGAGTTAACCATTCTGATGTAAGCCCAGGAGCCTAGATTGCTCTAAAAATCAGGGTCAACAGGACTTCAGGCCGCCAGGACTTCTCACTTAGTTGAATCAATTCCTGCCTGTGGAGAGGGCTGTGCAGATGAGGCCCGGAGGTAGGAACCCCATTCCTACCATCAGTGCATGCAATTTGGAGTGAGGACACCGCCAAGGGCATCTCACTGTGGAGAATGACAGAGATGAGGTTATGAATGAAAACACCTCAGTACAGCCAGAAGGCACCGCAGGACTTTGAGATGTGCTACCCTGAGCAGGTCTTATGTCGTCAGCTACCGTTAGCTGTGCCTGGTATTTGGCTATTTAGGTGAGAGGTTTGTTAGGCAGACAGGTGAAGAAAACAGACATTCATGTAAGTGTGGTCGAAGGGCGATTATCATGAGTCAGTCACCAATGGAGAAGAGTGATTTTCATGAATCAATCACCAATGGAGGAGGGCGATTATCATGAGTCAATCACCAATGGAGGAGGGGTCCTTTGGTCTTCTGCCATGTGAATGGGGTAAGACACTTTGCTCCATATTTCTCAGAATGCAATCGTGATTGGCAACTGACAAGACACAAGGCTAGACCAGTTAAAATATAATGGAGTCAAGGGAAGGAACGAGCAAAAGCAAGTCCTAATTTGTTCTAACAGGAATCTGGCAGGAGCTTCATCAAGGAAATAAGAATAAACTTCTTTGTATAAATTTGAATCTCACTTCAGCGACAGTCATGGGAATGAGTTAGCATCTCTCGGGCTTCCCAAGATGCCCTTCACCCAAGGGATCCCCGGAACCCATCTGCTTTTCCAGTTGGTTCCCATGTCCTGGTTGGAATATGCTGTGGCTTAAAGCTGCTCTACCACAGAAGGGAGACACAGCCTGAGAGGAGCCGCCCAAGCCTGAGCTGGCCCCCTGAGCAGCCATCCCGTCCCCCAGCTTGGGCAGAGCTCTGGGAGCTCGCCAGGAATATCTGAAAGATGAGCAGACTCCCCGAGGGGCCCTGGGCTGGAGTATAGGGGAGCAACTGCAGCACTCAAGACTCCAGATGCTCCTTTGCACAGCCTGCCCAGGGGTCCCCAGCACATCAGCTGCGGGGAAATGCACACCGCCTCTCTTTTATCTACCACTCCCTTGACATTCAACCTCAGCTACATTCTTCACTTCTTAGCTACAAAATCCTGTGTTCATTTCCCACTATTTCACAAATTGCTTCACTAATTCTCTCCTTCCACCATGTAGATCCTGGGGATAAACTCAGGTCATCAGGCTTGGTAGCCGCCTTTACCTTCTGAGCTATCTGACCAACCCTTATTCGTATTTTTGAGATAAGGATGGTGCTACTCACTGTTAGTCCAGGCTGGCCTCAAACTCACTGTCTTTTATTTAGCCGTCTGAGTGCTGGGATTAAAGGTGTAAACACCCATGCCCAGATTTTGTTTTCTTTTCTTTTTTTTTTAAAGATTTATTTATTTTATGTATATGAGTACACTGTAGCTGTCTTCAGACACACCAGAAAAGGGTGTCAGATCCCATTACAGATGGTTGTGAGCCACCATGTGGTTGCTGGGATTTGAACTCAGGACCTCAGGAAGAGCAGTCAGTGCTCTTAACCGCTGAGCCATCTCTCCAGCCCTTTATTGTGTTTTCAATATCTAATTTTCTCTTAACCTCCAAGCTATTATAAAATAGTATTATATAAACTCTGCTCCAAGTATAATTTTTTAAATGGTTACATCAGATACTGTCATGCTTATAAAGTCAACCTATTCCCTTGCTTTAAATTAATATGGGATTAATTTTCATCTTTGACATACATTCATAGAATTCATCATAATTTTCTTTTAACTTTGTATGCATAAAATCATTCAAAGTAAAAATGTTCTAAAGTTTCTTTTTGACTTATGCAAGTGTGTATGTGTGTATGTCTAACTGTACAGTGTGCATGCATATGTGTATGTATGTTTACATGTATGTGGGTACATGTTTGTGTGTGGTTTCATGTGCATGTGGAAGTCATAGGTTGATGCTGACTGTTTTCTTCGGTTGCTACCCACAGTATGTAACATAACGAATTTGGTTGGTCTAGCTAGCCAGCTTGCTTGGGGTGTCTAATCTCTGCCTCTTGAACCCTGGGATTCCACGTGAGCTGCCACACCCACCTGGCACTTATGAGGGTTCTGGGGAAATGAACTTTGATCTTCATGCTTGAGTAGCAAGCTCTTCAACCACAGAGCTACTCACCAGCCCCAGATTTCTTCATATATGCCGCATAGTTACCTAAAAATATATGATGAAGGTTAAGGAAAACAAAAGAAGCACAGTTGATGAGATAATCTGTGTTGCACGTGTGCACAGCTTGGGTTTGACCTAAGGAAGGCAGTAAGGCAGTGAAGAAATGTCAAACATAGGACATCTAGAATTGGGCGGGTTGAGCTCCTGGATGGAGCCGCTGCAGCATCCCCAGAGGCTTAGCATGCTTATGCAATCCATCGGAACAGAGGGGTTGGCTTACTGCATTCAGCTGAAAAATGAGGGCAGGTTACTACGGACAGACAAACAACGAGGTGGCGCTTCTGGTACACAGCTGAACAAGGGGAAGGTTTAGCTAATCTTGGAAGGAGCCAGCTGTGAACATCTGGAAGGAGGAGGTGACAGTGAAATTTTCTGCACATACTGTCAACATTTGCACTCCAGAGCAAGCTTTGCCACCCCCTTGAGGCTTACCCAGGGGAGGCTTTGCCACTCCCATGGGACTGGGGTATTGGGGTCCTCGGTATGGTTGTACCCAGGTCAACAATACATATTCACTCAGGATTTCATGCCTTAAAATTTCACCCATCAAAGTGACAAAGATTTAAATGACATTGTCAGTTGAGTTGCTGAGGAAGTAGAGGTGGCAGGTTCTTTGATAGAGACATGTTAACAGAGAAAATTGAGAGCTGATTAAAAGTATACACACAC